>NC_057811.1:123646591-124246591 GCF_018294505.1 Triticum aestivum | reverse complement strand
CACATAGAACTTGCTGCAAAAACAAGTTAGACGTCCTCTAATTGTTGTTGCAAGTTTTTTTACGTGGTTTGTAGGTTTCTAGCAAGAACGTTTCTTACCTACGTATGACCACAACGTGATTTGCCAATTTCTATTTACCCTTCATAAGGACCCTTTTCATCGAATCTGTTCCGACTAAAGTAGGAGAGACAGACACCCGCTAGCCACCTTATGCATCTAGTGCATGTCAGTCGGTGGAACCTGTCTCACGTAAGCGTACGTGTAAGGTCGGTCCGGGCCGCTTCATCCTACAATGCCGCCGAAACAAGAAACGACTAGTAGCGGCAAGAAGAATTGGCAAACTCAACGCCCACAACTGCTTTGTGTTCTACTCGTGCATAGTAACTACGCATAGACCTGGCTCATGATGCCACTGTTGGGAATCGTAGCATAATTTAAAATTTTCCTACGCTCACCAAGATGCATCTATGGAGTCTACTAGCAACGAGGGGAAGGGAGTGCATCTACATACCCTTGTAGATCGCGAGCGGAAGCGTTCCAATGAACGTGGATGACGGAGTCGTACTCGCCGTGATCCAAATCACCGATGACCGAGTGCCGAACGGACGGCACCTCCGCGTTCAACACACGTACGGTGCAGCGACGTCTCCTCCTTCTTGATCCAGCAAGGGGGGAGGAGAGGTTGATGGAGATCCAACAGCACGACGGCGTGGTGGTGGATGTAGCGGCTCTCCGGCAGGGCTTTGCAAGCTTCTGAGAGAGAGAGGTGTTGCAGGGGAGGAGGGAGGCGCCCAAGGCTTAGATGTTGCTGCCCTCCCTTCCCCCCACTATATATAGGGCCAAAGGAGAGGGGGGGGGGGCGCAGCCTTGCCCCTTCCTCCAAGGAAGGGTGCGGCCAGGGGGGAGTCCTTCCCCCCCAAGGCACCTCGGAGGTGCCTTCCCCCTTTAGGACTCTCCCTTTTTCTCTTATCTCTTGCGCATGGGCCTCTTGGGGCTGGTGCCCTTGGCCCATATAGGCCAAGGCGCACCCCTTACAGCCCATGTGTCCCCCCGGGGCTGGTGGACCCCCGGACCCCTTTCGGCACTCCCGGTACAATACCGATAAAGCGCGAAACTTTTCCGGCGACCAAAATAAGACTTCCCATATATAAATCTTTACCTCCGGACCATTCCGGAACCTCTCGTGATGTCCGGGATCTCATCCGGGACTCCGAACAACTTTCGGGTTTCCGCATACATATATCTCTACAACCCTAGCGTCACCGGACCTTAAGTGTGTAGACCCTACGGGTTCGGGAGACATGCAGACATGACCGAGACGCCTCTCCGGTCAATAACCAACAGCGGGATCTGGATACCCATGTTGGCTCCCACATGTTCCACGATGATATCATCGGATGAACCACGGTGTCGAGGATTCAATCAATCCGTATGCAATTCCCTTTGTCAATCGGTATGTTACTTGCCCGAGATTCGATCGTCGGTATCCCAATACCTTGTTCAATCTCGTTACCGGCAAGTCTCTTTACTCGTACCGCAATGCATGATCCCGTGACTAACGCTTTAGTCACATTGAGCTCATTATGATGATGCATTACCGAGTGGGCCCAGAGATACCTCTCCGTCACACGGAGTGACAAATCCCAGTCTCGATCCGTGCCAACCCAACAGACACTTTCGGAGATACCCGTAATGCACCTTTATAGTCACCCAGTTACGTTGTGACGTTTGGCACACCCAAAGCACTCCTACGGTATCCGGGAGTTGCACGATCTCATGGTCTAAGGAAAAGATACTTGACATTGGAAAAGCTCTAGCAAACGAAACTACACGATCTTTTATGCTATGCTTAGGATTGGGTCTTGTCCATCACATCATTCTCCTAATGATGTGATCCCGTTATCAACGACATCCAATGTCCATGGTCAGGAAACCGTAACCATCTATTGATCAACGAGCTAGTCAACTAGAGGCTCACTAGGGACATGGTGTTGTCTATGTATTCACACATGTATTACGATTTCCGGACAATACAATTATAGCATGAATAATGGACAATTACCATGAACAAAGAAATATAATAATAACCATTTATTATTGCCTCTAGGGAATATTTCCAACACCTTTCACTTTGCCATCCTTCTTATCCGCCAAATACTTGGGGCAGTTCCACTTCCAGTGACCAGTCCCTTTGCAGTAGAAGCACTCAGTTTCAGGCTTAGGTCCCAGGAGCATCAACAACTTGCTTGCTATTCTTCTTGAAGTTCCCCTTCTTTCCTTTGCCCTTTTTCTTGAAACTAGTGGTCTTGTTAACCATCAACACTTCATGCTCCTTCTTGATTTCTACCTCGCAGCCTTGAGCATTGCGAAGAGCTCGGGAATCATCTTGTTCATCCCTTGCATATTATAGTTCATCACGAAGCCTTTATAGCTTGGTGGCAGTGATTGAAGAACTTTGTCAATGACACTATCATCCGGAAGATTAACTCCCAGCCGAGTCAAGCGGTTATGGTACCCAGACATTCTCAATATGTGTTCACTGACATAACTGTTCTCCACCATCTTGCAGCTATAGAACTTGTTGGAGACTTCATATCTCTCAACTCGGGCCTTTGCTTGGAATATTAACTTCAACTCCTAGAACATATCATATGCTCCATGACGTTCAAAACGTCTTTTAAATCCCGATTCTAAGCCGTAAAGCATGGCACACTAAACTATCGAGTAGTCATCAGATTTAGCTTGCCAGACGTTCACAACGTCAGCAATTGCTCCTGTAGCATGCCTTGCACCTAGCGGTGCATCAAGGACATAATGCTTCTGTGCAGCAATGAGGATAATCCTCAATTTACGGACCCAGTCCGTGTAGTTGCTACCATCATCTTTCAACTTAGCTTTCTCTAGGAACCCATTAAAATTCAAGGGAACGGTAGCACAGGCCATTGATCTACAACATAGATATGCAAAAAAACTATCAGGACTAAGTTCATGATAAATTTAAGTTCAATTAATCATATTGCTTAAGAACTCCCACTTAGATAGACATCCCTCGAGTCATCTAAATGACCACATGATCCATATCAACTAACCATGTCCGATCATCACGTGAGATGGAGTAGTTTTCAATGGTGAACATCTCTATGTTGATCATATCTACTATATGATTCACATTCGACCTTTCGGTCTCCAGTGTTCCGAGGCCATGTCTGTACATGCTAGGCTGGTCAAGTTTAACCCGAGTATTCCGCACGTGCAAGACTGTCTTGCACCTGTTGTATGTGAACGTAGAGCTTATCACACCCGATCATCACGTGGTGTCTCGGCACGACGAACTGTCGCAACGGTGCATACTCAGGGAGAACACTTATACCTTGAAATTTTAGTGAGGGATCATCTGATAATGCTACCGCCGTACTAAGAGAAATAAGATGCATACAAGATGAACATCACATGCAATCAAAATATGTGACATGATATGGCAATGATCATCTTATGCCTTTGATCTCCATCTCCAAAGCACCGTCATGATCTCCATCGTCACCGGCTTGACACCTTGATCTCCATCGTAGCGTCGTTGTCGTCTCGCCAACTATTGCTTCTACAACTATCGCTAACGCATAGTGATAAAGTAAAGAAATTACATGGCGTTTGCATTTCATACAATAAAGTGACAACCATAAGGCTCCTACGAGTTGCCGATAAATTTTACAAAACATGATCATCTCATACAATAACGTATATCACATCATGTCTTGACCATATCACATCACAACATGCCCTGCAAAAAAAAGTTAGACATCCTCTACTTTGTTGTTGCAAGTTTTACGTGGCTGCTACGGGCTTCTAGTAAGAACCATTCTTACCTACGCATCAAAACCACAACGATGTTTCGTCAAGTTTGTTGTTTTAACCCTCAACAAGGACATGCCGTAGTCAAATTCGATTCAACTAAAGTTGGAGAAACAGACACCCGCCAGCCACCTTTATGCAAAACAAGTTGCATGTCTGTCAGTGGAACCGGTCTCATGAGCGTGGTCATGTAAGGTTGGTCCGGGCCGGTTCATCCAACAATACCGCCGAATCAAAATAGGACGTTGGTGGTAAGCAGTATGACTATGATCGCCCACAACTCTTTGTGTTCTACTCGTGCATATCATCTACGCATAGATCTGGCTCGGATGCCACTGTTTGGGAACTTAGCATGCAATTTCAAAAATTTCCCTACGATCACGCAAGATCTATCTAGGAGATGCATAGCAACGAGAGGGGGAGAGTGTGTCCACGTACCCTCATAGACCGAAAGCGGAAGCGTTATCTGAACGCGGTTGATGTAGTCGAACGTCTTCGCGATCCAACCTATCAAGCACCGAATGTGCGGCACCTCCGAGTTCTGCACACGTTCAGCTCGATGACGTCCCTCTAACTCTTGATCCAGCAAAGTGTCAAGGGAGAGTTTCGTCAGCACGACGACGTGGTGACTGTGATTGTGATGTGATCCGCGCAGGGCTTCGCCTAAGCACTACGACAATATGATCGGAGGAGTAAACAATGGAGGGGGCACCGCACACGGCTAAGAAACAATTGATGTGCTTTGGGGTGCCCCCTGCCCCCGTATATAAAGGAGGGAGAGGGGAGGAGGCCGGCGCGCCAAGTGGGGAGGAATCCCACTTGGACCCCTAGTCCTATTCGGGCCCCCCTTCCTTCTTTCGGAGGGGGAAAGGGGAAGGAGAGGGAGAGGGAGAAGGAAAATGGGGTCGCGCCCCCTCCCCTTGTCCAATTTGGACTCCCCATGGGGGGGTGCCACCCCTTTGTGGGTTGCTCTCTCTCTCCCCTATGGCCCATGAGGCCCATTACTTTCCCCGGAGGGTTCCGGTAACCCCTCAGTACTCCGATAAATATCCGAAACCATTCCAATGTCCGAATACTATCGTCCAATATATCAATCTTTACCTCTCGACCATTTCGAGACTCCTTGTCATGTTCGTGATATCATCCGGGACTCCGAATAATCTTCAGTGTTGACGATGGACTTGGCGACATACGCTGAAGCTAGAGCCAGGCTTGCCACGCCTGAATCAGATTCCTCTTCAGACTCCACCTATGCCTCCTCAGATGCAGACTCTTCCTTTGAATCCATCTCCTTGCCAAAAACGCACGAGCCTTGCTGGATGAGCTCTTCTTGTGTGATGAAGACTTCAACAAAGACTTGGAAGAAGACTTTGAGGATTTCTTCTTCTTCTTCTTGTCATCAGAATCATATTCCTTGCTCTTTTTCTTCCTCTTGGTCTCATTGTTCCACTGTGGACACTCAGAGATGTAGTGACCAGGTTTCTTGCACTTGTGGCATGTTCTCTTCTTGTGATCACGAGAGGAAGCTTCATCGTTTCTAGAGCTGGATCTTGAAGACTTTTTGAAGTCTTTCTTCTTAGTGAACTTCTGGTACTTCTTCACAAGCATAGCAAGCTCCTTTCCAATGTCTTCAGGATCCCCAGAACTGCAGTCAGATTCTTCTTCAGATGAAGAAACAACCTTTGCCTTCAAAGCGCGAGTTCGGCCATAGTTGGGACCATAGATATCTCTTTTCTCAGATAGCTGGAACTCATGTGTGTTGAGCCTCTCAAGTATGTCACACGGATCGAGAGTCTTGAAGTCAGGGCGTTCTTGAATCATCAAGGCCATGGTGTCGGATGAGCTGTCAAGCGATCTCAGAAGCGTCTTGACGATTTCGTGCTTGGTGATCTCAGTAGCGCCGAGTGCATGATGCTCATTTGTGATATCAGTGAGGCGATCAAATGTGAGCTGGACATTCTCATTGTCATTTCTCTTGAAGCGGTCTAAGAGATTGCGAAGAACACTGATCCTTGAGTCTCTCTGGGTTGAGACGCCTTCGCTGACCTTGGAGAGCCAGTCCCAGACTAGCTTTGCAGTTTCCAGAGCACTCACACGACCATACTGTCCTTTGGTCAGATGACCACAGATGATGTTCTTGGCAGTCGAGTCCAGTTGAATGAACCTCTTGACATCAGCAGCTGTGACACCTTCACCAACCTTGGGAACGCCATTCTTGACGACATACCAAAGGTCAACGTCAATGGCTTCAAGATGCATGCGCATCTTATTCTTCCAGTAGGGGTAATCAGTGCCATCGAAGACAGGGCACACAGCGGAGACTTTGATTATCCCTGCAGTCGACATAGCTAAAACTCCAGGTGGTTAAACCGAATCACACAAAACAAGGGAGCACCTTGCTCTGATACCAACTGAAACTGCTAGTTATCGACTAGAGGGGGGTGAATAGGCGATTTTTTTATGGAAGTCATCAAAACACGGGGGCTTTGAAGACAAACAGTAGAACAAACCTATTTATATGCAGCGAAAGGTAGACTACACTAGACAAGCCATAGTCAAGTAAGCAATGAAGTGAAAGCACAAAGACTATTATCAGCTAGGTAGAATGGATCAAGATGGAAGATAGTATGAAACCAAACAACAACAGTCTTCACACAGTGAAGTCAATCAGATCATGCAAGCAGGCAATGACTTCATGAAGACAAACTGTAAGTAAAGAGAGGTAAGAGATAGAACCAGTTGCTTGGTGAGGACAAGGATTTGTTGGACCAGTTCCAGTTGCTATGACAACTGTACGTCTGGTTAGGGAGGTTGAGATTCAACTCAGAAGACCGTGTCTTCACCTTATTCCCCTTGAGCTAAGGACACTTAGTCCTTGCCCAATCACTCTGGTAAGTGTTCAAGGTAGACTTGCAAACCTTCACAGACTTCGTTCACCAGCAATCCACAATGACTCTTGGATGCTCAGAACGCGACGCCTAACCGACTGGAAGATTCACAGTCCTCAAGTGTACAAGTCTTCAGATCACGCGGACGGAAAGACTTCAGTGATGCCTAGCACTCTTTGGCTCTGGGTGTTTTCGGCTTTGTCCTCGCAAGGATCTCTCTCTCAAATGCTTCGGAGGTGGGTTGCTCTCTGCTACCTCTTGAGCATGCGTTGGTTTTCCCTTGAAGAGGAAAGGGTGATGCAGCAAAGTAGCATAAGTATTTCCCTCAGTTTTTGAGAACCAAGGTATCAATCCAGTAGGAGGCCACACGCAAGTCCCTCATACCTACACAAGCAAATAAGAACCTTGCAACCAACGCGATAAAGGGGTTGTCAATCCCTTCACGGCCACTTGCAAAAGTGAGATCTGATAGAGATGATAAGATAATATTTTTGGTATTTTTGTGATAAAGATTGAAAGTAAAGAATGCAAAATAAAATAGATTGGAAACTTATATGATGGAGATTAGACCTGGGGGCCATAGGTTTCACTAGTGGCTTCTCTCAAGATAGCACAAGTATTACGGTGGGTGAACAAATTACTGTCGAGCAATTGATAGAATAGTGCATAGTTATGAGAATATCTAGGCATGATCATGTATATAGGCATCACGTCCGCGACAAGTAGACCGACTCCTTCCTGCATCTACTACTATTACTCCACACATCGACCGCTATCCAGCATGCATCTAGAGTATTAAGTTCATAAGAACAGAGTAACGCATTAGGCAAGATGACATGATGTAGAGGGATAGACTCAAGCAATATGATATAAACCCCATCTTTTTATCCTCGATGGCAACAATACAATACGTGTCGTTTCCCCTTTTGTTACTGGGATCGAGCACCGCATGATTGAACCCAAAGCTAAGCTATTCTCCCATTGCAAGAAAGATCAATCTAGTAGGCCAAACCAAACTGACAATTCGAAGAGACTTGCAAAGATAACCAATCATACATAAAAGAATTCAGAGGAGATTCAAATATTGTTCATAGATAATCTTGATCATAAACCCACAATTCATCAGATCTCGACAAACACACCGCAAAAAAGAGTTACATCGAATAGATCTCCAAGAAGATCGAGGAGAAATTTGTATTGAGATCCAAAGAGAGAGAAGAAGCCATCTAGCTAATAACTATGGACCCGAAGGTCTGAGGTAACTACTCACACATCATCGGAGAGGCTATGGTGTTGATGTAGAAGCCCTCCGTGATCGATTCCCCCTCCGGCGGAGCGCCGGAAAAGGCCCCAAGATGGGATCTCATGGGTACAGAAGGTTGCGGCGGTGGAAATAGGGTCTCATGGTGCTCCTAGATGTTTTCGGGGTACGTGGATATATATAGGAGGAAGAAGTAGGTCGGTGGAGCTACGAGGGGCCCACGAGGGTGGGGGCGCGCCTAGGGAGGCAGGCGCGCCTCCCTGCCTCATGGCCTCCTCGTTCATTTCTTGACATCCACTCCAAGTCCTTTGGATCACGTTTGTTCCAAAAATCACGCTCCCGAAGGTTTCATTCCGTTTGGACTCCGTTTGATATTCCGTTTCTGCGAAACACTGAAATAGGCAAAAAAACAGCAATTTGCATTGGGCCTTGGGTTAGTAGGTTAGTCCTAAAAATAATATAAAAGTGTATAATAAAGCCCATTAAACATCCAAAACAGATAATATAATAGCATGGAACAATCAAAAATTATAGATACATTGGAGATGTATCACTCTCAAATGACAAAAGCCGTGTACAAACTCTGAGCAGCCACCAATTTATGGTGTAGGGGGTGGGCTATTTATAGCCAGGAGGCAACCCAACCTGATTTGTCCAAAATGACCCTGGGTCACTAAGGAACTGACACGTGTCCAACGGTCATATTTCAAACACACGCGACAGCTTGACTTGGGCTACATTGTCTTCGCTCGAAGACATAGGATTTGGTTGAGCATCACATCAGTCACTCTAACTTTGTTCACTTGGACCCCACTTAACAGTGCGGTGGTTCCTATGACTCAAGAAAGAAGAAAAGGAAACTACGAAACAACTATGTCTTCGCACTCCATAGTCTTCATGCGATGTCTTCTCATGTCATAGTCTTCAATGTGAATATCTTCACAGACGACCATTGTCTTCAATGTCTTCACACATTTTTAGGGGTCATCTCTGGTAGGTAAACCGAATCAATATGGACTACCTGTGTTATCCTGCAATTCTCATAAACACATTAGTCCCTCAACCAAGTTTGTCGTCAATACTTCAAAACCAACTAGGGGTGGCACTAGATGCACTTACAACATCCCACACAGTCGCTCCAAGGAAAATGTTTCGTTCACAGGTACATCACACACAATTTTTCCCGTTAAATCGTTTGTGATAGCGTTGCCATTGCACACGATATTGACAATTTTATCGTTTGCGTCATTGAATGCATCACACACAGTCCGTAGAAGAAACTGTGTGGCAAAGGCTGTCCATCACACACATTTTTTATGTGGTAAACATTTGCGCAAGGTGGCCTAACACAAACAATTTTCAAGAGGATGTCGTGTGTGCAGTGGAGATTGATCGCACACGTAGTGGATCCTAGAAATGTTTCTGATCTCCACGTCTATCGCAGATGGTTCGCTTTTGCAAACCGTGTGCAGTTTAATCTCTAATTAATCCCTAATTTAAAAATCACATGTTTTGAATTTGAAAGTATGCAATCACTTATTTCATATCCAACCATGTTTATTACAAATATAGGTTCAACCACGAGTGCATAATTCGATGCACAAGTACATATACTGAAGAACTACAGAAGCACCAAGTAAAGAATGATGAACCACAGTTGTACTGAAGACTGTAAAGAGAGAGGCGAAAGACATTTTGGTTGTTGGAGAAGGTGAAGCGAAATGCCCATATTGTGCCCTCCTCCATGCGTAATGCGCGCACGACTCTAGGCCAACCCCTTGTGATGGCTGCCCGTCCATCCTTCACTATATTCATGACGACTTCTCGATGCTCATTGTAGTCTGGATGAAATACTTTAACCTTCATTGAGTGTCCACCAATCATGTACTTTGCGAGGTAATCTTGAGTGAACTGCTTCGGGAACCACTGGGAACGAAAAAGATTCAGACATTGTTGTCTAACAACTCATTATGGGCAGTAAAAAAAGAAGGCTGCAGAGTTTGTAGTTACCATCCTACAGCTCACTATTGTGTTGGATAGAGCATAAACAAATAATTTGCTTGCCACCATTCGTATCTTTTTGCTAATAGTCCTTATCAGTTTCCTCACTTGATGCTTGTTCATGCATATCTCATTGCCCCATACGCAAAAAGGGTCGATGCGTGGATCCGTGCCAAGGGCATATGTACCTACAAGCAACAAGTCAATATTAGAAGCTAACAAGTGTCCAGGCCTGGATCTATATGCACTAAATTATGGAACAACGGGGGGAGTACAAGCCAAGGGATGAAGCTAACCTCAGCGGAAAATGGTGGCCACTCCCGTTGTTGTCCTGCATAAGTAGTGGAAAGGCATGATAAGTACAACAACCTTAACATCAAACAAATATAGCAAAGGTAAACAACATCATCTCCAAATGATAGCTTGAATGTGTTGGTTTCAGCATGCTGTTAAAGCAGATATAAAATTGAAGGCAATGTTACCGACAGCAGGCTTAACAGCATGTAATTCAAACTGGTATTGTTGAAAATGAATAGAACGTAGGTAATGCTTAAACATCACACTGGATAAATGTGTAAAACTGAAATAAAGGGCATGTGTTAACTACACCAGGAATAACTGGAACCAAATATAGCCGTTCAAACTGGTATTGATGTAGTCGAGCAGCACAGTTCCGACTTGCACATAATGAACAACACATTGTGAATGACTGAAATAAACAAGGCATAAATGACTAGTATAACAACCAAATATAGCCATTGAAAACTGGACAGAGTCTCACTGCAACCAACCTAACAAGCAAATACAGATAAAAAGGGCATATGCTTGAAAACTGGACAAATGCTCACTGCAACCAACCTAACAAGCAGATAAAGATAAACAAGGCATCTGCTTGATAACTGGACAAATGCTAAAAAAGCAACCTAACAACCAAATAAGATAAACAAGGCATCTGCTTGATAACTGGACAAATGCTAAAAGAAATCAACCTAACAACCAAATACAGATAAACAAGGCATCTGCTTGATAACTGGACAAATGCTCACTACAACCAAACTAGGAACCAAATACATATAAACAAGGCATCTGCTCGATAACTGGAAAAATGCTCACTCCAACCACAACCAAATACAGATAAACAAGGCATCTACTCACTATAAACAACCAAATATAGCGATTCGTGAAACTGATGTGGAGAATTCATACTTAAACATCACATAGCCTATTGAACAATACATTTTTGCATAACTGAAATAATTAAACACGGCACAATTAACGCACCGCACGGCAAATGCTACTACAACAAAGGGTACGGGTTGGCAAGCTAGAAAAGGTAAGATTTGCTGATAGAATGTTGCCTCACATTTCATGGACGGGATCCTTCCAGTTGGAAGAGCACAGACCCATGGTGCGCTCTCTTATGTCACAAATGGGCTGTTTCACCTTGGAAGAACCTTCGTGGGTGCCCTCCTCATGGTCGTGGTCGTGGTCGATGAGATCTGACTTGGCAATTGAGGATCCCAAGCCGCCGCTGTAGAACATGTCCTTCAGAAATGACAAAATGGGCTCGATGGCGTATAAAGCTCGCAAATCCTTGACCGCATGGCAGAGGAGATCAGCGACAGGGCCGTCGAAGAGATCGACAGCGGTTGAACCAGAGGGGCTGGGGATGGACCACTTAACCTGTGACATGGCCTGCGTGAAGCCGTCGGTATGGATGAGCTTGATGTCGTAGCCAGCTTTCCTGAGATACAGTAATACGCTAGCCCGCTGACATGAAGCCTTTGGCATGGCAACATAGTCAACGTCTTCGCCGGCTTCCGCGGCGACATGTTGCTCCGGGATCGACAGGTCGGGGCGAATGGCGGCCACCTCGCCAACATCCGCCGGAGAGGCCGTGATAAACCTCTTCTTGGCCGACCGCTCGTCGGGCTCCCGGGGATACGTGATCGAGCTTAGGCTGCGACATTCTGGAGCAGGGGATGTGGATCTGGCGGGGAGGGACTGAGGGAGTCCTGGACTATGGGGTCCTCGGGCGTCCGGCCTATTAGCCATGGGCCGGACTGATGGGCTATGAAGATACGAAGACCGAAGACTCTACCCGTGTCCGGATAGGACTCTCCTTGGCGTGTGATACGTCTCCAACGTATCTATAATTTTTTATTGTTCCATGCTATATTATATTCTGTTTTGGATGTTTAATGGGCTTTATTATACACTTTTATACTATTTTTGGGACTAACCTATTAACCGGAGGCCCAGCCCGAATTGCTATTTTTTTGCCTATTTCAGTGTTTCGCAGAAAAAGAATATCAAACGGAGTCCAAACGGAATGAAACCTTCGGGAATGTGATTTTCGGAACAAACGTGATCCAGAGGACTTGGAGTCCAAGTCAAGAAATCAACCAGGAGAGCACGAGGCAGGGGGGCGCGCCTACTCCCCTGGGCGCGCCCTCCACCCTCGTGGGGCCCATGTTGCTCCACCGACGTACTTCTTCCTCCTATATATACCTACGTACCCCCAAACTATCAGAGACGGAGCCAAAAACCTAATTCCACCGCCGCAACCTCCTGTACTCGTGAGATCCCATCTTGGGGCCTTTTTCGGCGCTCCGCCGGAGGGGGCATTGATCACGGAGGGCTTCTACATCAACACCATAGCCTCTCTGATGATGTGTGAGTAGTTTACCTCAGACCTTCGGGTCCATAGTTATTAGCTAGATGGCTTCTTCTCTCTCTTTGGATCTCAATACAAAGTTCTCCATGATTCTCGTGGAGATCTATTCGATGTAATCTTCTTTTGCAGTGTGTTTGTTGAGACCGATGAATTGTGGGTTTATGATCAAGTTTATCTATGAACAATATTTGAATCTCCTCTGAATTGTTTTATGTATGATTGGTTATCTTTGCAAGTCTCTTCGAATTATCAGTTTGGTTTGGCCTACTAGATTGATCTTTCTTGTAATGGGAGAAGTGCTTAGCTTGGGTTCAATCTTGTAGTGTCCTTTCCCAGTGACAGCAGGGGCAGCAAGGCACGTATTGTATTGTTGCCATCAAGGATAACAAGATGGGGTTTATATCATATTGCATGAGTTTATCCCTCTACATCATGTCATCTTGCTTAAAGCGTTACTCTGTTCTTATGAACTTAATACTCTAGATGCATGCTGGATAGCGGTCGATGTGTGGAGTAATAGTAGTAGATGCAGGCAGGAGTCGGTCTACTTGTCACGGACGTGATGCCTATATACATGATCATACCTAGATATTCTCATAACTATGCTCAATTCTATCAATTGCTCAACAATAATTTGTTCACCCACCATAATACTTATGCTCTTGAGAGAAGCCACTAGTGAAACCTATGGCCCCCGGGTCTATTTTCCATCATATTAATCTTCCAACACTTAGTTATTTCTTTTACCACTATGAAAAAATACACTTCCGTGATGATACGTGTTTGTCACAGTAGGTCGCGTTTTTTGTCATGCATGTACATCCATGACGATTTTATGATAGAATCAAGATAGTCATACCTGTGCTGTCGTAGAAGTGTTCCATGACATTACCAAAATTATCATCACGGAAGTGTCCACTTCCATGACGATAAATCGCGCGTCACAGAAGTGCTTTCGTCAAGGGTGACCGACACGTGGCATCCACCGTAACGGAACGCCGTTAAGCTATCGGGTTGGGTTTTGGATCCGATAACCCGTTAACAGCCCCGACCAATGGGAAATTTCCACGTGTAAAATTCTTATTGGCCGGACGAAACACGTGTCAGCTCGTCAGTGGGTCAGATAGGCGCCTATGATATGTCGACACGTGCCACGGCCCACCACTGGCCCATTTAGCTTACAAAGCCGGCCCGTTTGACTTGGTCAAAAGTTAACGGGCTGGCCCATGAAAAGCCTGTTAACGGTCTCTTCGCAAATAGCCCATTTTACGGCCCGTTAACTCACGGCCCGTTAGGCCCTAAAGGAAATCGGCCCAACAACGTCATGTGGGCCGTCGAATATAACACCAGCCCATTTCACTTTCGGCCCATGTATGGCCCACGACGTCTTTCGGCCCATATGAGGCCTTCGTATCTTTTGGCCCTTTACAGGCCCACGGTGACTCTAGCCCATAATGAACAGTAATTTTCTTTATACCCGTTAACGGCCCGTGATTTACATGGGCCGTTTCCAGCCCGTGTTAGCTTTCGGCCTATTGACGACCCATACGTTCTTGGGCTCCTTTTCGGCCCTCGATTACTTCCGGCCCGTTACTGGCCTGTTCCCCTAATGGGCCAAATTTGGCCCATGGCAAGAGTCGGCCCGTTACTAGTCTGTTACCCTAATGGGCCAAATTCGGCCCATGGCAAGAGTCGGCCCGTTACTGGCCTGTTACCCTAATGGGCCAAATTCGGCCCATGGCAAGAGTCGGCCCGTTTCTGGCCTGTTAACCCGTTGCGCCGTTTCCAGCCCGTCCTATATTCTGGCCCATTAACGACCCGTTATGCCTGTGACAGAATTAAGCCTTTGCTGTCCTACGGCCTGTTACCGTGCTGGGCCGATACCAATTACGCCCAATTACGGCCCATGTAGACCCATTTATCCGACGGCCCGAGGCCCACCGATTACAGGCCCATTTATCGACGGCCCGTAGGAGACCCATGGATCCTACGGCCCGTATATGGCCCATGGTAGTTGCGGCCACTAGCAAACCAGGGAAAAAGAAGACTAGGAAATAAATAAGGCCGAAACTAACGCTAGGCTATTAAGGCGATTGCACAGATTACATCCACTCGGCATCAAAGATCGCCACCAGTGCAAATATAGGGAACACCCTACACTATACAAAAATGGCTTGCTGTTTTCTTCAGCCGGTGGCTGCACGTTAAGAATAAATTTTGTATCGCACCAAAACAAATTACAACTATATAACAAAAGGAAGGTTGGCATAAAACTTAACAGTCTAGCAGATAAATGCACCACCAGAAGTTCAGAAGCTCAGTTCATTTGACCTGACTGTTACGTTTTCATGCTGTATTGTCCGATGGAGCACCATAACCCTCGCCTTCATTTCCCCTAGGCTCCTGAACAACATAGCAAATGTCTGATAGTCTGGTTTCAAAACCATGCATATCTTGACGACATTGAGCAATGTTTCTCCTTGTTTCACAAAGGGTCTCTGTTAGGGAATGGACTTGTGTCTGGAGCGCAGATACAACATTGCTTTGAGCTTGCATATCTTGATCATGAGGCAGTTTGGACGATATTGCCTTAACAACCAACCCAGTATTACGCAGGAACGTGCTTTTGGCACTGTTAGTGGACAGGTACTGACCCACTGCAGCAAGAGCTGACATTGCGGTTATAGTTGCCTCGCCACCTTCAGAAGGTGGCGGTTCCACCATTTTTCCATAGCTCGCTGAAAAGTTGAGGTTTTACATTAGTAGTACCAGAACAGAAGATATTAAGGAGGCAGCAAAACCAAACAAAATAGCTTTGGTCTATATACAGAACTTATTCTGGTGAACCCATGTAAAATATTAGTTGTATTTTATTGCAAAGTACATAATAAAACCAGGTTCCAAACATATGACCATGTACCATCGCTAATGTATTGTCTATTTCTTCACATTGTATTGAGGGCTAAGGATAAAGAGACGAAGTTTATAATACGGTAAGCATAGTATGACATCATTCATATCACAAAACAACTGAGAACAGACAAACATGCAATTGTAACATTGTGTGGGCAAGTCCAGCACGGAACTAGATTACGGGTCAAGATCAAAGGAACATCACTCCTCTCTTTTAAACCTTGTAAGGTGCAATGATACGCTAAGACAATTGTGTATAAAATTGAAAAGAGTAATAGACATTGGCTGCAAACCATGCAGTTCAAGGCACAAGTCAGAGTAAGTAGTAGTTAAAAGGCATGAGGATTAAGGACTTACAACAGCGGCTTTGACTGGTGTAGTCATGCCCTTCTTCTTGCTGGTGTGACAGTCCTTGAAGATTTCCACAACATTTGGTTCAGGTACTTTTTGGTCCTTGCGGGCTTTCCTCTGCATTTCGAACAAGTCAATATAGATCTGATAATATGGTACAGCGAAAAGAGTGAAACAACAGCTAATTACAAGAGCCTCGCAGTGTGCAATATAGCTACGAGATCCTGTCGTCTGTTGGAATTTCACTTTCGTACGGTTGGCCTTGTTCTTTGAACAGTTCACCTACAAGAAGATAGATTTGTGTGGCACATGCGTAAATAGGACTTCAACATGTGATCTGATCACATATATATAATGTACCTGATACTTCGGATCAGACCAGTGTTTAACAAGGCCCCTCCAGTCTTCATCCGATATATTTTCCACTGGAGATGTTTGGGAAAGTTCACTGTTAGCCTTGCCTTCAAAGTGAGTTTTCCTCAAGTTATACCGATACTGTCGCAGAGCAGACTTGAAAACATGGGTGCAAGCTTGTCTGGTTGCATCATCTTGGCTATCCAACTTGAACCTCATCTGTTGAAAATTATGGGAGTCTCATTATCAGCAACCTAGAAAGTATGGGACAGAGCAAGACGATATTACTAGTTTCCATACATAACCATACTTACAGATAAATGGTCGAGGAAGGTGTTGAACTGGGTTTCGTCTTTGTCATTCCTGTACTGAATCCATGTTGGGAGGATACGTACATGACACCTAACGGCAACCGCTGCCTCTGATACTAACTTGGCTGACTCTGTAGCATCACGTGGCCTTTTTAAACCTGCCTCAAAACGGATCTCCATTCTTCCTCCTCTAGATTTAGTTAACCTATCGAGCATTATCCCTGATGTTTGTTTCCTCTTGCGCCTAGGTGCTAGTCCAACAACGAACATAGGAAGTGTTAGTGTACATCAAACTGTGAGACTACATATAAAGAAGCATGCAACTGTAACTTGACTCCAGCAACTACCTTCTTGCTGTTGAAGCTCACAAGGTTCATCTGATATTGCCAACTCGTCTTGTGTCAAGAGTGCTTGGGAAGTAGTGTCAGGTGGCAAGGGAGCTTGGGAACGTGCTGCTAGCTCAGTTGACGCACGAGTAAGTCGTGCAGCTGGTAGTACTGTGGTAGGTGTTGCAAGAACTAGGGCTGTCTCTGCTTGTTTGGTGGCAGCTATTTGTTTCTGTTTGGCTTTTTTTGCAACTCGTGTAGCATGGGATGCCGTGTTTGTAGAATTTTCCGCTGGACTTTGACCTTCTATTGCACCATCAGTACCAGCAGAATCTGCAGGATTCATCCGCTTCTCATTCCCTGCCATTCTGTGTTTCTTCCTCTTTCTCTGTGCCATGTTAAGTCAAGCCGACAAGAAAAACGAATAACAATTTAGTTCTTCAGAACAAATTGATGCGTGATGCAGACGAACTGAACTTTGATGTTAGACAACCACATGATAGGAGGATGTAATATGTATGAAAAACAGGACGGAAGAGATAACCAGAACTATGATGTGTAAACTAAGAAGAAGACATTTCACCAAATTAGAAGCAATGCAATGGAAGGTAGACACCATATGAAAGATGCTACAAATATCGCTCTGCCAAGTTAACAGTGTCTCATCATAAATGGCGTTTAAACAAATGTGAAGCAGTACAAGAAATAAATCATATGCAAGATGCAAACAACATCACACTACCATGTTAGAGGTCTCTCGTCATTAGTGCCATTGCATATTCACAGCATTGCATATTCACAGCTTATGATGTGTAAACTAAGGAGAAGGCATTTCAACAAATTAGAAGCAATGAAAGCTAGACACCATATGAAAGATGCAACGAATATCACTCTACCAAGTTAAAACTGTCTCGTCATAAGTGCCATTTCAACAAATTAGTAGTACAAGCTAGAAAAGAATGTGAGATGTAACCTATATCACACTCCGAAGTCAAACGTGTCTTATGATAAGTGATTGTTGCAGGTTACACAACAGTAGTAATTTGATGTAAGAACATGGTGTGATAGACAGATATTGTATGTTCTAGAAACAGGAACACGTGTCTTATTCAAGTATAATGTGTAAAGTAAGCAGATGGAATTCAACAAAATTAGAAGCAATACAAGCTAGACATCACACATAACATGCAACCACATATAACAGTGCCAAGTTAGAGGGAGCACCGGTGATGCTGCACTAGGGGAGACGTGCTCATCATAAACACAGCTTTGTTGAGTGTCTATGCATGTGTTGTCTTGGAAATCATCTTGGGGGTGTGGAGGAGTAGAAACTGTAGAGGCCCTCCGTTCGGAAGGAGCACCTTTATCCGCTGCCTTGCTAACTTCCTTCCGCTTTATTGATTTTGAATTGTCAAGTAAAACCGACAAGAAAAAGCAATAAAATTCTCTCTTCAGAACTCATTCATGCATGATACTGACAATCACTACTTTGATGTAAGGCAAACACATGATACCAGGATGGAATATGTACGAAAAACAGGACGGCATGGCATGTTCACAACTGTTTGTGTAAACTAAGCAGAAACCATTCCAGCAAATAAGAAGCAATGCAAGCTAGACACCACATGAAAGATGCAACCAATATGACTCTGCCAAGTTAAAAGCGTCCCATCATAAATGGAATTTCAACAAATTAGAAGCAGCGCATGCTATAAATCATATGAAAGATGCAACTAATATCGCACTGCATATACTAAAGGTGTCTCGTCATGTTGATTGATGCGGGATACAAAAAAACAATAGTTTTATGTAAGGACATGCTTAATAGACAGATGTACTATGTACTAAATACAGGAAGGCATGTCACATTAACAGGTATAATGTATAAGCTAAGCAGACTAGCACATGCAGTTTAACCAGATTGGAAGAATTACAATCTAGACACCATATGCAACATGCAACCACATATCACGCTGCCAAGTTAGAGCAAGCACCTGCGATGCTAGTGTAGGGGAAATGCTGTAATCAACTACAGAGCTACGTTCACTATCTTCATCTAGCATTTCTGTTTCTTGAGAATCATGTCGGGAGGCTGACGCTGCATTCTTTAAATGAGGAGTAGTCCCCTTGCCTGCCTGCCTCGTCATAAGTGATTGATGAGGGATACACAAGAACATTAGTTTGATGTAAGAACATGGTTAATACACAGATGTACTAGTATGTACCAAAAACAGAAAGGCATGTCATATTCAAAGGTATAATGTGTAAGCTAAGCAGATGCAATTTAACCAAATTGGAAGCAATACAAGCTAGACATCCGGCTGGAGTGGTGAGCATGATCATCTAGGACCTGAGAGCCTGGTGGGAGGCGGGCTGCTTCGCCACCATCGCAGCTTTTTAGTTGGCTTCCAGGTGATGCCTATCTTTGCTGGGCTTGTCACTGGCTCGGCCAGTGCCCTGACTAGCTATTTGTCTTCTGGTGCTCACGGGATGGTGGTTCATGTAAAAAATATCTTTCCTTATCTTACCGACTTTGGCCTTTCGAATACAAGCTAGACACCATATGCAACATGCAATCACATATGACACCGTGAAGTTAAAGCAAGCACCTGGGTTGGTGGTTCACGGCGAGCGAGATCATCAACTCCATAGCTATGTTCCTCGTCTCCATTTGCTGACACTACACCCTTTAAAGCCTTGAAACATTTTTGGCCTAGCTGCGTACCACGCTGGAGCGACTTCTCTCTATTCTTTTCTGCTTCTGTCAAGGCAGGGTCTGAAATACCCTTGCATAAAAACACAATAGTGAGAGTAAGGGTGAAGTGTGTGCAGAACTAGTGCACTATAAAAGTAGCAGATAGCAGGTGGCTGAAAAATAAATGACAGGAGACATATGATAGCTCTACAACATTGCATGGCAAACAAAATTAGATTCTACTCCGTATGATTTTGTAATATATGAGCACAGGAAATGCAGGTACTCCTCCAGCACACCACCACATGTGGTCATATCTAATGTAACAGTCGACTGAAAATAAATAGGTCAGTCGATTTTTTTAAGGAACCGTTCGATCTATAAGGAACGGGCAGATGACCTTCGTCTACCTCCCACCAGTCACTGTTGAGGATCTTTCTCGAACCGCCAGCGACCACCGGCCCAGACCCCTGCCTCCGCCGCCCCGCCCTCCCATCGACCTCACACCACCGCCGTGCTTGGCAGCGCCCCCAGGCCATCCGTTTAATCCCGTCCGACCTCCAGATCGGGCGCCAGTAGCTCTAGGCCGCACACGCCCCTAAGATAAACGCCAAGGCGCTGCTTCCCCAGTGTAATAGGTGTACTAGCGCCTGTTACACCGGGGAATGCTTCCGTTAATTGGGAATCAACTGGCCAGAAATTGAAATTCATGGGTGTGACGGACCTCTAGCTAAGGTGAAATAGTATATGAGGAGAAACCTTGTGCATCGCGAGTTACTAGGGACATCTAGCATCAAGAAGAAGTGGTCAACTAGTGTCTTCTGTGGGATGAATACCATGCAAGCAGAGACGTAAGATTTGCACGAATAAGGGAAGAGGAGTACCTTTTTCGGTTGCCGGTGTGGTCACCTCCACATGTCGCGGCGATCTTCTTCTTTTTGCCGGGGAAACCGATGTTCTGGAGGGTGCAGGCTTTGACGAACCCATGGCCAAATTGTTGATTGTGTTGCCGTGGCCGTATGTCGGCGGAGGGGAAGCAGATCCGAGGCGGGGAAGGATGGCGTAGCAGGAACAGCTCCGGTGCGGTGGAGGGTGGCGAAGTTGGAGCGGCAGCGGTGAGGCGCAGTACGGCGTGGTTGAACTGGCTCGGGTATAGACGGCTCGGCCTCGGCTTCAACTACTAGCCGTGGAGGGCGTTGCGGTTGGGGTTGCGGTGGACGACGATGTTGGGGTATCGGCTCCGACGTGATGGAGGAGGGCGGCGGTTGATGGGTGGGATGGGGTGGCGGACAGAGGACGCCGGGGTTTCGCGGCTGGTGGAGAGGTAGTTTTGGCGTGCACGGAGTACGAATGGGGAATAGGACGGGTGGGCGACGGGGGGGGGGAGGGGGGAACCATGTTTCGGTCTGGGACACACTTGTTTTTGGCTTTTTTGAACAGAAGATGGGATGCGCTTGTTTGAAATTTGGGGCAAGTACAAACTTTGCCCCCTCTTAAATTTTGGACCTACTGCGGGTCGGGGGTAGGATGGTAATCCCAGGTGTCCCAAATAGTGGGCGGGAGCGATTTTGGCCGCGCGCATGTGTGCTTAGGCGGCCATTGTGTATGAATGTTTTTCGGATGTGGTTGCGTGGCGTCTAGATGAAGCTACAAACCTACCCCGGTTTAGACCTTTGGACGTCGGGCCGGTAGGTTTCACGGGTCGGAGTTATTAGAAAAGTAATTTCCTTGTACTACCAAACATTGGTCTCACGCGGTTTCGGGCGAGTAGAGGCTCTTTTGGCGCTTCGTTCGAAATTTTGAAACACAAGCATTCACGTTTAGAGTACTCTTGAACTATGAGGATTGACCTAAATAGACAACGTTATATTTGACCTTGTATGTTTGAAAACCTCATTAAATTATCCGCTTCTTTTTGAAATTTTGACACTTGAAAATCCTATAACTACGATTATTTTGGAATGGAGGAGCTAAATTTGAATCTATTTTGTACACGACTACATATGCTATTATGTACAAAATCAGAGCAAAGATTGGTGCCCCCATAATTTAGGTATGGTTTACAAATGCCGTGATATCAAATTCAAATAATTGAATGGACTTCATGTTGAATTCGATTTTTTTAAACCACCTTAAGTTGAATTCAAATGTATGCTAGTTCATAGGTAGCTATTTATAATGTCCATTGTGTAACTTTCGTATGTATAATGTGCTTTACACACACAACATGAACTATACTCACGTTTATATTCGATTGCTAAAGCGATGCATTGTCTGGAGTTCAAAATACTAACTATGTGGATCAATTGTGTCGAATAATAACATAGACATGCTCAAATTCGATAGAATCTAGATGTCTGATGGATCAATGACCGCTCCTTACACGAATTGCAAATATCATGATCCCATCCTAATATTTGGATACAATTTATATCTTTAATCAATGTGTAGAGCAGTCTTTTACGTGTAGTTTCACTCTCCATCGGTGGTCTCTCACACATGCTCACACACTCTCTCCCGAGGTGTCTTTCTCGCACACATGCTCTAGATATAACCCTCCCTCCCTCTCGTAACCATTTACAACTGTTTTCACTAACCTTTATCACAAGCACTCTTCCTCTCGCAAACATACACACGCACAATCCTCATCGACCCTTTCTATATACATGGACCTGCCTACGCGTCTCATGTACGCACATTATCTTTACGCCTGTCTCTCACGCATTGTCTCACACCTCTCTTCCTAATCGACGAGTATGATTCTAGCAGAGCATTCTGTAGGATGCCCCTTAAAGTTAGGTTGGATGAATAGTAATATCAGAGATAAAGGGGTTACCTTAGTCCGAGAACCTAGGGTTACAAATCCTAGCCGGCTTTGTCAGTGGACACAGAGTCCTTCACAATTCTGCTATCTTTGTCTTGTATGACTAGTCATCCATGGGTCTTCCTAAATGCGTCACGGGCCGACCAATGTGGCGCAGGACGGAACCGAACGAAGGGCCTCACCTCGACCCACCGGACCTCACGCGGTGACACACCCTCTGCCCCCACGTCTCATTATCTTCTCACACCCACACATACCAACACAAACACCACACACACAGAAAATTTCTCCTGGTGCCTCTATTGCCTCCCCCTTGCATATACACACTCAAGGGAATGGAACCTCTTGTCATGACGTCATATTCGTCTCTCTCTCTCTAGACCACTCTCATTTCTCGTGCTATCTCTCCCACGCCCCCCCCGTCGGCCCCTCTATCCATGCCTCTCTCGAATACGTAATACACACACATACCTCTCTAGGCCCCGCCAAATGCATCAACTACACATTCACACATGTTACATCACGTACCCCATTGATCTAAAAAGCCCTCTCTTCACGTTTATTTCGCATACAACATTCCTTTTGAATAAAGTGTGGCCAAAAAATTATTTTAGAGTTTCTACATATATACAACATTACAAAGTTATATGGAGGAGTACGAACGCTAATTTGCATTGCATGGTGCCCACAATGATATTTATTCCGCACTGTGAATTTGTATATTTTTATACTATATACAAAGTTAGTCATAATAAAGAGAAACGAAGAGCATCTCTCTCTCCATCGCATACCCCCCCTGTACGCCCCTTTCACGTATGCACACAAAACTATCTCCAGGTCCTCTAAAAGTAAGCCCCCAGAAAATTCACGCATGTTTCATCTTTCTCTCGCGATATATGCAATGACGATCATTGTATTTGAAGCGAAAGCACGATACGTACATTGGACTTCAGAATCCACTCATTACGGTCACCATTTACGTTTAGTGGTTATTATACAGTCACGGGCTCACCGTACAACTCTGTATTTGCTCATGACATGACTAGTTGACCAGTTAAACGCTCCACGTGGCACCTCTAGTGTTGCATCACATTATCTCACTACCATCGTGCCCACCTGTCGACTTGTATCTACTCTACATCTACACTCTTATAAAATACATAAAATACACTCTTATAAAAAACAGAGTTGGTGATGATGGTGTGCCTGCCATCCTGCAATATAGGCCGTCCGATTTATATCTGACGGATAGGAAAGAAACTATGGCAATTTTGCAAAAAGGTACCCACACACCTCTCCACATTTGCAAATAAGGCCTTCCCTCGTTCATCCTTTTCTCTCACAAGATAAACAAGTCATACAAATGCATCTTGATGTTACGTGCAACGCACGGGCATCTTGCTAGTAAGAATGAAAACAAACGACAAAAAAATATTTGGACGGTGGTTCGAAGTCATGACCGCGGGCACAGCGGACAAGGTGGCCTTGTATTGGTATGCTGAGCCGTCTGTTTTAACACACAGGAGCTGGTGTGGTGATTATACACACACGCACGCATGCACACGAACTGCATCCACGCAACACTCACACAAACACATGCACCCACGCACGCACGCAACACTCACACGTACACACGCAGCCACGCACGCACGCAACACTCACACGCACACACGCACGCATGCATGCACACACCAGTACACCACACGACCAACACACACTCTCACGCTCAAGTGCTCAACCTACACGTGCATGCGCACACATCAGGCCCTGACAGACACATACACAACCAGGTGATTCCCGCGCACGGGTTGGAGCCTTGTCGCGCCTGCGTAAATTTGTGTTTATCTGACCTTTTCCTATGCGAACTGACAGGTGGGACCCACAAGGAACGTGGTCAATTTAACTAGTCAACATGGCGCCACGCAGACTATTTGGCCGGTCAACAGAGTGCAATCCGATGCTGAACTGTGAGCAAGTGACCGTATAATCACCACAAAACGTATATAGTGACCGTAATCAGCTTATTCTGAAGTTCGGTGACCGTATTACGCTTTTCTCTCTGTAGGCCCTCCAAAACTACATCTCTACACGTTCTCGCATGTTACATCTAACAACTATGCAATACAGCACTACTACTACACTCTAACACAATAAATCATATGTGTTTTTAGTTTTACTAGATATCATATTGTTACTTATAATTATTCAGTTTGCATACATTAAAATTGCCTTTGAAATGTATGGCCAGTATCATCTACCGCGCGGGAAAAATCCCGCCCTTTCCTGTTTAATCGGGTTTGTATCGATGGATCGTGCGAAACAGCAAAACTATAGTACTATACAGTACAAGTGACAGTTCACTGGGCCGTCGTGTCGTCTACTCCTCCGTCGTAAGAGTGGAGCGCTCGCTTTCATAAATCTTCTAGTCCCTTTCGCCGACATGTGGGACATCAAGCTACCGGGTCCACGTGCCATACCGGAATACAGTGCAGAGCAGCCGGGGTGAAGCACCCCAGTCATGGCGCCGGCGTAGTAATGAGCAATGAGGCGTCAAATCACAAAGCTGCACCTTTCCCGCAGTTAAGTTGGAGGGACGAAGTAATAATGCTAAAAAAGAAGTTGGAGGGACGAAGCAACCATCATTTCACTCGTTGCTGAATCCGCTTCTCCCTCATCTTCTTCAACTTAACCACGTGTTGCTTCTGCCGTTGTTCTGCCTCATGTGGGACGCGGATCGGCTTGGTAAAGCACTGACACGTGGGACCGCATGTTAGCAAACCGCCAGGACAACGTCCTCCGAAAATAAGAAGCCTAATCCTAGACTTACAAAGGGCTACGTAGCTGCTACGTATACTTTCCATCTAATCTATATATGCCCCCCTGATTTTCAGGTGGGGTGGGCCTAATCCTCTCCTTTAATCCAATCAAATAGTCCCACATCACATCAGTTCGTAACTTTACGTAAACCATTACGTGGATGTAGCATTGCTCAAATAAGAAACCTCCCCCGCCATCCGCGCGGCAAAATCACCTCCTTTTTACTAATCTTGATTCTATAATTTTTTAGATCAATATAATTGAGATTTGTATAGATAGCACACAGGAGCAAAACCAAGTGGTACGGTTAAGGGCATCCACAATGTGTAGCCAAATGTGAAAATAGCTTTTGGCATCGTGGGAACCATTGTGGACGGTGTTGCCAAAGCCAAAAAGATGGAACCGAAGCTCCCTGATTGATTGATTGAAGGAATAGAAAAATGCAACGTCTCTCCTCTTTCTCCCATGCTTGGACGCATGTAGTACAGTATAGAGCACAGAGTCTACTCCCCTGTCCCTTCTATCACAAATCACAAAGCAGTGAGGCGTCAAATCACAAAAGCACGGACGAAGCAACCATCATTTCACTCTTCGCTGACTCCGCTTCTCCATCGTCTTCTTCGAGAAACCATCTCACCGCACTAGTACTCCTAGTAGTACTAGTAAAGGACTTCCTGGATGCAAATAAGGCGGTTGTCTCGGCTTGCAGGCGGCACTTGCGAACGACTTACCGTGGTCTCCCTCAATGGTGTTCTCCGTCGAACGCACTTCGCCAAACCACAAAAAAAAGATATCGTCGACGTCACCGCAATGGGGAAGGAAGTCAAATATAGTTACTACCTCCATTTTTTTGTACACAAGTCCAGTATATCAAAATTACAATTTGCAAAGGGCCACTAACACTAATCGAGGCAAAATTGATGGGGTTAGCAACCAAGGACATTAATATCCCCTGCATGCATGCGGAAGTGAGAAGGTTGGTTTGCATGGCGCTGCATTAATCAAGCGATGAGGAGTGAGATGGTTAGCTCTTTGGTCTTTGGAGAAAAAAATACGCATTAATTGACACGTGAAACGAGGATTTGTATCGATTAAATCCCGCGAAGGAAAACCCCGCCTTTCTTTTTTAACACTAGTACTCCTAGTACGTACGTACTTATCCTGTTTGGGTCTAGGCCTTGCATTGCCAAACTTCGCCACACATTTTTGCCAAGCTTGCCTAAAGTTTTCAAAATGAGAAGGAGGTACACTTGCGCACGGCTGTCGCGGTCGCACCGCACCCTCACACGGTCGCTCCTGCACGCCGCGGTCGCACCGCACCCTCACACAGTCGCTCCTGCACGCCGCAAACCCAACCAAGGGAACGCACCCTCACTGACACGTGCTGTCGCATGTGAACAAACCAAACTCAGCCATCCTATCGCTGACACATAATTTTCGTTCATAGAGTATGTTTATCCAACCGCATGTTGGGGAGTATCCGTACGGCCCGTGCGGTGGTCTGTTGGGGAAGAAGAAGAGGTGAGGAAGAAGGAAAGAAGGGTTAGGAGACGTAGGATATTCATCCAACCGCCTGAAATGGTAGACTGACCCAAGTCAGGCGACTTGCATAACAAATATATGTTTTTACACAGCAAAAGATCCATAAAAACAACAACATAAAGAAAAACTATCACTGCTCGCGGAAAGAGACGGCCTCGTCGTCTTTGGCTGCCGGCGCGAACCAGCCGTCGCTGCCGACGTGTGTCTCCGCACCGTGGTTGTCCTCGGCCTCCAGCTACTCGTTCAAGCGGAGCGTGCGGGCGCTCTGCACGGACGAGAGCACAGCCCGGTTCAAGTCGAGGACGTCCGGTTCTGCCTGGCAGGAGGGCCTCGATGGCAGCGGCATCCGCGCGCTCCGCGTCGAGTCGAGCCTCCGCGCCTGGTTCAAGTCCAGGACGTCCGGTTCCGCCTGCAGGAGGGCGTCGATGAGAGCGGCATCCGCGCGCTCTGCGTCAAGTCGAGCCTCTGCCGCCTGGTTCAAGTCCAGGATGTCCGGTTCCGCCTGCAGGAGGGCCTCGATGGCAGCGGCATCCGCGCGCTCCGCCTCAAGTTGAGCCTCCGCCGCCCGGTTCACATCCACGACATCCGGTTCCGCCTGCAGGAGAGCCTCGATGGCAGCGGCATGCGCGCGCTCCGCGTCTAGTTGAGCCTTTGCCTCCCGCTCCTCCTTTAGTATCGCCATGTTGAACCGCTGGTCCGCCTGCACCATGGGGGACTCGGACGCCGGCACGAAGTCGACGTCCATCGTCTCATACCCATCGGGGGCCTTCTGCGTCGTGACCTCCGCCATGAACATTGGATCGGCTTCCTCCTCCTCGTAGCTTGGCTCCAGAGAACTCGGGGATTGGCCCGCCGCAAAGCGAGCTTGGGAACGGAAGTCTGTGGCGCCGACCGCCGCCGCGATTTCTGCGCGGCGCTCCGGCGTCAGCATCTTGTAGTAAGTGATCTTGCGGCGCACCATGGCTTTCCGGCGAACTAGGGGACGCTTGATGCGGGCTAGGGGATCGAAAGGTGGGGGAATGGGCTGGAGATTTGGTGTGGTTTTAGGGCAGTGGCTGGCGTAGGCCGAGCAGCGAAGGTTCTGGTGTGAATAGTGGTTCCGGTGACGACCGGTCAATCGGTTTTGACTGTACATCGCTCTTGTCGCGTTCGCGTTGCAGCCCGGCACGCTGGACCCTCCACGTCGCTCACCGAATGGAACGCGCTTCGTCTTGTGGGACCGCAGTTGAGAGCAAACCGACGTCCCTCCCCCTCCCCCGCCCGCGTCATTTATTATACCACCACTCCCTCCGTTTTATGCGGAGTAAATAAAAACAGAGGGAGTATACTACGGATGAGGATCCCCTGACGTGGCCGAACCCATTGAGTAACTGACATGCGGGGCCTAGCAAGCATGGGGTCCGCCAGTAAGTGACCGAAAGGGAGGGTAAGGCAGGGATACCTACGTCAGAGGATCCACTTCCACTATACTACTTTGACCAAATGTTAGAGTAATAATATATGACATGCAACTTACACAAATGTTAGAGTAATAATATATGACATGCAACTTACACAAAGCATACAGGGTCTAATGCGTTTTTCGAGGCTAACTTTGACCAAATGTTAGAGTAATAATATATGACATGCAACTTACACAAAGCATACGGTCAAATTCGTATGTGAAAGGAGTTTCCAATGATATAATTTTCACATTATACATCTCATGTACTATTAATCTTGTCAATAGTCAAATTGGAAACCATCTCGAGTACAAATCTAGGAGTACGTACGAATCTAACAATATTGATTGGGCGTTGTTGAATGTTGATACCTTTTTGATCAAAGTAGAGATACTTTGACTACACATAAAACTTATATGTAAACTAGAAAGGATAGGAGGGAGTATATTTTACGTTCAAAAACGAAACGAACATTGAATACCCTTTATATATGATTTGCGGATGCTATGATCACCGGTTCAAAATTTTGAATCCGCCTTAGGTATCACGTGCCCCCACTCGTTCCCTCTCGATTTCATCTCGGGGTCCGGAGATCTATTGAAAGAGGACTAGGGTGGGTACATGCGAATGATACTCGGCGGAATGTTCAAATGAGGCATGCGGGAGGATGGACTCGACTGGAGGGCGACATGATCGATGGAGAAGAGGGTTGGAGAGGAATGAGAAATAAGCAAACGCCACATGATTATACTTGAACGGCTCAAATAAACAACAAGTTGTCTCGCTTGGCCTACATAGTGAAAGGCCTAATGCGCAACGCGGAGCACTGACGCTCGAATATGGCCGGGAAAACAGGGAAACCGACATGTGGGGCACACCCGTCGGGACGACGTAGCGCAGACTAGTCCAATGGAGGAGCTGGCCCACGACCTCCTCGCCACCGACAACCGTTCATGTGGGTCGTTGGGGCCAACAACGGGGCGCAGCTCCAGCACCGCCTCTGGACACGGCGACCGCGGTGAGCGACACGCTCATATCGTCGCTAGACACGGTCGGTTTCAGTGTGCCGAGGGTGGTGGCCAGTTTTGGTTTGTGCCCAAGGTTGCCCCATCAAAGCATTGGGTAGCCAAAATTTTGGTTGAGGTATTGGTTGCCCATGATTTGGCCGACATTGGCAAGAAAAATGAACTAGAGTTGGCTAGAGTTCATTGGCATGCCAAAGAAATGGCAACCATCCAAACAAAGACCAATCTTTGGGTCATGACCAAAATTTTGGTTGAGGTATTGGTTGCCCATAATTTGGCCGACATTGGCAAGAAAAATGAACTAGAGTTGGCTAGAGTTCATTGGCATGCCAAAAAAATGGCAACCATCCAAACAAAGACCAATCTTTGGGTCATGACCAAAATTTTGGTAAGGTGCACTTTGGCCACAATCCAAACACACCCCAACACCCGGCTCGTCGAGGATGCACGGGGCGCCGCGACGCGTCCGCGGAGTGGTGTAGCGCGGCCAACTGCATCCTCTGGACCTGAGACCATGCCGGGTCGTCTTGCTTTTTCAATGACATGCGGGGATCGCATGTGAGCAAAGGGCATCTCCAACGTTGCCACGACCGCAGCTGACTACCCTGGCACACCAAAACCCTCGTCCCTCGCGCCGTCGCGCGGTGCGTTCCCAGCCGGCGCCAGCTGCCCGCATTCATGCGTCCGTTCGTATGTCGTCGTTAAGAGGCTCGGTGCCCGAGGAACCAACTCCGGCGACTTAATGACGCACCCGGACGCTTGGCCTCACCGGAATGCGCTACTTAAAGCGGCAACGCCCAGCTAACCTCCACACCATAGCGCATCGTCCTCCTACCTGGCACCACATCCGCCATGACCGCAAGTGCGAACGCTCTGCGGGAGAGCTTGTCTTCGGGGATGAAGCTCGAGGTCGCCGCCCTCACTCAAGTCGCCTCTCGCGACGCAATAGCGGCGTAGCCGGACGCGGACGCGACCGCACAAGCGGTGGCCACGCTGGCGGCCGACGACGGGAGCACCGTCAGCCACGCGTCCTACTTGCCGCCGTCCAACGTCCGGCACCGCCGAGGTCGGGGACTCCTCCGAGGATGAGTAGGGCATGGGAGGCGGCAGGGCATGGTGTGCCAACTGGCCGGTCCGTATCCCGTGTTCTACTCTTCCTCGCCGGAGACCGCACCTTCACTTCACGGGTCTTGAACCCCGCCCCCGTACATAGAGATCGCAGATGGAGGACGTCGGTCGCCGCCGTAGAATAGGTTTAGGGTCGGGTTTCTTTTATTTTTCTGTCCTATAAAAGTTCGAAATGTAATGAAAATCTGCCGTGTTTGCATTAATCTCGGCCGGTGTATATGAACTTTCACAATAATATACATATTGTAGGAGTACTAGCAAGATGCCCGTGCGTTGCACGGAAGATCAAGATCTTGTGGGAGAAAAGGATGAACGAGGGAAAGCCTTATCTGCAAATGTGGAGAGGAGTGCGGGTAAATTGTCATAGTTTCCTTCCTATCCGTTAGATATAGATCGGACGGCCTATATTGCAGGATGACAGGCACACCATCATCACCAACTCTGCTTTTTATTGAACCGAGACAAATCTAACATGCGAAGTAAAATAAACACATAGGGTCTATACATACACAAATTATCTTAGGCACTCCAATAGTACGTCCACTACACATTCACGCATTTCACATCTTTCTACATCTACGGGAACCTACGAAAGGGTTAACGTAAATTGCCTCTCTCTCTCCTCCCCTGATTTTCATGGTGGTGGGCCCCTCCCTCCCCCCAATCTACAATCAACAGCTCACACGTTTCACATTACGTTAATTACGTAACTGGGATTACGTAGGTGTAGCATTACTCGTCCTAAAAAACCCAACTAAGCCAACCTCCCAGCATATCGCGCGGGAAAAGACCCGGCCGCGCCGTTTTAGTCGGGATTACCGGATTACTAGTAGTAGTATCGATGGATCGCGCGAAGCAACAAATTTTTTTTGAGGGGGCGAAGCACCTAGTTTAAAAGGAAAAAAGGCGGTACACTCACAGCACTCCAGTCGCGGTCGCATTGCACCCCACACACGTTCGGTCCTGCACACGGCTCACGCAAACGGAACGCGCTTCGGCTTGCCTCTTCACTGACACGTGGGACTGCACTTGGAGAAACCGACCATGCGCCAAACTCCCCCCGCCCACCGCGCAAAAATCCTCCCCCCCCCCACACCCAAAAATTCCCCCCAAATCCGATTCAACCGCCCTTCGGCCAACTAGCCAATAATATTCCCCAAACCCCGCTCCCCCTGTCCCCCTCCACTCCATTCGCTCCGCCAAAGCCGCCCTCCCCGCCGCGCCGATACGTCGGCGCCGCGGTTCGGCGATCCTCTCGCTCCCATAGTACGCTCTCGTAGACTGCCTTCCTCTAGCCGCGCCGCCACCTCTGGCTACGTTCTTGTGGAGGCGCACGGCGGTCAGCGCCGCCACCGCTGGCGACGTTCGTGTGGAGACGCACGGCGGTCAGCTTCTCCCACGGTACGCGCATTCTAGACTGAGGCCCCGTTCATGTCGGTGTAGCGTTGAATGTTAGCTGATAGACGCTGTTAATCTCACTGTTTGCCGAAGTAGTTTACTGTCAATATGCTCTGCTTAAGAAGCTTCCTTGCCCTGTTCTGCACTCAATCTGCTTAGCTGAGATGGCATGCCAAGGCCGATTAGTTGCTAAAATATCCCGCCATATATTTATTGTGACGTAGATTGCCATGGTCTAGTAGCCAATCTGTTAGGTGAAATAGCTCTACACCGTTTTATACTCGATCTTTGTTGCTGCGATGGCCTTCGATAGTTTGATGGCTGTGTGCTCGGCCTCATTGACTGCTGAAACAGCCTGCCATAATTTAGCACTCAAATCTGTTTGCTGAATTAGCTTTACATATATTTCGTTACTTAGATCTGCTCGTCCAAATATCTTGCCATAGCTTTAGACATCGACCTAGGTATTTTTTTCTGGACTTCATAAAAAAGCATATATGTTTTTCCTGTAATATCTAGTAGAAGAACTAATTTGTATGTCTAACAGATGGACAGGACTTGGATAACTTCTGCTCGAAGATTCTCCGCTGCATATGTCGAGGGGGTTGAAAACTTCATGAACTTTATCAGAGCTGAGTACGGTGGTCCGAAATCAGATGTGCTCTGCCCGTGTAGCAGTTGTATGAATTCAGTTACAAGACCCCAGTCAACTGTGCAAAATCATCTACACTTGTATGGGATGTCGGTCACATATACTAGGTGGGTTCATCATGGTGAAGCTGTGAACGTCAATGTTATTGACTACGTGGAAGCAGCAGATCACCATCTTGATCTGCCTGATGCTCAGGTGGAAGAGGAGGAGGAGGTGGTGGTGGCGGAGCCAGTGAGTTTGACCAACATTGAAACAATGCTACGAAATGCTCGTGCATTCCGTGAACTTTCACCTGCAGAAGAAAAACGGTGGGCCCGCATGTTGGAACAATGCAACGTTGCTGTCACCCCAGGAAATAAGCTGTCAGTATTCTCAGCTATGGTCACCTTTCTTCAGGTGAAGACATCTGAGCGGATGACCAACAAATCATTCGATGCGATGTTGGCTGCTTTCCGCAAATCTTTCCCAGATGCGTCTGAGCTGCCACACACCTACAGTAAAATGAAGAATTTCCTTCGTGCAGTTGGAATTGGATATGATATGATCCATGTTTGTAAGAATAATTGTGTTCTGTTCCGGAAGGATTATGCCAACTTAAGTGAATGCCCGAAATGCAAATCATCAAGATGGAAAGATGGCGATGCTGTGAAGAGGATTCCTCATAATGTTCTGAGACATTTTCCAATTACACCAAGATTGCAGAGGTTGTTTCATGATGCTGAAACAAGAGAGGATGTACTGTGGCATTCTAGGAACCAGGAGTACAGAGATCAGAATGTAATGAGCCATCCATCTCATGGTAGTGAGTGGAAAAGCTTCAATGATAAACACAAAGAGTTTGCTGCTGACCCGAGAAACATTAGACTTGGCTTAGCTTCAGATGGATTTAACCCATTTGGCCACCAGAGCGCCACATATAGCATGTGGCCAGTGCTTGTTATCCCTTACAACATGCCTCCAAATGTCTGCACCAAAGAATCAAACTACATGATGGCCTTGCTCATCCCAGGTCCAAAAAGTCCTGGAAAGGATTTTGATTTGTTCATGGAGCCTCTTGTGGAGGAACTTCAACAGCTATGGAAGGGTGTTCTCACTCGAGACCTATATAGCAGCCCACCAGCTGATTTCTTTCTGCGTGCTGTTGTAATTTGGTGCATCCATGATTATCCGGCTTTGGGCACTATGTCAGGGCGAACGACACATGGTTACAATGCATGTGTTCGCTGTGACAGGAATCCGCTGTCATACGCAATACTTAGCAAGATCTGTTACATTGGACACCGCCGTTTCCTTGCCAAGGACAAGCCGCATCCTAGAAAATACCGAAGACATGTGTTCAATGCAAAGCATGAAAACCGTGATGCGCCAAAGAGGCTCACCGCCGATGAGTTGCAAGTGGAATTAGAGAAGGTCAGGCATATTACACCAGGAAACCATCCTGGTAATGGTAGCGGGAAAAGGAAGCGTGGCACGGTAGAAGAGAGATTATTGTTTACCCGCAGGTCCACTTTGTGGGACTTGGAGTATTGGAAAGATTTGGATCTGCGGCATAATCTTGATGTGATGCACATCGAGAAAAATATATGTGACAGCATTATCGGCACACTTCTTAACATTGAAGGCAAGACGAAAGATACCTTAAAATCTAGGATTGATTTGACACACCTGGGTATCAGAAAGGATTTGCAGGTGCAAGATGAAGGTAAACCACGGGATATGGCACCAGCTGTGTACGTCTTGGACAAGGTAAAAAGAAAAGAATTCTGCGAGGTCCTGTCACGTGTGAGATTCCCACATGGATTTGCTTCCAACCCTGAAAGGAGAGTCAGTGCAGATGGAAACAAGGTACAAGGGTTGAAAACTCATGACTGCCACGTCCTACTTCAAAGGGTTTTACCTGTTATCCTTAGAGGATTGGGCCGCCCTGACTTATACAGAGCAGTTGCAGAGTTGGGACAATTCTTCAGGGAACTCTGCAGTAGAAATATCAGGATAGATGCTTTGGAGCGTCTTAGAGACAAGATACCAACTATCCTATGCGACCTTGAGAAGATATATCCTCCAGCCTTCTTTGATGTGATGGTGCATTTGGCTGTTCATCTACCTGATGAGGCACTACTTAGAGGTCCAGTACAGTATGGCTGGATGTACCCTATTGAAAGGCGGCTAGGCACTTTCAAGGGCTATGTTAGGAACAGAGCTAGACCCGAGGGTTCCATTGCAGAGGCCTACATTGCTACAGAAGCGTTGACATTCTGCTCAAAATACATTGAAACAGCTGATCAGCTTAGCAAAGAGGTGGGTGAAGACAATCCCGGGCTCAATGTTTTCGATTATTCTGTTCGAGTTACAGGGAAGAGTCGACAAGAGGACAAACCTAAAGATTTGGACAAAATGGTTTGGTATGTGTTGAATAACTGTCCTGAGATACTACCTTATATCAAGTAAGTGCAGTACTGCAGCTTATACATCGTAATCTACTAAACTTGCAGCACATTCTTATATATTTAGATGTTTGACGCGATCACTATGTTGTGCAGCATCTACAAAGAGGAGTTACTGCCGCAAAATCCAAGAAACATTGACAAACTGGTTATGGCAGGATTTGCGAAATGGTTCAAGAACCATGTAAGCTTTTGAAGTGCACTGTCAGTTTTTTTAATATATTGAGTACATAAGATGATCAGCTTGTCTATTTTCTAACCATAGGTTAAGAAGATGCGGGAGGATGGGCAGGCAGTTGATGATGCCCTTTACTCACTAGCAATGGGTCCTGATACTCGGGTAAGACATTATGAATCTTGCGTTGTTGGAGATGTGCGCTACAACACCCTTGCACGAGACGAAGGCAGGAAGACACAAAACAGTGCCATCATGAGCACGGATACGTATGACAAAGAGACAACTGAAATGTATGCTAACATAACAGACATTGTTCAGTTGCAGTATATCTCCAGTTTCGAGGATCATCGGTGTGTGGTTCTGTTGTGCTGTCGTTGGTATAACCTGTTTTCCAGGATCGCAAAACCCAGAGCTGATGATTATTTCAAATCCATCAATGTCAAGGCGGCGTACCAGACCAACGAGCCTTTTATTTTGGCAAATCAAGCAACACAGATATTTTTCTTGGAAGACACATTTGCACGTAGCGATGACTGGAGAGTATTGCAAAGGTTTGAGCAGAGGAATTCGTTTAATGAAGTTGCACAACAAGATGATGCTTACACTGCTCCTGATGTACAAGATAACACAGATGTTCCTAATATCTTTGAGAACCATCACGTCAATGACGCCGGCGAAAAGATTGCCTGTCGTGCTGTGGACATACAAGAGTTGATCAAGAAGAAGCCAACGTTCGAGGACGTTGAGGACGAAGAAGAAGATGACACCGTGGGGAATTACGATTCAGACTGATACACATGGCGAAGATGTTGACGCTGCTGCTGCGGATGATGATTACATTGCTTTTGTCGTATTTGCCTGTCAGAAGACGTTTTTTATCTACTATGTGAAATTGTGTTTGCTATGACAACTGAAACCTGATGAACATGTTGTTTAGTATTTTGCTGTGAGAACATCACTTGTTATGTATGCTGATTTGTGTTTGGTGATTGTATGACAACTAAAACATGATGACATTGTTGTTTAGTTGTACTCATATTTGGCTGTGAAACTTGAATTTGATGACATAGTTTGCTGTTGGACTGCAATTTGCTCGACGTCTTCGAATGAGAACAAAGCTGACCCGACAGGGCCTCTGCTATTTATTTATTTATATGAGCAAAAGGGGATACCCCCTGATTTCCGTTAATAGAAATCATTAGATGTTCACAACACTACGCCCAGCCTGCTACACAGGTTTCATTCATTACTAGTTTCAGCAAAGTGCTCATGTCGTAGCCACTGAATACATCACGAGTGCTACATACACTGCAAATAAAGAGACAATCATCCTACAGAGCACATCGATTTTGCCCATTATCTTCACAAGCTCTTTCATCTCCTCATTGCTGTCAAGGCCGTTCAGCAGCTGTTGCTTGGCCATGATCAGAGGAACTGCATCTTTAACCTTCTGCTCTGCATCTTCCTCTTCTGCCGTTCCTTCAGTTACTTGTCCAACACCCCAACCTGCTGGTATTGGGATTCCTCGGCTAACCAAATAATCAGCGTAGTTGCATTCCCCCACATCAGCAACTTCCCAGAAATACAAATCACACGAATCTTCCCTTTTCTGCACGAATCAAATTGGAAGATCATCAACCAAACTATTAAAAAAATCAGCAACTGAAAGCAGCAGAACAACACTTAAACATATTATTACCCCATGATTCGGGCATTTGTAGAAGACTCGGCCAGGGTTGCGGATTGTGGTTGAGACGCGACGGATGACTCTGCGTGATTTGCAGCAGTGGCACCACACCAACGGCAGCGGGTTGCGATGAGCAATCGGCTGCGGTGCGCGTGCCGGCGGGGGTGTGATGAGACCCACAGGCGATGGTACGGGTGGCGACTTGGCGCATATCTGGTTGTTGCCTGCTGAAGAGCAGGTGGACGAGCAGCCAGCGGACATGGTTGCTGCGGCCAGAGCTTCTGATGCTAGGCAGAGTAAGTAGAGAAGAGGAGAAGCGAACGTTGGATATGTCAGTTTCATTACTTGCAGAGTAGCATAGCACCATATATAGTCATAGTCTAGGTTTGGATTCGAACCAGCTACAGGAGCACGTCTTTCTTTTTTCTAAAACTCGGCAACGTCTCTTTACTGGTACACTAGCTTGTTCTGTACGCCTTCCCAAGTCTTTGATTTTCTTTCCCTTTTTTTGCGAGGAAGGAAGGAGGACAAAATTGAGAGTTCCTGGGACTCGAACCCAAGACCTCTCGGTTGAAAACCAAGGGTGCTAGTCACTTATGTGGCGAACGTTCCCTGTGAGGAGGACGGCAGACGAACGCATTTTCCTCGCAGTTTTCTTCCTATATATAAAAAAGTATGCTACTTGGTGTCCGCTTAGTCAACAAACGATTGTGCCAACCTTGACCGTTGGATTGACATTCAACGTCTGTCGCGTTTCTTCAGTCTCTTCTTCCTCGAGCCGCCAAAGCCAAACCAGCGCCGGCGGGACCGCCTGCTCCCGCCTCCCACGGCTGGCTGTGATCTTCCCCGGCTCCTGTTCGTTCCCGTCCGAGGCCTCACCATCGTCCTCCGCCTTGGTTCGCTCGCCGCGGCGCCGCCCTCCGGTGTTGTCAACATGGTCAACAACCGAGAGGAATAAGTAGATGACTGTACATGGTGAGGATGACAGTAGGGACCCAGCAGCCTCATGCATTAATTTTGTTTTTTCGAGACAGAGAAGGGTATCAACTGGGTTGTGCGGGACCCGTGGCCCGTCTAGCCCAGGCTTTTATTTCATATGTTTAGCACATGACCAGCCCAGTTTGTTTTTTTCCTTTCTGAAAATGGCTAGCCAGCTATTTTGTTTTTTGCAGAATAACCAACGTAGGCCTACTTGCTTTTCTACGCCCTGCTGGGCCGGAAATCTTTCAAGACGAGGAGGGATGCATTTTGCCCATAAAATGGGCTATAAGTAATAAGAAATGGGCTATAAGTAATAATAAATGGGCTGTAAAATGAAAAAATACAGCAAACAGGCAATTAGTTCCAAAATACTGTTTTCTTTCGGATTTTGATATTTTAAATTTCATTGTTTTTGTGCGGGTAAAATTTCATTGAATTTAAATTAAGGTATATTTAGATTTAAAATTAATTTGAATCTGGCTAGAAATTTCGGGCTGTATGCTGTTTGGGACAGATTTGGAGGCTGACTTGTGGGTCTACTAGGTTGACGTGTACTTTGGCTTTGTCAACTTAGTCCACAAACGATTCTAGCAGCAGTGACCGTTGGATGTTAATCCAACGGCCGTGCTGCTTCTTCAATATCTGATCTTCTTGCTCCAGCCGCCCAAACCAGCTCCGGTGGGACTGCCTGCTCCCGCCTCCCGTGGCCGGCTGTGCTGCCGCACAGGCCGCACCGCCCCACCCTACTTCATTGCTGGCCAGGCCATTCCTCTACTCACCCACACCTCCTGTTATTTTCCGGCGACGGCAGCCGGACCAGTAAACCCTCGTACTCCCCACCGCTGTGGGCAACCATTGCCGAGTCTTCCCCGGCTCCGTGTCGTTCCCTTCCTAGGCCTCGCCGTCGTCCACCGCCATGGTGCTCTCGGCGCGGCCTGGTCAACGTGGTCAACGAACGACATCCATCGGCCGTGGACTGTACGCGCAAAATAATGATTCCTCCACCTGACAGCTGGGACCCACCGGAAGGGCCTCTGTATTTCGCGAAAAAAACGTTCCCCCCGCTGACATGTCGGACCCACCAGCTATATCTTCGCACGCAAGGAAGTGCCTCCTTATTACGCACAAAAAAATGAATACCCCCTGCTAGCTGGGACCCACCATAGTGGGAGGATGACTTGTGGGCCAACTAAGTTGACGGGGACGGAGGGCTTTGTCAACTTAGTCAATATGAACGATTCTAGCTCCAGTGACCGTACGATGTCCATCCAACGGCCGTAGTGCTTCTTCAACCTCTGGTCTTCTTGCTCCAGCCGCCCAAAGCAGCGCTGGTCGTGCCGTATGCTCCTGCCTCCCGTGGCCGGCTGTGCTGCCGCGGAGGCCTCACCGCCCCCTACTATTCCCATCGCTGGCCAGGCCCTGCGGCGACGGCATCCTCACACCGCAGCCGAACCAGTGAACCCTCGTACTCCTCTCCGCGCGGGCTTCCACTGCAGCGTCTTCCCCGGCTCCGCGTCGTCCCCTTCCTAGGCCTCGCCGTCGTCCACCTCCGTGGTGCTCTCGGCGCGGCCTGGTCAACGTGGTCAAGGAACGATTTCCATCGGACGTGGACTGTACGTGGAGAGGCTGACAGCTGGGTCCACGGCCGCAACAAGGAAGTGCCTCCTTATTACGCGGAAACTAATGATTCCTCCACCTGACAGCTGGGACCCACCGGACGGGCCATTGTATTTCGCGGAAAAAACATTTTCCCCTGACTGCTGGGACCCACCAGCTTCATCTTCGCACGCAAGGAAATGCGTCCGGGCAAAACAAATGATTCGCCCCCCTGACTGCTGGGACCCACCAGCTACACCTTCGCACGCAAGGAAGTGCGTCCGAAAAAAAAACGATTCGCCCCCCTGACTGCTGGGACCCACCGGCTACATCTTCGCATGCAAGGAAGTGCGACCGGGCAAAAAAACTGATTCGCCCCCTGACTGCTGGGACCCACTAGCTACATCTTCGCAGGCAAGGAAGTGCCTGACAGTCGGGACCCACCTGGTCGAAGCGTAGTAGCGTTGTCATTCTAGTCGCGAACGTGTACGTACATACTGGTCGATGTAGAGGCGCGCACGTGTCGTAGTAGAGGTGCGCACGTGTCGTAGTAGAGGCGCGCACGTAGCATGTACACGTACGTACAGCGGCCAGGGTGCAAGAAAGAAAATACGGCCACGTATGTGTACATATGGGCGGGGTCTCGAACGCCTACTCGCCCATACGTACGGCCAGGGCTCGTGTACATGGTTGGGTCGGAACGGAGAAACAGCGTCGTCGTCGTGTTCATGGGGAGGCAACGGAATGCGCCGTGTTCATGGGGAGGCAACGGAATGCGTCGTGTTCATGGGGAGGCAACAGAATGCGTCGTGTTCATCGGGAGGCAACGGAACGCGTGGGAGGCAACCGGCTGGGTCGGAACGGGATGCGTGGTCGTGTTCATCGGGAGGGCTTGGACGGAACAGGCGATGGAAACGAGGCCCGGCGTACCGTAAAATGGAGGAAACGGACCTCCTATGTTTGGAACGGGGTCCTGTTGAGCGGGAGGGGTGTGGCGTACCGCAAAACGGAGGAAATGGACCTCCTACAGTCGAAACGGGGGCCTGTTGATCGGGAGGGGTGTGGCGTACCGCAAAACGGACGAAACAGACCTCCTACGGTCGAAACGGGGGTCCTTTTGATCGGGAGGGGTGTGGCGTACCGCAAAACGGACGAAACGGACCTCCTACGGTCAAAACGGGGGTCCTGTTGATCGGGAGGGGTGTGGCATACCGCAAAATGGACGAAGCGGACCTCCTACGGTCGAAACGGGGGTCCTGTTCATCGGGAGGGGTGTGGCATACCGCAAAACGGGACTCCACGGGATACTGTTCATCTCCACCGTCGACCTGCTCCAGCCTCCACGGGCTATCGTCGACCTCCTCCAGCCTCCACGGGCTCCTGTTCATCCAGCCTCCACCGCGCGCTACTCCACCGGCTACTGTTCAACCACCCCTCCACGGGCACCCCTCCACCGTCTACTGTTCATCCAGCCCTCCACACCACGGGGTCCTGTTCAACCACCCCTCCACGGGCACCCCTCCACCGTCTACTGTTCATCTAGCCCTCCACACCACGGGGTCCTGTTCATCCAGAGGCAACGCCACTGCTCACTGTTCATCCAACCCCCCGGCAACGCTCACTGTTCATCCAATCGATCGGCTTCAGTTAGCAGCAGTAGCAAAGGAATCGCTCTATCAGGTTCAGTTAACAGCCATCGATCGATCGCTCGGGTTCAGTAACGCGTAGCCTGCAGTGCAATCGTTCGGGTTCAGTTAGAGCCCAACGCCTCGCTCGGGTTCAGTTAGAGCCAACGCCTCGCACACACGCGCGTACGTGTACGAGACAAATGCGCATCGCTCGGCCCCCGACCTCCCACCGTAACCGGGAACTCCCCGAAATTTTCCTCCCGTCGCTTCTACCAAGGTTTTTTCCGTCATGGACGGCCCAAAGAATGTCATGCAGCTGCGTCTCCGGCCCGCGCAGGACGAAAAGCCCATTTTCTGTCATGATTTTTTGTCACAGAAGTAGGAGCCCACCACATCTATGATGATACCGGGTTTTGTCACAATTATCGTCATAGAAGTGTCATATGTATGACAGAAAAAAATTTCGTTCGGCCCAAAATGTCACGGATGTGTCTTTTTTTGTAGTGTACCTATTATTTTACTTTGCATCTTTATCATAAAAATACCAAAAATATTATCTTATCATATCTATCAGATCTCACTCTCGTAAGTGACCGTGAAGGGATTGACAACCCCTTTATCACATTGGTTGCGAGGTTCTTGTTTGTTTGTGTAGGTGCGAGGGACTCGTGCGTGATCTCCTACTGGATTGATACCTTGGTTCTCAAAAACTGAGGGAAATACTTACGCTACTTTACTGCATCACCCTTTCCTCTTCAAGGGAAAACCAACACAGTGCTCAAGAGGTAGCAAGAAGGATTTCTGGCGCCATTGCCGGGGAGGCTACGCACAAGTCAAGACATACCAAGTACCCATCACAAACTCATCTCCTTCGCATTACATTATTTGCCATTTGCCTCTCGTTTTCCTCTCCCCCACTTCACCCTTGCCGTTTTATTCGCCCTCCTTTCCGTTCGCCTCTTTTCTGCTTGCTTCTTGTTTGCTCGTGTGTTGGATTGCTTGTTTGTCACGATGGCTCAAGATAATACTAAATTGTGTGACTTCATTAATACCAACAACAATGATTTTCTTAGCACTCCAATTGCTCCTCTTACCGATGCTGAATCTTGTGAAATTAATGCTGCTTTGTTGAATCTTGTCATGAAAGATCAATTCACCGGCCTTCCTAGTGAAGATGCCGCTACCCATCTAAATAGCTTCGTTGATTTGTGTGATATGCAAAAGAAGAAAGATGTGGACAATGATATTGTTAAAATGAAGCTATTTCCTTTTTCGCTTAGAGATCGTGCTAAAGTTTGGTTTTCGTCTTTGCCTAAAATAGTATTGATTCATGGAATAAGTGCAAAGATGCTTTTATCTCTAAGTATTTTCCTCCCGCTAAAATCATCTCTCTTAGAAACGATATTATGAATTTTAAGCAGCTTGATCATGAACATGTTGCACAAGCTTGGGAGAGGATGAAATTAATGATACGTAATTGCCCTACACATGGTTTGAATCTTTGGATGATTATACAAAACTTTTATGCCGGATTGAATTTTGCTTCTAGAAATCTTTTAGATTCGGCCGCGGGAGGCACTTTTATGGAAATCACTTTAGGAGAAGCTACTAAACTCCTAGATAATATTATGGTTAATTATTCTCAATGGCACACTGAAAGATCTACTAATAAAAAAGTGCATGCGATAGAAGAAATTAATGTTTTGAGTGGAAAGATGGATGAACTTATGAAATTATTTGCTACTAAGTGTGTTTCTTCTGATCCTAATGATATGCCTTTGTCTACTTTGATTGAGAATAATAATGATTCTATGGATGTGAATTTTGTTGGTAGGAATAATTTTGGTAACAATGCGTATAAAGGAAACTTTAATCCTAGGTCGTTCCCTAGTAATTCCTCTAATAATTATGGTAATTCCTACAACAATTCTTATGGAAATTTTAATACGATGCCCTCTGAATTTGAGACTAGTGTTAAGGAGTTTATGAATTCACAAAAGAATTTCAATGCTTTGCTTGAAGAAAAATTGCTTAAAGTTGATGAATTGGCTAGGAACGTTGATAGAATTTCTCTTGATGTTGATTCTTTGAAACTTAGATCTATTCCACCTAAGCATGATATCAATGAGTCTCTCAAAGCCATGAGAATTTCCATTGATGAGTGCAAAGAAAGAACCGCTAGGATGCGTGCTAAGAAAGATTTCTTTGTGAAAGCGTGTTCTTCTAATTTTTATGAGAATAAAGGTGAAGATCTCAAAGTTATTGATGTGTCCCCTATTAAATCTTTGTTTTGCAATGTGAATCTTGATAATGGTGGGACTGAATATGAGCCACCTTTACCTAGAAGGTGTTCCAAAAACTCGGAGTTTTTAGATCTTGATGCTAAAATTGGTAAAAGTGGGATTGAAGAGATCAAAACTTTAGATATTAATGAACCAACTATTTTGGATTTCAAGGAATTTAATTATGATAATTTCTCTTTGATAGATTGTATTTCCTTGTTGCAATCCGTGCTAAATTCTCCGCATGCTTATAGTCAACATAAAGCTTTTACCAAACATATCGTTGATGCTTTGATGCAATCTTATGAAGAAAAACTTGAGTTGGAAGTTTCTATCCCTAGAAAACTTTACGATGAGTGGGAACCTAATATTAAAATTAAAATTAAAGACCATGAATGCTATGCTTTGTGTGATTTGGGTGCTAGTGTTTCCACGATTCCAAAAACTTTGTGTGATTTGTTAGGTTTCCGCGAATTTGATGATTGCTCTTTAAACTTACACCTCGCGGATTCCACTATTAAGAAACCTATGGGAAGAATTAATGTTGGTCTTATCGTTGCAAATAGGAATTATGTGCCCATAGATTTTATCGTTCTTGACATAGATTGCAATCCTTCATGTCCTATTATTCTTGGTAGACCTTTCCTTAGAACGATTGGTGCAATCATTGATTTGAAGGAAGGGAATATTAGATTCCAATTTCCATTAAGGAAAGACATGGAACACTTCCCTAGAAAGAAGATTAAATTACCTTATGAAACTATTATGAGAGCCACTTATGGATTGCCTTCCAAAGATGGCAATACCTAGATCTATCCTTGCTTTTATGCCTAGCTAGGGGCGTTAAACGATAGCGCTTGTTGGGAGGCAACCCAATTTTATTTTTAGTTATTTGCTTTTTGCTTATGTTTAGGAATAAATATTTCATCTAGCCTCTGGTTAGATTTGTTTTTATGTTTTAATTAGTGTTTGTGCCAAGTTAAACCTATAGGATCTTCTTGGATGATAGTTATTTGATCTTGCTGAAAATTCCAGAAACTGTCTGTTCACGAAAACAATTGTTAAAATTCACCAGGACATGATAAAATATTAATTCCAATTTATGCTGGTCAATAAAAAAAAAATTCTAGGTCGTCCTATTTTGGCTGAATTTTTTGAGTTCCAGAAGTTTGCGTTAGTTAAAGATTACTACAGACTGTTCTGTTTTTGACAGATTCTGTTTTTCGAGTGTTGTTTGCTTATTTTGATGAATCTAAGGCTAATAAAATAGTTTATAAACCATAGAGAAGTTGGAATGCAGTAGGTTTAACACCCATATAAATAAAGAATGAGTTCATTACAGTACCTTGAAGTGGTGTTTTGTTTTCTTTCGCTAACGGAGCTCACGAGATTTTTTGCTAAGTTTTGTGTTGTGAAGTTTTCAAGTTTTGGGTAAAAGATTTGATGGATTATGGAACAAGGACTGGCAAGAGCCTAAGCTTGGGGATGCCCATGGCTCCCCAAGATAATCGAAGGACACCAAAAAGCCAAAGCTTGGGGATGCCCCGGAAGGCATCGCCTCTTTCGTCTACTTCCATCGGTAACTTTACTTGGAGCTATATTTTTATTCACCACATGATATGTGTTTTGCTTGGAGCGTCTTGTATTATTTGAGTATTTATTTGTTAGTTTGCCACAATCATACTTTCTATACACCTTTTGAGAGAGACACACATGATTCGGAATTTATTAGAATACTCTATGTGCTTCACTTATATCTTTTTAGCTATATAGTTTTTGCTCTAGTGCTTCACTTATATCTTTTAGAGCATGGTGGTGGATTTGTTTTATAGAAACTATTGTTCTCTCATGCTTCACTTATGTTATTTTGAGAGTCCTACAAAACAGCATGGTAATTTGCTTAAATTAAGAAATTAGTCCTAAAGTAATAGGCATCCAAGATTAGTAAAAATTATCTTATGAGTGTGTTGAATACTATGAGAAGTTTGATGCTTGATAATTGTTTTGAGATATAAAGATGGTGATATTAGAGTCATGCTAGTTGAGTAGTTGTGGATTTGAGGAATACTTGTGTTAAAGTTTGTGATTCCCGTAGCATGCACGTATGGTGAACCGTTATGTGATGAAGTCGGAGCATGATTTATTTATTGATTGTCTTCCTTATGAGTGGCGGTCGGGGACGAGCGATGGTCTTTTCCTACTAATCTATCCCCCTAGGAGCATGCGCGTAATACTTTGCTTTGATAACTCGTAGATTTTTGCAATAAATGTATGAGTTCTTTATGACTAATGTTGAGTCCATGGATTATACACACTCTCTTCCTTCCACCATTGCTAGCCTCTCTGATACCACGCACTTTTCGCCGGTATCATACACCTACCATATACCTTCCTCAAAAAAGCCACCATACCTACCTATCATGGCATTTCCATAGCCATTCCGAGATATATTGCCATGCAACTTACCACCGTTCCGTTTACTATGACACACTCCATCATTGTTATATTGCTTCGCATGATCATGTAGTTGACATCGTATTTGTGGCAAAGCCACCATTCATAATTCTTTCATACATGTCACTCTTGATTCATTGCATATCCCGGTACACTGCTGGAGGCATTCACATAGAGTCATATTTTGTTCTATGTATTGAGTTGTAATTGTTGAGTTGTAAGTAAATAAAAGTGTGATGATGATCATTTTTAGAGCATTGTCCCAAGTGAGGAAAGGATGATGGAGACTATGATTCCCCCACAAGTCGGGATGAGACTCCGGACAAAAAAAAGAGGCCATAAAAAGAAGAGAGAAAAGGCCCAAATAAAAAAGAGAGAAAAAGAGAGAAGGGACAAGGTTACTATCCTTTTACCACACTTGTGCTTCAAAATAGCACCATGATCTTCATTATAGAGAGTCTCCTATGTTGTGACTTTCATATACTAGTGGGAATTTTTCATTATAGAACTTGGCTTGTATATTCCAATGATGGGCTTCCTCAAAATTCCCTAGGTCTTCGTGAGCAAGCGAGTTGGATGCACACCCACTTAGTTTCTTTTGTTGAGCTTTCATATACTTATAGCTCTAGTGCATCCGTTGCATGGCAATCCCTACTCACTCACATTGATATCTATTAATGGGCGTGTCCATAGCCCGTTGATACGCCTAGTTGATGTGAGACTATCTTCTCCATTTTTGTCTTCTCCACAACCACCATTCTATTCCACATATAGTGCTATATCCATGGGTCACGCTCATGTATTGCGTGAAGATTGAAAAAGTTTGAGAAGACCCAAAGTATGAAACAATTGCTTGGATTGTCATCGGGGTTGTGCATGATTTAAATACTTTGTGTGGTGAAGATAGAGCATAGCCAGACTATATGATTTTGTAGGGATAACTTTCTTTGGCCATGTTATTTTGAGAAGACATAATCGCTTAGTTAGTACGCTTGAAGTATTATTATTTTTATGTCAATATTAAACTTTTGTCTTGAATCTTTCGGATCTGAATATTCATACCACAATTAATAGAATTACAATGAAAATTATGCTTAGTAGCATTCCACATCAAAAATTTTGTTTTTATCATTGACCTACTCGAGGACGAGCAGGAATTAAGCTTGGGGATGCTTGATACGTCTCCAACGTATCTATAATTTTTGATTGTTCCCTGCTATATTACATTCTGTTTTGGATGTTTAATGGGCTTTATTATACACTTTTATACTATTTTGGGACTAACCTATTAACCGGAGGCCCAGCCCAAATTGCTGGTTTTTTTTGCCTATTTCAGTGTTTCGCAGAAAAAGAATATCAAACGGAGTCCAAACAGAATGAAACCTTCGGGAACATGATTTTCGGAACAAACGTGATCTAGAGGACTTGGAGTCCATGTCAAGAAATCAACCAGGTGAGCACGAGGCAGGGGGCGCACCTACCCCCTGGGCGCGCCCTCCACCCTCGTGGGGCCCATGTTGCTCCACCGACGTACTTCTTCCTCCTATATATACCTACGTACCCCCAAACTATCAGAGACGGAGCCAAAAACCTAATTCCAGCGCCGCAACCTTCTGTACCCGTGAGATCCCATCTTGGGGACTTTTCCGGCGCTCCGCCGGAGGGGGCATTGATCACGGAGGGCTTCTACATCAACACCATAGCCTCTCCGATGATGTGTGAGTAGTTTAACTTAGACCTTCGGGTCCATAGTTATTAGCTAGATGTCTTCTTCTCTCTCTTTGGATCTAAATACATAGTTCTCCATGATTCTCGTGGAGATCTATTCGATGTAATCTTCTTTTGCGGTGTGTTTGTTGAGACCGATGAATTGTGGGTTTATGATCAAGTTTATCTATGAGCAATATTTGAATCTCCTCTGAATTCTTTTATGTATGATTGGTTATCTTTGCAAGTCTCTTCGAATTATCAGTTTGGTTTGGCCTACTAGATTGATCTTTCTTGCAATGGGAGAAGTGCTTAGCTTTGGGTTCAATCTTGCGGTGTCCTTTCCCAGTGACAGCAGGGGCAGCAAGGCACATATTGTATTGCTGCCATCGAGGATAACAAGATGGGGTTTATATCATATTGCATGAGTTTATCCCTCTACATCATGTCATCTTGCTTAAAGCGTTACTCTGTTCTTTTGAACTTAATACTCTAGATGCATGCTGGATAGCGGTCGATGTGTGGAGTAATAGTAGTAGATGCAGGCAGGAGTCGGTCTACTTGTCAGAGACGTGATGCCTATATACATGATCATACCTAGATATTCTCATAACTATGCTCAATTCTATCAATTGCTCAACAGTAATTTGTTCACCCACCGTAATACTTATGCTCTTGAGAGAAGCCACTAGTCAAACCTATGGCATCCGGGTCCATTTTCCCTCATATTAATTTTCCAACACTTAGTTATTTCTTTTGCCTTTTATTTTACTTTGCATCTTTATCATAAAAATACCAAAAATATTATCTTATCATATCTATCAGATCTCACTCTCTTAAGTGACCGTGAAGGGATTGACAACCCCTTTATCGCATTGGTTGCGAGGTTCTTGTTTGTTTGTGTAGGTGCGAGGGACTCATGCGTGATCTCCTACTGGATTGATACCTTGGTTCTCAAAAGTTGAGGGAAATACTTACGCTACTTTACTGCATGACCCTTTCCTCTTTAAGGGAAAACCAACGCAGTGCTCAAGAGGTAGCAGCGTGGAAGGCAAGGTTGGTGACCAAATATGAAGATTCCTTTCTCTGTAACCGACTTTATGTAACCCTACATCCCTCCGATTTCTATATAAACTGGAGGGTTAGGCCCGTAGGGCCGAATAATCATAATCATAGTCATACAGGCTTGACTTCTAGGGTTTTAGCCATTACGATCTCGTGGTAGATCAACTCTTGTAATACTCATATTCATCATCCATAGAGAGGGCCCAAACCTGGGTAAACATTGTGTCCCCTGTCTCCTGTTACCATCACCTTAGACGCACAGTTCGGGACCCTCTACCCGAGATCGGCCGGTTTTGACACCGACATTGGTGCTTTCATTGAGAGTTCCACTGTGCCGTCGTCGAAAGGTTAGATGGCTCCTTCAATCATCTACAACGATGCTGTCCAAGGGGAAGTCTTCCTCCCCGGACAGATCTTCGTATTCGGCGGCTTCGCACTGCGGGCCAACTCGCTTGGCCATCTGGAGCAGATCAAAAGCTATGCCCCTGGCCATCAGGTCAGATTTGGAAGCTTGAACTACATCGCGGATATCCGCGGAGACTTGATCTTCGATGGATTTGAGACCATGGCAGCCGCTCCCTGCCACCACGATGAGCATGACGGAAATCTGTCATCGGACCACACACAGGAAATAGCGCGTGTAACTGCTCTGGCCTTAGATCCGAAGTAGATCACGCCATCTGAGGACGGGAAGCTCAACCCCGCCACGGAATCTGCACACTCAACGGCGTTGGAGCCGTACACAGACCTAACTTCAGGTGACGTCTGTGTCACCGGAACCATGGACTCGTTTCCGGCTACAGGTTCCGAACCTTGTGCGTCCGTCCACGTCGAGCTTGATCGGTCATCGATCGTCGAATTCAGCTCCGCGGACTTCTTCCGGCACTCGCCCTTGGGCGACGTGCTAAGCTCATTAAAAAATCTATCCTTAGCGGGGGGCTCACAGCCGAATTATATCCGGTTCGAACTGGAGGCTGATGACGGAGAATTTCGCTTCCCACCCACCGCCCACTTCATAGCCACTGTCGAGGATTTAACCGACACGCTCGATTACGGCTCCGAAGACATCGACGATATGGATGATGATGCGGGAGAAGAAGAGGCCCAAAACCCGCCGATTATCGGACGTTGGACGACCACTTCCTCGTATGCCATATATATGGTGGATTCACCAAAAGGGAATAGCGGCGAAGACAAGGAAAAGCCAGTTGAGGATGACCCTCCTAAGATACCACCAAAGCGCCGGCATCAGCGGCGCCGCTCTAAATCACGCCGCAGCAAACATAGCAACACTGGCACGGGAGAAGATAATACTCTGAACGGTCCCGAAGATAATGAAGACCCCGTGGCGGCAACCTCCGAACAGGACGAACGGGAAGACGGGCACGTTAGCCCTGATGAACAGGCCATAAACAAAGACTCAGAGGACAGTAATTATTTTCTGCTCTCCCAGGAGGAGGTGAGCCTCGGCAACGAGGATTTTATCGAGCCTGAGGAACCTCTCGAGCAGGAGCGCTTTAAGCGCCAACTAATAGCCACTACTACAGGAGCCTGAAAAAGAAGCGGCAGCAGCTTCAAGCTGATCAAGTTCTGCTAAACGATAGATGGACTGATGTCATGGCAGCCGAGGAATACGGCCTCAAGCGCCCAGCCAAAAGCTACCCGAAGCATAAACTGCTACCTCAGTTCGATGATGAGGCACTAGAGCCCGTACCATCATCGCGCAATGTGGCTGACCGACCACCACGTGGTTGGGATAAAGCGGCAACACAAGCCGAACACCAGCCCGCTCCACCTCACCGTAAAGGCAGAGATAAAACAACTCGGGGACATACCTACGACCTGCGGCAGAAACATGACAATAGAGCAGGACATATTAGATCGATCTACGGATCGCGAGGACGTGCCCCGACACGTGATGATGGCTACCTATTCGGACGTGACAAGTCTAGTCACGCCCGGGCCGAAAACCGCAGACGGACTCCATCAGAGCTACGTCGCGATGTGGCCCGATATAGAGGCACCGCACATCCTCTTTGTGAAGGAAATATGCCCTAGAGGCAATAATAAAGTTATTATTTATTTCCGTATATCATGATAAATGTTTATTATTCATGCTAGAATTGTATTAACCGGAAACATGATACATGTGTGAATACATAGACAAACAGAGTGTCACTAGTATGCCTCTACTTGACTAGCTCGTTGATCAAAGATGGTTATGTTTCCTAGCCATAGACATGAGTTGTCATTTGATTAACGGGATCACATCATTAGGAGAATGATGTGATTGACTTGACCCATTCCGTTAGCTTAGCACTCGATCGTTTAGTATGTTGCTATTGCTTTCTTCATGACTTATACATGTTCCTATGACTATGAGATTATACAACTCCCGTTTACCGGAGGAACACTTTGTGTGCTACCAAATGTCACAACGTAACTGGGTGATTATAAAGGTGCTCTACAGGTGTCTCCAAAGGTACTTGTTGGGCTGGCGTATTTCGAGATTAGGATTTGTCACTCCGATTGTCGGAGAGGTATCTCTGGGCCCACTCAGTAATGCACATCACTATAAGCCTTGCAAGCATTGTAACTAATGAGTTAGTTGCGGGATGATGTATTACGGAATGAGTAAAGAGACTTTCCGGTAACGAGATTGAACTAGGTATTGCGATACCGACGATCGAATCTCGGGCAAGTAACATACCGGTGACAAAGGGAACAACGTATTGTATGCGGTTTGACAGATAAAGATCTTCTTAGAATATGTGGGAGCCAATATCAGCATCCAGGTTCCGCTATTGGTTATTGACCGGAGAGGTGCCTCGGTCATGTCTACATAGTTCTCGAACCCGTAGGGTCCGCACGCTTAACGTTACGATGACAGTTATATTATGAGTTTATATGTTTTGATGTACCGAAGGAGTTTGGACTCCCAGATGAGATCAGGGACTTGACGAGGAGTCTCGAAATGGCCGAGACGTAAAGATCGATATATTGGACGACTATATTCGGACTTCGGAAAGGTTCCGAGTGATTCGGGTATTTTTCGGAGTACTGGAGAGTTACGGGAATTCGTATTGAGCCTTAATGGGCCATACGGGAAAGGAGAGAAAAGGCCCCAAAGGGTGGCCGCACCCCTCCCCATGGACTAGTCCGAATTGGACTAGGGAGGGGGGGGGGGCGCCCCCTTCCTTCTTTCTCCTTCTCCCTTCCCGTCTCCTATTCCAACAAGGAAAGGAGGAGTCATACTCCCGGTGGGAGTAGGACTCCCCCCTTGGCGCGCCCTCCTCCTTGGCCGGCCGCCTCCCCCTTGCTCCTTTATATACGGGGGCAGGGGGCACCCCATAGACACAATAATTGAGCATTGATCTCTTAGCCATGTGCGGTGCCCCCCTCCATCATATTACACCTCAATAATATCGTAGCGGTGCTTAGGCGAAGCCCTGCGTCGGTAGAACATCATCATCGTCACCACGCCGTCGTGCTGACGAAACTCTCCCTCAACACTCGGCTGGATCGGAGTTCGAGGGACGTCATCGAGCTGAACGTGTGCTGAACTCGGAGGTGCCGTGCGTTCGGTACTTGATCGGTCGGATCGTGAAGACGTACGACTAAATCAACCGCGTTGTGTTAACGCTTTCGCTTTCGGTCTACGAGGGTACGTGGACAACACTCTCCCCTCTCGTTGCTATACATCACCATGATCTTGCGTGTGCGTAGGAATTTTTTTGAAATTACTACGTTCCCCAACAGTGGCATCCGAGCCTGGTTTTATGCGTTGATGTTATATGCACGAGTAGAACACAAGTGAGTTGTGGGCGATATAAGACATACTGCTTACCAGCATGTCATACTTTGGTTCGGCGGTATTGTGAGATGAAGCGGCCCGGACCGACATTACGCGTACGCTTACGCGAGACTGGTTTCACCGTTGCGAGCACTCGTTGCTTAAAGGTGACTGGCGGGTGTCTGTCTCTCTCACTTTAGTTGAACCGAGTGTGGCTACGCCCGGTCCTTGCGAAGGTTAAAACAGCACCAACTTGACAAACCATCGTTGTGGTTTTGATGCGTAGGTAAGAACGGTTCTTGCTAAGCCCGTAGCAGCCACGTAAAACTTGCAACAACAAAGTAGAGGACGTCTAACTTGTTTTTGCAGGGCATGTTGTGATGTGATATGGTCAAGACATGATGCTATATTTTATTGTATGAGATGATCATGTTTTGTAACCAAGTTATCGGCAACTGGCAGGAGCCATATGGTTGTCGCTTTATTGTATGCAATGCAATCGCCATGTAATTGTTTTACTTTATCACTAAGCGGTAGCGATAGTCGTAAAAGCAATAGTTGGCGAGACGACAACGATGCTACGATGGAGATCAAGGTGTCGCGCTGGTGACGATGGTGATCATGACGGTGCTTCGGAGATGGAGATCACAAGCACAAGATGATGATGGCCATATCATATCACTTATATTGATTGGATGTGATGTTTATATTTTATGCATCTTATCTTGCTTTGATTGACGGTAGCATTATAAGATGATCTCTCACTAAAATTTCAAGATAAAAGTGTTCTCCCTGAGTATGCACCATTGCGAAAGTTCTTCGTGCTGAGACACCACGTGATGATCGGGTGTGATAGGCTCTACGGATAAATACAACGGGTGCAAAATAGTTGCACACGCAGAATACTCAGGTTAAACTTGACGAGCCTAGCATATGCAGATATGGCCTCGGAACACGGAGACCGAAAGGTCGAGCGTGAATCATATAGTAGATATGATAAACATAGTGATGTTCACCATTGAAACTACTCCATCTCACGTGATGATCGGACATGCTTTAGTTGATTTGGATCACGTAATCACTTAGATGATTAGAGAGATGTTGAATTTATCATGAACTTAGTCCTGATAGTATTTTCCAAATTATGTTGTAGATCAATAGCTCGCGTTGTTGCTTCCCTGTGTTTATTTTTGATATGTTCCTAGAGAAAAATTATGTTGAAAGATGTTAGTAGCAAAGATGCGGATTGGGTCCGTGATCTGAGGATTATCCTCATTGCTGCACAGAAGAATTATGTCCTTGATGCACCGCTAGGTGACAGACCTATTGCAGGAGCAGATGCAGACGTTATGAACGTTTGGCTAGCTTAATATGATGACTACTTGATAGTTTAGTGCACCATTCTTAACGGCTTAGAATCGGGTCTTCAAAGACGTTTTGAACGTCATGGACCATATGAAATGTTCCAGGAGTTGAAGTTAATATTTCAAGCAAATACCCGAGTTGAGAGATATGAAGTCTCCAAACAAGTTCTATAGCTAAAAGATGGAGGAGAATAGCTCAAGAAGTGAGCATGTGCTCAGATTGTCTGAGTACTACAATCGCTTGAATCAAGTGGGAGTTAATCTTCCAGATAAAATAGTGATTGACAGAATTCTCTAGTCACCATCACCAAGTTAGGAGAACTTCGTGATGAAGTATAGTATGCAAGGGATAACAAAAGTAATTTCCGAGCTCTTCGTGATGCTGAAATCAACGAAGGTAGAAATCAAGGAAAAACATCAAGTGTTGATGGTTGACAAGACCACTAGTTTTAAGAAAAGGGCAAAGGGAAGAAGGGGAACTTCAAGAAGAACGGCAAGCAAGTTGTTGTTCAAGTGAAGAAGCCTAAGTCTGGTCCTAAGCCTGAGACTAAGTGCTTCTACTGCAAAGGGACTGGTCACTGGAAGCGGAACTACCCGAAGTATTTGGTGGATAAGAAGATGGCAAAGTGAACAAAGGTATATTGGATATACATGTTATTGATGTGTACTTACTAGTGTTTATAGCAACCCCTCAGTATTTGATACTGGTTCAGTTGCTAAAAGAGTAGTAACTTGAAACGGGAGTTGCAGAATAAACAGAGACTAGTAAAAGGCGAGGTGATGATGTGTGTTGGAAGTAATTCCAAGATTGATATGATCATCATCGCACACTCCCTATACTTTCGGGATTAGTGTTGAAACTAAATAAGTGTTATTTGGTGTTTGCATTGAGCATGAATTTGATTTGATCATGTTTGTTGCAATACGGTTATTCATTTAAATTAGAGAATAATTGTTGTTCTGTTTACATGAATAAAACCTTCTATGGTCATACACCCAATAAAATGGTTTGTTGGATCTCGATTGTAATGATACACATATTCATAATAATGAAGCCAAAAGATGCAAAGTTAATAATGATAGTGCAACTTATTTGTGGCACTGCCGTTTAGGTCATATTGGTGTAAAGCGCATGAAGAAACTCCATACTGATGGGATTTTGGAATCACTTGATGCTTGCGAACCGTGCCTCATGGGCAAGATGACTAAAACGCCGTTCTCCGGAACTATGGAGAGAGCAACAGATTTGTTGGAAATCATACATACAGATGTAGTGGTCCGATGAATATTGAGGCTCGTAGCAGGTATCATTATTTTCTGACCTTCACAGATGATTTGAGCAGATATGGGTATATCTGCTTAATGAAACAGAAGTCTGAAACATTTGAAAAGTTCATATAATTTCAGAGTGAAGTGGAAAATCATCGTAACAAGAAAATAAAGTTTCTACGATCTGATCGTGGAGAAGAGTATTTGAGTTACGAGTTTGGCCTTCAGTTAAAACAATGTGAAATAGTTTCACTACTCACGCCACCTGGAACACCACAGTGTAATGGTGTGTCTGAACGTCGTAACCGTACTTTATTAGATATGGTGCGATATATGATGTCTCTTACCGATCTACCACTATCGTTTTGGGGTTATGCATTAGAGACAGCTACATTCACGTTAAATAGGGTACCATCTAAATCCGTTGAGACGACATCTTATGAACTGTGGTTTGGCAAGATACCAAAGTTGTCGTTTCTTAAAGTTTGGGGTTGTGATGCTTATGTGAAAAAGTTTCATCCTGATAAGCTCAAACCCAAATCGGAGAAATGTGTCTTCATAGGATACCCAAAGGAGACAGTTGGGTACACCTTCTATCACAGATCCGAAGGCAAGACATTCGTTGCTAAGAATGGATCCTTTCTAGAGAAGGAGTTTCTCTCGAAAGAAGTGAGTGGGAGGAAAGTAGAACTTGATGAGGTAACTGTACCTGCTCCCTTATTGGAAAGTAGATCATCACAGAAACCAGTTTCTGCGACACCTACACCAATTAGTGAGGAAGTTAATGATAATGATCATGAAACTTCAGATCAAGTTATTACTGAACCTCGTAGGTCAACCAGATTAAGATCCGCACCAGAGTGGTACGGTAATCCTGTTCTGGAGGTTATGTTACTAGACCATGACGAACCTACGAACTATGAAGAAGCGATGGTGAGCCCAGATTCCGCAAAATGTCTTAAGGCCATGAAATCTGAGATGAGATCCATGTATGAGAACAAAGTATGGACTTTGATTGACTTGCCCAATGATCGGCGAGCCATTGAGATTAAATGGATCGTCAAGAGGAAGACGGACGCTGATAGTAGTGTTACTATCTACAAAGCTAGAATTGTCGCAAAAGGTTTTCGACAAGTTTAAAGTGTTGACTACGATGAGAGTTTCTCACTCGTATCTATGCTTAAGTCTGTCCGAATCATGTTAGCAATTGCCGCATTTTATGAAATCTGGCAAATGGATAAACAAAACTGCATTCGTTAATGGATTTATTAAAGAAGAGTTGTATATGATGCAACCAGAAGGTTTTGTCAATCCTAAAGGTGCTAACAAAATATGCAAGCTCCAGCGATCCATCTATGGACTGGTGCAAGCATCTCGGAGTTGGAATATACGCTTTGATAAGTTGATCAAAGGATATAGTTTTATACAGACTTGCGGTGAAGCCTGTATTTACAAGAAAGTGAGTGAGGAGCACTACAACATTTTTGATAAGTATATGTGAATGACATATTGTTGATCGAAAATAATGTAGAATTATTCTGCAAAGCATAAAGGAGTGTTTGAAAGGAGTTTTTCAAAGAAAGACCTCGGTGAAGCTGCTTACATATTGAGCATCAAGATCTATAGAGATAGATCAAGACGCTTGATAAGTTTTTTCAATGAGTACATACCTTAACAAGATTTTGAAGTGGTTCAAAATGGAACAGTCAAAGAAAGAGTTTCTTGCCTATGTTACAAGGTGTGAAATTGAGTAAGACTCAAAGCCCGACCACGACAGAAGATAGAAAAAGAATGAAAGTCATTCCCTATGCCTCGGCCATAGGTTCTATAAAGTATGCCATGCTGTGTACCAGATCTATTGTATACCCTACACTGATTTTGGCAAGGGAGTACAATAGTGATCTAGGAGTAGATCACTGGACAGCGGTCAAAATTATCCTTAGTGGAATAAGGATATGTTTCTCGATTATGGAAGTGACAAAAGGTTCGTCGTAAAGGGTTACGTCGATACAAGTTTTGACACTAATCTAGATGATTCTAAGTCTCGGTCTAGATACATATTGAAAGTGGGAGCAATTAGCTAGAGTAACTCCGTGCAGAGCATTGTAGACATAGGAATTTGCAAAATACTTACGGATCTGAATGTGACAGACCCGTTGACTAAAATTATCTCACAAGCAAAACATGATCACACCTTAGTACTCTTTGTTTGTTAATCACATAGCGATGTGAACTAGATTATTGACTCTAGTAAACCCTTTGGGTATTGGTCACATGACGATGTGAACTATGGGTGTTAATCACATGGTGATGTGAATTATTGGTGTTAAATCACATGGAGATGTGAACTAGATTATTGACTCTAGTGCAAGTGGTAGACTGAAGGAAATATGCTCTAGAGGCAATAATAAAGTTATTATTTATTTCCTTATATCATGATAAATGTTTATTATTCATGCTAGAATTGTATTAACCGGAAACATGATACATGTGTGAATACATAGACAAACAGAGTGTCACTAGTATGCCTCTACTTGACTAGCTCGTTGATCAAAGATGGTTATGTTTCCTAGCCATAGACATGAGTTGTCATTTGATTAACGGGATCACATCATTAGGAGAATGATGTGATTGACTTGACCCATTCCGTTAGCTTAGCACTCGATCGTTTAGTATGTTGCTATTGCTTTCTTCATGACTTATACATGTTCCTATGACTATGAGATTATACAACTCCCGTTTACCGGAGGAACACTTTGTGTGCTACCAAACGTCACAACGTAACTGGGTGATTATAAAGGTGCTCTACAGGTGTCTCCAAAGATACTTGTTGGGTTGACGTATTGTAACATCCCAAATTTTCAATTTGGAATGTTATACATTAGATCATCATTGCATAGCATATTTTATTGCATTTTGGCAAATCCTCGATAAATCCTAAGCAACTCAAGGACCCTCGGAGAGAGTTGGGGATTTTCCCGATTTTTCATATTTGATTTTTATCAAATAATAAAACGAGGATTTTCGGTTTTAATTATTTTTCTCTCCGAAAAATATTTCATACTAAAATAAATGAGAGGAGAAAATATGACTTCCCCAAAATAATTGAAATATTGGAGGAAAAATATTAAAATCAAATATTGGATTTTATTCGGATTTTATTTGCAATTTTAATTGCATTAAAAAAATTGCACGTTTTCAAAACAGCATTTTTGGGTCAAGAAAATGTTCATCTTGTTCTAATTATTTTAATTAGACGGGAAAAATTTGTTTTAGCATTTTTGGATTTTTATTTATTTTTCTGTGATTTTTTTTAGATTCGGCGAATATTTTAAAAAAAATCCCGGGGCTGACCGGGCGGAGGCCCAGCCGAGCCAGGCCGGCCCACCCCGCGTCGTCTCCCTCCCGAGCACGCTCGCGCGCCACCGCCGAGTCCGGCTCGAGCACGCCGCCCCGCCGCCGCCTTGCTCCCTCCTCTACGCCACCCCCTCCCCCTCCTTAAATACCCCCTGCCCCCGCCACCTCTCCTCACCCCGCCGCCCCAACCCGCACCCGCCGCCGCCGCCTGAAGCGCCCGCGCCGCCGTTGCACCCGCCGCCGCCCCGGAGCCCGAGCACCGCCGCCCGCCGCCTCCCGTCGAGCCCCGTCGCTGCCCGAGCCCGCCGCCCCTCGCCCGCCCCGCCGAAGCTGCCCGCCGAGGTAGCCGAAGCCGCCGCCACCGAGTCCATTTTTTCTTAAAAAAAAACCGATTCAGTTTATTTTTTTTCTTTCTAAACCCTAGTTTTTTATTTTAGATCGGTTTTTTTCTTTTTGGTTTTATTACTTAGTGAATGTTCACCGACCCGTTCGTTTTAACGAATGTGTTCGTCGGATTGTCGCTGTTAACGAACGTTCGTTCGTTTAACTGTTTGTCAGTTTTTCTTTTTTGTCGGATTTTCCGCGATTATCCCGATCACGATTCCTGCTCAGATCTTCGTTTTCGTTTAACTTTTCGCTCGTTTATCGGAATCAGGCGGTTCAAGCGCCTAGGGTTTCGTCTCGAAATTCTCTTTCCGTTTAACCTACTCAAACAAGGTTTTGCTACTGTAAAATTTGACCTAGATCCAGATTAGTAAACGAAGCTTGTTTCTTTCGCCGTTTGACTTTCGTTGCTTCGTTTGAGTTGAATTTTTTTGCAAACCGGAGTTCTTAAGTTGAACTTTCTGGTTGGATCTTTATTTGAGTTTTACCTGTGCATTAGATGAGTACTTATTGTTTGCTTGTTTGTTTGCGATAGAGTACCCGGAGTGCGCCGCTTGCTACTTCGAATCTCTAGGTTTCACGGATCATCAGCAAGGCAAGTAACACTTTGATCATACTCTTCCATACCCAGTTTTTATTCCATTAGATCAATCCTCAAACATTGCATGGTTAGGATCTAACTAAATTGTGGGGTTTTGGGAAGTAGTTGAGGTAGTGCCTGTTACCTGCTTTATTATCAAACCCTTGGGAGTTACTTCTACGTTGCTTATATTGCCATGCTATGCTCGTAGACGTGGATTGGGTTTGAGAGATATTCATGACAGATGTGAGATTATTAATTAATGGTTTACATAGGGTGGCAACTAAAACTCACATCTGGGTGGATTGAGGCACCTGGAGAACCCAGTGTTGCCTGTATTTTTGGATATCCCGGAGTACCCGTGTGATCATCCTATGGACCGCCACCCAGGCTCAAAGGGATCATGAGATTATTCATGCTAGAAACTTCCGTGTGCAGCCACAAGCTATTATGGGCTCTAGCATAGTTGATTAAGTTGTGTGATCTCTTGAAGAGGTAGACTAGCAGATGTTGGGGATGTAGGTGGTACTGTCTACCCGGAGTAGAGAGTTTACGCTTCTGAAAGACTGTGTCTCGGTCATCCGTTTCTCAAACATCATGTAGTGCGAGAATCAAGCGGAGGCGATCGAGTCTTGTGGGGAAACGTGCACAAACCTCTGCAGAGTGTATAAACTAATCATGGTTAGCCGTGTCCCCGGTTATGGACATCTTGAGTATCTAGTACCTGGATTATCATATGAATCTCATCACCATGTTACTTTTAATTAATTTTGTTGGGTTAATGATGATACTTAATTGGGATTGAGTTGGAGGTACCTTCTCAATGTTTCACAACCACCATGATAGTTAAATAAAATTTATTCCTTTGCAGTAGGAAAAAATTGGCTTTTCGCAAAACTGTAACCATAGAGCCTTCTATCAGCCATATATGCATGTAGTATATCATTATTTTGTTCATTACTCTCTATGTGTTACATTGCCAGCATATTCCATGTGCTGACCCATTCTCGGGCTGCAACGTTTCATGTTGCAGACTTTTCAGACAACGAGTAAGGTGCCTTAGGTCGTGGTCTTATACTCAGTGATGCCGTTGGAGTTGATGGACTCACTTATCTTCCAAGCCTTCCACTGTTATCGTATTTAGATGGCCTTAAGCCATATCTATCATACTTATTCTCTCTTGAGATATTCGTTGTAATAAGTGTGTGATTGCTACTCTGTTATAAATCCTCCATTTGTACTGTGCGTGTACTGTGCTACACGTATTTCGAGATTAGGATTTGTCACTCCGATTGTCGGAGAGGTATCTCTGGGCCCACTCAGTAATGCACATCACTATAAGCCTTGCAAGCATTGTAACTAATGAGTTAGTTGTGGGATGATGTATTACGGAACGAGTAAAGAGACTTGCCGGTAACGAGATTGAACTAGGTATTGAGATACCGACGATCGAATCTCGGGCAAGTAACATACCGGTGACAAAGGGAACAACGTATGTTGTTATGTGCTTTGACCGATAAAGATCTTCGTAGAATATGTGGGAGCCAATATGAGCATCCAGGTTCCGCTATTGGTTATTGACCGGAGAGGTGTCTCGGTCATGTCTACATAGTTCTCGAACCCGTAGGGTCCGCACGCTTAACGTTACGATGACAGTTATATTATGAGTTTATATGTTTTGATGTACCGAAGGAGTTCAGAGTCCCGGATGAGATCAGGGACTTGACGAGGTGTCTCAAAATGGCCGAGACGTAAAGATCGATATATTGGACGACTATATTCGGACTTCGGAAAGGTTCCGAGTGATTCGGGTATTTTTCGGAGTACTGGAGAGTTACGGGAATTCGTATTGGGCCTTAATGGGCCATACGGGAAAGGAGAGAAAAGGCCCCAAAGGGTGGCCGCACCCCTCCCCATGGACTAGTCCGAATTGGACTAGGGAGGGGGGGCGCCCCCTTCCTTCTTTCTCCTTCTCCCTTCCCTTCTCCTATTCCAACAAGGAAAGGAGGAGTCATACTCCCGGTGGGAGTAGGACTCCCCCCTTGGCGCGCCTTCCTCCTTGGCCGGCCGCCTCCCCCTTGCTCCTTTATATACGGGGGCAGGGGGCACCCCATAGACACAATAATTGATCATTGATCTCTTAGCCGTGTGCGGTGCCCCCTCCACCATATTACACCTCAATAATATCGTAGCGGTGCTTAGGCGAAGCCCTGCGTCGGTAGAACATCATCATCGTCACCACGCCGTCGTGCTGACGAAACTCTCCCTCAACACTCGGCTGGATCGGAGTTCGAGGGACGTCATCGAGCTGAACGTGTGCTGAACTCGGAGGTGCCGTGCGTTCGGTACTTGATCGGTCGATTCGTGAAGACGTACGACTACATCAATCGCGTTGTGTTAACGCTTCCGCTTTCGGTCTACGAGGGTACGTGGACAACACTCTCCCCTCTCGTTGCTATACATCACCATGATCTTGCGTGTGCGTAGGAATTTTTTTGAAATTACTACATTCCCCAACACTTTGCTTCACTGATGAAGTAATGGATCATGAATTCCCGGAAGGGTTTAAACCCGTAAACATCGAATCATATGATGGGACAACAGACCCCGCGGTATGGATCGAGGATTTTCTTCTCCATATTCATATGGCGCGTGGTGATGATCTCCATGCCATCAAATGTCTCCCACTAAAACTCAAAGGACCAGCTCGGTACTGGTTGAACAGTCTGCCCGAAAACTCTGTTGGCAGCTGGGAAGACTTGAAGAAGCCTTCCTTGACAACTTCCAAGGAATATACGTCCGACCTCCGGATGCAGATGACCTAAGTCATATAGTCCAACAGCCCGGAGAGTCAGCCAGGAAATTCTGGACTAGGTTCTTAACTAAAAAGAACCAGATCGTGGACTGTCCGGATGCCGAAGCCCTAGCGGCCTTTAAGCATAGCATCCATGACGAATGGCTCGCCCGACATCTCGGGCAGGAAAAGCCGAAGTCCATGGCAGCCCTTATGGCACTTATGACCCGCTTTTGCGCGGGCGAAGATAGTTGGCTAGCCTGTTGCAATAATAATGCAAGCGAACCTGGCACCTCTGAAGCCAAGTATAGCAACAGCAAGCCCCGACACAATAGACATAAGCGTCGAAACAATGGCAACCATACCGATGACACGGTGGTCAACGCCGGATTTAGTGGCCCCAAGTCCGGTCAGCGGAAGAAGCCATACAATAAGAACAATTCGGGCTCATCCAGCCTGGACCGCATACTTGATCATCCGTGCCAGATACATGGCACCCCAGAAAAACCAGCCAACCACACCAACAGAGATTGTTGGGTTTTCAAACAGGCCGGCAAGTTAAATGCTGAGAACAAGGAGAAGGGGTCGCAAAGCAAAGACGATGACGAGGAGCCTTGGCCACCGAACACAGGGGGACAGAAGAAGTTTCCCCCTCAGGTCAAAACGGTGAACATGATATACGCTACTCACATCCCCAAGAGGGAACGCAAGCGCGCACTCAGGGACGTCTATGCGATGGAGCCAGTCGCCCCAAAATTCAATCCATGGTCTTCCTGTCCGATCACCTTTGCTCGTAGGGACCATCCGACCAGTATCCGTCATGGCGGGTCAGCCGCACTGGTCCTCGACCCAATAATCGATGGATTCCACCTCACGCGGGTCCTAATGGACGGAGGTAGCAGCCTGAACCTGCTTTATCAGGACACATCGCACAAAATGGGCATCAATCCCTCAAGGATCAAGCCCACCAAAACTACCTTTAAGGGAGTCATACCAGGTGTAGAGGCTCGCTGTATGGGCTCAATCACACTAGAGGTTGTCTTCGGATCTCCGGACAACTTCCGAAGCGAAGAGTTGATCTTCGACATCGTCCCCTTCCGCAACGGCTATCATGCACTGCTAGGATGAACTGCATTTGCGCGCTTCAACGCGGTGCCACACTACGCTTATCTTAAGCTCAAGATGCCCGGACCACGCGGTGTCATAACAGTCAATGGAAATACGGAATGCTCCCTCCATACAGAGGAGCACACCGCTGCCTTAGCCGCAGAAGTACAGAGCGGCCTCTTCAAGCAGAACCTTAATTCGGCGGCCGAGCTCCCGGACACTGTCAAGAGAGTCCGGACTATTCTGCAGCAGGACAGCTCGGCTCGGCAAGAGCTCGACTAGCAATTCGGCCTCCGTCCCAGTCCCGACCAAGTGGCGGCATTAGTACCGCGCGTACATAACTACACACTCAAAATACCATGGGCATAGACAGAGGCATAACTAGTTTGCGATCCACAATACGGCTCGACCGTCCCCGGACGCACATACTTTTCACTGTTTCCTTTTTCTCCTTTTCAGGTTTCTTTTTTCACAAGCCTTCCTTGATGGCCTGATCACAGGTCCTTTCGAAGGATAAATGCACCAAGACGGCAGTAAGCATGGATGTATAGGGGAATTTCTAGGTGATCTCTTTAACGATCACCCTACCTGTTTTCAGGACCCAGACGCAGCTCTCCCTTGGTTGTGGCATGTTAAAGAGCCTGTTGCTTATTGCACTATTTGTATGCATGCGCTTTGACGTATCACCAAATTATAATGGAAACAGTTTGCGGCCCAAATTCTGCGGCTCTAGCTTACTGCCCTTTATTCTTTTCCTTTTTGATAACCTTATCAAATAGCACCCGTACACTTTGGTACGTTTCAATTTGCCAAGGGCTTCATAGCACCCCGCAATACAGCAACAAAGTCCGAACACTTTTTATAGTATAGTTCGGCACCCCGAATTTAGCACTATTAGCATTGGCTTCGAATCATGTCTTTGGTCAATAGTTGGGTTGCCCGGCTCGTGTGCTTACTACCTTACGTTCCGCTATATCGGCTAGGGTAGTAAAGGGAGAACTACTGCGATTGTGTCCTGGTTTATCCGGATGAGAACCTCAGTAGAGAAAGCCGAAAACTGACTGTCATGATGCGGCGAGAGCCGGTCAGCTCTTCGGAGGTTTCAAATCGTTAGAGATTTTTTCCGCATTACGCGAGGGATCGGTACTTACCCGATCAGGTGTTTACAGCACCCTAGTTCGGATACTAGGGGCTGCGCCTATATTTCTATTGTCAAACTCCTATGGCTAAGTGAGGGTGCTAAAGCCGTATAGTCCGATTGCTTGGTTCGTTGCGCTAAACACTTCCTTCAAGGACCAAACAATTGGATCAAGAGTGTTTAGGTTACATCCCGAACACCCCCGTACTACCTACGTGGGGGCAGAAGCCGACGACTAGCCAACTCTCAGATTTCACACAATACGGCCGCACAGGAGGTGAAAATTTCTAAAAAACAAACATTATATTGCATAACGACTTTGTTTCATCATACAAGGCAGAGACAACGCGAATGTATTCATTCGAAAATAATGTCTTTCGCACATTGCGTCTCCACAATACGAGACCCCTCCAGGACGTCTTCAAAATACTGCTCGGGTGTGCGGTGCTCCTTGCCCTCAGGCGGTCCCTCGGTCACAAGCTTGACGGCGTCCATCTTCGCCCACCACACCTTGACGCGGGCGAAGGCCATGCGCACGCCCTCGATGCAGACCGACCGCTTGACGACATCCAACTGAGGGCGGGCCTTCACCAGCCGCTTCACGAGCCCGAAGTAGCTGCTGGGTATAGCTACGGCGGGCCACAGCCGGATTATTAAATCCTTCATGGCTAGTTCGGCCACCCTATGCAGCTCGACTAGCTGTTTTAGCTGATCGTTAAAGGGCACCGGATGTTCTGGCGCAAGGTATTGTGACCAGAACAGCTTCTTAGTTGAGCTCCCTTCTTCGGCTCGGAAGAATTTCGCAGCGTCAGGAACACCGTGCGGCAGATGCGCAAACGCCCCTGGAGAATTCCAAATCCGGGTTAGTAAGAGATACTTCTTCTTCACATACTTGCTTTGCATACTAAACGCCTTACCCGCCACAATCTTCTTGGCCTCCTGGATCTCCTAGAGGGTGCCCTGGGCTTCAACCCAGGCCTCTTCCGCGCTTTGGCAAGCCTTAGAGAGTTCGGTCTCTCGAGACGAAACCTCGTGCTCAAAGGTTTCGCATTTCTTCATGGCATCCTAGAGCTCTTGCTGGACCTCATCAAGCCTGGCCTCGTGCTTCTTACGGGCGGTTTTTTCCTTGGCAGCTTTCTCCTCGGCCTCGGCCAGCGCCTTCTTAAGGACCTCGACCTCGATCGCCGCTCCTACAAATATCATGGCACTTCGGTCAGCACACATCATTTATTCTTTCCGAATATACAGCAAGTCATTACATACCTTGTTTGTCTTCTAGCTGCTTCCTCGCTTGGCCGAGCTCCTCCTCTACTTTCTCTTTTGTGTCGCTTACCTCAAAACCTGTCAGCAGGCTGCTGCAGGCTTCGGTTAGTCTACTCATAACGGACTGAACCCTCTCAATCACCGTACCCATAAGGACACGGTGTTCATCCACAATGGAAGCGCTTCCAGCAGATTATCCGGTGCCTCTGGTTGGACAGAGGTCACCGGCGGGATAGGCACACCTCCTCCTCTCGAAGGAGGCTGCTTGTCGGATTCCGGAGCCGGATAGGTCTCTGGAACCGTCTTCGGCTGGGGGCCGAACTGAACATGACCCCCATCGCCGGTCTCCATGGGGATCCGCTCCCCCATGTGTCCGGCGGCCGAGGTTTCAACCTCTGGCGCCACCCTGACAGCATCCTTGACCTCTCCTTGGCCTGGGAAGGTCCTTTGGGACAGCACCTCATCGTCACCCTTGGCCTTGGGAGAGTGAGCGGGCGGCAGTGACTCGCTGGCCATTGCCTTTGAGTCCAACGAACCTCCTGATGAGGATCGCTGGGAGCTGTCGTGGGCCGGACTGCAATAGCGTAATTAAACATGTTAATACCATGAAGAGGAGAGGCCGGATACATGGACGTATACAGGTCTTTAGTACTTACGATGCGGCCAGGGGCTTTCTTCGGGGGGGGTTGCTCTGGGCTGCTGTCGATGTCCCACGCGGAGTTATCTGCGAGGGGGCCCTTCCCCCTCTTGGGCGCCTCCGCCTCTAGATTTGTGGAGGCCGCCCTCTTCTTCCTTCCCCCATCAGGGGGGAGTTGCTTTCTTCCTCCTCCTCCTCGTCATCTTCGGTGGCGGAGGAGTAAGTCTTGTCTTCGGATGACAGATCCGAAGCGCCCTTGCGTCGGGGGCCACTCCGGACCCCCTTGGCCTTCTACTCCTGCGCCTGATAAGGCGCCGGGACCAGCATCTTCGCCAGGAGCGGGATGACTAGTTCCTCGGGCAGCGGAGCCGAACATCGAATCCGCTCCGCTTTCTCTGTCCATACCTGAAAAAATAAAACAGTAAAGTTTGGACATCCTCCTTGAACAAGCAAGTAGAGGATGTGCCTCGAGACGTGAAAGACTTACCGCACTGGCGGGATGGGCAAGATCATGCCCGCAGTCCGAGTCTATGGCCGACAGCGTCTCACTGCCCTTAAAGAGCAGCTTCCAGGCATCTTCGTGGGTAGTTTCGAAGAGCCTTTCCAAGGTTTGGTGCTTCTCTGGATCGAATTCCCATAAAGGGCAGGTTCGGCTTTGGCATGGGAGGATCCGGCGAACCAGCATCACCTGGATCACGTCGACGAGCTTGACGTTTTTATCCACCATGCTTTGGATGCCCATTTGCAGCGCTATCAGTTCGTCCGACGAAGACCAATTTGGGCCCTTCTCTATCTAGGAGGCGAGCCGCATTGGAGCTCCGGACTTGAATTCGGAAGCCGCGGCCCAGGTGGCGTCGCGGGGCTCTGTGATATAGAACCACAGCTTTTTCCACTCCTTGACGGTCTCCACAAAAGTACCTTTGGGCCATGCGACATTGGGCAGCTTGCTCACCATGGCGCCTCCGCACTCCGCGTGCTGGCCATCCACCACCTTCGGTTTCACGTTGAAGATCTTGAGCCACAGTCCGAAGTGGGGTTGGATGTGGAGGAAGGCCTCGCACACGACAATGAATGCCGAGATGTTGAGGAAAGAGTTTGGGGCTAGATCATGGAAATCTAGCCCGTAATAAAACATAAGTCCGCGGACGAAAGGGTGGAGAGGAAACCCTAACCCACAGACGAAGTGGGGGATGAACACCACCCTCTCGTTGGGCTTCGGGGTGGGGACGATTTGCCCCTTGGCTGGAAGCCAGTGAGCGATTTCTTTCGCCAGATACCCGGCCTCCAGAAGCTTGGTGATCTCCTTCTCCTTAACGGAGGAGGCCATCCATTTGCCTTGCCCTCTAGATCCGGATATGGTTGAGTGCTTCCTTGAGGTGGAGAGGATAAGGACTTGGGCGCTGGAGCTCGAGAATGGAAGGGCAGAGAGAGAAGGCGTGGGTGAAGAAAGGGAATCCTTATCTCGTTATAAAGGCAGTGAATACCAGGCGCCTCCCCACTCGCCTATTCCCAAGGGCTGTGAAAACGACACGGTTGGATTACCCACACACGTGTTGATGAGGATCCCGCAATAAAGGGGACACGATGTCTGCTTTGACAAGACGTGCCAATGAAAACCGCGTCTCGAAACGTGGAACGGCAGATGAAAACAATTCAAAATAATGACCGGGCAGACGTGATGTCACGTTATGAAAAGTTGACAGCAGATGGGACTTGTGAAATATTATACTCTCTACGGTTGTGTGTGGTACTTGTGTTGCAGATCCGAACACGTTCGTTGCGTCCGAAGACTATCTTGGAGTATTCGGGAAAGGGAACCCGCCTTGCAATGCCGAAGACAATCCGCGCGCCGGACACCTCGTCATTGAAGCCTGGTTGAGGGGCTACTGAGGGAGTCCTAGACTAAGGGGTCCTCGGGCGTCCGGCCTGTTAGCCATGGGCCGGATTGATGGGCTGTGAAGATACGAAGACCGAAGACTCTACCCGTGTCCGGATAGGACTCTCCTTGGCATGGAAGGCAAGGTTGGCGACCAAATATGAAGATTCCTTTCTCTGTAACCGACTTTATGTAACCCTAGATCCGTTCGGTGTCTATATAAACCGGAGGGTTAGGCCCGTAGGGCCAAATAATCATAATCATAGTCATACAGGCTAGACTTCTAGGGTTTTAGCCATTACGATCTTGTGGTAGATCAACTCTTGTAATACTCATATTCATCAAGATCAATCAAGCAGGAAGTAGGGTATTACCTCCATAGAGAGGGCCTGAACCTGGGTAAACATTGTGTCCCCTGTCTCCTATTACCATCACCTTAGACGCACAGTTCGGGACCCCCTACCCGAGATCCACCGATTTTGACACCGACAGGGACACCGTAGGCCTCATCTAAAAACTCAGGGGAGTGGGGCGACGGTATCGGAATCGCTGGGTAACCTGAACTTTATTATCTAAGCTAGGAGGAATGGGCAGACTGATAGGGGTTTGCGGCGACTGCGAACTAGGGTTCGAGGGGGGGAGGGGGCGGGTGGGGGACTGTGGAGGGGGGTGGTGTTTGAGGATACGCCACGACTACTGAAAATTTTAGTAATGGTGGGTGGAGATGGTGGTGGACGAGGGAGGGCGACGGTTTAAATGCCTCGGCTACTGCAATTTTAGTATAAGGTCGGTGCTAGAGGAGTGTGGGCGACGGTTGAAGTATGGCGACTACTAAAATTTGGGTAAAGGAATTGATGCGGGGCAGGAGTGCCCAAGACCGCGCACGGTCCAATAACAATATGCGTGTATGATAATAAGGAAAAGTGGCACGGAACCGCCGACTTTTACAATGCTCAAGGCAGGTAGTTTGTTTTTATATTTCTGGCTAGCTGGTCTATCGCACATTGTTCGTCCTAATTTCCAAATAAACTTACCCGCCTTTAGCTTGCACAGGCGGTAGTTTTACAGCGCACTTGCATCGCACTCGGTTAAGCCCGTACCTCCACCCTTTGCTCGCGGTTGCGCGCTCGTGGTGATTTCAGCGCATTTGCATCGCACACGGTTGAGCCAGTACCACCTGAGGGAGTCCTGGACTAAGGGGTCCTCGGGCGTCCGACCTGTTAGCCATGGGCCGGACTGATGGGCTGCGAAGATACGAAGACCGAAGACTACACCCGTGTTCGGATGGGACTCTCCTTGGTGTGGAAGGCTAGCTTGGTGATCAAATATGTTGATTCCTTTCTTTGCAACCGACCTTGTGTAACCCTAGATTCTCCAAGTTTCAATATAAACCGGAGGACTTAGTCTGGAGGGGAGAGACTCATTACCATAGTCATACAGGCTAGACTTCTAGGGTTTAGCCATTACGATCTCGTGGTAGATCTACTCTTGTAATACTCATATTCATCAAGATCAATCAAGCAGGAAGTAGGGTATTACCTCCATAGAGAGGGCCCGAACCTGGGTAAACATTGTGTCCCCTACCTCCTGTTACCATCGACCTTAGACGCACAGTTCGGGACCCCCTACCCGAGATCCGCCGGTTTTGACACCGACATTGGTGCTTTCATTGAGAGTTCCACTGTGTTGTCCCCAAAAGGTTTGATGGCCCCTTCAATCATCGACAACGATGCTGTCCAAGGGGAAACCTTCCTCCCCGGACAAATCTTCGTGTTTGGCGGCTTCGCACTGCGGGCCAACTCGCTTGGCCAGCTGGAGCAGATCGACAGCTACGCCCCTGGCCATCTGGTCAGATTCGGGAGCTTGAACTATGTCGCGGACATCCGCAGAGACTTGATCTTCGACGGATTCGGGACCGCGACAGTCGCTCCCCGTCGACACGATGAGCATGACTTAAATCTGTCATCGGACCACACTCAGGAAATCGCACCTGTAACCCCTCTGGCCTTAGATCCGGAGCAGATCGCGCCATCCAAGGACGGGAAGTTCAACCCCGCCACGGAGGCCGCAGACTCTGCGGCGTTGGAGCCGCACACAGACCTAACCTCGGGTGAGGCCTGTGTCACCGGAACCTCGGATTCGTTTCCGGCTATAAGTTCCGAGCCATGTGCGTCCACGTATTCGATCGCCGAATTCAGCACCGCAGACATCTTCCGGCACTCACCTTTAGGCGATTGCTAAACTCATTAAAGAATCTATCTCTAGCGGAGGACTCTCAGCCGAATTATATCCGGTTTGAGCTGGAGGCGGATGATGGAGAATTTCGTTTCCCACCCACCGCCCACTTCATAGCCACTGTCGAAGACCTAACCGACATGCTCGATTACGACTCCGAAGACATCGACAGTATCGACGACGATGCCGGAGACGCCCAAAACCCGCCGTTCACTGGGCGATGGACGGCCACTTCCTCATATGACGTATACATGGTAGATGCGCCAAAAAATAATAGCGACGATGACAAGGAAAACCCAGCGAAGGAGGACCCTCCTAAGACACAACCAAAGCACTAGCGCCGCTCTAAATCGCGCCGCAGCAGAGACACCAACACCGGCACAGGAGACAACAACACTCCGGATGGTGCCGAAGACACAGAAGAACCCGATGAACAAACTGCCAAACAAGACAATCGGGAAGATGGGCAAGTCAGCCCTGACGAACAGGCCATAGAAGAAGACTCGGAGGACGGTAGTTATCATCCGCTCTCCGAGGAGGAGGTGAGCCTCGGCAACGAAGACTTCATCGTGCCTGAGGAACCTCTCGAGCAGGAGCATGTTAAGCTTCAGCTAATAGCCACTGCGAGGAGCCTGAAAAAGAAGCAGCAGCAGCTTCAAGCTGATCAAGACCTGCTCAATGATAGATGGACCGATGTCCTGGCAGCCGAGGAATACGGCCTTAAACGCCCAGCCAAAAGTTACCCGAAGCGCAAATTGCTACCTTAGTTCGATGACGAGGCGCCAGAGCCCGCACCAGCATCACGGAATGCGGTTGATCGGCCACCGCGCCGTCAGGATAAAACGGCAACTCGAGCCAAAAACCAGACTGTCCCACCTTGCCGTAAAGGCAGGGATAAGACAGCTCGGGGCTATACATACGACCTTCGTCAAGACCTGGACAGTAGAGCAGGACATACAAGATCGATCTACGGATCGTGAGGACGTGCCTTGACACGCAAGGACGGCTATCTATTCGGACGTGACAAACCTAGTCACGCCCGGGCCGAAAACCGCAGACGGACTCCATCGGAGCTACGTCGCGATGCGGCCCGATATAGAGGCGCCGCACACCCTGTTTACTTCACTGACGAAGTAATGGATCATGAATTCCCAGAAGGGTTCAAACCTGTAAACATCGAATCATACGATGGAACAACTGATCTTGCGGTATGGATCGAGGATTTTATTCTCCACATCCACATGGCCCGTGGGGATGATCTTCACGCCATCAAATACCTCCCACTAAAACTCAAAGGGTCAGCTCGGCACTGGCTAAACAGTCTGCCTCAAAATTCCATTGGCAGCTGGGAGGACTTGGAAGAAGCTTTCCTTGACAACTTCCAAGGTATTTATGTCTGGCCACCAGACGCCGATGACTTAAGTCACATAGTCCAACAACCTGGAGAGTCAGCCAGGAAATTCTGGACTAGGTTCCTAACTAAAAAGAACCAGATCGTCGACTGTCCGGATGCCGAAGCCCTAGCGGCCTTGAAACGTAGCATCCGTGACGAATGGCTCGCCTGCCACCTCGACCAGGAAAAGCCAAAATCCATGGCAGCCCTCACGGCACTCATGACCCACTTCTGTGCGGGGGAGGATAGTTGGCTGGCCCGTAGCAAAAATACAGCAAGTGACACGGGCACCTCCGAGGCCAAAAATAGCAACGGCAAGCTCCGACGCAGCAGACACAAACGCTGAAGTAACAGTGACAACACCGATGACACGACAGTCAATGCCGGATTCTGTGGTTCCAAGTCCGGTCAGCGGAAGAAGCCATATAAAAGAAACAACCAGGGACCATCAAGCTTGGACCGCATACTCGATCGTCCGTGCCAAATCCATGGCACCCCTGATAAACCAGCCAATCATACCAACAGAGATTGTTGGGTTTTTAAACAGGCTGGCAAGTTAAATGCTGAGAACAAAGAGAAGGGATCACAAAGCGAGGACGATGACGAGGAGCCCCGGCAACCGAGCATAGGGGGACAAAAGAAGTCCCCCCCAGGTTAAATCGGTGAACATGATATATGCTACACACATCCCCAAGAGGGAGCGCAAGCGCGCGCTCAGGGACGTCTATGCGATAGAGCCAGTCGCCCCAAAATTTAATCCATGGTCGTCATGCCCGATCACTTTTGATCGACGGGATCATCCAACCAGTATCCGTCATGGCGGTTCAGCCGCATTGGTCCTTCACCCAATAATTGACGGATTCCACCTGACGCGAGTCCTTATGGACGGCGGCAGCAGCCTGAACCTGCTCTATCAGGATACAGTGCGCAAAATGGGCATTAACCCATCACGGATCAAGCCCACAAAGACCACCTTCAAAGGAGTCATACCAGGTGTAGAGGCCCGCTGCACGGGCTCAATTACGCTAGAGATTGTCTTTGGATCTCCGGACAACTTCCGAAGCGAAGATTTAATCTTTGATATCGTTCCTTTTCGCTGCGGCTATCACGCACTGTTCGGACGAACCGCATTTGCTCGATTCAATGCGGTGCCTCATTATGCTTACCTCAAGCTCAAGATGCCCGGGCCACGCGGTGTCATAACAGTTAATGGAAACACGGAACGCTCCCTCCATGCAGAAGAGCACACCGCTTCCTTAGCATCAGAAGTACAGAGCGGCCTTCTCAAGCAGAACCTTAACTCGGCTGCCAAGCCCCCGGGCACCGTTAAGAGGGTGCAGACAATTCTATAGCAGGACAGCTCGGCTCGTCAAGAGCTCGACTAGCAATTCGGCCTCCGTCCCAGCCCAATCAAGTGATGGCGTTCGTACCGTGCGTACATAACTATGCACTCAATATACCATGGGCATAGACGGAGGCATACCTACCTTGTGATCCATAGTACGGGTCGACCGCTCCCGGACTCATATACTTTCACTGTTTATCTTTCCCCTTTTTAGGTCCCTTTTCCACAGGCTTTCCCTGATGGCTTGATCACCGGTCCTGTCAAAGGATAAACACACCAAGCTGGCAAGAAGCACAAGCGTACCGGGGAATTTCTAGGTGTTTTCTTTAACGATCACTCTACCTGTTTTCAGGACCCACATGCAGCTCTCCCTTCGTCATGGCATGTCAAATAGCCTGTTGCTTATCGCACTATTTGTATCAATGCGCTTTGACGTATTAATAAAATTGCTATGGAAACAATTTTGCGGCCCAAATTTTAGGGCCCCAGCTAATTACCTTTTGCTCCTTGTTTATTTTCCTTTTTCTATTGACAACCTTATCAGTTAGCACCCGTACACTCTGGTACGTTTCATATTTGCCAGGGGCTTTATAGCACCCCGCACTACGACAACAAAGTCCGAACACTTTTTACAGTATAGTTCGGCACCCTGAATTTAGCACTATATGCATTGGCTCCAAATCATGTCTTTGGTCAATAGTTGGGTTGCCCGGATCCTGTGCTTACTACCTTACGTTCTGCTATATGGGCTAGGGTAGTAAAGGGAGAACTACTGCAATTGTGCCCTGGTTCATCTGGATGAGCACCTCAGTAGAGAAAGCCGAAAACTGACTGTCATGATACGGCGAGAGCCGGTCAGCTCTTCGGACGTTTCAAATCGCTAGAGGTTTTTTCCGCATTACGCGATGAATCGGTCTTTATCCGATCAGGTGTTTACAGAATCCCCCAGTTTGGACTTCCGAATACCAGGGGCAGCGCCTAAAATTTTATTGTCGAACTCCTATGGCTAAGTGAGGGTGATAAAGCATTATAGTCCGATTGCCTTGTTCGTTGCGCTAAACACCTCCTTCAAGGACCAAATAATTGGATCAAGAGTGTTTAGATTCCATCCCGAACACCCCCGTATTACTCATATTTAATAAAAACGGCCGCACAGGAGGTAAAAACCTAACACAAAGCATTATATTACATAAATTATCTTTGTTTCATAATACAAGGCGAGAGAAAATATGAATCTATTCATTCAAAGATCACGTCTTTCGCACAATGCTCCACAACAATGCGGGACCCCTCCAAGACGTCTCCAAAGTATCGCTTGGCTGTGTGGTGCTCCCTGCCCAAAGGCGGCCCCTCGGTCGCTAACTTGACGGCGTCCATCTTCGCCCACCACACCTTGACATAGGCGAAGGCCAGACGCGCGCCCTCGATGCAGACGGACTGCTTGGCGATATCCAGCCAAGGGCATGCATCCACTAGCCGCTTCACAAGGCCGAAGTAACTACTGGGTATAGCTTCGACTGGTCACAGCCGGATTATTAAATCCTTCATGGCCAGTTCGGCCACCCTGTGTAGCTCGACCAGTTGTTTTAGCTGATTGCTGAAGGGCACGGGATGTTCTGGCGCAAGATATTGCGACCAGAACAGCTTCTTCGTGGAGCTCCCTTCTTTGGCTCGGAAGAACTCCGCGGCGTCGGACACACTGCATGGCAGATCAGCAAAAGCCCCTAGAGAACTCCGAATCCGGGTTAGTAAAAGATACTTCCTCTTGACATTCTTGCTTTGCATACTAAATGCCTTACCCGCTGTGATCTTCCTGGCCTCCTGGATCTCCTGGAGGGCGCCCTGGGCCTCATTCCGAGCCGTCTCTGCGCTGTGACGAGCCTTGGCAAGTTCGGTCTCTTGAGCCGACACATCACGCTCCAAGGTCTCGCACTTCCTTACCGCGTCCTGGAGCTCTTGCTGGACCTCGTTGACCCAAGCCTTGAGCTTCTTACGAGTGGCCTGCTCCTTGACAGCCTTCCCCTCGGCTTTGGCCAGGGCCTTTTTGAGGGCCTCGACCTCGGTCGTTGCTCCTATACATATCATGACACTTCGGTCAATATACATCATTTTACTCTTTTCGAATATATAACGGGTTATTACATACCTTGTTTTTCTTGGAGCTGCCTCCTCACCTGGCCGAGCTCCTCCTCGGCCTGCTCCAGTCTCTGCTTCAGTCCGGAGACTTCGGCAGTATGCAAGGCCGCGGCCAACAGCGACGCCTGCGTATTCATTTCAGACATATTTAGTTAGTTTCCTGCAATAAGGGATTGATCCTTTGTCTGCCTTTTTCTTTCTGAACACCGGACAGTGTCTCAGGGGCTACTGTCTGTATTGGGATCTTCTCTTTTTCCGTCGCTTACCTCAAAACCTGTCAGCAGGCTGCTGCAGGCTTCGGTTAGTCCGCTCTTGGCGGACTGAACCCTTTCAATTACCGTGCCCAAAAGAACACGGTGCTCATCCACAATGGAAGTGCCTCACAATGCTTCCAGTAGATCATCCGGTGCCCCTGGTTGGACAGGGGTCACCGGCGGAATGGGCATACCCCCTTCTTTCAAAGGAGGTTGCATGCCAGATTCCGGAGCCGTATCGGTCTCCGAAATCGACTTCGGCTGAGGGCCAAACTGAATGCGGCCCTCATCACCAGTCTCCATGGCGATTGGCTCCCCCTGGTGTCCGGCGACGGAGGCTTCGCCTTCTGGCGCCTCCTGAACCTCTCCCCGGCCTGGGAAAGTCCTTCAGGACAGCACCTCTGCATCATCCTTGGCCTTGGGGGAGTGAGAGGTCGGCGGTGACTCGCTGGCCGTCGCCATTGAATCCAACGAACCTCGTGACGAGGATCGCTGGGAGCTGTCGTGGGCCGGACTGCAATAGCATAACTAATCATGTCAATACAATGAAGAGGAGAGGCTGGATCTATGGGTATGTGTGAGTCTTAGCACTTACAATGCAGCCCGAGGCTTAGTGTGGGGGCGTCGCTCAGGACTGCCGTCGACATCCCACGCGGAGTTATCCGCGAGGGAGCCCTTCCCCTTCTTGGGCGTCTCCGCCTCCAGGTTCGTGGAGGCCGCCCTCTTGTTCTTTCCCTCATCAGGGGGAGGGTTGTTCTCCTCCTCGTTGCCGTCGTCCTCGGTGGCGGAGGAAAGGGTCACTTCATCTTCGGACGTCACGTCCGAAGCACCCTTGCGATGGGGGCCACCTTTGGCCTCCTTGGCCTTCTTTTCCGGCGGCCTATAGGGTGCCGGAACCAGCATCTTCGCCAGGAGCGGGATGACTGGCTCTTCGGGCAACGGAGCCGAACTATGGATCCGCTCCGCTCTCTCCGTCCACACCTGAAAAAATACAGCAAAGGTTAGGCATCCCCCTTGAACAAACAAGTAGAAGGTACGCCTTAGGAACTTACCTCATTGGCGGGATGGGTGTGATCGTGCCCACAGTCCGAATCTATGACCGGCGGCTTCTCGTTGCCCTTGAAGAGCAACTTCCAGGCATCTTCGTGAGTAGTTCCGAAGAGCCCTCCCAGGGTCTGGTGCTTCTCCAGATCGAATTCCCATAAAGGGAAGCTTCGGCGCTGGCAGGGGAGAATCCGGCGAACCAGCATCACCTGGATCACATCGACGAGCTTGATGTTTTTATCCACCATGCTCTGAATGCGCGTTTGCAGCGCTATCAGCTCGTCTGATGCAGACCAGTTGGGGCCCTTCACCGTCCAGGAGGAGAGCCGCATTGGACCTCCGGCCTTAAATTCGAGAGCCGCTGCCCAAGTGGCGCCGCGTGGCTCTGTGATGTAGAACCACTACTTCTGCCACTCCTTGACAGTCTCCATGAAAGTGCCTGTGGGCCAAGTGACGTTGGGCATCTTGCTCACCATGACACCTCCACACTCCACGTGCTGACCATCCACCACCTTCGGCTTCACGTTGAAGACCTTGAGCCATAGGCCGAAGGGGGATGGATGCGGAGGAAGGCCTCGCACACGACAATGAATGCCGAGATGTTGAGGAAGGAGTTCGGGGCTAGATCATGGAAATCTAGCCCGTAATAGTACATCGGTCCACGGACGAAGGGGTGAAGTGGAAACCCCAATCCGCGGATGAAGTGAGGGAGGAAAACTACCCTCTCAGTAGGCTTCGGGGTGGGGATGACTTGCCCCTTGGAGGGCAGGCGGTGGGCGATTCTTTCGCCAGGTACCCGGCCGCCCGAAGCTGGGTGATGTCCTTCTCCTTGATGGAGGAGACCATCCACTTGCCTTGGCCTTCGGATCCAGACATGATTGAGTGCTTCCTTGAGGTGGAGAAGATGGGAACTTAGGCGCTGGAGCTCGAGAATGGAAGAGGAGGCGTGGGTGAAGAAAGGGGATTCTTATCTCCTTATAAAGGCAGTGAATATTGAACGTCTCCCCACTCGCCTTAAAACTCGCCTGTTCCCAAGGGTTGTGTAAACGGCACAATTGGGTTACCCACGCCCGTATTGATGAGAATCCCGCAATAAGGGGACACGATCTCTGCTTCGAGAAGACGTGCCAATGGCAACTACGTCTCGAAACGTGGAGCGGCAGACGAAAAACAGTTCGAAATTATGACCGGGCAGACGTGATGTCATGTTGCAAAAATTTGTCAGCGGATTGGACTCGTAGAATATTATATTCTCTGCGGTTGTGTGTGGTATGTGTGTTACAGGTCCGGACACGACCATTACGTCCGAAGACTATCTTGGAGTTCGGAGGGAGGAACCCGCCTTGCAATGCCGAAAACAGATCTACGTGCCGGATACCTTGTCATTGAAGCCAAGTTCAGGGGCTACTGAGGGAGTCCTGGACTAAGGGGTCCTCGGGTGTCCGGCCTGTTAGTCATGGGCCGGACTGATGGGCTGCGAAGATACGAAGACCAAAGACTGCACCCGTGTCTGGATGGGACTCTCCTTGGCATGGAAGGCAAGCTTAGCGATCAAATATGTAGATTCCTTTCTTTGTAACCGACCTTGTGTAACCCTAGATCCTCCCGGTGTCTATATAAACCGGAGGACTTAGTCCGGAGGGGAGAGACTCATTACCATAGTCATACAGGCTAGACGTCTAGGGTTTAGCCATTACGATCTTCTGGTAGATCAACTCTTGTAATACTCATATTCATTAAGATCAATCAAGCAGGAAGTAGGGTATTACCTCCATAGAGAGGGCCCGAACCTGGGTAAACATTGTGTCCCCTGTCTCCTGTTACCATCGACCTTGGACGCACAGTTCGGGACCCCCTACCCGAGATCCGCCGGTTTTGACACCGACACCTCCGCCCTTTGCTCGCGCTTGCGCGGTCGTGGTAATTTCAGCGCACTTGCATCGCACACGGTTGAGCCAGTACCTCAACCCCTTTGATCACGCTTGCGCGGTCGTGGTGATTTCAGCGCACTTGCATCCCACACGGTTGAGCCAGTACCTCCACCTTAATTTGCTCGCGCTTGCGCAGGCGTGGTGATTCACAGCGCACTTGTATCGCACACGCTTAAGATATTATACCCGTGTCCGTTGTGCGTCATCAGAGTCTTTGCAGCAGAAAATAACGTTAGAGAGGGTCGGAAGACAGCCACACCAGCATGTGGCCCAATTATATATGAGTGAAAAGGGTGGTCTGTGATGTTCAAAATTCCAATGCACAACTTTGACCGTGCAGGCCCACGGTTGGGCGCGTCGTCGAAGATCGATGAGAGGGGCCAGAAGTCAAGAACCACCTGGAAGTGGCCAAATATATGTAGGAATATTGGGGATGTTTAAAACTTTAAATACAGTTGTTGTTATCGATAAACCGCTTGGGCCAATAGATTGAACCATCATAAAAATCGCACGAGAGGGACCACAAAACCAGCACCTCGTGCATGTGGCCCAAAATGATGTACGTTGGGAAGGGGTGATGTGTGTTTTCAATATAGAATAATGTACAATTTAGATGTGGTGCCTACCTCTCGATACAGACAACAACCATGAAGGCATGGTAGTTAAGGACGAGATACGCGGGGTTTGATGTAGGTCGAACCCAGCAATCCGAGCATGTGGGAGGGAATCCTGACAACGCATGAGCTCGAGCTTTGGTTGAGCGACATGTGACGATGACCGGTCCTAACACGAACTAGGAGGAATCCATTCATGGCCAACACATAATACCCCTCATTATCGATCAAAGGGATGATATATATACACTCGGGGAGCCCACATATATGCGTGTCGTCACAAAAAACCGCACAAGGGAGACGTGGTCGATCAGAAGACCCCGCATACACTGCATGGGGCCCAAAAATATGTACGGGTACGGTGGTGTGTGATGTGATTAAATCCCAAATGCACAACTTCGATGGGCCACCAACTACATTACAAACCGAACACCGTACCCGACTCCAAGCCTGGTTCAATACGTACGATGTCAGTTTCCCAACTTTGACGCGGCGACGGGGGGGGGGGGGTCGTCCCACACATGCGCTCAAACTTTATTTGGTGTAGCATGGGACACATCTATATATATATATACACATCTATACACCTATATAGTGTGCGAATAACTTTGAAAGTTGGTCGTTGGATGAAGCCAATCCGACGGTATAGAGATGGCAAATCCGAGCACTACTGGCGTAGGATATCACCTACATTCCACCAGATTCTGCCACATGTACATCTAGAAGAATCCATGGTTGAACTTAAGCATAATGCACAAACCTCAAAACACAAGCACTTCTCCTTTGTTCTCTAGAATCTTCCATATCTTAATTGCCCAAACCTTTTTTTCTAAATGAATTATCACTTTTTGTTTTTACCTTTACAATACACAATTCCATGAATCTTAAAATAGATTTTTTTATAAAACTAATTGATTTTGGATGAGATGAACTATAAGAATTAAACGAACATCTACATCATGCATATATGACTCAAAACATACATGCTATAGTGTGGTATTTATTCATAATTTGGTTACCAAATCTCATGCGTGCAATGCACGTGTACCTTACTAGTATCAATAGGAAACCATCATGGTCAAACCCTTCTCGTTGTTGGGTCAAAGGGATAGATTGTGTGGGCCCCCCTAATTGTCGCTAAAGGATACTATATATACCTCGGGGAGTGATACGTCTCCAACGTATCTATAATTTTTGGTTGTTCCATGCTATTATATTATCTGTTTTGGATGTTTAATGGGCTTTACTAAGCACTTTTAGATTATTTTTGGGACTAACCTATTAACCGAAGGCCCAGTGCAAATTGCTGTTTTTTTGCCTATTTAAGTGTTTCAGAGAAAAGGAATATCAAACGGAGTCCAAACGGAACGAAACCTTCGGGAGAGTTATTTTTGGAACAAACGTGATCCAGAGGACTTGGAGTGGACGTCAAGAAAGAAGCGAGGAGGCCGCGAGGCAGGGAGGCGCGCCCCCACCCTCGTGGGCCCCTCGCAGCTCCACCGACCTACTTCTTCCTCCTATATATATCCACCACGAAACCCTATTTCCACCGCCGCAACCTTCTGTACCCATGAGATCCCATCTTGGGGCCTTTTCCGGTGCTCCGCCGGAGGGGGAATCGATCACGGAGGGCTTCTACATCAACACCATAGCCTCTCTGATAGTGTGTGAGTAGTTTACCACAGACCTTCGGGTCCATAGTTATTAGCTAGATGGCTTATTCTCTCTCTTTGGATCTCAATACAAAGTTCTCCTCGATTCTCTTGGAGATCTATTCGATGTAATTCTTTTTGCGGTGTGTTTGTCGAGATCCGATGAATTGTGGGTTTATGATCAAGATTATCTATGAACAATATTTGAATCTCCTCTGAATTCTTTTATGTATGATTTGTTATCTTTGCAAGTCTATTTGAATTATCAGTTTAGTTTGGCCTACTAGATTGATCTTTCTTGCAATGGGAGAAGTGCTTAGCTTTGGGTTCAATCTTAGTTGCTCGATCCCAGTGACAGAAAGGGAAACGACACGTATTGTATTGTTGCCAACAAGGATAAAAAGATGGGGTTTATATCATATTGGTTGAGTTTATCCCTCTACATCATGTCATCTTGCCTAATGCGTTACTCTCTTCTTATGAACTTAATACTCTAGATGCATGCTGGATAGCGGTCAATGTGTGGAGTAATAGTAGTAGATGCAGAATCGTTTCGGTCTACTTGACGCGGACGTGATGCCTATATAGATGATCATGCCTGGATATTCTCATAATTATGCACTCTTATATCAATTGCTCGACAGTAATTTGGTCACCCACCGTAATAGTTATGCTATCTTGAGAGAAGCCACTAGTGAAACCTATGGCCACTGGGTATATTTTCCATCATATAAGTTTCCAATCTATTTTACTTTGCAATCTTAACTTTTCAATCTATACAATAAAAATACCAAAAATATTTATCTTATTATCTCTATCAGATCTCACTTTTGCAAGTGGCCGTGAAGGGATTGACAACCCCTTTATCGCGTTGGTTGCTAGGTTCTTATTTGTTTCTTTAGGTACGAGGCGACTTGCGTGTAGTCTCCTACTGGATTGATACCTTGGTTCTCAAAAACTGAGGGAAATACTTACGCTACTTTGCTGCATCACCCTTTCCTCTTCAAGGGAAAAACCAACGCAGTGCTCAAGAGGTAGCAAGAAGGATTTCTGGCGCCGTTGCCTGGGAGATCTATGCCAAGTCAAGTCATGTCAAGACATACCAAGTACCCGTCACATACTCTTATCCCTCGCATTACATTATTTGCCATTTGCCTCTCCTTTTCCTCTCCCCCACTTCACCCTTGCCGTTTTATTCGCCCTATTTTTCCGTTCCCCTCTTTATTCGCTTGCTCCTTGTGGTATTTACTGCCATTATGTCTGAATCCGGGGATGTTATCGTTGATAAGGACAATAGTAATAACGTGGGAAACTTTGATGCTTTTGATGATCCTCTTGAGGAACCCACTATCTTACATACTAAAAAGTTTCGAATCGGTAGTGGTAATTGTGACGCCCCCGATTTGACCGTACACTAATCATGCACGCAAATGTGTACGATCAAGATCAGGGACTCACGGGAAGATATCACAACACAACTCTACAACATAAATAAGTCATACAAGCATCATAATACAAGCCAGGGGCCTCGAGGGCTCGAATACAAGTGCTCGATCACAGACGAGTCAGCGGAAGCAACAATATCTGGGTACAGACATAAGTTAAACAAGTTTGCCTTAAGAAGGCTAGCACAAACTGGGATACAGATCGAACGAGGCGCAGGCCTCCTGCCTGGGATCCTCCTAACTACTCCTGATCGTCGTCAGCGGGCTGCACGTAGTAGTAGGCACCTCCAGTGTCGTAGGTGTCGTCGACGACGGTGGCGTCTGGCTCCTGGACTCCAGCATCTGGTTGTGACAACCAGATAGAAAAGAAAAGAAAAGGGGGAAAAGAGGGAGAGAAGCAACCGTGAGTACTCATCCAAAGTACTCGCAAGCAAGGAGCTACACTACATATGCATGGGTATATGTGTAAAGGGGCATATCAGTGGTCTGAACTGCAGAATGCCAGAATAGGAGGGGGATAGCTAGTCCTGTCGAAGACTACGCTTTTGGTCATCTCCATCTTGCAGCATGTAGAAGAGAGTAGATTGAAGTCCTCCAAGTAGCATCGCATAGCATAATCCTACCCGGCGATCCCCTCCTCGTCGCCCTGTTAGAGAGCGATCACCGGGTTGTATCTGGCACTTGGAAGGGTGTATTTTATTCAGTATCCAGTTCTAGTTGTCATAAGGTCAAGGTACAACTCTGGGTCGTCCTTTTACCGAGGGACACGGCTATTCGAATAGATAAACTTCCCTGCAGGGGTGCACCACATAACCCAACACGCTCGATCCCATTTGGCCGGACACACTTTTCTGGGTCATGCCCGGCCTCGTAAGATCAACACGTCGCAACCCCACCTAGGCTCAACAGAGAGGTCAGCACGCCGGTCTAAACCTATGCGCGCAGCGGTCTGGGCCCATCGCCCTATGCACACCTGCACGTTGCGTACGCGGCCGGAAGCAGACCTAGCCCCCTTAATACAAGTGCGAGCTTACGGTCTAATGCGGCGCGCGCCACTGAGTTGCTGACGTCAAAAGAGCTTCGGCTGATACCACGACGTCGGGATACCCATAACTACTCCCACGTAGATGGTTAGTGCGTATAGACCAAATGGCCAGACTCAGATCAAATACCAAGATCTCGTTAAGCGTGTTAAGTAACAGCGGACGCCGACCAGGGCCAGGCCCACCTCTCACCTAGGCGGTCTCAACCTGCCCTGTCGCTCCGCCACAAAGATCCACTCGCGGGTACTCCTACGAGCCGACCCGACTTTAGTCATCACATGTGTCATGTATATAGTACATAAGTATATACCCATGATCACCGCCCAGGTGATCACGGCCCGATAGTATAGCACAGCACACGGACAAGAATGTAGGGCCACTGATGGAAATCTAGCATCCTATACTAAGCATGTAGGATTGCAGGTAAAGGTATCAACAGTAGTAGCAAGGATAGGCTATGCATCAGGATAGGATATCGAAAAGCAGTAACATGCTACACTACTCTAATGCAAGCAGTATAGAGAAGAATAGGCGATATCTGGTGATCAAGGGGGGGGGCTTGCCTGGTTGCTCTGGCAAGTAGGAGGGGTCGTCGACTCCGTAGTCGAACTGGGCAGCAGCAGCGTCAGTCTCGTAGTCTACCAGAGAGAAGAGGGGGGGAGAAACAGTAAATACAATGCAAACATAAACAAGACGATGCGTGACATGACAATGAGCGGTGCTAGGTGTGTCCTAACGCGACAGTAGGTGGTTCCGGCGAAGGGGGGAACATCCGAGAAGTATTCCCGATGTTTTCGCGTTTTCGGACAGACGGACCAGAGGGGGAAAGTTGCTAGTTCGATAGGTTAGGGTGGTGTGGTGGACGAACGGACTGCGTATTCGGATTCGTCTCGTCGTTCTGAGCAACTTTCATGTAGAAAACATTTTCATCCGAGTTACGGTTTAAAAGATATGAATTTTCAAAGATTATTTGAATTTCTGGAATTATTTGAATTAAGCAAAAATGAATTATGACGTCAGCATGAGGTAATGCTGACGTCAGCAGGTCAACAGAGCGGCTGACCAGGTCAAACTGACCAGTGGGCCCTACCTGTCATAGACAGTGGGCTAACAGAAGATTAAACTAACTGATTTTAGTTAATTAACTACTGGACCCCACCTGTCATAGTCTAATTACCTAAATAATAGTTTTAATTATAAAAACGTTTTAATTATCGGATTAAGTGGTGGGGCCCGCACGTCAGTGGCTGGGGCCTGCCCAGTCAGCAGTTGACTGGGTCAACCCAGTCAACTGGGACCCACGGGGCCCACTGGCAGTGGCTCTGGGGTGGCCCCAGGCCAGCCACGTCGGCGGCCGGCGCCGGAGCGACTACGGCGACCAAAACAGAGGCGGCCCCTCGCCGGAGTTGGCCGGAATCGCGCTACGGGGCTCGGGGAGGAGCGGGGCTAGGCTCATTCGAAGGAGCTCGCAGCGCCGCATCCAGTGGTGGCCGTAGCTTCGCCGGACTTGGCCGGAATCGGCGCCGGCAAGCGGCGGAGGCGGCGGCGTGCACGGGTGCCCGACGGAAACGGGGGTACGGCGTGCTATCGAGCAAGCGGAGGGGCTGGGGAGCATCTACGTGCTGTGGGGAGTGCAACGGGCTTGAGCCCGTGACCAAAAGGTCACCGGAGCCTTGCCGGCGGCGAGCTCCGCGGCGACGCGTTCGGGCGCAAGCAGAGCGGCGGCTACAAGAGCTCAAGAGGCCAGGAGAGCGAGGGGAGAGGATGAGGGGCTCACCGCGCGGCGCAAGAAAGGCCCGTGGGTGGCTTAGTAGCAGCAGCAGTCGCCGGAGTCGAAGGAGACGGTGGCGACCCGAGGAGGAAGGCGACGACGTTGGGGGGTGATGTAGGGGGTCCCGGCTCGAGCAGGTGGTCGGGGAGGACGGGCTCGACGCGGCGGAGCTCGTGGACACGTCGGGGAGGGGAACGGGGCTCGGTGGCTGCGTGAACGACGGAGAACGGCGGCGACCGCGTCGGTCTCCTCTCCAGAACGAAGGAGAGGGTGAGGGGAGAGGTGGATCTGGGGGAGGGGGGCGCAGAGGCGAGCGAGAGGGGCAAGTGGGAGGGATGGGCGGAGGCCGAGGCGTCGGGGCGGCCTTATCCTCCCCCGTCGCCGGCGAGGTGGTGCGGCGGGGACCTGCCCCTGTTCCGACCCCGGTCGGGGGAACAGGGAAGGGGAGGGTGACCCGGGGAGGTGGGCTAGGCCGGCTGGGCCTGGGGTCGGCCTAGTTGGGCCAGGGTCCAGTGGGGGGGAAGGGGGTTTCTCTTCTTCTCTTTTTTTGTTTGTTTCTCCCCTGTTGCATTTTCTTTTCTTTTTATTTATTTTCTTTTCTGTTTTAATTCATTTAAAAGTATTTAGGCATTTTATAAAAATGTGTTTTCTCCACAATAATTATCAGTGCAATATCTGGCATGGCCCGAACATTTTTGTTTAAATTTTTGAAAACTTTTATTTTCCACTTTAAATTTAATTAAGTTTGAATTAGGAGTTTGAAAAGAAATGTGATTCCAATGTGATCAAGCCCTGTTTAGCAACATGATTAGCTTAATCACATAGAGTTACTGTAGCATGATTCTCGGGGTGTTACAAATCTCCTCCACTACAAGAAATCTCGTCCCGAGATTTAGGAGGTAGAAGGAAACAGTGCGGGGTATTCTTTGCGCAGACGATCCTCTCGTTCCCAAGTGGCCTCATCTTCAGAATGGTGCGACCACTGGACTTTGAGAAACTTGATCGCCTTCTGACGTGTGCGGCGTTCAGCTTGGTCGAGAATGCGGACCGGATGCTCCTTATAGGAGAGGTCTTGTTGCAATTCGAGCACTTCATGATCCACAGCTCGGATTGGGTCCTTGAAGCAACGGCGGAGCTGTGACACATGGAACACATCGTGAACCTGAGAAAGGTTCGGCGGTAGCTCCAGTTGGTATGCCACTTTTCCACGCCTTTCGAGAATAGTGAATGGGCCAATATAGCGAGGAGCTAGTTTGCCCTTGATCCCGAAGCGGTGAGCACCCTTCATAGGTGTGACTCGAAGATAAGCCTTTTCGCCAGGTTGATAGACCATGTCTTTATGATGACGGTCATACTGACTCTTCTGACGTGACTGAGCAGTCTTGAGATTCTCGCGAATAATGCGGACTTGTTCTTCGGCATCTTGGATAATATCCGGACCGAAGAGTGGACGTTCCCCAATTTCTGACCAGTTCAGAGGGGTTCGGCACTTTCGTCCATATAACACTTCGAAGGGGGCCATCTTCAGACTAGCTTGATAGCTATTATTATAAGAGAACTCAGCATACGGGAGAGATTCCTCCCATTTCTTGCTGAAGGAAATAACAAAAGCTCGAAGCATGTCTTCGAGAACTTGGTTGACGCGTTCAACTTGCCCTTGCGACTGAGGATGAAACGCAGTACTGAATGACAGATGAGTTCCCATGGCTTCTTGGAAACTTGCCCAGAATCTTGAAGTGAATAAGCTGCCACGGTCTGAGTTGATAACCAATGGAATACCGTGGAGTGAAACAATCCTGGACATATAGAGCGTTGCCAACTGGCTAGCAGTGATCGTTTCTTTGACTGCCAGAAAATGTGCAACTTTGGAAAGCCGGTCAATGACGACAAGAATAGCATCATTACCTTTCTGTGATTTGGGAAATCCAGTGACGAAGTCCATCTCAACATGGTCCCATTTCCATTCAGGAATAGAGATAGGTTGCAGAGTTCCAGCAGGCCTTTGATGTTCTGCTTTGATACGACGGCAAACGTCACACTCAGCAACATAACGAGCAATGTCTTGCTTCATATTAGACCACCAGAATCTCTGACGGATGTCTTGGTACATCTTTGTACTACCAGGATGGATACATAGAGGCGTATCATGAGCTTCTTTCATAACTTCCTGTGTCATATCCAGGTTTTTCTCTGCACATGGCACCACTAGGCGGCCCTTGAAGTATAAGGTGCCATCTTCAGCAATAGTGAAGAATGAGGGCTTTCCTTCAGCGAGGTAGCGCTTAATCTTGTGGGCTTCAGAGTCATACTTCTGTAGCCTTTTGATGCTGTCCTCGAGATCTGGTTTAGCAACTAGGGTATTGAGGGAACCCTGGGTAACAACGTGGAGGTTCACCTTGCCAAACTCCTTAGGAGGGGGAGCGAGTGCACCCGGAGGAACAATATGGAGGTTCAGCTTCCTGAATTCTTCAACAAGCGAGGGCTGAACTTTGTGAACCTGGAGGTGGTTGCAGTAAGACTTGCGGCTCAAGGCATCAGCCATTACATTAGCCTTGCCTGGCGTATAGGAAATACCCAAGTCAAAGTCTGCAACAAGCTCCATCCATCTCTGTTGACGGAGGTTCAGATCTGGCTGAGTAAACAGATACTTCAGACTTTGGTGGTCGGTGAAGATCTCGCAACGATTACCGAGAAGGTAATGTCGCCACTGCTTCAGCGCATGAATGACAGCAGCAAGTTCGAGGTCGTGAACTGGGTAGTTCTCTTCGTGAGGGCGCAATTGCCGAGAGGCATAAGCAATCACTTTGCGGTCTTGCATTAGGACACAGCCTAATCCTTGACGGGAAGCGTCGCAGTAAATGACGAAGTCCTTCTTAGTATCAAGGTGGAGCTAGAACTGGGGCAGAAGTCAACTTGTCTTTGAGTGCCTTGGAAACTTTCCTGACATTTGTCTGTCCATTGGAACTTGACACCCTTATGCAACAGGTTAGTCAGAGGCCTGGCGATCTTAGAGAAGTTCTCGACGAATCGACGGCAATAGCTGGCGAGACCGAGAAAACTTCTGACTTGCTTAACGTTCTTGGGAGGAGTCCAATCAAGAATAGCCTGAACTCGCTCAGGGGTTGACGGCAATACATCCTTAGAGATGACATGCCCAAGATAGGTTACTTCCGGTAGCCAGAATTCACATTTGGAGAACTTGGCATATAGTTGATGCTCTCGTAGCTTTTCCAGCACAAGTCGAAGATGTTCAGCATGTTCTTCTTCGTTCTTGGAAAATACCAGGATATCATCCAAGATAAACCACGACGAACTTGTCGAGGTAATCCATGAATATATAGTTCATCAGACGAGAGAAGGTGGCTGGAGCATTGGTTAAACGAAAGACATGACGGTGTACTCGTATGAACCATAGCGAGTCACGAAGGCGGTCTTTGGGATATCCTCTTCGCGAACACGGGATCTGGGTGGTAACCCAACCTCAAGTCGAGCTTAGAGAACACTGACGAACCCGCCAGTTGATCATATAGATCATTGATCCGAGGAAGAGGGTATTTATTCTGAATGGTAGCTTGGTTTATAGGACGTAGTCTTGAACTAACCGGTTTGTCCCATCCTTCTTCTTGACAAAGAGAGAAGGTGCTCCCCAAGGAGAGCAACTTGGGCGAATGAATCCTTTGCGAAGAGATTTGTCGATTTCCTCCTTAAGCTCAAGGAGTTCATGCGGCGGCATTTTGTAGGGTCGCTTGGCTATAGGAGTGGGTGCCTGGTTTCAAGTCGATGATGAATTCGACAGCTCTAGCCAGGGGGAAATCCCTGGAAGTTCTTCAGGGAAGAGTCGAGGAATTCACGCACGACGGGAATGTTTTCAATGCCTCGAGTGGTGCAGCGTTCAATGCATTCAATGCATAGAGCCTTGCCTCGCATTTTGCACCAGATGGGCTTGGTAAGTAACTATCTCATCTGAAGGGTTGTAGCCAGATGGACGGTCTTAGTGGTGCAAACGATTGAAGCAGGTATGCGCTTTTAACCAATTCATTCCCAGAATGAGATCAATGCTACAGGACTTCAGTACGATGGGAGAGACAAGAAATTCCAGTCCTTCAATTTCAACAGTAACGTCCGTGACTAACCATAGAGGTTTGAACATTGGCCCGCAGGGGTGTGTACCACTAGCGGAGTGTTTATCTCTTCGTAATTAATGCCATGCAGGAATGCAAATTCTGCTGATATGAATGAATGGGATGCTCCTGTATCAAATAAAACGGATGCTGGTACTGAATTACGAGGAGTGTACCCATCACAGTAGCAGGCTGGTCTTGAGCTTCGCTGAGATCAACGTGGTTGGCATGAAGCACGACCATAAGACTTAGCATTGTTGTTGCGAGGCTGGTTGTACCACGGCCAGCTGCTGGAAGGGCCAGTTGATTCTGGTTCTGATAGCAGTTCCTGGCAAAGTGACCGGTTGACCACACTTGAAGCACAGACCATTATCGGGAAGTGGGAACAGGAGCCCCAGGTGGGGGAGCTAGTAGCTTTGACTGCCTAGATGGTGGAGGAGGCAGACGCGGTGCAGCATAAGATTTCCTGGGAGCAGGTGCATTTGGACGGTACATGCTGTTCGGGATCCATATCTTTCGTTTCTGTGAGGGCGGGCCCGAAGATGAGCCCGTGTCACGGTTGCGCCTCTGAGAGCTCTGGTATTCCTGCAGACCAGGTCTCGACATTGATGGCCTTATTCACCAACGTGGCGAAATCGGCGAAAGTCATGCACTAGAAGTGCGAGCTTGATGTCAGCTTGTAGTCCATCACGGAACTTCTCCTGTCTGCGTGCATCAGTTGCAATGTCTTCTTCAGCATAGCGGGACAAGTCCAGAAACTCCCGCTGATAAGCTTCGACAGTTTTGTTGCCTTGGGTGAGGTTGCGGAACTCACGCTTCTTTCCGGTCCATGACTCCCTGAGGAATGAAGCGGGCACGGAAAGCAGCTTGGAAGTCTGGCCAGGTGATGATTGTTCCAGCTGGCAGAGTACGCCTGTGGCTGTCCCACCATTGAGCTGCGGGTCCCTTCAGAAAGAAGGAAGCAAAGTTGACATAGCTGGCAGGGGCTACATCGGCAGACTCCATCTCATAGGTGATGTCACGGAGCCAGTCATCAGCATCCAGAGGCTGAGTTGAGCTGCGGTAGATGGTTGGGTTGAGGCGTATGAAATCTTGAAGAGTCACTTGGGCTGGCTGCTGGTTCATATTGGGGCGAGGAAACTGAGCCATCATATTTTCCATGAACTGGCGGTTCAGTTCAAACTGGTTGGATCATACCAGCCATGTACTCAGGTGGTGGTGGGCATCGCCACCACGACCACGACCACCCTGGTTCTAACCATCCTGCTAATATATAACAGGGGTAGTTCAGCATTGAGAAATATTTGCAAAGACAAGAATCATTCATGATGAAACATGCATAACGAAAGGAGCACGATAGCTACTACATAGTAGTCGGCATAACTTACAAAAGGGGTCATGCATAGAGTTCAGTACAACAGAGTTCAGTACATAGACTAAAACATCATAGGCGGCACACAGGCTCGCGGGAATGCATCTAACACTACAAGCCAAGCCTACATCAGTCCCAAGAGGTACTTGGAGGTAATCGTAGCCCGACAGCTGGGTAGTGAGGCAACGGATAGCCTCCACGTCAGCAGACTGGGGGCCGCGGATACTCAGGTGTAGAGCCCGACGCTCAGGTGGCAGAAGAGGACCAAGTGCAGGGGAGTAGCCTCCCACCTCTGGCCAACCGACACCGTGGGGCATCACGGTCCTGGCTGGGTAGATCGCAGTACGCGGTACCTGTCCAGATCGGCACAAAGGGGTGCAGCAGCGTCAGAGCACGGTAAAGTGCTGACGGGTGGTTGTACATCTCGTGGCGAAGAGCTCGGTTAAGCTCGATCCAGCCCATCAGCATGCAGAACCAGGTTCTGATGGTAGAAGGGCTCTCGGGTGACAGTGGGAGTAGGCAGCAGTATAGTATCCCCTCCGCACCAACATCAGATGCGATAGCAATGTGCCTGAAAGGGGAGGTGTCCAACTCCCGATACTCTCCACGAAGACGTGTCAGAGCAGCATAGGCAGCATCGTGGACAGCCATATCGATGGTCACACCAACACCATGTGCGGTGTGCAGCACAGTAGTGGAGTCATACTCCGCGAGTAGAGGTGGACGATGGCACGGTACTGCTCCTGGTTAAAGTCCTGGTACTCCTCGTAGACGGTGTACTCAGAGGTGCCAGCGATAACCCAGATAGGTCATATCTCAGCTAGCACCGCAGGTGATCCCGAGCACCAATGGCCATCGTGTGGCGACGACCTGCCTCGTGGGTTCCATCTGAAAGCAAAGACGTTTCAAAGGAGTCAAATGACAGTGTGTGAATTGTTCAAAAATACTACTTCTAAGAAACAACTATGGCTTATCAACTTTGGGGTGAATGCGGTCACGGGATCCTAGTGTTAAAAAGTTAGTAAATTCGTTTAACCCCGAGTAGAAGAGAGTTCAGAGTCCAGAGTAAAGGTCGAGGAGTAAAAGATCCTAGTACCACCCAATGGCGACGTGGGCCCGTAAGACACACAGCCATGTTAGTAAAAGTTTTGTAATGTCTAGACTCGACTTCGGCCAAGGAGTGTGGAAAGGGGGATTCCTACAGGCAGTCGGCTCTGATACAACTTGTGACGCCCCCGATTTGGACCGTACACTAATCATGCACGCAAATGTTGTACGATCAAGATCAGGGACTCACGGGAAGATATCACAACACAACTCTACAACATAAATAAGTCATACAAGCATCATAATACAAGCCAGGGGCCTCGAGGGCTCGAATACAAGTGCTGCGATCACAGATGAGTCAGCGGAAGCAACAATATCTGAGTACAGACATAAGTTAAACAAGTTTGCCTTAAGAAGGCTAGCACAAACTGGGATACAGATCGAACGAGGCGCAGGCCTCCTGCCTGGGATCCTCCTAACTACTCCTGATCATCGTCAGCGGGCTGCACGTAGTAGTAGGCACCTCCAGTGTCGTAGGTGTCGTCGACGACGGTGGCGTCTGGCTCCTGGACTCCAGCATCTGGTTGTGACAACCAGATAGAAAAGAAAAGGGGGAAAAGAGGGCGAGAAGCAACCGTGAGTACTCATCCAAAGTACTCGCAAGCAAGGAGCTACACTACATATGCATGGGTATATGTGTAAAGGGGCATATCAGTGGACTGAACTGTAGAATGCCAGAATAGGAGGGGGATAGCTAGTCCGGTCGAAGACTACGCTTCTGGTCATCTCCATCTTGCAGCATGTAGAAGAGAGTAGATTGAAGTCCTCCAAGTAGCATCGCATAGCATAATCCTACCCGGCGATCCCCTCCTCGTCGCCCTGTTAGAGAGCGATCACCGGGTTGTATCTGGCACTTGGAAGGGTGTATTTTATTCAGTATCCAGTTCTAGTTGTCATAAGGTCAAGGTACAACTCCGGGTCGTCCTTTTACCGAGGGACACGGCTATTCGAATAGATAAACTTCCCTGCAGGCGTGCACCACATAACCCAACACGCCCTGAGCGGTGCTAGGTGTGTCCTAACGCGACAGTAGGTGGTTCCGGCGAAGGGGGGAACATCCGGGAAGTATTCCCGATATTTTCGCGTTTTCGGACAGACGGACCGGAGGGGGAAAGTTGCTAGTTCGATAGGTTAGGGAGGTGTGGTGGACGAACGGACTGCGTATTCGGATTCGTCTCGTCGTTCTGAGCAACATTCATGTAGAAAACATTTTCATCCGAGTTACAGTTTAAAAGATATGAATTTTCAAAGATTATTTGAATTTCTGGAATTATTTGAATTAAGCAAAAATGAATTATGACGTCAGCATGAGGTAATGCTGATGTCAGCAGGTCAACAGAGCGGCTGACCAGGTCAAACTGACCAGTGGGCCCTACCTGTCATAGACAGTGGGCTAACAGAGGATTAAACTAACTAATTTTAGTTAATTAACTACTGGACCCCACCTGTCATAGTCTAATTACCTAAAATAATTAGTTTTAATTATAAAAACGTTTTAATTATCGGATTAAGTGGTGGGGCCCGCACGTCAGTGACTGGGGCCTGCCCAGTCAGCAGTTGACTGGGTCAACCCAGTCAACTGGGACCCACGGGGCCCACTGGCAGTGGCTCTGGGGTGGCCCCAGGCCAGCCATGTCGGCGGCCGGCGCCGGAGCGACTCCGGCGACCAAAACAGAGGCGGCCCCTCGCCGGAGTTGGCCGGAATCGCGCTACGGGGCTCGGGGAGGAGCGGGGCTAGGCTCATTCGAAGGAGCTCGCAGCGCCGCATCCAGTGGTGGCCGTAGCTTCGCCGGACTTGGCCGGAATCGGCGCCGGCGAGCGGCGGAGGCGGCGGCGTGCACGGGTGCCCGACGGAAACGGGGCTACGGCGTGCTATCGAGCAAGCGGAGGGGCTGGGGAGCATCTACGCGCTGTGGGGAGTGCAACGGGCTTGAGCCCGTGACCAAAAGGTCACCGGAGCCTTGCCGGCCGCGAGCTCCGCGGCGACGCGTTCGGGCGCAAGCAGAGCGGCGGCTACAAGAGCTCAAGAGGCCAGGAGAGCGATGGGAGAGAATGAGGGGCTCACCGCGCGGCGCAAGAAAGGCCCGTGGTTGGCTTAGTAGCAGCAGCAGTCGCCGGAGTCGAAGGAGACGGCGGCGACCCGAGGAGGAAGGCGACGGCGTTGGGGGTGATGTAGGGGGTCCCGGCTCGAGCAGGTGGTCGGGGAGGACGGGTTCGACGCGGCGGAGCTCGTGGACACGTCGGGGAGGGGAACGGGGCTCGGTGGCCGCGTGAACGACGGAGAACGGCGGCGACCGCGTCGGTCTCCTCTCCAGAACGAAGGAGAGGGTGAGGGGAGAGGTGGATCTGGGGGAGGGGGGCGTAGAGGCGAGCAAGAGGGGCAAGTGGGAGGGATGGGCGGAGGCCGAGGCGTCGGGGCGGCCTTATCCTCCCCCGTCGCCGGCGAGGTGGTGCGGCGGGGACCTGCCCCTGTTCCGACCCCGGTCGGGGGAACAGGGAAGGGGAGGGCGACCCGGGGAGGTGGGCTAGGCCGGCTGGGCCTGGGGTCGGCCCAGTTGGGCCAGGGTCCAGTGGGGGGGAAGGGGGTTTCTCTTCTTCTCTTTTTTTTTGTTTCTCCCCTGTTGCATTTTCTTTTCTTTTTATTTCTTTTCTTTTCTGTTTTAATTCATTTAAAAGTATTTAGGCATTTTATAAAAATGTGTTTTCTCCACAATAATTATCAGTGCAATATCTGGCATGGCCCGAACATTTTTGTTTAAATTTTTGAAAACTTTTATTTTCCACTTTAAATTTAATTAAGTTTGAATTAGGAGTTTGAAAAGAAATGTGATTCCAATGTGATCAAGCCCTGTTTAGCAACATGATTAGCTTAATCACAGAGAGTTACTGTAGCATGATTCTCGGGGTGTTACAGTAATATTATTGGAAAAGGAGTTATTCAAGATTTCTTTACTTGTGCCGGTGCTTTGCCCACTATGGGTCTTGCAGATGCTATATCTTTGCTCGTAGTTGAACTTGAAAGACAATTTATTCATATGCATCCTTGCATTCAAAGGATTTTTCTAGAATTTTCCAATATTGAGCACTCTTCTGTTAGGCGAGCAGCTACTTTCTTTTTGGCGCATGAGTTTAGATTTATAATGAAGGAAGCCAATGAAATTTTTGCGCATTATAGGGTGGACGCTAGTCGTCCTCCCATAGAAGCTATCCTTTTTAATAAAGAAGACTTAATGTGTTTACGATCTTTAGATCATGTCGCCTACAATGAAAACCTTAGAAAGAAGGTTCCTACCGATGTTCTAGTTGATAGAATTTCTGAACTCAATGATGATTTTGCTATTCAGAATAATGGGTTAGGTTTTTTTTCAACAAAGGCTCATGACTTTTTGCCAAAAGAACGCTTATAATGATGAATTGGTTGTGCAATATAAGGGGCCAAAGGAGGAACCCATACCTCCCGAGCTTGATCTTGGGGACTTTTGTCCCATTAAATTTAGCCCTTTTGATTATTTTTGCTTGCCACAAAGAAAACTTGCTGCTGAAAATAGGGAATATGAGAGGAGTTTTCGCGATTTACCTTACCATTATTATGGCAATACTTAGATCTATCCTTGCCTTTATGCCTAGCTAGGGGCGTTAAACGATAGCTCTTGTTGGGAGGCAACCCAATTTTATTTTTGTTTCTTGATTTTTGGTTCTATTTAGTAATAAATAATTGATCTATCCTCTGGCTAGATGTGGTTTTACGTTTTAGTTAGTGTTTGTGCCAAGTAAAACCTATAGGATCTTCTTGGATGATAGTTATTTGATCTTGCTGAAAAAGTCAGAAACTTTCTGCTCACGAAAACAATTGTTAAAAATCACCAGAACGTGATAAAATACTGATTCCAATTGCAGTAGATCAATAAACAAATTATTGAGGTCGTCCTATTTTGGCAGAATTTTTGAGTTACAGAAAATTTGCGTTTGATACAGATTACTACAGACTGTTCTGTTTTTGACAGATTCTGTTTTCCGTGTGTTGTTTGCTTATTTTTATGAATCTATGGCTAGTATCGGAGAGTATGAACCATAGAGAAGTTGGAATACAGTAGGTTTAACACCAATATAAATAAAGAATGAGTTCATTACAGTACCTTGAAGTGGTGGTTTGTTTTCTTTCGCTAACGGAGCTCATGAGATTTTCTGTTGAGTTTTGTGTTGTGAAGTTTTCAAGTTTTGGGTAAAGATTTGATGGATTATGGAATAAGGAGTGGCAAGAGCCTAAGCTTGGGGATGCCCAAGGCACCCCTAGGTAAAATTCAAGGACAACCAAAAGCCTAAGCTTGGGGATGCCCCGGAAGGCATCCCCTCTTTCGTCTTCGTCTATCGGTAACTTTACTTGAGGCTATATTTTTATTCACCACATGATATGTGTTTTGCTTGGAGCGTCTTGTATGATTTGAGTATTTGCTTTTTAGTTTACCACAATCATCCTTGCTGTACACACCTTTTGGGAGAGACACACATGAATCGGAATTTATTAGAATACTCTATGTGCTTCACTTATATCTTTTGAGCTAGATAATTTAGCTCTAGTGCTTCGCTTATATCTTTTTAGAGCACGGTGGTGGTTTTATTTTATAGAAATTATTGATCTCTCATGCTTCACTTATACTATTTTGAGAGTCTTTTAGAACAGCATGGTAAATTGCTTTGGTTAAAAAAATTAGTCCTAATGTGATGAGCATCCAAGATGGGTATAATAAAAACTATCATATAAAGTGCATTGAATACTATGAGAAGTTTGATACTTGATAATTGTTTTGGGATATCAAGATGGTGATATTAGAGTCATGCTAGTTGAGTAGTTGTGGATTTGAGAAATACTTGTTCTAAAGTTTGTGATTCCCGTAGCATGCACGTATGGTGAACCGTTATGTGATGAAGTCGGAGCATGATTTATTTATTGATTGTCTTCCTTATGAGTGGCGGTCGGGGACGAGCGATGGTCTTTTCCTACCAATCTATCCCCCTAGGAGCATGAGCGTAATACTTTGTTTTGATAGCTAATAGATTTTTGCAATAAGTATGTGAGTTCTTTATGACTAATGTTGAGTCCATGGATTATACGCATTCTCACCCTTCCACCATTGCTAGCCTCTCTAGTATCGCGCAACTTTCGCCGGTACCATACACCCACCATTACCTTCCTCAAAACAGCCACCATACCTACCTATTATGGCATTTCCATAGCCATTCCGAGATATATTGCCATGAAACTTACCATCGTTCCGTTTATTCTGACACGCTTCATCATTGTCATATTGCTTTGCATGATCATGTAGTTGACATTGTATTTGTGGCAAAGCCACCTTTATAATTCTTTCATACATGTCACTCTCGATTCATTGCATATCCCGGTACACCACCGGAGGCATTTACATAGAGTCCTATTTTGTTCTAAGTATTGAGTTGTAATTCTTGAGTTGTAAGTAAATAAAAGTGTGATGATCATCATTATTAGAGCATTGTCCCAGTGAGGAAAGAATGATGGAGGCTATGATTCCCCCAAAAGTCGGACTGAGACTCCGGAAGAAAAAAGAAACAAAGAAAAGAGGCCATAAAAAAAGAGAAAAGAAAAAGGCCCCAAAAAAAGAGAGAAAAAGAGAGAAGGGGCAATGTTACTATCCTTCTACCACACTTGTGCTTCAAAGTAGCACCATGATCTTCATGATAGAGAGTCTCCTATGTTGACACTTTCATATACTAGTGGGAATTTTACATTATAGAACTTGGCTTGTATACTCCAATGATGGGCTACCTCAAAATGCCCTAGGTCTTCGTGAGCAAGCGAGTTGGATGCACACCCACTTAGTTTCTTTTGTTGAGCTTTCATACACTTATAGCTCTAGTGCATCCGTTGCATGGCAATCCCTACTCACTCACATTGATATCTATTGATGGGCATCTCCGTAGCCCGTTGATACGCCTAGTTGATGTCAGACTATCTTCTCCTTTTTTGTCTTCTCCACAACCACCATTCTGTTCCACATATAGTGCTATGTCCATGGCTCACGCTAATATAGTGCGTGAAGATTGAAAAGGTTTCAGAACATCAAAAATATGAAACAATTGCTTGGCTTGTCATCGGGGTTGTGCATGATTTAAATATTTTGTGATATGAAGATAGAGCATAGCCAGACTATATAATTTTGTAGGGATAACTTTCTTTGGCCATGTTATTTTGAGAAGACATGATTGCTTTGTTAGTATGCTTGAAGTATTATTATTTTTATGTCCATATTAAACTTTTGCCTCGAATCTTTCGGATCTGAACATTCATGCCACAATAAAGAAAATTACATTAAGAATTATGCTAGGTAGCATTCCACATCAAAAATTCTGTTTTTATCATTTACCTACTCGAGGACGAGCAGGAATTAAGCTTGGGGATGCTTGATACGTCTCCAACATATCTATAATTTTTGATTGTTCCATGCTATTATATTATCTGTTTTGGATGTTTAATGGGCTTTACTAAGAAATTTTATATTATTTTTGGGACTAACCTATTAAACGAAGGCCCAGTGCAAATTGATGTTTTTTGCTGTAGTGACCAGACCTCAAACAGTCTGTGCTGCTGTGCACCAGTGACATCCCTGGATCAGTAATGCTGACACGCACAGTACAAATGGAGGATTTATAACAGAGTAGCTATTACACACTTATTACAACGAATATCTCAAAAGAGAATAAGTATGATAAATATGGCCTAAGGCCATCTAATACGATAACAGCGGAAGACTTGGAAGATAAGTGAGTCCATCAACTCCAACGGCATCGCTGAGTATAAGACCACGACCTAAAGGCACCTTACTCATCGTCTGAAAAGTCTGCAACATGAAACGTTGCAGCCCGAAAACGGGTCAGCACATGGAATATGCTGGCAATGTAACACATAGAGAGTAATGAACATAATAATACTATACTACATGCATATATGGCTGGTAGAAAGCTCTATGGTTACAGTTTTGCGAAAAGCCAGTTTTTCCCTACTACAAAGGAATAAATTTTATTTAACTATCATGGTGGTTGTTAAACATTGAGATGGTTGACAGCATCTCAATCCCAATTAAGTCTCATCATTAACCCAACAATATTAATTAAAGTAACATGGTGATGAGATTCACATGATAATCCAAGTACTAGATACTCAAGATGTCCATAACCGGGGACACGGCTAACCATGATTAGTTTATACACTCTGCAGAGGTTTGTGCACTTTTCCCACAAGACTCGATCGCCTCCGCTGGATTCTCGCACTACATGATGTTTGAGAAACGGATGACCGAGACATAGTCTTTCAGAAGCGTTTGCACCTTACGATGTGATAGACCGTACCACCTACATCCCCTACATCTGCTAGTCTACCACTGTAAGAGTTCACAGAACTTAATCAACTATGCTAGAGCCCATAATAGCTTGCGGCTGGACACGGAAGTTTCTAGCATGAAAAATCTCATGATCCCTTTGAACCTGGGTGGCGGTCCAAAAGAAAAACAGGCAATCCTGGAATACCCAGGTACCTCAATCTACCCAGATGTGAGTTTTAGTTGCCACCTTAAGTAAACCATTAATTAACAATCTCACAACTGTAGTGAATATCTCTCAAACCCAATCCACGTCTACAAGCATAGCATAGCAATATAGGCAAACGTAGAAGTAACTCCCAAGGGTTTGATAATGGAACAGGTGATAGGTACTACCTCATCTACTTCCCAATTGTTTGAGGATTGATCTAATGCAATAAAACTGGGTAGTAAAAGAGGTGTGATCAAAGTGTTACTTGCCTTGCTGATGATCCGTGAAACCTAGAGATTCGAAGTAGCAAGCGGCGCACTCCGGGTACTCTATCGCAAACAAACAAGCAAACAATAAGCACTCATCTAATGCACAAGTAAAACTCAAATAAAGATCTAACCAGAAAGTTCAACTTAAGAACTCCGGTTTGCAAAACGAATCAAATCAAACGAAGCAACGAAAGTCAAACGGCGAAAGAAACAAGCTTCGTTTACTAATCTGGATCTAAGTCAAATTTTACAGTAGAAAAAACTTGTTTCAGTAGGTTAAACGGAAAGAGAATTTCGAGACGAAACTCTAGGCGCTTGAATCGCCTGATTCCGATAAACGAGCGAAAAGTTAAACCAGAACGAAAATCTGATCAGAAATCGCGATCTGGAATAATCGCAGAAAATTCGACGAAAAAGAAAACTGACGAACAGTTAAATGATGGGACGTTCGTTAACAGCGTCAAACAGACGAACACGTTCGTTAAAATGAACGGAACGGTGAACGTTCACTAGATAATCAACCGAAGAAAAAAATAAACCGAACTAAAAAATAAGATGAACGGTTTAAAAAAACGAACGGCGGCTGCGGCTACCTCGTCGGGGCCCGGCGGGGCTCGGGACGGGCTCCGGCGGGGCTCCGACGGGTCGGCGAGGGCGGCGAGGGGCGGCGGGGTGCGGGCGTTGGCGGGGGCGACGAACGGGGCGGCGGGCGGCGGCGTACGGCGGCTCCTCCTTCGGCGGTGGGGTGGGCGGCGGCGGCGGGGCTCCTCGGCGGCGGCGGCTTCGGGGACGGGGTGAGGGAGAGGCGGCGGGGTAGGGGGGTATATAAGGAGGGGGGCCTGCCTTGGGGAGGGGGCGACGGGCGGCGGCGGGTCTCGTCCCCGATCGGGACTCGGCGGCGGCGGTCTCCAGGAGGGAGACGGCTCGCGGGCGGGCTGGGCCGCGCGGCTGGGCTTCGGCCCAGTCGGCGCTCGGCGTTTTTTTTAAATAGTTTCGCCGAATCTAAAACAAATCGCAGAAAAATAAATAAAAATCCAAAAATGCTAAAACAAATTTTTCCCGTCTAATGAAAATAATTAGAACGAGATGAACATTTTCTTGGCCCAAAAATGCAGTTTTGAAAACGTGCAATTTTTTTAATGCAATTAGAATTGCGAATAAAATTCGAATAAAATCCAATATTTGATTTTAATATTTTTCCTCCAATATTTCAATTATTTTGGAGAAGTCATATTTTCTCCTCTCATTTATTTTAATATGAAATATTTTTTGGAGAGAAAAATAATAAAAAACAAAAAAAATCCTTGTTTCATTATTTGATAAAAATCAAATATGAAAATCGATAAAATCCCCAACTCTCTCCGAGGGTCCTTGAGTTGCTTAGGATTTTTCGAGGATTTGCCGAAAATGCAAATAAATATGCTATGCAATGATGATCTAATGTATAACATTCCAAATTGAAAATTTGGGATGCTACAAACCTACCCCCTTAAGATGAATCTCGCCCTCGAGATTCGGGTTGGGTAGAAAATAGGTGGGAGTGGTTCTTCCGTAGATCTTCCTCTCGCTCCCAGGTGGCTTCATCCTCAGTGTGGTGACTCCACTGAAGTTTGCAAAACTTGATAACCTTGCTGCGGGTGACTCGGCTGGCATACTCAAGAATCTTAACTGGTTTCTCCTCATAGGTCAAATCACTTTCCAGCTAAATCGCCTCTAGTGGCACTGTATCTCTCAATGGTATCTCAGCCATCTCTGCGTGGCACTTCTTCAATTGGGAAACGTGGAATACATCATGAACTCCTGACAATCCTTCAGGCAATTCCAGCTTGTAGGCAACTTCTCCCATACGCTCCAAAACTCTGTATGGTCCTACAAAACGAGGCGCTAACTTTCCCTTAACTCCAAAGCGCTTCACTCCTCGAAGTGGTGATACTCGAAGATAAACTCTGTCTCCGACTTCGTGAACTGTCTCCTTACGTTTAGAATCCGCATACCTCTTCTGCCTGGACTGGGCTACCTTGAGCCTATCGCGAATCAACCTCACTTTCTATTCAGACTCTTTAATCAAATCTGGTCCAAACAACTGACGGTCTCCAACTTCGTCCCATAACAATGGTGTTCTACACCTCCTTCCGTACAAAGCTTCAAAAGGGGCCATCTTCAAACTGGTTTGATAACTGTTGTTGTAAGAAAACTCTGCATATGGCAAATTGTTGTCCCAACTAGATCCATAATCTAGCGCATAGGCTCTCAACATGTCTTCCAAAATCTGATTGACTCTCTCGGTCTGTCCATCTGTCTGTGGGTGAAAGGCTGTACTGAATTCTAGCCTGGTTCCCAAAGTTTCATGTAACTGATTCCAAAACTTCGAGGTAAACTGGGTTCCTCTATCTGATACAATGGTCCTCGGAACTCCATGCAAACATACGATTCTGGTCATGTATATGTTTGCCAACTGAGCACTGGTGTAAGTGGTCTTCACTGGGATGAAATGAGCTAGTTTTGTCAAACGGTCGACTACAACCCATATTGAGTCATAGCCTGAACGAGTCCTGGGCAATCCCGTGATAAAATCCATGCCTAGTTTATCCCACTTCCATTCGGGTATCGGCAGTGGCTATAGCAATCCTGCTGGCTTCTGATGCTCTGCCTTCACTCTCTGACATACATCACAAACTGCTACATACTCCGCAATATCCTTCTTCATACCGGTCCACCAGAACGTATCCTTCAAGTCCAAATACATCTTGGTATTTCCTGGGTGAATCGAATACGGTGAATCATGGGCCTCTTGCAAGATCAATTTCCTGATCTCTGGATCATTAGGCACAAAAACGCGATCCTCAAACCATAAGGTATCGTGCTCATCCTCACGAAATCCCTTGGCTTTTCCTTTGCTCATCTTTTCCTTTATCTCGTTAATTTCCTCGTCTGTCTTCTGAGCTTCCCTGATCTTTTCCATCAAGGTAGACTGGATCTCCAATGTTGCTAAATAACCTCTCGGTACTATCTCCAAACATAGCTCGCGAAGATCCTCGGCTAACTCCTGGGGTAACTCTCCTGTCATGAGTGTGTTGACATGGCTCTTGCGGCTCAACGCATCTGCTACTACGTTAGCCTTCCCTGGGTGATAATGCAATCTCATATCATAATCCTTAATGAGCTCCAACCATCTCCTCTGCCTGAGATTCAACTCCTTCTGCGTGAAAATGTACTTCAAACTCTTGTGATCCGTGTACACCTCACAATGGTTTCCGATGAGAAAATGCCTCCATGTCTTCAATGCATGCACTACGGCTGCTAATTCCAAATCATGCGTGGCATAGTTCTTCTCATGGGGTTTAAGTTGTCGTGAAGCATATGAAACAACTCTTCCTTCCTGCATAAGCACTGCTCCAAGTCCTCGACGAGAAGCATCGCAATAAACTTCATAATCCTTGCGTTGATCTGGCAGAATCAACACTGGTGATGTAACCAAACGTTTCTTCAACTCTTGGAAACTAGCTTCACATTCCTCAGTCCAATTGAACTTGGTGTCTTTCTTCAATAGCTCAGTCATGGGTTTTGCAATCTTTGACAAATTCTCAATGAATCTCCCGTAGTATCCTGCGAGTCCAAGGAAACTCCGGATCTCTCCAACTGACGTGGGTGATTCCCAACTTGTTACTGTGTCAACTTTGGCGGGGTCTACCGCTATTCCTTCTCCGGATATAACATGTCCGAGGAATCCAACTTCCTTCAGCCAAAACTCACACTTGCTGAATTTGGCGTACAACTGATGTTCTTTGAGTTTCTCAAGTACCAAACGCAAATGCTCCTTATGCTCCTCTTCATTCTTTGAGTAGACCAAAATATCATCAATGAACACCATGACGAACTTATCCAAAAACTCCATAAACACTTTGTTCATCAGGTTCATGAAATAGACAGGTGCGTTAGTCAGACCAAATGACATAACGGTATACTCATACAGCCCATACCTGGTGGTAAAAGCCGTCTTAGGTATATCCTGCTCTCGAATCTTCAACTGGTGGTATCCTGATCGTAGATCGATCTTATAAAATACCTTAGCTCCTTGTAAGCGGTCAAACAAATCATTGATCATCGGCAGTGGGTACTTGTTGTTGATGGTCACTTCGCTCAATCCTCGATAATCAACAACCATCCTCAACGATCCATATTTCTTCTCCACTAGAAGTACTGGTGATCCCCAAGGTGACGAACTTGGGCGAATATAGCCTTTATCCAGTAACTCCTTAATCTGCTTCTTAATCTCCTCCAAATCTTTTGCGGGCATCCTGTACGGTCTCTTAGATATTGGTCATGTGCCTGGCAAAAGCTCGATCAGAAACTCGATGTCTCTATCTGGTGGCATGCCTGGCAACTCTTCTGGGAAGACATCTGGGTAATCCTTCACCACTGGTACTTCCTCCTGTACAAGTCCTGGTAAGGAATTCACCTGAGTTCTCTTCGGCATATGCCGGGATACATACTTAATCCTCCTTCCTTCTGGGGTGGTAAGCAAAATTGTTTTACTGACACAATCAATGTTCCCTCCATACTTCCATAACCAATCCATGCCTAATATCACATCCAATCCTTGCGATTCCAATATTATTAGGTCCGAGGGAAACACGTAGTTACCAATCCTTAATGGTAACCGATCACACCATAAACTAGCCATATACTCTGCTCCTGGCGAGGTTACTAACATGCGTGACCTAAGGGCTTGGGTTGGCAGTTTATACTTATCCACAAATCCCCTTGATATGTATGAATGAGATGCACCAGTATCAAAAAGAACGAGTGCAGTAAATGACTTAACCAGAAACTTACCTATTACTGCATCATGCTGTGCTTCAACCTATTCCATGCTAACGTGGTTCACATGTCCTTTGTTGAAAGGGTTCGGCTTCTTCCCAGAGCTTCCATTTCCATTACCATTCTGGGCTTCGGGACATTCATTGGCATAATGTCCAGTCTTCTGGCACTTAAAGCAAGTGACTTGACTCAGGTCTCTCTTAGCTGGGGTTGAAGGGTTGGTATGGTTCTGTCCGTTGCTTCCTCCGTTCCCATTACCATTCTTGGAGCCATTATGGTTGTGCGAATTACCTCCTCCATGGGTATGCTGAAACTGTCCTCCCGATTTCGGGGTAAAACGTGGCTTCTGCTGGGCTCCGGAATTATACTTCCCTTGTCCATACTGTTGGAAATATGCCCTAGAGGCAATAATAAATAGGTTATTATTATATTTCCTTGTTCATGATAATCGTTTATTATCCATGCTAGAATTGTATTGATAGGAAACACAGATACATGTGTGGATACATAGACAACACCATGTCCCTAGTAAGCCTCTAGTTGACTAGCTCGTTGATCAATAGATGGTTACGGTTTCCTGACCATGGACATTGGATGTCGTTGATAACGGGATCACATCATTAGGAGAATGATGTGATGGACAAGACCCAATCCTAAGCCTAGCACAAGATCGTGTAGTTCGTTTTCTCAGAGCTTTTCTAATGTCAAGTATCATTTCCTTAGACCATGAGATTGTGCAACTCCCGGATACCGTAGGAATGCTTTGGGTGTACCAAACGTCACAACGTAACTGGGTGACTATAAAGGTGCACTACAGGTATCTCCGAAAGTGTCTGTTGGGTTGGCACGAATCGAGACTGGGATTTGTCACTCCGCGTAAACGGAGAGGTATCTCTGGGCCCACTCGGTAGGGCATCATCATAATGCGCATAGTGTGACCAAGGAGTTGATCACGGGATGATGTGAGTTACGGAAAGAGTAAAGAGACTTGCCGGTAACGAGATTGAACAAGGTATAGGGATACCGACGTTCGAATCTCGGGCAAGTAACATACCGATAGACAAAGGGAATTGTATACGGGATTGATTGAATCCCCGACATCGTGGTTCATCCGATGAGATCAGTGTGGAACATGTGTGAGCCAACATGGGTATCCAGATCCCGCTGTTGGTTATTGACCGGAGAACGTCTCGGTCATGTCTGCATGGTTCCCGAACCCGTAGGGTCTACACACTTAAGGTTCGATGATGCTAGGGTTATAGGGAAAGTATGTACGTGGTTACCGAATGTTGTTCGGAGTCCTGGATGTGATCCCGGATGTCACGAGGAGTTCCGGAATAGTCCGGAGGTAAAGATTTATATATGGGAAGTCCTGTTTTGGTCACCGGAAAAGTTTCGGGTGATATCGGTAATGTACCGGGACCACCGGGAGGGTCCCGGGGGTCCACCAAGTGGGGCCACCAGCCCCAGAAGGCTGTGTGGGCCAAGTGTGGGAGGGGACCAGCCCCAGGTGGGCTGGTGCGCCCCCCCACCAAGGCCCAAGCGCATGGGAGAGTGGGAGGGGGCAAACCCTAGGTCCAGATGGGCCTTGAGGCCCACCCTAGTGGCGCCCCCCCCCCTCTCCTCCCCTTGGCCGCCCCCCTTGGATGGGATCTAGGGCTGGCCGCCTCCTCTTGGGGTGGGAACCCTAGAGGGGGGCGCAGTCCCCTTCCCCCCTATATATAGTTGAGGTTTGGGCTGCCAAGAGACATGAGAACGTCTCTCTTTCGGCGCAGCCCTACCCCTCTCCCTCCTCCTCCTCTCCCGCGGTGCTTGGCGAAGCCCTGCGGGATTGCCACGCTCCTCCATCACCACCACGCTGTCGTGTTGCTGCTGGATGGAGTCTTCCCCAACCTCTCCCTCTCTCCTTGCTGGATCAAGGCGTGGGAGACGTCACCGGGCTGCACGTGTCTTGAACGCGGAGGCACCGTTCTTCGGTGCTTAGATTGGAATCAACCGCGATCTGAATCTCTTCGAGTAAGACTCCCTCATCCGCGTTCTTGCAACGCTTCCGCATCGCGATCTAAAAGGGTATGTATATGCACTCTCCTTCCCCTCGTTGCTAGATTACTCCATAGATTGATCTTGGTGATGCGTAGAAAATTTTGAATTTCTGCTACGTTCCCCACAGTGGCATCATGAGCTAGGTCTATGCGTAGTTTCTATGCACGAGTAGAACACAAAGTAGTTGTGGGCGTCGATGTTGTCAATTTACTTGCCGTTACTAGTCTTATCTTGTTTCGGCGGCATTGTGGGATGAAGCGGCCCGGACCGACCTTACACGTACGCTTACGTGAGACAGGTTCCACCGACTGACATGCACTAGTTGCATAAGGTGGCTAGCGGGTGTCTGTCTCTCCCACTTTAGTCGGAATGGATTCGATGAAAAGGGTCCTTATGAAGGGTAAATAGAAATTGGCATATCACGTTGTGGTTTTACGTAGGTAAGAAACGTTCTTGCTAGAAACCTATACAAGCCACGTAAAAACTTGCAACGAAAATTAGAGGACGTCTAACTTGTTTTTGTAGCATGTGCTATGTGATGTGATATGGCCAGAAGATGTGATGAATGATATATGTGATGTATGAGATTGATCATATTCTTGTAATAGGAATCACAACTTGCATGTCGATGAATATGACAACCGGCAGGAGCCATAGGAGTTGTCTTTATTTTTTGTATGACCTGCGTGTCATTGAATAACGCCATGTAAATTACTTTACTTTATTGCTAAGCGCGTTAGCCATAGAAGTAGAAGTAATCGTTGGCGTGACAACTTCATGAAGACACAATGATGGAGATCATGATGATGGAGATCATGGTGTCATGCCGGTGACAAAGATGATCATGGTGCCCCGAAGATGGAGATCAAAGGAGCAAAATGATATTGGCCATATCATGTCACTATTTGATTGCATGTGATGTTTATCATGTTATGCATCTTATTTGCTTAGAACGACGGTAGTAAGTAAGATGATCCCTCACTAAAAATTTCAAGAGACGTGTTCCCCCTAACTGTGCACCGTTGCGAAGGTTCGTTGTTTCGAAGCACCACGTGATGATCGGGTGTGATAGATTCTAACGTTCGAATACAACGGGTGTTGACGAGCCTAGCATGTACATACATGGCCTCGGAACACATGCAAAACACTTAGGTTGACTTGACGAGCCTAGCATGTACAGACATGGCCTCGGAACACAAGAGACCGAAAGGTCGAACATGAGTCGTATAGCAGATACGATCAACATGGAGATGTTCACCGATGATGACTAGTCCGTCTCACGTGATGATCGGACACGGCCTAGTTTGACTCGGATCATGTATCACTTAGATGACTAGAGGGATGTCTATCTGAGTGGGAGTTCATTAATCAGATGAACTTCATTATCATGAACATAGTCAAAAGGTCTTTACAAATTATGTCATTGCGCTTTAGTTCTACTATTTAAGATATGTTCCTAGAGAAAAATTTAGTTGAAAGTTGGTAGTAGCAATTATGCGGACTGGGTCCGTAAACCGAGGATTGTCCTCATTGCTGCACAGAAGGCTTATGTCCTTAAAGCACCGCTCGGTGTGCTGAACCTCAGCGTCGTCTGTAGATGTTGCGAAACATCTGACACACACGTTTTGATGACTACGTGATAGTTTAGTGCGTAATGCTAACGGTTTAGAAATGTGGCACCAAAGACGGGTTTTTGAAACGTCGCAGAACATATGAGATGTTCCGAAGACTGAAATTGGGATTTCAGACTAGTGCCCACGTCAAGAGGTATGAGACCTCTGACAAGTTTCTTAAGCCTGCAAACTAAGGGAGAAAAGCTCAATCGTTGAGCATGTGCTCAGATTGTCTGAGTACCACAATCACTTGAATCGAGTGGGAGTTAATCTCCCAGATGAGATAGCGATGGTTCTCCATAGTCACTGCCACCAAGCTAGTAGAGCTTCGTGATGAACTATAACATATTAGGGATAGTTATGATGATCCTTGAGCTATTCGCGATGTTTAACACCGCGAAAGTAGAAATCAAGAAGGAGCATCAATTGTTGATGGTTAGTAAAACCACTAGTTTCTAGAAGGGCAAGGGAAAAAGGGATACTTCATGAAACAGCAAATCGTTTGCTGCTCTAGTGAAGAATCCCAAGGTTGAACCCAAACCCGAGACTAAGTGCTTCTGTAATGAGGGGAACGGTCACTGAAGCGGAACTACCCTAGATACTTGGTAGATGAGAAGGCAGGCAAGGTCGACAGAAGTATATTGGATATACGTTATATCAATGTGTACTTTACTAGTACTCCTAGCAGCACTAGGGTATTAGATACCGGTTCGGTTGCTAAGTGTTAGTAACTCGAAATAAAAGCTGCGGAATAAACGGAGACTAGCTAAAGGTGAGATGACGATATGTGTTGGAAGTGTTTCCAAGCTTGATGTGATCAAGCATCGCATGCTCCCTCTACCATCGAGATTTGGTGTTTGCGTTGAGCATGATTGGATTATGTTTATCGCAATACGGTTATTCATTTAAGGAGAATAATGGTTACTCTGTTTATTTGAAAAATACCTTCAATGGTCTTGCACCTAAAATGAATCTTGATCGCAGTGATACACATGTTCGTGCCAAAAGATATAAGATAGTAATGATAGTACCACATACTTGTGGCACTGCCACTTGAGTCATATTGGTATAAAACGCATGAAGAAGCTCCATGTTGATGGATCTTTGGACTCACTCGTTTTGAAAAGATTGAGACATGCGAACCATGTCTATTGGTATATATGCATGAAGAAACTCCATGCAGATGGATCGTTTGGACTCACTTGATTTTGAATCACTTGAGACATGCAAATCATACCACATGGGCAAGATGACTGAAAAGCCTCGTTTTCCATAAGATGAACAAGAGAGAAACTTGTTGGAAGTAATACATTTGATGTGTGCAGTCCAATGAGTGCTGAGGCATGCAGTGGATATCGTTATGTTCTTACTTCACAGATGATTTGAGTAGATGCTGAGTGTATTTACTTGATGAAACACAAGTCTGAATTATTGAAAGGTTCAAGTAATTTCAGAGTGAAGTTGAAGATCGTCGTGACAAGAGGATAAAATGTCTGTGATATGATCATAGAGATGAGTATCTAAGTTACGAGTTTGGCACACAATTGAGACATTGTGGAAAGTGTTTCACAATTAATACCGCCTGGAACACCACAGTGTGATGGTGTGTCCGAACATCATAACTGCACCCTATTGGATATGGTGCATACCATGATGTCTCTTATCGAATTACCACTATCGTTTATGGGTTAGGCATTAGAGACAACCGCATTCACTTTAAAAGGGGCACCACACAATTCCGTTGAGATGACACCGTTTAGAGAAACCTAAGTTGTCGTTTCTTAAAAGTTTGGGGCTGCGATGCTTATGTGAAAAAGGTTTCAGGCTGATAAGCTCGAACCCAAAGCGGATAAATGCATCTTCATAGAAAACCCAAAACAGTTGGGTATACCTCCTATTTCAGATCTAGAAGCAAAAGTAATTGCTTCTAGAAACGAGTCCTTTCTCGAGGAAAAGTTTCTCTCGAAAGAATTGAGTGGGAGGATGGTGGAGACTTGATAAGGTTATTGAACCGTCGCTTCAACTAATGTGTAGCAGGGCACAGGAAGTTGTTCCTGTGGCACCTACACCAATTGAAGTGGAAGCTTATGATAGTGATCATGAAACTTCGGATCAAGTCACTACCAAACCTCGTAGGACGACGAGGATGCGTACTACTTCAGAGTAATGCGTTATCCTGTCTTGAAAGTCATGTTGTTAGACAACAATGAACCTACGAGCTATGGAGAAGCGATGGTGGGCCCATATTCCGACAAATGGTTAGAAGCCATGAAATCCGAGATAAATGGATCTTTAAGAAGAAGACGGACATGGACGGTAATGTTACCGTCTATGAAGCTCGACTTGTGGAAAAGAGTATTTCCACGAGTTCAAGGAGTTGACTACGATGAGATTTTCTCATCCGTAGCGATGCTTAAGTCCGTCGGAATCATGTTAGCATTAGCTGCATTTGTGAAATCTGGCAGATGGATGTCAAAACAAGTTTCCTTACCAGTTTTCGTAAGGAAAGGTTGTATGTGATACAATCAGAAAGGTTTTGTCGATCCTAAGGATGCTAAGATGTATGCTAGCTCCAGCGATCCTTCCATGGATTAGAGCAAGCATCTCGGAGTCAGAATATACACTTTGATGGAGTGATCAAAGTTTTTGGGTTTATACAAAGTTTATTAGAAACTTGTATTTCCAATAAAGTGAGTGGGAGCGCTACAACATTTCTGATAAGTATATGTGAATGACATATTGTTGATCCGAAATGATGTAAAATTTCTGGAAAGCATAAAGGGTTGTTTGAAAGGAGTTTTTCAAAGGAAGACCTGGATAAAAGCTGCTTACATATTGGGCATCAAGATCTATATAGATCAAGACGCCCGATGATACTTTCAAAGAACGCACACCTTGACATGATTTTGAAAGAGTTCAAAATAGATCAGCAAAGAAGGAGTTCTTGGCTGTGTTACAAGGTGTGAGTATTGCGTAAGACTCAAGACCTGACCACAGCAGAAGAAAGAGAAAGGACGAAGGTCGTCCCCTATGCTTCAGACGTAGGCTCTACAGTATGCTATGCTGTGTACCGCACATGAAGTGTGCCTTGCCATGAGTTGGTCAAGGGGTACAATAGTGATCCGGGAATGGATCACATGACAGCGGTCGAACTTATCCTTAGTATCTAGTAGACTAAGGAATTTTCTCGATTATGGAGGTGAAAAGGAGTTCGTCCTAAAGGGTTACGTCGATGCGAACTTTGACACTAATCCGGATGACTCTGAGTAGTAAACCAGATTCGTATAGTAGAGCAATTATTTGAAATGGCTCCAAATAGCGCGTGGTAGCATCCACAAGATGACATAGATATTCGTAAAGCACACACGGATCTGAAAGGTTCAGACCCGTTGACTAATAACCTCTCTCACAAGCATAACATGATCAAACCAGAACTCATTGAGTGTTAATCACATAGTGATGTGAACTAGATTGTTGACTCTAGTAAACTCTTTGGATGTTGGTCACATGGTGATGTGACCTGTCAGTGTTAATCACATGGTGATGTGAACTAGATTATTGACTCTAGTGCAAGTGGGAGACTGTTGGAAATATGCCCTAGAGGCAATAATAAATAGGTTATTATTATATTTCCTTGTTCATGATAATCGTTTATTATCCATGCTAGAATTGTATTGATAGGAAACTCAGATACATGTGTGGATACATAGACAACACCATGTCCCTAGTAAGCCTCTAGTTGACTAGCTCGTTGATCAATAGATGGTTACGGTTTCCTGACCATGGACATTGGATGTCGTTGATAACGGGATCACATCATTAGGAGAATGATGTGATGGACAAGACCCAATCCTAAGCCTAGCACAAGATCGTGTAGTTCGTTTGCTCAGAGCTTTTCTAATGTCAAGTATCATTTCCTTAGACCATGAGATTGTGCAACTCCCGGATACCGTAGGAATGCTTTGGGTGTACCAAACGTCACAACGTAACTGGGTGACTATAAAGGTGCACTACAGGTATCTCCGAAAGTGTCTGTTGGGTTGGCACGAATCGAGACTGGGATTTGTCACTCCGCGTAAACGGAGAGGTATCTCTGGGCCCACTCGGTAGGACATCATCATAATGTGCACAGTGTGACCAAGGAGTTGATCACGGGATGATGTGAGTTACGGAACGAGTAAAGAGACTTGCCGGTAACGAGATTGAACAAGGTATAGGGATACCGACGATCGAATCTCGGGCAAGTAACATACCGATAGACAAAGGGAATTGTATACGGGATTGATTGAATCCCCGACATCGTGGTTCATCTGATGAGATCATCGTGGAACATGTGGGAGCCAACATGGGTATCCAGATCCCGCTGTTGGTTATTGACCGGAGAACGTCTCGGTCATGTCTGCATGGTTCCCGAACCCGTAGGGTCTACACACTTAAAGTTCGATGACGCTAGGGTTATAGGGAAAGTATGTACGTGGTTACTGAATGTTGTTTGGAGTCCCGGATGAGATCCCAGACGTCACGAGGAGTTCCGGAATGGTCCGGAGGTAAAGATTTATATATGGGAAGTCCTGTTTTGGTCACCGGAAAAGTTTCGGGTGATATCGGTAATGTACCGGGACCACCGGGAGGGTCCCGGGGGTCCACCAAGTGGGGCCACCAGCCCCAGAAGGCTGTGTGGGCCAAGTGTGGGAGGGGACCAGCCCCAGGTGGGCTGGTGCGCCCCCCCACCAAGGCCCAAGCGCATGGGAGAGTGGGAGGGGGCAAACCCTAGGTCCAGATGGGCCTTGAGGCCCACCCTAGTGGCGCCCCCCCCTCTCCTCCCCTTGGCCGCCCCCCTTGGATGGGATCTAGGGCTGGCCGCCTCCTCTTGGGGTGGGAACCCTAGAGGGGGGCGCAGCCCCCTTCCCCCCTATATATAGTTGAGGTTTGGGCTGCCCAAGAGACATGAGAACGTCTCTCTTTCGGCGCAGCCCTACCCCCCTCCCTCCTCCTCCTCTCCCGCGGTGCTTGGCAAAGCCCTGTAGGATTGCCACGCTCCTCCATCACCACCACGCCGTCGTGTTGCTGCTGGATGGAGTCTTCCCCAACCTCTCCCTCTCTCCTTGCTGGATCAAGGCGTGGGAGACGTCACCGGGCTGCACGTGTGTTGAATGCGGAGGCACCGTTCTTCGGTGCTTAGATCGGAATCAACCGCGATCTGAATCGCTTCGAGTACGACTCCCTCATCCGCATTCTTGCAATGCTTCCGCATCGCGATCTACAAGGTTATGTAGATGCACGCTCCTTCCCCTCGTTGCTAGATTACTCCATAGATTGATCTTGGTGATGCGTAGAAAATTTTGAATTTCTGCTACGTTCCCCACACATACTTCCTCTTACGGTTTTCAATCTGCTGCTGCTTCCCTTCAATCATGAGTGATGTATCTACCAACTCCTGGTAGTTGTTGAAGGTTGCTACCATTAACTGCATGCTTAGCTCATCATTCAGTCCTTCCAGAAACTTCTCCTGCTTGGCTGCATCTGTAGCTACGTCATCTGGGGCATAACGTGCTAACTTACTAAAGTCCTCCACATACTGGCCTACGGTGCGTCCTCCTTGGCGTAGGTTGCGAAACTCACGCTTCTTCATAGCCATAGCTCCTGCTGAAACATGGGTTGTACGAAAAGCTTGTTGAAACTGGTCCCATGTGATAGTGTCAATAGGGTGAGTGGCTGTGTAATTCTCCCACCATGATGCTGCGGGTCCATCAAGCTGATGTGCGGCTAAACGCACTCTCTCCGCATCTGTGCATCCTGCAGTGGTCAACTCCCTTCCAACTTTGCGGAGCCAATCATCTGCAACAATCGGCTCGGTGCTGCTGAAAAACACCGGCGGATTTAGCCTCAAGAAACGGGCTAAGTGATCAACAGGTGGTGGTGGTGGGTTGTTGTTGTTGTTGCCTTGGTTCTGTACTAACACTTGCATCAGGGCATTCTGCTGCTGAATCAACTGAGTGATCTCCGGTGGGAAAACAAATCCGGTGTCGCGTCCTGGAGGCATCTGATAGGTTTAGAAAAGATGGGAATTTAGAATAGAATAAGGTCTAGAGAGAAAACACTACCCATATGCTCATGAGACAAACACAATCAATATCACTCAATCAAATCAAACAAGGCATACAATCGATCTAACTATCGTTACAAAGTGCTCGAACTATACTATATATATGGGGGAATACTACTACTGATATGGTGGTCTACTAGAAATTTTGATCAGTCGAAGACTCCATGATATCTGCTCCAGCTTCATCAACAAAGTCATCTTCACTGGGATCCAAGTCGGTGTCGTCGATGATGATGTAGTTATCCGGGCAAGCGCATTTATCATCTTCTCCTTTTGATGCCGGATTTCCCATGAATACTCCAATCTTCTTCTCTAGGTCGTCATTCTTCCCTACTAGTGCGACGATTTCTTCCAAATAATCCTCGCGTGTAGCCTTGAGTTCATCCTCCAACTCCTGGATCTTGGTTAATGCCTTCTTCAGATCTATCATGTCTGAGCACATCTGGTTCTCCTGGCGACAAATGTGTTGGTTTTGCTCCTGGATGAAAGCTGCAATTGATCCATCCTTCTTGGTGCTAATCATCTCCCATTGCTCGTCTCGGCGTCCACAAATCTGATAAATAGTATCCTTAAGCTCCCTATGGTAGACTTCTCCAATGCGTCCCATAGAGATGTGGGCTGCCATGTTCTTCCCTAAACTCCAGGTTGGTGCTTCAAAAGAAAACTTTATAGGCTCAGTGACTGGTGTAAACGTCCTTCCTGGTACTTGAACTTGAATCTTCCAGCTCTCCTCTTCTGGAAATGTGGCGTTGTAGGTTCCGGTGATGCTTGGTATTCCAATGTTTAAGTACTTAGTGACTTCCTTCTAGTGTCGTCCAAAAGGTGTAACTTCATCTGGTTGCATGAACTTCTTCCTTGCATCCGCCATTCCTAAAAGAGTAGAAAGTGGAGAGGAGTCAGAAATGAGAAGAGAGTAGTGTTCTAGGGTTTAAGCTTAGTGGTCGTGTCCTACAGTCAACGTGTGCTCTGATACCACCTTTGTAGCGACCAGACCTCAAACAGTCTGTGCTGCTGTGCACCAGTGTCATCCCTGGATCAGTAATGCTGACACGCACAGTACAAATGGAGGATTTATAACAGAGTAGCAATTACACACTTATTACAACGAATATCTCAAAAGAGAATAAGTATGATAAATATGGCCTAAGGCCATCTAATACGATAACAGCGGAAGACTTGGAAGATAAGTGAGTCCATCAACTCCAACGGCATCGCTGAGTATAAGACCACGACCTAAAGGCACCTTACTCGTCGTCTGAAAAGTCTGCAACATGAAACGTTGCAGCCCAAAAACGGGTCAGCACATGGAATATGCTGGCAATGTAACACATAGAGAGTAATGAACATAATAATACTATACTACATGCATATATGGCTGGTAGAAAGCTCTATGGTTACAGTTTTGCGAAAAGCCAGTTTTTCCCTACTACAAAGGAATAAATTTTATTTAACTATCATGGTGGTTGTTAAACATTGAGATGGTTGACAGCATCTCAATCCCAATTAAGTCTCATCATTAACCCAACAATATTAATTAAAGTAACATGGTGATGAGATTCACATGATAATCCAAGTACTAGATACTCAAGATGTCCATAACCGGGGACACGGCTAACCATGATTAGTTTATACACTCTGCAGAGGTTTGTGCACTTTTCCCACAAGACTCGATCGCCTCCGCTGGATTCTCGCACTACATGATGTTTGAGAAACGGATGACCGAGACATAGTCTTTCAGAAGCATTTGCACCTTACGATGTGATAGACCGTACCACCTACATCCCCTACATCTGCTAGTCTACCACTGTAAGAGTTCACACAACTTAATCAACTATGCTAGAGCCCATAATAGCTTGCGGCTGGACACGGAAGTTTCTAGCATGAAAAATCTCATTATCCCTTTGAACCTGGGTGGCGGTCCAAAAGAAAAACAGGCAATCCTAGAATACCCAGGTACCTCAATCCACCCAGATGTGAGTTTTAGTTGCCACCTTAAGTAAACCATTAATTAACAATCTCACAACTGTAGTGAATATCTCTCAAACCCAATCCACGTCTACAAGCATAGCATAGCAATATAGGCAAACGTAGAAGTAACTCCCAAGGGTTTGATAATGGAACAGGTGATAGGTACTACCTCATCTACTTCCCAATTGTTTGAGGATTGATCTAATGCAATAAAACTGGGTAGTAAAAGAGGTACGATCAAAGTGTTACTTGCCTTGCTGATGATCCGTGAAACCTAGAGATTCGAAGTAGCAAGCGGCGCACTCCGGGTACTCTATCGCAAACAAACAAGCAAACAATAAGCACTCATCTAATGCACAAGTAAAACTCAAATAAAGATCTAACCAGAAAGTTCAACTTAAGAACTCCGGTTTGCAAAAAGAATCAAATCAAACGAAGCAACGAAAGTCAAACGGCAAAAGAAACAAGCTTCGTTTACTAATCTGGATCTAAGTCAAATTTTACAGTAGCAAAAACTTGTTTCAGTAGGTTAAACGGAAAGAGAATTTTGAGACGAAACTCTAGGCGCTTGAATCGCCTGATTCCGATAAACGAGCAAAAAGTTAAACCAGAACGAAAATCTGATCAGAAATCGTGATCTGGAATAATCGCAGAAAATCCGACGAAAAAGAAAACTGACGAACAGTTAAACGAACGGACGTTCGTTAACAGCGTCAAACCGACGAACACGTTCGTTAAAACGAACGGAACGGTGAACGTTCACTAGATAATTAACCGAAGAAAAAAATAAACCGAACTAAAAAAATATACCGAACGGCGGATGCGGCTACCTCGTTTGGGCAACTCCGGCGGGGCTCGGGACGGGCTCCGGCGGGGCTCTGGCGGGTCGGCGAGGGCGGCGAGGGGCGGCGGGGTGCGGGCGTCGGCGGGGGCGACGAACGGGGCGGCGGGCGGCGGCGTACGGCGGCTCCGGCGGCTCCTCCTTCGGCGGCGGGGCGGGCGGCTCCGGCGGGGCTCGTCGGCGGCGGCGGCTTCGGGGACGGGGTGAGGGAGAGGCGGCGGGGTAGGGGGGTATATAAGGAGGGGCCTGCCTTGGGGAGGGGGCGACGGGCGGCGGCGGGTCTCGTCCCCGATCGGGACTCGGCGGCGGCGGTGTCCAGGAGGGAGACGGCTCGCGGGCGGGCTGGGCCGCGCGGCTGGGCTTCGACCCAGTCGGCGCTCGGCGTTTTTTTTAAATAGTTTCGCCGAATCTAAAAAAATCGCAGAAAAATAAATAAAAATCCAAAAATGCTAAAACAAATTTTCCCGTCTAATTAAAAAAATTAGAACGAGATGAACATTTTCTTGGCCCAAAAATACAGTTTTAAAAACGTGCAATTTTTTTAATGCAATTAAAATTGCCAATAAAATTCGAATAAAATCCAATATTTGATTTTAATATTTTTTCTCCAATATTTCAATTATTTTGGAGAAGTCATATTTTCTTCTCTCATTTATTTTAATATAAAATATTTTTCGGAGAAAAGATAATTAAAAACAAAAAAAATCCTTGTTTCATTATTTGATAAAAATCAAATATGAAAATCGAGAAAATCCGCAACTCTCTCCGAGGGTCCTTGAGTTGCTTAGGATTTTTCGAGGATTTGCCGAAAATGCAAATAAATATGCTATGCAATGATGATCTAATGTATAAATTCCAAATTGAAAATTTGGGATGTTACATTTGCCTATTTCAGTGTTTCGCAGAAAAGGAATATCAAACGGAGTCCAAACGGAATGAAACCTTCGGGAGAGTTATTTTTGGAACAAACGTGATCCACATGACTTGGAGTGGATGTCATGAAAGAAGCGAGGAGGCCACGAGGCAGGGAGGCGCACCTGCCCCCTAGGCATGCCCCACCCTCATGGGCCCCTCGCAGCTCCACCGACCTACTTCTTCCTCCTATATATATCCATATACCCCGAAAACATCCAGGAGCGCCACGAAACCCTATTTCCACCGCCGCAACCTTCTGTACCTATGAGATCCCATCTTGGGGCCTTTTCTGGTGCTCCGCCGGAGGGGGAATCGGTCACGGAGGGCTTCTACATCAACACCATAGCCTCTCCGATGATGTGCGAGTAGTTTACCACAGACCTTCGGGTCCATAGTTATTTGCTAGATGGCTTCTTCTCTCTCTTTGGATCTCAATACAAAGTTCTCCTTGATTCTCTTGGAGATCTATTTGATGTAATTCTTTTTGCGGTGTGTTTGTCGAGATCCGATGAATTGTGGGTTTATGATCAAGATTATGTATGAACAATATTTGAATCTCCTCTGAATTCTTTTATGTATGATTTGTTATCTTTGCAAGTCTCTTCGAATTATCAGTTTAGTTTGGCCTACTAGATTGATCTTTCTTGCAATGGGAGAAGTGCTTAGCTTTGGGTTCAATCTTGCGTTGCTCGATCCCAGTGACAGAAAGGGAAACGACACGTATTGTATTGTTGCCATCGAGGATAAAAAGATGGGGTTTATATCATATTGCTTGAGTTTATCCCTCTACATCATGTCATCTTTCCTAATGCGTTACTCTGTTCTGATGAACTTAATACTCTAGATGCATGCTGGATAGCGGTCAATGTGTGGAGTAATAGTAGTAGATGCAGAATCGTTTCGGTCTACTTGACGCGGACGTGATGCCTATATACATGATCATGCCTGGATATTCTCATAATTTTCCATCATATAAGTTTCCAATCTATTTTACTTTGCAATCTTTACTTTTCAATCTATACAATAAAAATACCAAAAATATTTATCTTATTATCTCTATCAGATCTCACTTTTGCAAGTGGCCGTGAAGGGATTTAAAACCCCTTTATCGCGTTGGTTACAAGGTTCTTATTTGTTTGTGTAGGTACGAGGCGACTTGCGTGTAGTCTCCTACTGGATTGATACCTTGGTTCTCAAAAACTGAGGGAAATACTTAAGCTACTCTGCTGCATCACCCTTTCCTCTTCAAGGGAAAAACCAATGCAGTGCTCAAGAGGGAGCAGGGAGCGCACAGATATGTGCCGCGGTTATAAGCCACACAAGGGAGACATGCTCGAGAAGAACACCCTGCCCCCTACACCCTGCATGCAACCTGAAAAAGGTTTATATAATCGCCATGATAGGTCAAGTCAATCATTCTTTAATTTTTTAGAGGAAAAATAACCCATAAAAACATAGTAGGTTTATATAATCGCCATGACAAGTCCAGTCAACCATTCTTTATTTTTTTAGAGCAAAAAATAACCCATAAAAACATAGTCTACAAATTAGCAAAACAAGGATCCCAAGGTTTATATAATTGCCATGATAGGTCACTATAGAGATATAATATATCTCTATAATGACAGTGTCATGGCATTTAAATGAAGCTTGAGATATGCAACTTCCCATCGGGTCACCCATCCTTGGACTACTCCACCCCGAGCACGCTTAACTTCTGCGTTCTATTTGACTAGGCTAGTGGATGGGAAGCCGACCCTTGCTGACAAGAATTGCCTCCTTTCCATTAAGGTGTTTCACGCTGGTCACCCTATGGGACCTACTCCCTCCTATCACACACATTTGTGCTTTTAGAAACTGTGTGGGATATTTTACATGGCCGGTGTGTCGCCACTAGCCTTCAATGAGCACTTAGCGGAAAACGATGGGAGAAGAGGCGGGAAACCGATGAGAGGAGTGGCGAGAAACGGTAGCCTGTTTTGAAAACCTAGTAGAGAAGGAAGCGTGAGCTAGCACGACGCATGCGCATAGTGCTTATCCATGTACTGCATGTGCTATCGAAAGGGCTCAGGGTTGCCGTTCGATCTTGGAGCATCCAACGGTGCACACGTATGATCCGTGGGGTTTGGGTTCTGGTCAATCAGAACGCACGAATTAGATCGCGCGCGCAGCAGGGAGAGGGATATCATACGGAAACCAACATTTGGTGGAAACCGGTGAAAACCACAAGAAAAAGATGTTTTGAAGTTTCAAAAAAGATTGAATAAAATGCGGGATGTTAAGAGGATGATGTTTTATTGCCACACAAAATTTGAAGTTGAAACACATTACGAGATGTGAGCTATGAAAAAGACAAAATCAGCATTGAATAGCGCCGAATAGTAATGTCACTATTCAGGGCTGAATTTGTATTTTTCATAGCTCACATCTCGTAATGATTTTCAACTCGAAATTTTGTGTCTGAATAAAACATCACCTTCTTAACATCCCATAATTTTTTTTCAGATTTTTATGAAACTTTAAAATATGGTTTCCACGAAGTTTTCATTGAATATTGGCTTTCTTGAGTGAACCGTGGGCTATTTTAAAACATTTCGTGAGAAGAATCCCGATTTTTAAATCCCCATAAATCCAAAACTAAGCCAAAAATTGTGAAACCTGGCATGGTGTCACGACATGTCACTTATATGTCGAGGAATGTTTTCGTCCATTGTGGCGCAAGTTTTATTACAAGCCTCTTACAAACCAGAGCTTCTCTCAAAGAAGCCTCGTGGTTCTGATAGGGAAACGTGTCCCCCTTGTGGGCGAAACGTAATCACTGCCTCTTTTCGCCTTGTATTTTCTTCTACGGGCAACATGGAACGACAGGATATCCGTGCTGAAATTTAAACTTATTCAGGGTTCGTTTGGCCTTTTTATACACTAATTGAGTTTCCTAGGCATTTAATGTCCATAATTCAAATCTGAACTTCAAATACATGCTCCAGTTCACCAAAATGGCTACAAAATTTTTACATGTGTCCTTAGGTGCATGTTTAGGTCCCATGCCAGGAATGGGAACGAATTACAACCGTACCCGCATCCTAGCTCATCCTCAAACATTTGGAATCTCGGTTTTTAAATCCCCGTAAATCCTAAACTCACCAGAAAGTTATCAAAGGTGGCATGGTGTCACGTCATGGCACATATATGTCTTGGTAAAAACATTGTCCAATTTGGGCCAAGCTTTATTACAAAGCTCTTACAAAAACCAGAGCTTCTCTCAAAGAAGCCTCGTGGTTCCGATAGGGAAACGTGTTCCCCTTGTGGGCGAAACATAATCACTGCCTCTTTTCACCTTGTATTTTCTTCCACGGGCAACATGGAACGACATGATATTCGTGCTGAAATTTAAACTTATTCAGGGTTCGTTTGGCCTTTTTTATGCACTAATTGAGTTTCCTATGCAATTAATGTCCATAATTCAAATCTAAACTAAAAATACATGCTGCAATTCACCAAAATGGCTAGAAAAATTATACATGTGTCCTTGGGTGCATGTTTAGGTCCCATACCAGGAATGAGAATGAATTACAACCGTACTGGTGTCCTAGCTCGTCCTCAAACATTTCGAATCTTGGTTTTTAAGTCCCATAAATCCAAAACTCACCAGAAAGTCATCAAAGGTGGCATGGTGTCACATCAAGACAAATATATGTCGTGGTAAAAACATTGCCAATTTGGGCCAAGATTACAAACCTCTTACAAACCGGAGCCTGTCGTAAGAACCCTCGTGTTTTCGATAGGGAAACGTGTCCCCTTGTGGGCCAAACGATAATCACTCCCTCTTCTAGCCTCATATTTTCTTCTACACGCGACACGGAACAACGGGAGATTCGCGCTGAACTTTGAAATTATTCAGGGTTTGTTTGACCTTTTTTACTCATTAATTGAGTTTTCTAGGCATTTAATGTCCATAATTCAAATCCGAACTACAAATACATGCTCCAGTGCACCAAAATGGCTAGAAAAATCGTACATGTTTCCTTGGGGTGCATGTTTAGGTCCCATGGAACGAATGGGAACGAATTCAACCGTCTCGCCGTCTTGGCTTGGCCACAAACATTGCGAATCTCGGTTTTTAAATCTCTGTAAATCCAAAACTCACTAGGAAATCATGAAACTTGGCATGGTGTCACTACATGGTACATATAATTGTCCAATTTGGGCGAAGCTATATTACAAGCCTCTTACAAACCGGAGCCTGTCGCAACTGTCGTGGTTCCGGTAGGGAAACATGCCCCTCTTGTGGGCGAAACAATAATCGCTGCCTCTTCTCGCCTTGAACTTTGTTTTCTACATGCAACTAGAATAACAGGAGTGTTGGGCTGAAATTTGAAACTGTTCAGGGTTTGTTTGGCCATTGTATATATATATATATTACTAATTACTAAGTTTTCTACGCATTTAATGTAGTCCATAATTCAAATTTGAACTACAAGCACATGCTCCAGTGAAACAAAATGGGTGGGAAATTGTACATGTGTCATTGGGTGCATGTTTAGGTCTCATTTAAGGAATGGGAATGAATTACAAACTTGTCGTCGTCCTGAAACATTGAGAATCTCGGTTTTTAAATCCCAGTAAATCAAAAACTCACCCAAAAAACATGAAACTTGGCATGGTTTCATGACATGGCACATATATGCCGTGGTAAAAAATCGTCCAGTTTGAGAAGAGACGCACACATTTGTAGCCAACGAAGTCCTTTTTGAAATAAAAAGTTGACACGTTAATATCGCAAACGGTTGTATTATATTAACCGTGTCGAAATTTAACCATACTCGGTGGCGTGTGTGCAGCTGTTTGATTAGACGGGACGAGCGTGAGAAGTCCGCCGTGCAGGCTCGACAGGATGCGTGCGAGAAGTCCGCCGCGCAGGCTCGATGGGACGCGTGCATCCTGTCCACCTCGCAGGCTCACTGGGAAGCGAGCTCTTTGGCCTCCATGCACCAGCCGCCGCCTGCCTCGCTCACAACTTCTCCATTAATGGGTTAATTAAAGCACCTGGACGGAGGATGTTTGCTTGTGATCCCATGGCAGCATTTGCTTTGTTCGTGTTTTCAACTCGTATTCCGCCCTAATTTAAATTGCCACATAGGGCAACGGATAATACGACCACAAATAAAATGGCAACGGATAATACGATGACAAATTTACAATGGCGCAGATAATAATTGTCTTAGATATTCTGGATAATTTAAAATGCCACATGCGGCAATGCCCGGAAGACAAGGGGGCAAGAGAAGAAGGTAATTGCAGACAACGATCTGGGTCGCTACTGTATCTATTCGTCGATGGATCGCCGGGCGACGAAATCCTCCAGCTCCTTCTTCAATTCATCACGACTTTGCTTGAAAGCAGCAACGGATTCCTCCACCTCCTGCTCGCGCTCGATCCGGAGCTTCCTCAAGCCACCCACCAGTTCCTTGACGACCGCTTTTAGCGTCATCTCCGAGGCACTGCTTTGCTCATGCAGCATCTTCCAGCCGGCGGCCTCCTCCTCCTTCTCCGTGACCAACTTGAGGAGCTTCACATTGTCACCCATGAGTTGCTGGACGAGGCCAGTCGCCTTGTCAACCGAGCCATGGCTGATCTTGAGCAGCTTCATCAAGCCGTCGACCAGCTCCTGCTGCGTAGTGACGCCAGCGAGAATGTCGTCGCCGCCGACGAAGGACTTCAGGTACACCGGCTCGTCGCGATGGCCAACGCCGCGAATGTGCTTGTGAGCGCACTCGCGTTCCCGTGAGAGCTCGTTCGAGAGCTCCGCGGCACGCCGGGACATCTCTGTTGCGGCTGCGGCTTCACGACAGGACCTCTATAGTGCTTCCGTGGCCTTGGTCTTTGCTGCCTGGTTATATGTCCACCCTAAACTCCTCCTACCGGTCATGGCGGAACGACTTGACAGGAAATACCAGTTTTGTGGGTGATGAGGAGAGGAACTGTGAAGTAATTTTTGAGTGGGTGGTTTTTATAGCCCGGTGCTAAGCGCAAACACATATTAGTTTGATAGGTGTGAACAGATTTGCAATTACTTATTGCGTTGTAATCTGCGATGTGACGAGAAACAAGGTCAAAATTTATTGATGGCACAAGGTTGACCATGTGGTTGCTCGCCGTTGAGGCGGCCGCGATGCGCTCTACTCACGTCCGTCTGCGCGTTTTGCTCGCCATTGAGGCAGCCGCGACGCGCTCCGCTCTGGCGTCCCTGCGCGCGCTCTGCTCGCCGTTGAGGCAAATTTACAATGGCAATGGTTAATAATTCTTAATAATTGTCTTACATATTTAGGATAATTTAAAATGCCACATGCGGCAAGGCCCAGAACACTCACGACCTACATATGCATACAATTATAATAAAATATAAGCTAAAAGGTTGAACTGGCGGCCTTCCGACGATGGTCTTCTCGGACTTCATGGTCAGCATAGCACCCTTGCGGCCGTTTACTCCAAGTGTCCCGGCCCGCCTCCGCCTACGGAGCTGCTGGCGCTGGGAGGCTCTTGGGGCTGCTGGGCCTCTTCCAGAAGAGCTTGACAGCGTGCAATCGCGGGCATGACAACTCCGCGGAACCGCTCCATTTCCATGTCTCTGGCCTGGTAGCAAATTCCGTCCATCACCTGCATCCTCAAGATATCACGTTGGCGATGTTCTACTTCGTCGGGGACATCAACTCCGCAAGGATGCACTCGAGCCTGGTCACCACATCATCAGGATCGAGGTTGACACGGCCGCTGCAGGCAATGATGAAGCCGCAGGCTGCCTGTGTCTTGACTGAATCGCAGAGGTCCTTTGCCCATTCCTTGCGGGGGCATCAGGCTCTCGTTGAGCACTAGTAATGGCGGCTCTTTGGGTTGGTCGTCGATCATGCCGCCGAGCAGCTTTGGATCTTTTGCACGGTGGATGGCAAACTGCTCATCACACCTCCTCTGCAGTATGTCGATTGTGCTCCCAAGGACTGTCACACCGATATCGCTGCCGATGGGCCATGGTGCCTGCACCGGTCGATGAAGCTCTTGCTCCCTGACCTGCTCCGGCTCGTTCTCCTCACCGAAGATGTAACGCGGGTAGGCGTCGACGTCGAAGCTTTGGTCGTTGCCTGGCATGCTTGAAATAACTAATGGTAGATGGGTGAGGACTAGATCTGCGCAGAGTGTCGCGACGGTGCGTTGCCACCTGGGTGATATGCAGCAAGCCGTTAGCTGGTGGCGGGAAACCGGTGAGGGAAGAGGCGTGGATTTTACAATTCACCCATGTGGAGTGCGGGAAGAATAAGTGGAGCACACACACAACGCGAATACCGTATCCGGTGCCACGTGTTATTTATCACACAAGTGTTAACATAAAGAAACGTATGTGTAACTTACTAATCATCGCACACGAGTACTCGCAGACACATTGTGTGCGATACTCCTAGCCACCGCAAGCAACTAGTTTGCATTTTCAAAGTTTTTTGCATACACAGAATCGCACACGAACTAACTGTATTAACCGTCTGTGTTGTAATTTCTCATCGCAAACAGTTCATCCGAGTTGGCTGTTTGCCACGTATCACACACATCTTGTTAAGTTGAACCGTTTCTGTTGTGTTCGCTAATCGAAAACAGTTCGTCCGAGTGAACTGTATGCCCTATATCACACACACCTTGATCTGGCTAACCATTTCTGTTGCATTCCCTAATAGCAAACAGTTCATCGGAGCGAAATGTATGCCGTATATCGCACACACATTGGTATGGCTGCCCATTTCTGTTGTTCTGCCTCATCGCAAACAGTTCGAACGGGTTAACCGTGTGGCTTGAATCGCACACGCAACTATAATCTGAACCGTGTTTGATGCATCCTCCATCGCAAACATTTTGCACCTTTTTGACGGGTTTTTTACACCACCATTTGTGATTAATGCATCGCACACAGTTTCCTCGAAGAGTCTCTAATTGTAGTGTCGCGTTAGCAGCAACCTGCAGTAGTGATATTTCCTTCAAAATATTGGGCGAAGAAAGTACCAAAGGGGGGCCACCAGCTAGCCACAAGGGTGGAGGGCGCGCCCCCATCCTTGTGGGCCCCCTGTCAGGCCTCCGACGCCCATCTTCTGCTATATGGTGTATTTTGACCTGGAAATAATTAGAAGGAAGCTTTCGGGATGAAGCGCCGCCGTCTCGAGGCGGAACCTGGGCAGAACCAATCTAGGGCTCCGGCGGAGCTGTTCTGCCAGGGAAACATCCCTCCGAGAGGCGAAAATCAAAGCCATCGTCATCACCAACGATCCTCTCGTCGAGAGGGGGTCAATATCCATCAACATCTTCACCAGCACCATCTCCTCTCAAACCCTAGTTCATCTCTTGTATTCAATCTTGGTCCCAAAACCTCAGATTGGTACCTGTGGGTGGCTAGTAGTGTTGATTACTCCTTGTAGTTGATGCTAGTTGGTTTATTTGGTGTAAGATCATATGTTCTGATCTGTAATGATAATTAATACTCCTCTGTTATGAACATGGATATGCCTTGTGAGTAGTTATGTTTGTTACTGAGGACATGGGAGAAGTCTTGTTATACGTAATCATGTGAATTTGGTATTCAATCGATATTTTGATGAGATGTATGCTGTCTTTCCTCTAGTGGTGTTATGTGAATGTCGACTACAAGACAGTTCACCATTATTTGGGCCTACGGGAAGGCATTGGGAAGTAATAAGTAGAGGATGGGTTCCTAGAGTGACAGAAGATTAAACCCTAGTTTATGTGTTGCTTCGTAAGGGGCTGATTTGGATCCATATGTTTCATGCTATGGTTAGGTTTACCTTAATTCTTCTTTCGTAGTTGCGGATGCTTGCGAGGGGTTAATCATAAGTGGGAGGCTTGTCTAAGGAAGGGCAACACCCAAGCACCGGTCCACCCACATATCAAATTATCAAAGTAACGAACAATTCCCATGTGTCCTCGGGAGCGCTTTGCTTTATATAAGAGTTTGTCCAGGCTTGTCCTTTGCTACAAAAAGGATCGGGCCAGCTTGTTGCACCTTGTTTACTTTTACTTTTATTACATGTTACCCGTTATCAGAAAGAGACATAAATACATGGGTATGGGCACTCCCCTTGGTAATTGCCAAGCTTGGGGGAGGCGCCCCGGTATCGTATCACCATCACACCTTTATCTTTATCATTTTTCTTAGTTCGATCCTTTAGGTTATATCTTGATCTAGTAAAATAAAGTTTTAGTATGATTCAGCTTTAAGTTTTGTTTTGATCTCTATCTATGTAATTGAGTCCGTGAGATATGTAATAAAGAGTAGTTTTGAGTTGAGGGCTTTGCTTTCTTGCTATGATCTTGAGGGAATTAAATAAAGAAAGAATAAAAGGAAATAATAAGATCATATATTGATCTTATGGAAAGTAATGACTTCACATATAAAGAGTATGGTGAATAAAAGTTCTTGAGAGTTGACAAACATAGTTTTGGTCATTGTTGCAATTAATAGGAAGTAATAAATGAAGAGAGGCTTCACATATAAATATACTATCTTGGACATCTTTTGTAATTGTGAGCACTCATTAAATATGACATGCTAAAAGGTTGATGTTGGACAAGGAAGACAACACAATGGGTTATGTTCTCTTATATCCGAATAGAAGTTATATTGTCATGGATCATCCAACATGTTGAGCTTGCCTTTCCCTCTCATGCTAGCCAAATTCTTTGCACCAAGTAGAGATACTACTTGTGCTTCCAAACATCCCTAAACCCAGTTTTGCCATGAGAGTCCATCATACCTACCTATGGATTGAGTAAGATCCTTCAAGTAAGTTGTCATCGGTGCAAGCAATAAAAATTTCTCTCTAAATATGCATGATCTATTAGTGTGAAGAAAATAAGATTTATACGTACTTGTGATATGGAAGAAATAAAAGTGATGGACTGCATAATAAAGGTCCTTATCACAAGCGGCAATATAAAGTGGCGTTCTATTGCATTAAGATTTTGTGCATTCAACCATAAAAGCGCATGACAAACTCTGCTTCCCTCTGAGAAGGGCCTATCTTTTACTTTTATCTCCTACCCTTATATAAGAGTCATGGTGATCTTCACCTTTCATTTTTACACTTTTTCCTTTGGCAAGCACTATGTGTTGGAGGGATCCGGATATATATATCCACTCGGATGTTGGTTATCATAAAGTATTACTGTTGACATTACCATTGAGGTAAAAGGTTGGGAGGCGAAACTATAAGCCCCTATCTTTCTCTATGTCCGATTGAAACTTTGTACCCACAAGTATCGCGTGAGTGTTAGCAATTGTGAAATATTAAATGATAGTTGAGTATGTGGACTTGCTGAAAAGCTCTTGAATTGACTCGTTCTGATGTTATGATGACTTGCAATTGCTTCAATGACTGAGATCATAGTTTGTTAGTTTTCAATAAAGTTTCCGATTCATACTTTATCTTGTGAATGAATTGTTACTTTAGCATAAGAAATTATATGAAAATATATGTTGCTGTTCTAAAGATGATCATGATGCCCTCATGTCCGTATTTTATTTTATTGACACCTCTATCTCTAAACATGTGGACATATTTATCGATATCTTCTTTCGCTTGAGGACAAGCGAGGTCTAAGCTTGGGGGAGTTGATACGTGCATTTTGCATCATGCTTTTATATTGATATTTATTGCATTATGGGCTGTTATTACACATTATATCACAATACTTATGCCTCTTCTCTCTTATTTTACAAGGTTTACACGAAGAGGGAGAATGCCGGCAACTGGAATTCTGGACTGGAAAAGGAGTAATGCACAACTTCAAAAGTCCTGAAACTTCACGGAGAATATTTTTGGAATATATAAAAAATATTGGGCGAAGAAAGTACCAAAGGGGGGCCACCAGCCAGCCACAAGGGTGGAGGGTGCGCCCCCCGTCCTTGTGGGCCCCCTATCTGGCCTCCGATGCCCATCTTCTGCTATATGGTGTGTGTTGACATGGAAAAATTAGAAGGAAGCTTTCGAGACGAAGCGCCGCTGTCTCGAGGCGGAACCTGGGCAGAACCAATCTACGGCTCTAGCGGAGCTGTTCTACCGGGGAAACATCCCTCCGGGAGGGGGAAATCGAAGCCATCGTCATCACCAACGATCCTCTCATCGAGAGGGGGTCAGTCTCCATCAACATATTCACCAGCACCATCTCCTCTCAAACCCTAGTTCATCTCTTGTATTCGATCTTGGTCCCAAAACCTCAGATTGGTACCTGTGGCACTAAAAAAATACACTTCCGTGACGATACGTGTTTGTCACAGCAGGTCACGTTTTTTGTCATCCTTGTACATCCATGACGATTTTATGACAGAATCAAGATAGTCATACCTGTGTTGTCATAGAAGTGTTCCATGACATTAGCAAATTGTCATCACGGAAGTGTCCACTTCCATGACGATAAATCACGCGTCACAGAAGTGCTTTCATGAAGGGTGACCGACACGTGGCATCCACTGTAACGGGTTGGCGTTAAGCTATCGGGTCCGGTTTGGATCCAATAACCCATTAACAGCCCGGACCAATGGGAATTTTCCAGGTGTAAAATTCTGATTGGCCAGAGGAAACACGTGTCAGCTCGTCAGTCGGTCGGATAGGCGCCTATGATATGTTGACACGTGCAACGGCCCGCCACTAGCCCATTTAGCTTACAAAGGCCGGCCCGTTTCACTTGGTCAAAAGTTCGCGGGCTAGCCCATGAAAAGCCTATTAACGGTCTCTTCGCAAATAGCTCATTTTACAGCCCGGTAACTCACGGCCCGTTAGGGCCTACCCGAAATTGGCCCAACAACGTTTTGTGGGCCGTCGAATATAACACCAGCCCGTTTCACTTTCGGCCCATGTATGGCCCACGACGTCTTTCTGCCCATATGAGGCCTATCGTATCTTTAGGCCCTTTAGGGGCTCACGGTGACTCTAGCCCATAATGAGCAGTAAATTTCTTTGTACCCATTAACGGCCCATGATTCACATGGGCCGTTTCCAGCCCGTGTTAGCTTTCGGCCTACTGACGGGCCATACGTTCTTGGGCTCCTTTCCGGCCCTCGGTTACTTCCGACTCGTTACTGGCCTGTTCCCCTAATGGGCCAAATTCGGCCCGTGGCCAGAGTCGGCCCGTTTGTGGCCTGTTAACCCGTTGTGCCGTTTCCAGCCCGTCCTATATTCTGGCCCATTAATGACCCGTTATGCCTGTGACAGAATTAAGCCTTTGCTGTCCTCCGACCTGTTAAGGGCCCGTTACCGTGCTGGGCTGATACCAATTACGCCCGTTTACGGCCCATGTAGACCCATTTATCCGACGGCCCGAGGCCCACCGATTCTACGGCCCTGTTGGGGGCCCATTTAATGACGGGCCATAGGAGGCCCATGGATCCTACGGCCTGTAGCAGGATCAAGGTTACCACGGTCCGCATATCGTCCATGGTTGTTGCAGCCACTAGCAAACAAGGGGAAAGGATTACTAGGAAATAGATAAGCCCGAAACTAACGCTAGGCTATTAAGGCGATTGCACAGATTACATCCACTGGGCATCAAAGATCGCCACCAATGCAAATATAGGGAACACCCTACACTATACAAAAATGGCTTGCTGTTTTCTTCAGCCGGTGGCCGCCCGTTAAGAACAAATTATGTATCGCGACAAAACAAATTACAACTATAAAACAAAAGGTTGGCATAAAAGTTAATAGTCTGGATGATAAATGCACCACCAGAAGTTTAGAAGCTCAGTTCATTTGACCTGACTGTTACATTTTCATGTTGTATTGTCCGATGGAGCACCATAACCTTCGCCTTCATTTCTCCTAGGCTCCTGAACAACATAGGAAATGTCTGGTAGTCTGGTTTCAAAACCATGCATATCTTGACGACATCGAACAGTATCTGTCCTTGTTTCACAAAGGGTCTCTGTTAGGGAATGGACTTGTGTCTGGAGCGCAGATATAACATTGTTTTGAGCTTGCATATCGTGATCATGAGGCAGTTTGGATGAGATTGCCTTAACAACCAACCCAGTATTACGCAGGAACGTGCTTTTGGCACTGTTAGTGGACAGGTACTAACCCACTGCAGCAAGAGCTGATGTTGCGGTTATAGTTGCCACGCCACCTTCAGAAGGTGGCGGTTCCACCATTTTTCCATAGCTTGCTGAAAAGTTGAGTTTTTACATTAGTAGTACCAGAACAGAAGATATTAAGGAGGTAGCAAAACCAAACAAAATAGCTTTGGTCTATATACAGAACTTATTCAGGTGAATCCATGTAAAATATTAGTTGTATTTTACTGTGAAGTACATAATAAAACCAGGTTCCAAACATATGACCATGTATCATGGCTAATGTATTGTCTATTTCTTCACATTGTATTGACAGCTAAGGATAAAGAGACAAAGTTTATAATATGGTAAGCATAGTATGACATCATTCATATCACAAAACAATTGAGAACAGACAAACATGCAATTGTAACGTTGCATGGGCAAGTCGAGCACGAAACTAGATTACAGATCAAGATCAAAGGAACATCACTCCTCTTTTTTAAACCTTGTAAGGTTCAATGATACGCTAAGACAATTGTGTATAAAATTGAAAAGAGTAATAGACATTGGCTGCAAACCATGCAGTTCAAGGCACAAGTCGGAGTAACTAGTAGTTAAAAGGCATGAGGATTAAGGACTTATAACAGCGGCTTTGACTGGTGTAGTCATGCCCTTCGTCTTGCTGGTGTGACAGTCCTTGAAGGTTTCCACAGTATTTGGTTCAGGTACTTTTTGGTCCTTGCGGGCTTTCCTCTGCATTTGGAACATGTCAATATAGATATGATAATATGGTACAGCGAAAAGAGTGAAACATCAGCTAATTACAAGAGCCTCGCAGTGTGCAATATAGCTACGAGATCCTGCCGTCTGTTGGAATTTCAATTTCGTACGGTTGGCCTTGTTCTTTGAACAGTTCATCAGATAATATGTTTGGGCAAGTTCATTGTTAGCCTTGCCTTCAAAGTGAGTTGTCCTCAAGTTATACCGATACTGTCGCAGAGCAGACTTCAAAACATGGGTGCAAGCTAGTCTGGTTGCATCATCTTGGCTATCCAACTTGAACCTCATCTGTTGAAAATTATGGGAGTCTCATTATCAGCAACCTAGAAAGTATGGGACAGAGCAAGACGATATTACTAGTTTCCATACATAACCATACTTACAGATAAATTGTTGAGGAAGGTGTTGAACTGGGTTTCATCTTTGTCATTCCTATACCGAATCCATGTTGGGAGGATACGTACATGACACCTAACGGAAACCGCTACCTCTGATACTAACTTGGCTGACTCTGTAGCATCAGGTGGCCTTTTTAAACCTGCCTCGAAACGGATCTCCATTCTTCCTCCTCTAGATTTAGTTAACCAATCGAGCATTATCCCTGATGTTTGTTTCCTCTTGCGCCTAGGTGCCAGTCCAACAACGAACATAGGAAGTGTTAGTGTACATCAAACTATGAGACTACATATAAAGAAGCATGCAACTGTAACTTGACTCCAGCAACTATCTTCTTGTTGTCGAAGCTCACAAAGTTCATCTGATCTTGCCAACTCATCTTGTGTCAAGAGTGCTTCAGAAGTAGTGTCAAGTGGCAAGGGAGCTTGGGAACATGCTGCTAGCTGAGTTGACCAACGAGTAACTCGTGCAACTGGTGGTACTGTGGAAGGTGTTGCAACAACTAGGGCTGTCTCTGCTTGTTTGGTGGCAGCTATTTGTTTCTGTTTGGCTTGTTCTGCAGCTCGCGTAGCACCGGATACCTTGTTTTTACAATTTTCCGCTGGACTTTGACCTTCTATTGCACCATCAGTACCAGCAGAATCTGCAGCATTCTTCCGCTTCCTTTTCCCTTTCATTTTGTGTTCCTTCCTCTTTCTCTGTGCCATGTTAAGTCAAGCCGGCAAGAAAAATGAATAACAATTTAGTTCTTCAGAACAAATTGATGTGTGATATAGACGAACTGAACTTTGATGTTAGACAACCACATGATAGGAGGATGTAATATGTACGAAAAATAGGATGGCATGAGATAACTGGAACTATGATGTGTAAACTAAGCAAAAGACATTTCACTAAATTAGAAGCAATGCAATGGAAGGTAGACACCATATGAAAGATGCTACAAATATTGCCCTACCAAGTTAACAGTGTCTCGTCATAAAGGGCGTTTAAAAAAATGTGAAGCAGTACAAGAAATAAATCATATGCAAGATGCAAACAACATCACACTACCAAGTTAAAGGTCTCTCGTCATTAGTGCCAGTGCATATTCATTGCATTGCATAGTCACAGCTTATGATGTGTAAACTAAGGAGAAGGCATTTCAACAAATTAGAAGCAATGAAAGCTAGACACCATATGAAAGATGCAACGAATATCACTCTACCAAGTTAAAACTGTCTAGTCATAAGTGCCATTTCAACAAATTAGAAGTAGTACAAGCTAGAAAAGAATGCGAGATGTAACCTATATCACACTCCCAAGTCAAATGTGTCTTATGATAAGTGATTGTTGCAGGTTACACAACAGTAGTACTTTGATGTAAGAACATGCTGTGATAGAGAGATATTGTATGTTCTAGAAACAGGAAGACGTGTCTTATTCACAAGTATAATGTGTAAAGTAAGAAGATGGTATTCTACAAGATTAGAAGCAATACAAGCTAGACATCATACATAACATGCAACCACATATAACAGTGCTAAGTTAGAGGGAGCACCTGTGATGGTGCACTAGGGGAGACGTGCTCATCAACACAACTACGTTGAGTGTCTATGCATGTGTTGTCTTGCAAATGTTCTTGGGGGGTGGCGGAGTAGAATCTGTAGAGGCACTCAGTTTGGAAGGAGCACCTATATCCGCTGCCTTGCTACTTTCCTTCCGCTTTATTGATTTTGAATTGTCAAGTAAAACAGACAAGAAAAAGCAATAAAATTCACTCTTTAGAACTCATTCGTGCATGGTACTGACAATCACTATGTCGGGGGAAATCGACACCTATGGGATCACTGGGATCCCTTCTACGGTTGGCGGGCGGGGGCTTGTGCAAAGAGCGGGTCTGACAGGAAGTACACGGATCGTTTACCCAGGTTCGGGCCACGGAGATGCGTAATACCCTAGTCCTGCTTTGGTGGATGTATTTGAGTGTTCTTGTGTTCTTGAGCTAGCTACGGGGTGTGATTTGCCCAAAAGATCCGAATCCTCCTCCTAGACGCCTCGGGCCTCCTTTTATAGACAAAAGGGGTTGCCACAGTGGCACACAGGAGGTGGAAAGGTGTATAGTGGATGAGTCTATCCTCTGGCACCGTCGGACAAACACATTTAATGCGTTGCCAACGTGCCCCTCTCGCTTTATCGGGGACGGCAAGGAAGCACATCCCAGCTGTCGCCGCCTTGCCTGGCTTTGACACGCGTCCGAGCTGACGAGGCGTCATGGCGCCACGTTGGCTGGCTACTGGGCTGGCGCGGTGGTGGAGCCTTCACGAAGATCTGCATGCCACCACGCAGGTGCTTGCTGGGTCGGTGTAGAGGCCGCTCGTCACCACGGGGACGGCGGTGGAGTCATGGCAGGCGCGGGCCTGCCTGTGGCCCCATTGATGCCCTCGGCAAGGATCTTGCCAGGGCCCCGGCAAGGGTCTTGCTGTGGCGTCGTGGTCGTCCCCGGCAAGGATCTCGCCGGGGTCTTGTGGATTTCCTCGGCTGGGATCCCGCCGAGGGTCGTCGTCTTCTGGTCTTCATCTGATGTCGTGTGTTTATGATCTTGACAAAGATCTGCATGCCACCACGGAGGTGCCTCCCGAGCCTTGGTTCCAATCTAGTTGTTGGCGGTGTTTGGAACCCTTTGGCTCAAGGGTGGCTCGCTCTGTTGGTGTTGGGCAAGCTGCCCCGGCAAGGCTCTGGCCGGGGCCGCGGAGGCTGCCCCAGCAAGGGCCTTGCTGGGGGAGTCCACCTCGCTCCTTTGCTCTTTAGTGTTTCTGGTCTTGGCGTTGCCTTGGTTGTCTTGTGCTCTGGCTTCCCTCCTCTGCCCTGCTAAGTGTGGCCGCAGGCGCGGCTCTGACTGCCCGTGCACAAGTAAAGGGGTCAAAAGGAGAGCCCCTACTTTTGTACACCGACACACTACTTTGATGTAAGGCAAACACATGATACCAGGATGGAATATATACGAAAAATAGGACAACATGGCATATTCACAACTGTTTGTGTAAACTAAGCAGAAGCCATTTCATCAAATAAGAAGCAATTCAAGCTAGACACCACATGAAAGATGCAACCAATATGACTCTGCCAAATTAAAAGCGTCCGATCATAAATGGCGTTTCAACAGATTAGAAGCAGCGCATGTTATAAATCATATGAAAGATGCAACTAATATCACACTGCATATACTAAAGGTGTCTCGTGATATTTATTCATGCGTGATACAAAAAAGCAATAGTTTTATGTAAGGACATGCTTAATAGACAGATGTACTATGTACTAAAAACAAGAAGGCATGTCACATTAACAGGTATAATGTATAAACTAAGCAGAATAGCACATGCAATTTAACCAGATTGGAAGAATTATTCAGTCTAGATACCATATGCAACATGCAACCACATATCACGCTGCCAAGTTAGAGAAAGCACCTGCGATGCTGGTGTAGGGGAAATGCAGTCATCAACTACAGAGCTACGTTCACTATCTTCATCTAGCCTTGCTGTTTCTTGAGAATCATGTGGGGAGGCTGACACTGCATTCTTCAAAAGAGGATCTTTTCTCAAAGTAACCCACTGGTGTCGGTGGGAAACGACACCTATGGGATCAGAAGAGTCCCTTCTATGGTTGGCGGGCGCGAGGTTGTGCAAAGAGCGGGTCTAGTAGATAGCACAGCGAGATTTACCCAGGTTCGGGCCGCGGAGATGCGTAATACCCTAGTCCTGCTTTTGTGTATATCTGAGTGTTCTTGAGCTCTTGAACTAGCTACGGTGCGCGTCTAGTCCAAAAGATCCGAATCCCCCCTCAGTACGCCTCAGGCCTCCTTTTATAATCAAAAGGGGTTGCCATAGTGGCACACAGGAGATGGAAAGGTATGTATAGAGTACAAGCTTATCACCTGTCATTATAGGACAAAGCGCATTAAATGCGCTACTTAGGTGTCCACTTGCTTTATCAGGGGCGGTAACGAGGCCCGTCCTGTCCGTCTCCGCTCCGCCTTGTTCTGACATGCGTCCAGGCCAACGGGGCATACAACGCCATGTAGGCTGGCTGGCTGCTGAGCTGGCGTGGTGGTAGGGTCTTCACGAAGATCTGCATGCCACCACGCAGGTGCTTGACTAGTTGGATTAGGAGCCACGTACTGCCACGTGGGTACTTGCTTTAGTTGGTGGGTCGGCCGCTGAGCTGGGGCGGCGATGGGGTGGCAAGGCCTTGCCGCGGTCCTGCGTATATTCCTGGCAAGAGTCTTGCCGGGGCCTTGTGAGCGCCCTCGGCAAGAGCCTTGCCGGGGCCTTGCGGGTGTCTTCGGCGACGAGCCTTGCCGGGGCCTCGTGGGCATCCTCGGCAAGGAGCCTCACGGTTGTCTTGCCTTCTGGTTCTCATCTGGGCTTCGTAGGCTCTTTGTCTTCACAAAGATCTGCATGCCACCATGCAGGTGCTTCCCGAGCCTTGGTTCCAACGTTGTCGATGGTGTCGGAACTCTCAGGCTTCAAGGGAGGCTGTGATGCTAGCGTTGGGTGAGATACCCCGGCAAGACTCTTGCCGGGGTTACGTAGGCCCCTCTGGCAAGGGTCTTGCCGGGGGAAATTCCATCTTGGTTCTTGACCTTCTTGCGCCTCTGTCTTGGCACCGCTCCGGTAGTCTCGTATTTCTGCTTCCCTCGTCTTCCCTGCTAGGTGTGGCCGCAGGTGCGGCTCTAACTTCCCGTGCACAAGTAAAGGGTATAAAAGAGAGCCCCTACTTTTGTATGCCAACAGGAGCCCCTGGGCCTGGGCCACACATAAAAGCAACGTGTTGTTGAGTTGGGCCCAGAACGGTGCGCGGGCATGCGGGGCAGAGTTTTACTACGGTAACCTCTTCACTGGTTGCGCTTCCCCACGACCTACGTTGAATGTGTGACGTGGGGGTCGTGCGTGACGTGAGGGTCATGCGTGGGGTGGTTGCTGCCCTCATGTGTCACATCGTGGTAAATGGTAAAGAGGCGGTCCGCGCCTTCCCCATAAAAGATAGAGGAATCCGCAGGGGCGTGGCTCATTTACTAAGTGGACTTTGGTCGTGGCCATCATGGCACGAGCGCCCACGACCACGAGGCGCGAAACGGCCGTTCCACTTGCCGTCTGAGTCCTGGCTCGCCCGCCACGCGTCCTCCATGCATCGGGAAGGGCAGGCGGTGGACACAGAAGGCATGGGCTTTAATGCCGGGGCGGGGGGGGGGGGGCGGGCGCCGTTGATTGGGGCAGCGGGTCGGTCCCGTCTCCTTATGCCTTCGGCGGCTGGATTGGTTGATTGGGGTGGTCGCCTTCAGGCTCGCTCGGCCTCGCCCCCTATAAAAAGGGAGAGGGACAGTGTTCTCCGGCATCCATCTTCTTCTAATCTTGTCCCTTTCTTTCTCTTGTTATGGCGAGAGGGCGTGGTCGGGGCCGTCCTTCCGCTGAGGCGACTAGGTCTTCCTCCCGCCAGAGAGCCGCAACGGTCAAGGAAGAGCCGGACGCTCAAGGCGAAGGTCATGCCCAAGGTAGAGGTGCCGGCCAGGGCCGCGGTCGGCGAGGCGGTCGAGGCAGAGGCGGGCATGGACGGGGGACACCCGCGTCGTCATCATCTCCGTCTCCATCTCCTCCGCTGTCTCCTCCTTGCTCATCAAGTGGCCATGTCGAGGACACGGCGCTGAAGTTCATTCCGAAACTGTGCGAGCTGCCGTGCAGCCGCCTTCGCCTTCCCGAAGCGTTTGCGAGGGTGCTGGAGGTCGACCAGTCACCGAGGTTGAGACTTCACATGAAGGGGTGTTGCAATGGCGACATGTGGGCGAACACAAAGTTCCCCGCCCCTCATGTAATGCTCCTCTGACGGGGTTGGAAAACCTTCACGCGTGCCCACTACTTGATGAAGGGGCACGTCCTCTGCTTCAAGTTTGCGAAGAGCAACCTGCTCTCCGTCAAGGTCTTCGGGCGCTTGGGGCACAGGCTAGGGTGTTTTGTGGAGAGCTTGACTGATGACGAAAGCTCCTCCTTGAGCGACAGTGACCGGGAGGACAGCGACAGCGGCGACGAGGGCAGCGGGCTAGAGGATGACGGGTCTGACTAGGCGTCCGACATACCATCCCTGGGCGACGCCGGCAGCACCATCATTTGCATCGCCAGCTCCTTGAACTTCTCGGGGTCGCCTCCTTGGGCGGTTGGTGTGGGAAGGCCGGAGAAGACGAAGAAAGCGGGTGGCGGGCCGTCAAGTCGGAGTACGCGGGCACCGACGCCTTCATTGCGTATTGCCGGCCCGCTACCTCATCTTTCGGCTCTTCTCTCGGCACCATCATCACCAACCCTCTTCTGGACGGCCGCCGGGATGTTCTTTTGCTGTCTTCTGCTGCTCGTACCTCGCCTAGGCACTTCTTTTGCCCTTCTGACATCTTGTTCTACTTCCTGAGCAGAGGGACAAGAAAGGGATTACGGGCACCTTATCTCTTTTTAGTTTTTAAGCCTACGGGCCTTTGTAAGATTTAAACCTTGTAACCCCCTTACTCATGTATGCATTCTGTATGAATTGTACTTATTGACAACGTATTAATGAAGAGAAGGGTGTTTGCCAGGTTTTGTTTGTGCGTGGGCGAGGCCCACACCAAGGAACGAATCATCGTTATCTTAATATAAACATTGTAACCCAGCAACAGACTTTGCTGTCTTCCTGCTCTATAGCTCGACTACACTCACACCCTTGGCGGAGGTAGGGGCAAAGTAGGATTAGGCCCTTCGCTAGCTCCCTTCCCACCGCACTACGACCAAGTTCTGGCCCAAAGTAAGGTTTTTTGGGCACGGGAAAGAGGGGGCAAGATGGTATAAGAGTGAGTGAAGTCTTGTACGTTCAAGTTTCATACGGAAATATAGAGTGGGGGATGAAAGACTTATCTGATTTTGCAGCCCCCGGCAACATTGGCTTGCCGTGGTCGGGTCATTGGATCTGCAGCCCCCGGCAACCTTGGCTTGCCGGGGTCGGAGCGTCGGCCTGTTCTCCTTCTTCCAAACAGTTCAGCAGAAATGTCCATGCACCCTGCGAACAAAAGAGGACGGAAAGGAACGGAGAGACGCACACTTGACCTCTATGCTAGGGGTTAGTCGTCGCTAAGCACTATCAACCCTAACAGAGAGAGAGACTCAACCTAGCATGCATGCTAAGACTTAGGGCGCCAGCGCTTCATTTATTTATGCTCAGGGTCTGCGCCTGGCTCTGTACAAAGGGTTACATGCCTCGCCGGCAAAGCTTGTACAAAAAGTGGTCTGCCGGAGATCCCGACAACCGCGCCTTATGGGTAAAACTTGCGAAGATGTTCGATGTTCCAGGAGTTGCTCACTGGAATACCATCTCTGGTCTCCAGGCGGACTGCGCCAGGCCTGGTGACTCGTATTACCTGATAAGGGCCTTCCCACTTCGGCGTCAACTTGTTGGAATTCTTGGCCGACTGAACATGCCGAGGAACAAGGTCGCCTTCCTCAAAGCTTTGGGCATGAACCTTGCGGCTATGGTAGCAGCGCAAGGCTTGCTGGTAGTGCGTTGCTCGCACAGCCGCCCGAAGACGATCTTCCTCGAGGAGCATTGCGTCATCTTGCAGCAATTGCTCTTGCTCAAGCTCATCATAAGCGAGCACTCGGGGTGACCCGTATGTGAGTTCTGTGGGGAGAACTACTTCTGCCCCGTAAATGAGGGAGAAGGGTGTCTGGCCGGTGGCTCGATTTGGTGTCGTTCTAATTGACCAAAAAACCGCCGGTAATTCATCAATCCAGCGTCTTCCGCACTTGTGTAGCCTGTCAAAGGTCTTTGTCCGGAGGTCTCGCAGTACATCCGCATTTGCCCTCTCTGCCTGGCCGTTGCTCCGTGGATGTGCAACAGAAGCAAAATAGACCTTGCTGCTGAGGTCTTGAATGTATTGCATGAAGGTGCGGCTTCTGAACTGTGTGCCGTTGTCGGTGATGACTCTGTTTGGCACACCAAAACGGCACATAAGACCTTTGAAGAATTTGAGGGCTGATTGTGCCGTCACCTTTCTCACTGCTTCCACCTCCGGCCACTTTGTGAACTTCTCGATTGCGATGTACAAGTATTCAAAGCCCCCGATAGCACGGGGAAAGGGGCCCAGTATGTCGAGCCCCCAGACCGAGAATGGCCAGGAAAGAGGGATTGTTTGGAGAGCTTGAGCTGGTTGATGAAGCTTCTTTGAATGGAACTGACACGCTTCACACTTGGTTACTAGTGTCGTTGTATCCTGCAGGGCAGTGGGCCAGAAGAAACCTTGCCGGAATGCCTTGCCGGCAAGGGCTCTCGACCCTATGTGGGAGCCACATATGCCTCCGTGTATCTCTACCAACAGCTCGAGTCCGTTCTCCCGGGGAATGCACTTCAATTTCACGTTGTTTGGTCTCTGATGGCAGACCGACGGGCTACTTTCTCCGCTTCTTCCTGCTCCTCAAGGAGCTCCCCTGTTTGGAGAAATCAAATGGTATGTTGTGCCCATGCCGGAGCCTGAGGCTCTACGACAAGGACTAAAGGCATCTCTTCTGCCATGGGAGCGGCTGTCTCCACGACCAGGGCTTGACGCCCTGCCGGAGTCTGTCGCCCCATGGCAGGCTCAGTGTCCCCAGCAACATCTTTGCCGGTGGCCCCTGGGAGCTCGGCGGGAAAGTACATGCCGGGGCCTGATTTCCTCTGCTTGTTCTGTTCTGTCGATGGTTCAACGGATGGTTGAGTTAATCGAAGCACAAAGGTACCTGGTTCCACAGGCAGTTTGAGGGCAGCGCGTTTTGACAAGTAGTCGGCGATGTCGTTCTCCGCTCGGGAACATGTGCTACCTCTTGAGCGCTGCGTTGGTTTTTCCCTTGAAGAGGAAAGGGTGATGCAGTAAAGTAGCGTAAGTATTTCCCTCAGTTTTTGAGAACCAAGGAATCAATCCAGTAGGAGACCATGCTCAAGTCCCTCGTACCTACACAAACAAATAAGAACCTTGCAACCAACGCGATAAAGGGGTTGTCAATCCCTTCCCGGCCACTTGCAAAAGTGAGATCTGATAGAGATGATAAGATAATATTTTTGGTATTTTTATGATAAAGATTAAAAGTAAAGATTGCAAAATAAACGGTAATAGAATTGCTAGTTGACGGGATATTAATGTGATGGAAAATAGACCCGGGGGCCATAGGTTTCACTAGTGGCTTCTCTCAAGAGCGTAAGTATTACGGTGGGTGAACAAATTACTGTCGAGCAATTGATAGAATTGAGCATAGTTATGAGAATATCTAGGTATGATCATGTATATAGGCATCACGTCCATGACAAGCAGACCGACTCCTGCCTGCATCTACTACTATTACTCCACACATCGACCGCTATCCAGCATGCATCTAGAGTATTAAGTTCATAAGAACAGAGTAAACGCTTTAAGCAAGATGACATGATGTAGAGGGATAAACTCATGCAATATGATATAAACCCCATCTTTTTATCCTCGATGGCAACAATACAATACGTGTCGTTTCCCCTACTGTCACTGGGATCGAGCACCGCAAGATCGAACCCAAAGCTAAGCACTTCTCCCATTGCAACAAAGATCAATCTAGTAGGCCAAACCCAACTGAGAATTCAAAGAGACTTGCAAAGATAACCAATCATACATAACAGAATTCAGAGAAGATATAAATATTGTTCATAGATAATCTAGATCATAAACCCACAATTCATCGGATCTCGACAAACACACCGCAAAAGAAGATTACATCGAATAGTTCTCCAGGAGAATCGAGGAGAACTTTGTATTGAGATCCAAAGAGAGAGAAGAAGCAATCTAGCTAATAACTATGGACCCGAAGATCTGAGGTAAACTACTCACACATCATCGGAGAGGCTATGGTGTTGATGTAGAAGCCCTCCGTGATCAATGCCCCCTCCGGCGGAGCGCCGGAAAAGGCCCCAAGGTGGGATCTCACGGGTACAGAAGGTTGCGGCGGTGGAATTAGGTTTTCGCCGTGCTCCCCGATGGTTTGGGGGTACGTAGGTATATATAGGAGGAAGAAGTGGGTCGGTGGAGCCACGAGGGCCCACGAGGGTGGGGGGCGCGCCCAGGGGGTAGGCGCGCCCCCTGCCTCGTGGCTTCCTCGTTGGTTTCTTGACGTCCACTCCAAGTCCTCTGGATCACGTTTGTTCAGAAAATCACGTTCCCGAAGGTTTCATTCCGTTTGGACTCCATTTGATATTCCTTCGAAACACTTAAATAGGCAAAAAAACAGCAATTTGGGCTGGGCCTCCGGTTAATAGGTTAGTCCCAAAAATAACATAAAAGTGTATAAATAAGCCCATTAAACATCCAAAACAGAATATATAATAGCATGGAACAATAAAAAATTATAGATACGTTGGAGACGTATCAAGCATCCCCAAGCTTAATTCCTACTCGTCCTTGAGTAGGTAAATGATAAAAACAGAATTTTTGATGTGGAATGCTTCTTAGCATAATTTTCAATGTAATTCTTTTTATTGTGGCATGAATATTTAGATCCGAAAGATTCAAGATAAAAGTTTAATGTTGACATAAAAACAATAATACTTCAAACATGCTAATCAAGCAATTATGCCTTATCAAAATAACATAGCCAAAGAAAGCTTATCCCTACAAAATCATATAGTTAGGCCATGCTTCAATTTCGTCACACAAAACGTTCTCGTCATGCATAACCCCGATGACAAGCCGAGCAATTGGTTCATACTTTTTAACGCGCTTCAACCTTTTCAACCCTTACGCAATACATGAGCGCAAGCCATGGATATAGCACTATGGGTGGAATAAAGTATAACGATGGGGGTTATGTGAGAAGACAAAAAGGTAGAAGTCTCACATTGACACGGCTAATCAATAGGCTATGGAGATGCCCATCAATTGATGTCAATGAGAGGAGTAGGGATTGTCATGCAACGGATGCACTAGAGCTATAAATATATGAAAGCTCAACAAAAGAAACTAAGTGGGTGTGCATCCAACTTGCTTGCTCACGAAGACCTAGGGCATTTTGAGGAAGCCTGTCATAGGAATATACAAGCCAAGTTCTATAATGAAAAATTCCCAGTGGTATATGAAAGTGACAACATAGGAGACTCTCTATCATGAAGATCACTGTGCTACTTTGAAGCACATGTGTGGAAAAAGGATAGTAACATTGTCCCTTCTCTCTTTTTCTCTCTTTTTTCGGGGCCTTATCTTTTTTTCTTTCTTTGGCCTCTTCTCCTTCTTTTTTTAGTCCGGAATCTCATCCCGACTTGTGGGGGAATCATAGTCTCCATCATCCTTTCCTCACATGGGACAATGCTCTAATAATGATGATCATCACACTTTTATTTAATTACAACTCAATACTTAGAACAAATTATGACTCTATGTGAATGCCTCCGGCGGTGTACCGGGATATGCTGAATCAAGGGTGACATGTATGAAAAAATTATGAATGGTGGCTTTGCCACAAATACGATGTCAACTACATGATCATGCAAAGCAATATGACAATGATGGAGCGTGTCATAATAAATGGAACAGTGGAAAGTTGCATAGCAATATATCTCGGAATGGCTATGGAAATGCCATGATAGGTAGGTATGGTGGCTGTTTTGAGTAAGATATAAGGAGGTTTATGTGTGATAGAGCGTATCATATCACGGGGTTTGGATGCACCGGCGAAGTTTGCATCAACTCTCAAGGCGAGAAAGGGCAATGCACGGTACCGTAGAGGCTAGAAATTTGTGGAAGGTTGAGAGTGCGTATAATCCATGGACTCACATTAGTCATAAAGAACTCAAATACTTATTGCAAAAGTTTATTAGCCCTCGAAGGAAAGTACTACTACGCATGCCCCTAGAGGGATAGATTGGTAGGAAAAGACCATCGCTCATCCCCGACCAGCACTCATAAGGAAAGCAATAAAAGAACACCTTATATGTCAAAATTGTCACACAACTTTTACCATACGTGCATGCTACGGGACTTGCCAACCTTAACACAAGTCTTTCTCAATTTCACAATTACTCAACTAGAACACTCTAATATTACCACCTTTATATCTCAAAACACTTATCAAGTATCAAACTTCTCATGATATTCAATGAACTCAATAAGGAAGATTAATTTCATAATTAAAGCAAATTACCATGCTGTTTAAGACTCTCAAAATAATATAAGTGAAGCATGAGAGATCAATAATTTCTATAAAATAAAAACCACCACCGTGCCCTAAAAGATATAAGTGAAGCACTAGAGCAAAAACTATATAGCTCAAAAGATATAACTGAAGCACATAGAGTATTCTAACAAATTACGAATCATGTGTGTCTCTCTCAAAAGTTGTGTACATCAAGGATCATTGTGGTAAAAAAATAAAAGACTCAAATCATACAAGAAGCTCCAAGCAAAACACATATCATGTGGTGAATAAAAATATAGCCCCAAGTAAAGTTACCGATAGACGAAGACGAAAGAGGGGATGCCTTCCGGGGCATCCCCAAGCTTAGGCTTTTGGTTGTCCTTGAATTTTCCCTTGGGGTGACTTGGGCATCCCCAAGCTTAGGATCTTGCCAATCCTTGTTCCATAGTCCATCAAATCTTTACCCAAAACTTGAAAACTTCACAACACAAAACTTAACAGAAAATCTCGTGAGCTCCGTTAGCGAAAGAAAACAAAACACCACTTCAAGGTACTGTAATGAACTCATTCTTTATTTATATTGGTGTTAAACCTACTGTATTCCAACTTCTATATGGTTTATAAGCTCTTTTACTAGCCATAGATTCATCAAAATAAGCAAACAACACGCGAATAACAGAATCTGTCAAAAACAGAACAGTCTAAGTAATCTGTATCAAACACAAACTTCTGGAACTCAGAAACATCTACCAAAATAGGACGACCTAGATAATTTGTTTATTGATCTACTGCAATTGGAATAAGTATTTTATCACGTTCTGGTGATTTTAAACAATTGTTTTCGTGAACAGAAAGTTTCTGGAATTTTCAGCAAGATCAAATAACTATCATCCAAGAAGATCCTATAGGTTTAACTTGGCACAAACACTAATTAAAACATAAAAAAATCTAACCAGAGGCTAGATCAAATATTTATTTCTAAAAAGAAATAAAAAGCAAGAAACTAAAATAAAATTGGGTTGCCTCCCAACAAGCGCTATCGTTTAACGCCCCTAGCTAGGCATAAAAGCGAAGATAGATCTAGGTATTGCCATCTTTGGTAGGCAGTTCTTCAATAAGACACCTATAACCCTTAGGAATTTCTTTATTTTTATTAATTATCAAACTCCTAGGCACAAAATCGAGAAAATCATTTGTAGCAAAAGGTTCCCTAAGGATAGCGAAAAGTTGGGGTGAACACTTATGGATTTGAGGTCCGCATTTCCCTTACTAGATGTTTCACCCTTATTTTTAGGAACATACATCAATTTGGCAATCTTAGCATTAGAAGGAGTGTTTTTCACGGAAGAAAATGCAGACCCTAGGTTGGTAATAATATCCTCAATTTTATCAACTCTAGTAGAATCTTCATCTATCTTTTCATTAACCATAGGTTCCTTTTCTTTAAAAAATTTAAGAGGAACTCCTACCTTAGATTCGTATTGGGTAACTTGGTTGTGGATCTTTCTATCCAAATTTTCAATCAACTCTACGGTGACAACTTTATTTTCAATAATTTCAAGCCGTTGCATCACATGTTCCAAAGTTAAAATAGTTCCATTAACCAAAAGAGGTGGTGGGCCAAACAAATCTATCATAGCATTATAAGAATCAAAAGTATGGCTACCCAAGATATAAGGAGGTTTATGTGTGATAGAGCGTATCATATCACGGGGTTTGGATGCACCGGCGAAGTTTGCATCAACTCTCAAGGCGAGAAAGGGCACTGCACGGTACCGTAGAGGCTAGAAATTTGTGGAAGGTTGAGAGTGCGTATAATCCATGGACTCACATTAGTCATAAAGAACTCAAATACTTATTGCAAAAGTGTATTAGCCCTCGAAGGAAAGTACTACTACGCATGCCCCTAGAGGGATAGATTGGTAGGAAAAGACCATCGCTCATCCCCGACCAGCAGTCATAAGGAAAGCAATAAAAGAATACCTTATATGTCAAAATTGTCACACAACTTTAACCATACGTGCATGCTACGGGACTTGCCAACCTTAACACAAGTATTTCTCAATTTCACAATTACTCAACTAGCACACTCTAATATTACCACCTTTATATCTCAAAACACTTATCAAGTATCGAACTTCTCATGATATTCAATGAACTCAATAAGGAAGATTAATTTCACAATTAAAGCAAATTACCATGCTGTTTAAGACTCTCAAAATAATATAAGTGAAGCATGAGAGATTAATAATTTCTATAAAATAAAAACCACCACCGTGCTCTAAAAGATATAAGTGAAGCACTAGAGCAAAAACTATATAGCTCAAAAGATATAAGTGAAGCACATAGAGTATTGTAACAAATTACGAATCATGTGTGTCTCTCTCAAAAGGTGTGTACAGCAAGGATCATTGTGGTAAAAAATCAAAGACTCAAATCATACAAGACGCTCCAAGCAAAACACATATCATGTGGTGAATAAAAATATAACCCCAAGTAAAGTTACCGATAGACGAAGACGAAAGAGGGGATGCCTTCTGGGGCATCCCCAAGCTTAGGCTTTTGGTTGTCCTTGAATTTTACCTTGGGGTGACTTGGGCATCCCCAAGCTTAGGCTCTTGCCAATCCTTGTTCCATAGTCCATCAAATCTTTACCCAACCTTGAAAACTTCACAACACAAAACTTAACAGAAAATCTCGTAAGCTCCGTTAGCGAAAGAAAACAAAGCACCACTTCAAGGTACTGTAATGAACTCATTATTTATTTATATTGGTGTTAAACCTACTGTATTCCAACTTCTATATGGTTTATAAGCTCTTTTACTAGCCATTGATTCATCAAAATAAGCAAACAACACGCGAAAAACAGAATCTGTCAAAAACAGAACAGTCTGAGTAATCTGTATCAAACACAAACTTCTGGAACTCAGAAAAATCTACCAAAATAGGACGACCTGGATAATTTGTTTATTGATCTACTGCAATTGGAATCAGGATTTTATCACGTTCGGGTGATTTTGAACAATTGTTTTCGTGAACAGAAAGTTTCTGGATTTTTCAGCAAATCAAATAACTATCATCCAAGAAGATCCTATAGGTTTAACTTGGCACAAACACTAATTAAAACATAAAAACAAATCTAACCAGAGGCTAGATCAAATATTTATTTCAAAACAGAAATAAAAAGCAAGAAACTAAAATAAAATTGGGTTGCCTCCCAACAAGCGCTATCGTTTAACGCGCCTAGCTAGGCATAAAAGCGAAGATAGATCTAGGTATTCCCATCTTTGGTAGGCAGTTCTTCAATAAGACACCTTTTACCCTTAGGAGTTTCTTTCTTTTTATTAATTATCAAACTCCTAGGCACAAAATCGAGAAAATCATTTGTAGCAAAAGGTTCCTTAAGGATAGTTAGAAAGTTGGGGTGAACACTTATGGATTTGAGGTCCGCATTTCCCTTACTAGATGTTTCACCCTTATTTTTAGGAACATACATCAATTTGGCAATCTTAGCATTAGAAGGAGTGTTTTTCACGGAAGAAAATGCAGACCCTAGGTTGGTAATAATATCCTCAATTTTATCAATTCTAGTAGAATCTTGATCTATCTTTTCATTAACCATAGGTTCCTTTTCTTTTAAAAAATTAAGAGCAACTCCTACCTTAGATTCGTATTGGGTAACTTGGTTGTGGATCTTTCTATCCAAATTTTCAATCAACTCTACGGTGACAACTTTATTTTCAATAATTTCAAGCCGTTGCATCACATGTTCCAAAGTTAAAATAGTTCCATTAACCAAAAGAGGTGGTGGGCCAAACAAATCTATCATAGCATTATAAGAATCAAAAGTATGGCTACCCAAGATATAAGGAGGTTTATGTGTGATAGAGCGTATCATATCACGGGGTTTGGATGCACCGGCGAAGTTTGCATCAACTCTCAAGGCGAGAAAGGGCAATGCACGGTACCGTAGAGGCTAGAAATTTGTGGAAGGTTGAGAGTGCGTATAATCCATGGACTCACATTAGTCATAAAGAACTCAAATACTTATTGCAAAAGTTTATTAGCCCTCGAAGGAAAGTACTACTACGCATGCCCCTAGAGGGATAGATTGGTAGGAAAAGACCATCGCTCATCCCCGACCAGCAGTCATAAGGAAAGCAATAAAAGAACACCTTATATGTCAAAATTGTCACACAACTTTTACCATACATGCATGCTACGGGACTGGCCAACCTTAACACAAGTATTTCTCAATTTCACAATTACTCAACTAGCACACTCTAATATTACCACCTTTATATCTCAAAACACTTATCAAGTATCAATCTTCTCATGATATTCAATGAACTCAATAAGGAAGATTAATTTCACAATTAAAGCAAATTACCATGCTGTTTAAGACTCTCAAAATAATATAAGTGAAGCATGAGAGATCAATAATTTCTATAAAATAAAAACCACCACCGTGCTCTAAAAGATATAAGTGAAGCACTAGAGCAAAAACTATATAGCTCAAAAGATATAACTGAAGCACATAGAGTATTCTAACAAATTACGAATCATGTGTGTCTCTCTCAAAAGTTGTGTACAGCAAGGATCATTGTGGTAAAAAAATAAAAGACTCAAATCATACAAGAAGCTCCAAGCAAAACACATATCATGTGGTGAATAAAAATATAGCCCCAAGTAAAGTTACCGATAGACGAAGACGAAAGAGGGGATGCCTTCCGGGGCATCCCCAAGCTTAGGCTTTTGGTTGTCCTTGAATTTTCCCTTGGGGTGACTTGGGCATCCCCAAGCTTAGGATCTTGCCAATCCTTGTTCCATAGTCCATCAAATCTTTACCCAAAACTTGAAAACTTCACAACACAAAACTTAACAGAAAATCTCGTGAGCTCCGTTAGCGAAAGAAAACAAAACACCACTTCAAGGTACTGTAATGAACTCATTCTTTATTTATATTGGTGTTAAACCTACTGTATTCCAACTTCTATATGGTTTATAAGCTCTTTTACTAGCCATAGATTCATCAAAATAAGCAAACAACACGCGAATAACAGAATCTGTCAAAAACAGAACAGTCTAAGTAATCTGTATCAAACACAAACTTCTGGAACTCAGAAACATCTACCAAAATAGGACGACCTAGATAATTTGTTTATTGATCTACTGCAATTGGAATAAGTATTTTATCACGTTCTGGTGATTTTAAACAATTGTTTTCGTGAACAGAAAGTTTCTGGAATTTTCAGCAAGATCAAATAACTATCATCCAAGAAGATCCTATAGGTTTAACTTGGCACAAACACTAATTAAAACATAAAAAAATCTAACCAGAGGCTAGATCAAATATTTATATATAAAAAGAAATAAAAAGCAAGAAACTAAAATAAAATTGGGTTGCCTCCCAACAAGCGCTATCGTTTAACGCCCCTAGCTAGGCATAAAAGCGAAGATAGATCTAGGTATTGCCATCTTTGGTAGGCAGTTCTTCAATAAGACACCTATAACCCTTAGGCATTTCTTTATTTTTATTAATTATCAAACTCCTAGGCACAAAATCGAGAAAATCATTTGTAGCAAAAGGTTCCCTAAGGATAGCGAGAAAGTTGGGGTGAACACTTATGGATTTGAGGTCCGCATTTCCCTTACTAGATGTTTCACCCTTATTTTTAGGAACATACATCAATTTGGCAATATTAGCATTAGAAGGAGTGTTTTTCACGGAAGAAAATGCAGACCCTAGGTTGGTAATAATATCCTCAATTTTATCAACTCTAGTAGAATCTTCATCTATCTTTTCATTAACCATAGGTTCCTTTTCTTTAAAAAATTTAAGAGGAACTCCTACCTTAGATTCGTATTGGGTAACTTGGTTGTGGATCTTTCTATCCAAATTTTCAATCAACTCTACGGTGGCAACTTTATTTTCAATAATTTCAAGCCGTTGCATCACATGTTCCAAAGTTAAAATAGTTCCATTGACCAAAAGAGGTGGTGGGCCAAACAAATCTATCATAGCATTATAAGAATAAAAAGTATGGCTACCCAAGATATAAGGAGGTTTATGTGTGATAGAGCGTATCATATCACGGGGTTTGGATGCACCGGCGAAGTTTGCATCAACTCTCAAGGCGAGAAAGGGCAATGCACGGTACCGTAGAGGCTAGAAATTTGTGGAAGGTTGAGAGTGCGTATAATCCATGGACTCACATTAGTCATAAAGAACTCAAATACTTATTGCAAAAGTGTATTAGCCCTCGAAGGAAAGTACTACTACGCATGCCCCTAGAGGGATAGATTGGTAGGAAAAGACCATCGCTCATCCCCGACCAGCAGTCATAAGGAAAGCAATAAAAGAATACCTTATATGTCAAAATTGTCACACAACTTTAACCATACGTGCATGCTACGGGACTTGCCAACCTTAACACAAGTATTTCTCAATTTCACAATTACTCAACTAGCACACTCTAATATTACCACCTTTATATCTCAAAACACTTATCAAGTATCGAACTTCTCATGATATTCAATGAACTCAATAAGGAAGATTAATTTCACAATTAAAGCAAATTACCATGCTGTTCAAGACTCTCAAAATAATATAAGTGAAGCATGAGAGATTAATAATTTCTATAAAATAAAAACCACCACCGTGCTCTAAAAGATATAAGTGAAGCACTAGAGCAAAAACTATATAGCTCAAAAGATATAAGTGAAGCACATAGAGTATTGTAACAAATTACGAATCATGTGTGTCTCTCTCAAAAGGTGTGTACAGCAAGGATCATTGTGGTAAAAAATCAAAGACTCAAATCATACAAGACGCTCCAAGCAAAACACATATCATGTGGTGAATAAAAATATAACCCCAAGTAAAGTTACCGATAGACGAAGACGAAAGAGGGGATGCCTTCTGGGGCATCCCCAAGCTTAGGCTTTTGGTTGTCCTTGAATTTTACCTTGGGGTGACTTGGGCATCCCCAAGCTTAGGCTCTTGCCAATCCTTGTTCCATAGTCCATCAAATCTTTACCCAACCTTGAAAACTTCACAACACAAAACTTAACAGAAAATCTCGTAAGCTCCGTTAGCGAAAGAAAACAAAGCACCACTTCAAGGTACTGTAATGAACTCATTATTTATTTATATTGGTGTTAAACCTACTGTATTCCAACTTCTATATGGTTTATAAGCTCTTTTACTAGCCATTGATTCATCAAAATAAGCAAACAACACGCGAAAAACAGAATCTGTCAAAAACAGAACAGTCTGAGTAATCTGTATCAAACACAAACTTCTGGAACTCAGAAAAATCTACCAAAATAGGACGACCTGGATAATTTGTTTATTGATCTACTGCAATTGGAATCAGGATTTTATCACGTTCGGGTGATTTTGAACAATTGTTTTCGTGAACAGAAAGTTTCTGGATTTTTCAGCAAATCAAATAACTATCATCCAAGAAGATCCTATAGGTTTAACTTGGCACAAACACTAATTAAAACATAAAAACAAATCTAACCAGAGGCTAGATCAAATATTTATTTCAAAACAGAAATAAAAAGCAAGAAACTAAAATAAAATTGGGTTGCCTCCCAACAAGCGCTATCGTTTAACGCGCCTAGCTAGGCATAAAAGCGAAGATAGATCTAGGTATTCCCATCTTTGGTAGGCAGTTCTTCAATAAGACACCTTTTACCCTTAGGAGTTTCTTTCTTTTTATTAATTATCAAACTCCTAGGCACAAAATCGAGAAAATCATTTGTAGCAAAAGGTTCCTTAAGGATAGTTAGAAAGTTGGGGTGAACACTTATGGATTTGAGGTCCGCATTTCCCTTACTAGATGTTTCACCCTTATTTTTAGGAACATACATCAATTTGGCAATCTTAGCATTAGAAGGAGTGTTTTTCACGGAAGAAAATGCAGACCCTAGGTTGGTAATAATATCCTCAATTTTATCATTTCTAGTAGAATCTTGATCTATCTTTTCATTAACCATAGGTTCCTTTTCTTTTAAAAAATTAAGAGCAACTCCTACCTTAGATTCGTATTGGGTAACTTGGTTGTGGATCTTTCTATCCAAATTTTCAATCAAATCTACGGTGACAACTTTATTTTCAATAATTTCAAGCCGTTGCATCACATGTTCCAAAGTTAAAATAGTTCCATTAACCAAAAGAGGTGGTGGGCCAAACAAATCTAGCATAGCATTATAAGAATCAAAAGTATGGCTACCCAAGATATAAGGAGGTTTATGTGTGATAGAGCGTATCATATCACGGGGTTTGGATGCACCGGCGAAGTTTGCATCAATTCTCAAGGCGAGAAAGGGCAATGCACGGTACCGTAGAGGCTAGAAATTTGTGGAAGGTTGAGAGTGCGTATAATCCATGGACTCACATTAGTCATAAAGAACTCAAATACTTATTGCAAAAGTTTATTAGCCCTCGAAGGAAAGTACTACTACGCATGCCCCTAGAGGGATAGATTGGTAGGAAAAGACCATCGCTCATCCCCGACCAGCACTCATAAGGAAAGCAATAAAAGAACACCTTATATGTCAAAATTGTCACACAACTTTTACCATACGTGCATGCTACGGGACTTGCCAACCTTAACACAAGTATTTCTCAATTTCACAATTACTCAACTAGCACACTCTAATATTGCCACCTTTATATCTCAAAACACTTATCAAGTATCAAACTTCTCATGATATTCAATGAACTCAATAAGGAAGATTAATTTCACAATTAAAGCAAATTACCATGCTGTTTAAGACTCTCAAAATAATATAAGTGAAGCATGAGAGATTAATAATTTCTATAAAATAAAAACCACCACCGTGCTCTAAAAGATATAAGTGAAGCACTAGAGCAAAAACTATATAGCTCAAAAGATATAAGTGAAGCACATAGAGTATTGTAACAAATTACGTATCATGTGTGTCTCTCTCAAAAGGTGTGTACAACAAGGATCATTGTGGTTAAAAAATCAAAGACCCAAATCATACAAGACGCTCCAAGCAAAACACATATCATGTGGTGAATAAAAATATAGCCCCAAGTAAAGTTACCGATAGACGAAGACGAAAGAGGGGATGCCTTCCGGGGCATCCCCAAGCTTAGGCTTTTGGTTGTCCTTGAATTTTACCTTGGGGTGACTTGGGCATCCCCAAGCTTAGGATCTTGCCAATCCTTGTTCCATAGTCCATCAAATCTTTAACCAAACTTGAAAACTTCACAACACAAAACTTAACAGAAAATCTCGTGAGCTCCGTTAGCGAAAGAAAACAAAACACCACTTCAAGGTACTGTAATGAACTCATTCTTTATTTATATTGGTGTTAAACGTACTATATTCCAACTTCTATATGGTTTATAAGCTCTTTTACTAGCCATAGATTCATCAAAATAAGCAAACAACACGCGAAAAACAGAATCTGTCAAAAACAGAACAGTCTGAGTAATCTGTATCAAACACGTTCTGGTGACCTGGATAATTTGTTTATTGATCTACTGCAATTGGAATCAGTATTTTATCACGTTCTGGTGATTTTAAACAATTGTTTTCGTGAACAGAAAGTTTCTGGAATTTTCAGCAAGATCAAATAACTATCATCCAAGAAGATCCTATAGGTTTAACTTGGCACAAACACTAATTAAAACATAAAAACAAATATAACTAGAGGCTAGATCAAATATTTATTTCTAAACAGAAATAAAAAGCAAGAAACTAAAATAAAATTGGGTTGCCTCCCAACAAGCGCTATCGTTTAACGCCCCTAGCTAGGCATAAAAGCGAAGATAGATCTAGGTATTGCCATCTTTGGTAGGCAGTTCTTCAATAAGACACCTACTACCCTTAGGAGTTTCTTTCTTTTTATTAATTATCAAACTCCTAGGCACAAAATCGGAAAATCATTTGTAGCAAAAGGTTCCTTAAGGATAGCGAGAAAGTTGGGGTGAACACTTATGGATTTGAGGTCCGCATTTCCCTTACTAGATGTTTCACCCTTATTTTTAGGAACATACATAAATTTGGCAATCTTAGCATTAGAAGGAGTGTTTTTCACGGAAGAAAATGCAGACCCTAGGTTGGTAATAATATCCTCAATTTTATCAATTCTAGTAGAATCTTGATCTATCTTTTCATTAACCATAGGTTCCTTTTCTTTAAAAAATTTAACAGCAACTCCTACCTTAGATTCGTATTGGGTAACTTGGTTGTGGATCTTTCTATCCAAATTTTCAATCAACTCTATGGTGGCAACTTTATTTTCAATAATTTCAAGCCATTGCATCACATGTTCCAAAGTTAAAATAGTTCCATTAACCAAAAGAGGTGGTGGGCCAAACAAATCTATCATAGCATTATAAGAATCAAAAGTATGGCTACCCAAGAAATTTCCTCCGGTAATAGTATCAAGAATATATATATTCCAAGGAGTGATGCCTACATAAAAATTGGGAAGATGAACGGAAGTAGATTGCTTCCTAGTAGATCTATTTTGCGCATTGCAAATTCTGTACCAAGCATCTTTTATATTTTCTCCCTCCCTTTGTTTAAAATTAAGAACTTCATTCTCGGGAGACAAAGGAGTAGATAGAGGACTAGCCATAACGACGAAGCAAGCGAAAAAGAGGCGGACAGAAAAGAGGGCGAATAAAACGAGAGGCAGATGGCAAATAATGTAATGCGAGGGATAAGAGTTCATGATGGGTACTTGGTATGTCTTGACTTGTGCGTAAACTCCACGGCAACGGCGCCAGAAATCCTTCTTGCTACATCTTGAGCACTGCGTTGGTTTTTCCCTTGAAATGAAAAGGGTGATGCAGTAAAGTAGCGTAAGTATTTCCGTCAGTTTTTGAGAACCAAGGTATCAATCCAGTAGGATACCACGCTCAAGTCCCTCGTACCTACACAAACAAATAAGAACCTTGCAACCAACGCGATAAAGGGGTTGTCAATCCCTTCACGACCACTTGCAAAAGTGAGATCTGATAGAGATGATAAGATAATATTTTTCATATTTTTATGATAAGGATTAAAAGTAAAGATTGCAAAATAAACGGTAATAGAAATCGCTAGTTGACGGGAGATTAATATGATGGAAAATAGACCCGGGGGCCATAGGTTTCACTAGTGGCTTCTCTCAAGAGCATAAGTATTACAGTGGGTGAACAAATTACAGTCGAGCAATTGATAGAATTGAGCATAGTTATGAGAATATCTAGGTATGATCATGTATATAGGCATCACATCCATGACAAGTAGACCGACTCCTGCCTGCATCTACTACTATTACTCCACACATCGACCGCTATCCAGCATGCATCTAGAGTATTAAGTTCATAAGAACAGAGTAACGCTTTAAGCAAGATGACATGATGTAGAGGGATAAACTCATGCAATATGATATAAACCCCACCTTTTTATCCTCGATAGCAACAATACAATACGTGTCGTTTCCCCTACTGTCACTGGGATCGAGCACCGCAAGATTGAACCCAAAGCTAAGCACTTCTCCCATTGCAAGAAAGATCAATCTAGTAGGCCAAACCAAACTGATAATTCGAAGAGACTTGCAAATATGACCAATCATACATAATAGAATTCAGAGAAGATTCAAATATTGTTCATAGATAATCTGGATCATAAACCCACAATTCATCGGATCTCGACAAACACACCGCAAAAGAAGATTACATCGAATAGATCTCTAAGAGAAACGACGAGAACTTTGTATTGAGATCCAAAGAGAGAGAAGAAGCCATCTAGCTAATAACTATGGACCCGAAGGTCTGAGGTAATCTACTCACACATCGTCGGAGAGGCAATGGTCTTGATGTAGAAGCCCTCCGTGATCAATGCCCCCTCTGGCGGAGCGCCGGAAAAGGCCCCAAGATGGGATCTCACAGGTACAGAAGGTTGCGGCGGTGGAATTAGGTTTTCGTCGTGCTGCCCAATGGTTTGGGGGTATGTAGGTATATATAGGAGGAAGAAGTGGGTCGGTGGAGCCACGAGGGGCCCACTAGGGTGGAGGGCGTGCCTAGGGGGGTACGCGCGCCCCCATCCTCGTGGCTTCCTTGTTGGTTGCTTGACGTCTACTCCAAGTCCTCTGGATCACGTTTGTTCACAAAATCACGTTCCCGAAAGTTTCATTCCGTTTGGACTCCGTTTGATATTCCTTTCCTTCGAAACACTGAAATAGGCAAAAAAACAGCAATTTGGGCTGGGCCTCCAGTTAATAGGTTAGTCCCAAAAATAATATAAAAGTGTATAAATAAGACCATTAAACATCCAAAACAGAATATATATTAGCATGGAACAATAAAAAATTATAGATACGTTGGAGACGTATCAACATGCTCCGCTTGTATACCGTCAAAACGCTCCTCCAACTTCCTCACTTCATCTACGTATGCCTCCATCAACGAGCTGTGGTAATCCTTGTTGACTTGCTTGACGACAAGATGTGAATCACCCCAGATGATGAGCTTCTTGATTCCGAGGTCTGCCGTGATCCTGAGACCAGCAAGCAATCCCTCGTACTCTGCAGTGTTATTTGTTGATCTCTCCCGGGGAAACTGCATTTGGACTACATACTTGAGGTGCTCTCCGGTGGGTGCGAGAAGTAGCACACCGGCACCGGCGCCCTGCAGCGAGAAGGCCCCATCGAAGTACATAATCCAGTTGCGACTTGTTTCCTTGCGGGGGAGAGTAGTCTCTTGAATCTCCTCGTCGGGCATTGAGGTCCATTCTGCAATGATCTCTGCCAAGACTCTACTCTGGATTGTCGAACTACTTTCAAACTTTAAAGCAAAGCTCGACAGTTCAAAGGCCCATTCCACAATCCTCCTGGTTGCATCTGGGTTACGCAAGATCCGTTGCAACGGGAGGCGGGTAACGACGGTGATCTCGTGTGCTTGGAAGTAATGACGCAGCTTCCTCGAGGCCATAAGGAGGCCAAAGAGCAATTTGTACACGCCGGAGTACCTTGATCTAGCCCCCCCGCACCAGGGAGCTGACAAAGTAAACTGGGTGCTACATCATCTTCTTCTTCTGCACCACTTCATTTGGTTGCGCCACCTCTGTCCCAGTGGCGTCAGATTCTGCCAGGCGCCCTGCCTCGCCATCTGTCAGCTCTGCCGTTGCTACCACTTCTGCATCGACCTCCCTCTGCGCCACTAACGTAACACTGACCACTTGATTTGTTGCCGCTAGATATAGTAGCAACGACTCTTGTGGTTTAGGTGCAACCAGTATTGGCGTTGAGGAGAGGTATTTCTTCAAATTTTGCAGCGCTGCTTCGGCCTCTGGGGTCCACTCCATTGGGCCCGCCTTTTTCAAGATTTTGAAAAAGGGAAGGGCGCGCTCGGCGGATTTGGAGATAAACCTGCTCAAGGCAGCGACACAGCCAGCAAGCCGACACACATCCTTGACTCGCCTTGGGCCTCAATCTGCTCAATTGCCTTGATCTTGTTGGGGTTCGCCTCGACCCCGCGCTGTGACACAAAGAACCCGAGAAGCTTGCCGGATGGAACACCAAAGACGCACTTCTCAGGGTTCGGCTTGAGGTTGATCTTGCGCAAATTGGCAAATGTTTCTTCTAAGTCTTGTATGAGTGTTGCCCTGTCCTTGGTTTTGACCACTATGTCATTCATATAGGCTTCCATATTTCTACGTAGCTGAGGCTCAAAACCAATTTGGACTGCTCTTGCGAACGTTGAACCAGCGCTCTTTAACCCAAAAGGCATTCGTATAAAACAATACGTACCACATGGGGTGGTAAACGCGGTCTTCTCTTCATCTTCTCTTGTCATGAAAATCTGGTGGTATCCTGAGTAAGCGTCAAGGAATGAAAGCAAATCACACCCGGCCATGGAGTCCACAATCTGGTCGATGCGCGGCAAAGGGAAAGGATCCTTTGGACAAGCCTTATTGATGTCTGTGTAATCAATACATAGCCTCCACTTCCCATTTGCCTTGCGCACCACCACCGGATTGGCCAACCACGTCGGGTGGAGCACTCCTCTGACCAAGCCTGCTGCTTCCAACTTCCTGATTTCCTCTGTGATGAACTCTTCTCGTTCCAAAGCATGCTTACTGACCTCCTGCTTAATGGGTCGTGCATGAGGGCAGACAGCAAGATGGTGCTCAATCACCTCCCTCGGAACGTCGGGGATGTCGGAAGCTTGCCATGCAAACACATCGACATTCGCTCATAGGAAGGTGACGAGCGCGCCTTCCTATTTGCTATCGAGGTTGGAGCTTATGGTGAAAGCTCCTCCCGTGCCATCCTCCTTGACGGACACCTTCTTGGTCTCTGGTGGTGCAGCTCTGGATTTCTTGCTCTTGCCAGTGGAGCTCTCTGGCACGTCCTCGACGGGAGCACAACACTCCAAAGAGGTGCGCTTACCGGAGTGGGTGCGAGAGGTCTTGCCGGTCTTCTTCCCTCTAGGGGCTTCAGCGGCAGGAGCAAGTGCCTTAGCGGCAGTTGCCGCAACTGCCTCCCGGTAGAGTTCGTCGGCGCAGATTGCTACCTCTTGAGCACTGCGTTGATTTTCCCTTGAAGAGGAAAGGGTCATGCAAAAGCAGCATAAGTATTTCCCTCAGTTTTTGAGAACCAAGGTATCAATCCAATAGGAGGCCACGCACGAGTCCCTCGCACCTACACAAACAAATAAAATCCTCGCAACCAACGCAATAAAGGGGTTGTCAATCCCTTCACGGTCACTTACGAAAGTGAGATCTGATAGATATGATAAGATAATATTTTTGGTATTTTTATGATAAAGATGCAAAGTAAAATAAAAGGCAATAAAATAACTAAATTTTGGAAGATTAATATGATGGAAAATAGACTCGGGGGCCATAGTTTTCACTAGTGGCTTCTCTCGAGAGCATAAGTATTACGGTGGGTAAACAAATTACTGTTGAGCAATTGACAGAATTGAGCATAGTTATGAGAATATCTAGGTATGATCATGTATATAGGCATCACGTCCAAGACAAGTAGACCGACTCCTGCCTGCATCTACTACTATTACTCGACACAGCGACCGCTATCCAGCATGCATCTAGAGTATTAAGTTCAAAAGAACAGAGTAACGCTTTAAGTAAGATGACATGATGTAGAGGGATAAACTCATGCAATATGATATAAACCCCATCTTGTTATCCTCGATGGCAACAATACAATACGTGCCTTGCTGCCCCTACTATCACTGGGAAAGGACACCGCAAGATTGAACCCAAAGCTAAGCACTTCTCCCATTGCAAGAAAGATCAATCTAGTAGGCCAAACCAAACTGATAATTCGAAGAGACTTGCAAAGATAACCAATCATTCATAAAAGAATTCAGAGAACATTCAAATATTGTTCATAGATAAACTTGATCATAAACCCACAATTCATCGATCTCAACAAACACACCGCAAAAGAAGATTACATCGAATAGATCTCCACAAGAGAGGGGGAGAACATTGTATTGAGATCCAAAAAGAGAGAAGAAGCCATCTAGCTAATAACTATGGACCCAAAGGTCTGAGGTAAACTACTCATACATCATCGGAGAGGCTATGGTGTTGATGTAGAAGCATTCCGTGATCGATGCCCCCTCCGGCGGAGCTCCGAAAAAGGCCCCAAGATGGGATCTCGCGGGTACAGAAGGTTGCGGCGGTGGAATTAGGTTTTTGGCTCCGTATCTGGTAATTTGAGGGTACGTAGTTATATATAGGAGGAAGAAGTACGTTGGTGGAGCAACGTGGGCCCCACGAGGGTGGAGGGCGCGCCTGGGGGGGGGGGGGTAGGCGCGCCCCCTACCTCGTGCCTTCCTGGTTGCTTTCTTGACGTAGGGTCCAAGTCCTCTGGATCACGTTTGTTCCAAAAATCACGTTCCCGAAGGTTTCATTCCGTTTGGACTCCGTTTGATATTCTTTTTCTGCGAAACTCTGAAATAGGCAAAAAACTACAATTCTGGGCTGGGCCTCCGGTTAATAGGTTAGTCCCAAAAATAATATAAAAGTGTATAATAAAGCCCAATAATGTCCAAAAAAGAATATAATATAGCATGGAACAATCAAGAATTATAGATACGTTGGAGACGTATCACAAATCAGTGCATCTTTCTTGTCGGAGGGGACGGTGATGATGGTCATCGGCCCAGGCATCTTCAGCGTGTTGTAAGCGTAATGTGAGGCCACCATGAATTTGGCTAGTGCCGGGCGGCCGAGAATCCCATTGTTGGGCAAGGGGATCTCGGCAACATAAAAAAATCCTCTCTGTCCTATTGTTCAGTTCGCCTCCAAATGTCACGGGCAGCGTGACCTTACCCTTTGGCTGGCTTCTTCCCGGATTGACCCCTTGAAACGTGCCCGTCTCTTTGGGGTCTCCATCAAGAATCTGCAGCCTTTTGATCACAACAGGCGAGATCAAGTTCAGACCGGCCCCGCCGTCAACCAGCATTTTTGTCACCTTGAGGTTGCGTATTGTTGGTGAGACCAACAGTGGCAAACACCCGACCGCAGTTGTGCGATCAGGGTGGTCCTCTGTGTCAAAAATGATAGGCGTGCTGGACCACTTCAGTGGCTTTTGAGCATCGAACGATGGTTCCGCTGCTGTGATCTCACGCGCCCACTGCTTGAGCTGGCAGTGAGAGGTGTGCAGCGAGGCGCCACCATCGACGCACATGGCCTTCGTAGCTTTCTGGAACTCATGCTCGCGAGACTCATCATCCTCGTCATGATCTTCCTCTTCTTGTTTCTTGTCGCGGCCCCGAGCGGGCCTTTCTGGTTGATTATATTTGCCGCGGCGGCCAACTTGGCCGCCACGCTTCTTCCCCGATCCCTCAGCACCATCCTGGCCCTTCTCCTTGTCCCGCCTTTCATATTCGGTTTTCTGCTTCTCTGTGAGCTGCTCGACTTGCCGGCAGTTCTGGAGGTCATGGCCCTTGGTGTGATGGATCTTGCAGTACTGCTTGTCGAAGCCTCCTGGCTTGTCAGCAGCCGCCAAGGCCTGGTAGGTGGTGCACCCAGCAACTTCCTTGTCGGGGTCGTCTGCCTTGGTCTTCTTGGCAGTGCCGGCATCGTCGGATCCCTCGACGGCAAGCACGGCCTTGCCCTTGCGCTTCCTGTTGCGGCGTCGGCCCTTCTTTGCCGGGGTGATGGCGTCTTCGTTTGAGGAGTCGGTTTCCGCACCGGCGTCTTCGCCGAGGTACTTCCTTCCCTGTTCAGCCCGAGCACATCTATCAGCTAGAACGTAGAGTTCCGCCACATCTTTGACCTTGTTCATCGCCAGCTCTTCACGCATCTTACGGTTACGCACATTCTGATGGAATGCGTTGATGATAGCGGCGGAATGAACATCCGGGATGTTGTATTGCACTCGGCTGAACCTCTGTATGTACTTGCGCAGGTTTTTGCCTTCTTTCTGGGGGATGACATGCAAGTCACTTGCCTGGCCATGAGCTTGGTGGCCTCCCGTAAAGGCGCCAACAAACTCATGGTACAAATCCGACCAAGAAGAAATAGAACCCACTGGCAAGTGCATCAACCATGACATGACGTTGGGTTTAAGTGCCAACGGTAAGTAATTAGCAAGCACCTTGTCGTCGCGAGCTCCGGCAGCTTGCATCAGGATTGTGTAGATGCTAAGGAACTCTGTGGGTGAGTCTTGCCGTTGTACTTCTCACCGATGTCAGGCTTGAACATGCGGTGAGTGGGCCACTGGAACTGCCGCAGCTCACGGGTAAAGGCTGGGCAGCCCACTTCGTAAGGTAGGTCACGAGAGCCTCCCGGTGCTGGGTGGTCCATAGTGGGCCCGGCCCGCCTATCTGATTGATGGCGCGCGTCGCACCATCGCTCGATGGTGGTTCGAGCGTCTTCATGGGCTCGTTCCCGAAGAACTTGGCGCTGATCACGGTGGGTCCGTGGGTCGGACGACGCTATGGAAATGTTATCACAAGCGTCGTCCCGATGGACCGGCACCCGCGGTAACTGGCGTGGAGGAGGAGAGTGCATCGTGGCTGCAGCACCTCCGGTCCTTCCACCACTGGCATGCGGTGGTCAACAGAGCGTCGGCCTGAGGGCCCAGCTGGTCGCGGCTCATCTTCATTGGCGATGCCGATGAGACTTTGGATGGTGGCTCTCCACTCATCGAGCTTTTTCGCAGCAGGAGGGAAGTCGAGGAGCAACTGCGCGCGCGCCAAAGTTTCTGCTGCCGTGGGTGGCGGCGAAAGCTGCGTGGACCGTGACGCGCTCCGACTCCTAACCACGTTAGAAGGAGCTCTATCACGGGCATGCGGCTGCGCGCCATTTTCGCCAGCGCCCCGGCGTGCATGCTGGTCTTCTACGTCTCGGGAATGATGTGTAGAACTCTTCCTGCGGCAGCGGCCGAGGTCACTAGCGTGGTGGCGCTGCTTGTCGCACACAACCTGAGAAGAGCGCGTTGCGTGCACCGGCGTAGGCGTCTTGGAAGTCGCCGTGCTGCCCGTAGGCGGCACGACGCCGCCCTTGGAGGGCCCCGCGCCGCCTGCGGGGGGCACAGCTCTGTCTTTGGATTTGGTGGCGTGCGGCTCGTTGTCTCGTGCACGAACGATGCCGCTCGCCAGGCTTTGGCTGCCAGAGCGATGTGGGTGTTCCCTGGCCGCGCCTCGGCCTCCGTCCGCGACCGCCCCAGCGCTCACCCACAGTGGTACGGGTCGTTCGGCTCCAGATGAACCGATCACCGTGATCGTCTTCTTCTTGGGAGCCATGGTGATGAAGAACTGCTAGGCCGGATTCTCACAACTGCGCCCCCTACCTGGTGATGACGCACAAGTATAGGGGATCTATCATAGTCCTTTCGACAAGTAAGAGTATCGAACCCAACGAGGAGCAGAAGGAAATGACAAGCGGTTTTCAGTAAGATATTCTCTGCAAGCACTGAAATTATCGGTAACAGATAGTTTTGTGATAAGGTAATTTGTAACGCGTAACAAGTAATAAAAGTAAAAAAGGTGCAACAAGGTGGCCAATCCTTTTTGTAGCAAAGGACAAGCCTGGACAAACTCTTATATGAAGGAAAACGCTCCCAAGGACACATGGGAATTATCGTCAAGCTAGTTTTCATCACGCTCATATGATCTGCGTTCGGTACTTTGATAATTTGATATGTGGGTGGACCGGTGCTTGGGTACTGCCCTTTCTTGGACAAGCATCCCACTTATGATTAACCCCTATTGCAAGCATCCGCGACTACAAAAGAAGTATTAAGGTAAACCTAACCATAGCATGAAACATATGGATCCAAAGCAGCCCCTTACGAAGCAACTCATAAATTAGGGTTTAAGCTTCTGTCACTCTAGCAACCCATCATCTACTTATTACTTCCCAATGCCTTCCTCTAGGCCCAAATAATGGTGAAGTGTCATGTAGTCGACGTTCACATAACACCACTAGAGGAAAGACAACATACATCTCATCAAAATATCGAATGAATACCAAATTCACATGACTATTTATAGCAAGACCTCTCCCATGTCCTCAGGAACAAACGTAACTACTCACAAATCATATTCATGTTCATAATCAGAGGGGTATTAATATGCATAAAGGATCGGAACATTTGATCTTCCACCGAATAAACCAACTAGCATCAACTACAAGGAGTAATCAACACTACTAGCAACCTACAGGTACCAATCTGAGGTTTTGAGACAAAGATTGGATACAAGAGATGAACTAGGGTTTGAGATGAGATGGTGCTGGTGAAGATGTTGATGGAGATTGACCCCCTCCCACTGAGAGAATCGTTGGTGATGATTTCCCCCTCCCGGAGGGATGTATCCCCGGCAGAACAGCTCCGCCGGAGCCCTAGATTGGTTCCGCCTCATGGCGGCGGTGTTTCATCCCGAAAGCTTCCTACTGATTTTTTTTCCAAGGTGAAATACTTCATATAGCAGAAGATGGGCACCGGAGGCCTGCCAGGGGGCCCACAAGCCCTGGGCGCGCCCCCACCCTCGTGGATTGTGGGTGGCCCCCCTCTGGTACTTTCTTTGCTCATTATTTTTTATTAATTCCAAAAACTGCCTCCGTGAAGTTTCAGGACTTTTGGAGCTGTGCAGAATAGGTCTCTAATATTTGCTCCTTTTCCAGCCAAGAATTCCAGCTGCCGGCATTCTCCCTCTTCATGTAAACCTTGTAAAATAAGGGAGAATAGGCATAAGTATTGTGACATAAAGTGTAATAACATCCCATAATGCAATAAATATCGATACAAAAGCATGATGCAAAATGGACGTATCAACTCCCCCAAGTTTAGACCTCGCTTGCCCTCAAGCGGAAGCCGATAACGAAAAATATGTCCACATGTTTAGAGATAGAGGTGTCGATAAAATAAAATACGGACATGAGGGCATCATGATCACTCTTATAATAGCAACATATATAAATATTGTCATACGATTTCTTATGCTCAAGTAACAATCTATTCACAATGTCAAGTATGAATTAGAAACTTCATTGGAAACTAACAAACTACAATCTCGGTCATTGAAGCAATTGCAATTTATCATAACATCAGAAAGAGTCTATATAAGAGCTTTTCAGCAAGTCCACATACTCAACTATCATTTAGTCTTTCACAATTGCCAACACTCACGCAATACTTATGGTTATGGAGTTTTAATCAGACACAGAGAAAGATAGGGGCTTATAGTGTTGCCTCCCAACCTTTTACCTCAAGGGTAATGTCAACAATAATAGTTCATGCTAACTTACATCCAATTGGATATATATATCAGGATCTTTCCAATACAAGGTGCTTGCCAAAGGATAAAATGTAAAAAGGAAAGGTGAAGATCACCATGACTCTTGTATAAAGTATGAGACAAGAATAAAAGATAGGCCCTTCGCAGAGGAAAGCAGAGGTTGTCATGTGCTTTTATGGATGGATGCACAAAATCTTAATGTGAAAGAACGTCACTTTATATTGCCACTTGTGATATGGACCTTTATTATGCAGTCCGTTGCTTTTATTTCTTCCACATCACAAGATCGTATAAAGCTTATTTACTCCACACTAATAAATCATACATATTTAGAGAGCAAATTTTTATTGCATGCAACAATGACAACTTACTTGAAGGATCTTACTCAATCCATAGGTAGATATAGTGGACTCTCATGGCAAAACTGGGTTTAAGGATATTTGGAACCACAGGTAGTATCTCTACTTGGTGCAAAGAGTTTGGCTAGCATGAGGGAGAAAGGCAAGCTCAACATGTTGGATGATCCATGACAATATACTTCATTTCAGATATAAGAAAACATAACCCATTACGTTGTCTTCCTTGTCCAACATCAACTCTTTAGCATGTCATATTTTAGTGAGTGCTCACAATCATAAAAGATGTCCAAGATAGTATATTTATATGTGATAACCTCTCTTTCTTTATTACTTCCTATTAATTTCAACGATGGACAAAACTATGTTTGCGAACTCTCAACGACTTTTATTCATCATACTCTTTATATGTGAAGTCATTACTCTCCATAAGATCAATATGATCTCTTTATTTCTTTTTATTCTTTCTTTTTCTTTTATTCCCTCAACATCATAGCAAGATAATCAAGCCCTTGACTCAAAACTAATCTTTATTATATATAGCTCACGGACTCGATTACATAGAGGGATCATAAAGCAAAACTCAAAACTAGATCATACTAAAACATTATTCTACTAGATCAAGATATTACCAAAAGGATCGAATTAAGAAAAACGGTAAAGATAGAAGTGTGATGGTGATATGATACCGGGGCACCTCCCCCAAGCTTGGCAGTTGCCAAGGGGAGTGCCCATACCCATGTGATTATATCTCTTTCCTCGGAGGTGGTGATGATGGAGTTGTTGATGATGTAGGCTTGTCGTCCATCTTCCAAGGCATAGGTTCACCATCATAGAAGGATGATCGAGTCTCCGGGATCCTCAGATCTGCAGCCAAACTCATCCTCTTGAATCTATATTCATACTCACAGTTTTGGTTTTGTAGGTCATAGATCTGGGCTTGGAGGTGCTCGATTTTCTCATGAAGCTTGCAGATGGCCTCCCCAATGTTCTTGGCGTCCAGCTTGTGGTTGCTGGTGAACTCCGTGATCATTATGTGATTGGTGTCGAGTCCATGTTCCAACATCTCCTGGCACATGAAAACTTGTTGCTCCATTGCTTCGAGCCTTGTCTCCGCGCTTCCGGTCCTCCTTGGTCCCTCAACATCGCGGATGTGCAGCAACCCTTCACGCATCTCAATGGTTTGAGGATGTTGCAGCACCTCCGCGAGGCAGGGTTGATGACCTTCTCGAAGAACTTGTCCTTGGGGGCGCTTGGAGACGTCATGGTGATCTATATCTGTCAGAAAAACAGCTCGAAACGAAAACAGGGGATATTCGCTTGATACGAGAGTCAAAACCTTCAGGAGGTTATATAATGAATTTTTACCGACCAAAAGAAGTATCATGCAAGAAAACAGAGTCCGGAGAGCACACGAGGTGCCCACGAGGCAGGGGGCGCACCCAGGGGGGTAGGGCGCGCCCTCCACCCTCGTGGACGCCTCGTGTTCTTCCCGGACTACTTCTTATTTTCCTATTTTCTTAAATATTCCAAAACGGAGAAAATTTCCATTAGAACTGTTTTGGAGTTGGTTTACTTACCGTACCACATATCTATTCCTTTTCGGAGTCCGAAACGTTCCGGAAAGTGTCCCTTATGCACTCCTCTGGGGTTACGGTTTCAATAACATTAGTTTCAACATTTATAGGATTACCTGAGATATAATGTTTGATTCTTTGACCGTTCACCACCTTCGGATTTGTGCCTTCGAAGTTGTTGATTTTTATGGCACCGGAACGATAGACCTCCTCGATAACGTAAGGACCTTCCCATTTAGATAGGAGTTTTCCTGCAAAAAATCTGAAACGAGAGCTAAATAGCAACACATTAATCACCTACATTAAACTCACGCTTTTGTATCCTTTTGGCATGCCATCTTTTAACTTTTTCTTTAAATAGTTTGGCATTCTCATAAGCCTGGGTACTCCATTCATCAAGTGAGCTAATGTCAAATAGTCTCTTCTCACCGGCAAGTTTGAAATCATAATTGAGCTCTTTAATGGCCCAATAGCCTTATGTTCTAATTCGAGAGGTAAGTGACATGCTTTTCCATAAACCATTTTATACGGAGACATACCCATAGGATTTTTATATGCAGTTCTATAAGCCCATAATGCATCATCAAGTTTCTTGGACCAATTCTTCCTAGATCTATTAACAGTCTTTTGCAAGATTAATTTGATCTCTCTATTACTCAATTCTACTTGACCACTAGACTGTGGGTGGTAAGGAGATGCAATTCTATGATTAACGTCATACTTAGCAAGCATTTTACGAAAGGCACCATGAATAAAATGTGAACCACCATCAGTCATTAAGTATCTAGGGACTCCAAACCTCGGAAAAATGACTTCTTTAAGCATCTTAATAGAGGTGTTATGATCAGCATTACTAGTTGGAATAGCTTCTACCCACTTAGTAACATAATCAATAGCAACTAAGATATGTGTATACCCATTAGAGGAAGGGAACGGTCCCATATAATCAAAGCCCCAAACATCAAATGGTTCAATAACAAGTGAATAATTCATAGGCATTTCCTGAAGTCTACTAATATTACCAATCCTTTGGCATTCATCACAAGACAAGACAAAGTTACGAGCATCCTTGAAGAGAGTGGGCCAATAGAAACCGGATTCCAATACCTCTTCATCTTCACTAGCACCATCTCCTCTGAAACCCTAGTTCATCTCTTGTATTCATCTTGGTCCCAAAACCTCAGATTGGCACCTGTCGGTTGCTAGTAGTGTTGATTACTCCTTGTAGTTGATGCTAGTTGGTTTATTCGGTGTAAGATCATATGTTCAGAACTGTAATGATAATTAATACTCCTCTATTATGAACATGAATATGCCTTGTGAGTAGTTACGTTTGTTCCTGAGGACATGGGAGAAGTCTTGTTATAAGTAATCATGTGAATTTGGTATTCGTTCGATATTTTGATGAGATGTATGTTGTCTTTCCTCTAGTGGTGTTATGTGAACATCGACTACATGACACTTCACCATTATTTGGGCCTAGGGGAATGCATTGGGAAGTAATAAGTAGATGATGGGTTGCTAGAGTGATAGAAGCTTAAACCCTAGTTTATGCGTTGCTTCGTAAGGGGCTGATTTGGATCCATATGTTTCATGCTATGGTTAGGTTTACCTTAATTCTTCTTTCATAGTTGCGGATCCTTGCGAGGGGTTAATCATAAGTGGGAGGCTTGTCTAAGGAAGGGCAACACCCAAGCACCGGTACACCCACATATCAAATTATCAAAGTAACGAACGCGAATCATATGAGCATGATGAAAACTAACTTGACAACAATTCCCATGTGTCCTCGGGAGCGCTTTGCTTTATATAAGAGTTCATCCAGGCTTGTCCTTTGCTACAAAAAGGATTGGGCCACCTTGCTGCACCTTGTTTACTTTTACTTTTATTACATGTTACCCGTTATCAGAAAGAGACATAAATACATGGGTATGGGCACCCCCCTTGGTAATTGCCAAGCTTGGGGGTGGTGCCCCGGTATCGTATCACCATCACACCTTTATCTTCATCATTTTTCTTAGTTCGATCCTTTAGGTTATATCTTGATCTAGTAAAATAAAGTTTTTGTATGATTTAGCTTTAAGTTTTGTTTTGATCTCTATCTATGTAATTGAGTCCGTGAGATATGTAATAAAGAGTAGTTTTGAGTTGAGGGCTTTGCTTTCTTGGTATGATCTTCAGGGAATTAAATAAAAGAAAGAACAAAAGGAAATAATAAGATCATATATTGATTTTATGGAAAGTAATGACTTCACATATAAAGAGTATGGTGAATAAAAGTTGTTGAGAGTTGACAAACATAGTTTTGGTCATTGTTGCAATTAATAGGAAGTAATAAATGAAGAGAGGCTTCACATATAAATATACTATCTTGGACATCTTTTGTAATTGTGTGCACTCATTAAAATATGACATGCTAAATGGTTGATGTTGGACAAGTAAGACAACACAATGGGTTATGTTCTCTTATATCCGAATAGAAGTTATATTGTCATGGATCATCCAACATGTTGAGCTTGCCTTTCCCTCTCATGCTAGCCAAATTCTTTGCACCAAGTAGAGATACTACTTGTGCTTCCAAACATACATAAACCCAGTTTTGCCATGAGAGTCCACCATACCTACCTATGGATTGAGTAAGATCCTTCAAGTAAGTTGTCATCGGTGCAAGCAATAAAAATTGATCTCTAAATATGCATGATCTATTAGTGTGAAGAAAATAAGCTTTATACGAACTTGTGATATGGAAGAAATAAAAGTGATGGACTGCATAATAAAGGTCCTTATCACAAGCGGCAATATAAAGTGGCGTTCTTCTGCATTAAGATTTTGTGCATTCAACCATAAAAGCGCATGACAACCTCTTCTTCCCTCTGCGAAGGGCCTATCTTTTACTTTTATCTCCTACCCTTATACAAGAGTCATGGCGATCTTCACCTTTCCTTTTTACACTTTTTCCTTTGGCAAGCACTATGTGTTGGAGAGATCCGAATATATATATCCACTCGGATGTTGGTTATCATAAAGTATTACTGTTGACATTACCAATGAGGTAAAAGGTTGGGAGGCGAAACTATAAGCCCCTATCTTTCTCTATGTCCGATTGAAACTTTGTACCCACAAGTATCGCGTGAGTGTTAGCAATTGTGAAAGATTAAATGATAGTTGAGTATGTGGACTTGCTGAAAAGCTCTTGAATTGACTCTTTCTGATGTTATGATGACTTGCAATTGCTTCAATGACTGACATCATAGTTTGTTAGTTTTCAATAAAGTTTCCGATTCATACTTTATCTTGTGAATGAATTGTTACTTTAGCATAAGAAATTATATGACAATATATGTTGCTGTTCTAAAGATGATCATGATGCCCTCATGTCCGTATTTTATTTTATTGACACCTCTATCTCTAAACATGTGGACATATTTATCGATATCGGCTTTCGCTTGAGGACAAGCGAGGTCTAAGCTTTGGGGAGTTGATATGTGCATTTTGCATCATGCTTTTATATTGATATTTATTGCATTATGGGCTGTTATTACACATTATATCACAATACTTATGCCTCTTCTCTCTTATTTTACAAGGTTTACACGAAGAGGTAGAATGCCGGCAGCTGGAATTCTGGACTGGAAAAGGAGAAAATATTAGAGACATATTCTGCACAACTCCAAAAGTCCTGAAACTTCATGGAGGATATTTTTGGAATGTATAAAAAATATTGGGCGAAGAAAGTACCAAAAGGGGGCCACCAGCCAGCCACAAGGGTGGAGGGTGCGCCCCCGTCCTTGTGGGCCCCCTATCAGGCCTCCGATGCCCATCTTCTGCTATATGGTGTGTTTTGACCTGGAAAAATTAGAAGGAAGCTTTCGAGATGAAGCGCCGCTGTCTCGAGGCGGAATCTGGGGAGAACCAATCTACGGCTCTGGCGGAGCTATTCTGCCGGGGAAACATCCCTCCGGGAGGGGGGAATCGAAGCCATCGTCATCACCAATGATCCTCTCATCGAGAGGGGGTCAATCTCCATCAACATCTTCACCAGCACCATCTCCTCTCAAACCCTAATTCATCTCTTGTATTCGATCTTGGTCCCAAAACCTCAAATTTGTACTTGTGGTACTACAAAAAAAATATACTTCCGTGATGATACGTGTTTGTCACGGTAGGTCACGTTTTCTGTCATGCATGTACATCCATGATGATTTTATGACAGAATCAAGATAGTCATACCTGTGTTGTCGTAGAAGTGTTCCATGACATTACCAAAATTGTCATCACGGAAGTGTCCACTTCCATGACGATAAATCGCGCGTCACAGAAGTGCTTTCGTCAAGGGTGACCGACACGTGGCATCCACTGTAACGGGTCGGAGTTAAGCTATCGGGTCCGTTTTGGATCCAGTAACCCGTTAACAGCTCGAACCAATGGGAATTTTCCAGGTGTAAAATTCTGATTGGCCAGAGGAAACACGTGTTAGCTCGTCAGTCGGTTAGATAGGCGCCTATGATATGTCGACGCGTGCGACGGGCCGCCACTAGCCCATTTAGCTTACAAAGGCCGGCCCGTTTCACTTGGTCAAAAGTTCGCGGGCTAGCCCATGAAAAGCCTGTTAACGGTCTCTTCGCAAATAGCCCATTTTACAGCCTGGTAACTCACGGCCCGTTAGGGCCTACCCAAAATCGGCCCAACAACGTTATGTGGGCCGTCGAATATAACACCAGCCCGTTTCACTTTCGGCCCATCTATGGCCCACGATGTCTTTCGGCCCATATGAGGCCTTTCATATCTTTAGGCCCTTTAGAGGCTCACGGTGACTCTAGCCCATAATGAATAGTAAATTTCTTTGTACCCATTAACGGCCCATGATTCACATGGGCCGTTTCTAGCCCGTGTTAGCTTTCGGCCTACTGACGACCCATGCGTTCTTGGGCTCCTTTCCGGCCCTTGATTACTTCCGGCCCATTACTGGCTTGTTCCCCTAATGGGCCAAATTAGGCCCGTGGCCAGAGTCGGCCCGTTTGTGGCATGTTAACCCATTGTGCCGTTTCCAGCCCGTCATATATTCTGGCCCATTAATGACCTGTTATGCCTGTGACAGAATTAAGCCTTTGCTGTCCTCCGGCCTGTTAACGGCCCGTTACCGTGCCGGGCCAATACCAATTACGCCCGTTTACGGCCCATGTAGACCCATTTATCCGACGGCCCGAGGCCCACCGATTCTACGACCCTGTTGGAGTCCCATTTATCGACGGCCTGTAGGAGGCCCATGGATCCTACGGCTTGTAGCAGGGTCAAGGTTACCATAGTCCGTATATGGCCCATGGTTGTTGCGGCCACTAGCAAATCAGGGGAAGGGAAGACTAGGAAATAAATAAGCCCAAAAATAACGCTAGGCTATTAAGGAGATTGCACATATTACATCCACTCGGCATCAAAGATCGCCACCGGTGCAAATATAGGGAACACCCTACACTATACAAAAATGGCTTGCTATTTTCTTCAGCCGGTGGCTGCCCGTTAAGAACAAATTTTGTATCGCAACAAAACAAATTACAACTATAAAACAAAAGGTTGGCATAAAAGTTAACAGTCTGGCAGATAAATGCACCACCAGAAGTTCAGAAGCTCAGTTCATTTAACCTGACTGTTACGTTTTCATGTTGTATTGTTCGATGGAGCACCATAACCTTTGCCTTCATTTATCCTAGGCTCCTGAACAACATAGGAAATGTCTGATAGTCTGGTTTCAAAACCATGCATATCTTGACGACATCGTACAATGTCTGTCCTTTTTTCACAAAGGGTCTCTGTTAGGGAAGGGACTTGTGCCTGGAGCGCAGATATAACATTGTTTTCAGCTTGCATATCTTGATCATGAGGCAGTTTGGACGAGATTGCCTTAACAACCAACCCAGTATTACGCAGGAACGTGCTTTTGGCACTGTTAGTGGACAGGTACTGACGCACTACAGCAAGAGCTGACATTGCAGTTATAGTTGCCTCGCCACCTTCAGAATGTGGCGGTTCCACCATTTTTTCCATAGCTTGCTAAAAAGTTGAGTTTTTACATTAGTAGTACCAGAATAGAAGATATTAAGGAGGCAGCAAAACCAAACAAAATAGCTTTGGTCTATACAGAACTTATTCAGATGAACCCATGTAAAATATTAGTTGTATTTTACTGTGAAGTACATAATAAAACCAGGTTCCAAACATATGACCATGTATCATGGCTAATGTATTGACTATTTCTTCACATTGTAATGACAGCTAAGGATAAAGAGACAAAGTTTATAATATGGTAAGCATAGTATGACATCATTCATATCACAAAACAAATGAGAACAGAACAACAGGCAATTGTAACATTGTGTGGGCAAGTCGAGCACTGAACTAGATTACAGATCAAGATCAAAGGAACATCACTCCTCTTTTTTAAACCTTGTAAGGTTCAATGATACGCTAAGACAATTGTGTATAAAATTGAAAAGAGTAATAGACATTGGCTGCAAACCATGCAGTTCAAGGCACAAGTCAGAGTAAGTAGTAGTTAAAAGGCATGAGGATTAAGGACTTACAACAACCGCTTTGACTGGTGTAGTCATGCCCTTCGTCTTGCTGGTGTGACAGTCCTTGAAGATTTCCATAGTATTTGGTTCAGGTACTTTTTGGTCCTTGCGGGCTTTCCTCTGCATTTGGAACAAGTCAATATAGATATGATAATATGGTACAGTGAAAAGAGTGAAACATCAGCTAATTACAAGAGCCTCGCAGTGTGCAATATAGCTACGAGATCCTGTCGTCTGTTGGAATTTCACTTTCGTACGGTTGGCCTTGTTCTTTGAACAACTCACCTACAAGAATATAGATTTGTGAGGCACATGCGTAAATAGGACTTCGACATGTGATTTGATCACATATATATAATGTACCTGATACTTTGGATCAGACCACTGTTTAATGAGGCCTCTGCAGTCTTCATCCGATATATTTTCCACTAGAGATGTTTGGGCAAGTTCACTGTTAGCCTTGCCTTCAAAGTGAGTTATCCTCAAGTTATACCGATACTGTCGCAAAGAAGACTTGAAAACATGGGTGCAAGCTAGTCTGGTTGCATCATCCTGGCTATCCAACTTGAACCTCATCTGTTGAAAATTATGGGAGTCTCATTATCAGCAACCTAGAAAGTATGGGACAGAGCAAGGCGATATTACTAGTTTCCATACATAACCATACTTACAGATAAATGGTCAAGGAAGGTGTTGAACTGGGTTTCGTCTTTGTCATTCCTATACGGAATCCATGTTGGGAGGATACGTACATGACACCTAACGGCATCTACTGCCTCTGATACTAACTTGGCTGACTCTGTAGCATCACGTGGCCTTTTTAAACCTGCCTCAAAACAGATCTCCATTCTTCCTCCTCTAGATTTAGTTAACCTATCGAGCATTATCCCTGATGTTTGTTTCCTCTTGCGCCTAGGTGCTAGTCCAACAACGAACATAGGAAGTGTTAGTGTACATCAAACTGTGAGACTACATATAAAGAAGCATGCAACTGTAACTTGACTCCAGCAACTACCTTCTTGTTGTTGAATCTCACAAAGTTCATCTGATCTTGCCAACTCGTCTTGTGTCAAGAGTGCTTTGGAAGTACTGTCAGGTGGCAAGGGAGCTTGGGAACGTGCTGCTAGCTGAGTTGATCAACGAGTAACTCGTGCAGCTGGTGGTACTGTGGAAGGTGTTGCAACAACTAGGGATGTCTCTGCTTGTTTGGTGGCAGCTATTTGTTTCTGTTTGGCTTGTTCTGCAGCTCGCGTAGCATGGGATACCCTGTTTTTACAATTTTTCGCTGGACTTTGACCTTCTATTGCACCATCAGTACCAGCAGAATCTGCAGCATTCTTCCGCTTCCTTTTCCCTGTCATTTTGTGTTCCTTCCTCTTTCTCTATGCCATGTTAAGTCAAGCCGACAAGAAAAATGAATAACAATTTAGTTCTTCAAAACAAATTGATGCGTGATACAGATGAACTAAACTTTGATGTTAGACAACCACATGACAGGAGGATGTAATATGTACGAAAAATAGGATGGCATGAGATAACTAGAACTATGATGTGTAAACTAAGCAGAAGACATATCACTAAATTAGAAGCAATGCAATGGAAGGTAGACACCATATGAAAGATGCTACAAATATCGCGCTACCAAGTTAACAGTGTCTCGTCATAAACGGCGTTTAAACAAATGTGAAGTAGTACAAGAAATAAATCATATGCAAGATGCAAATAACATCACACTACCAAGTTAAAGGTCTCTCGTCATTAGTGCCAGTGCATATTCACAACATTGCATATTCACAGCTTATGATGTGTAAACTTAGGAGAAGGCATTTCAATAAATTAGAAGCAATGAAAGCTAGACACCATATGAAAGATGCAACAAATATCACTCTACCAAGTTAAAACTGTCTAGTCATAAGTGCCATTTCAACAAATTAGAAGTAGTACAAGCTAGAAAAGAATGCGAGATGTAACCTATATCACACTCCCAACTCAAATGTGTCTTATGATAAGTGATTGTTGCAGGTTACACAACAGTAGTACTTTGATGTAAGAACATGGTGTGATAGAGAGATATTGTATGTTCTAGAAACAGGAACACGTGTCTTATTCACAAGTATAATGTGTAAAGTAAGCAGATGGTATTCAACAAGATTAGAAGCAATACAAGCTAGACATCATACATAACATGCAACCACATATAACAGTGCCAAGTTAGAGGGAGCACCTGTGATGGTGCACTAGGGGAGACGTCCTCATCATCAACACAGCTACGTTGAGTGTCTATGCATGTGTTGTCTTGCAAATCTTCTTGGGGGTGGCGGAGTAGAATCTGTAGAGGCCCTCGGTTTAGAAGGAGCAGCTATATCCGCTGCCTTGCTACTTTCCTTCCGCTTTATTGATTTTGAATTGTCAACTAAAACAGACAAGGAAAAGTAATAAGATTCACTCTTTAGAACTCATTCGTGCATGGTACTAAAAATCACTATGTCGGGGGAAATCGACACCTATGGGATCACTGGGATCCCTTCTATGGTTGGTGGGCGCGGGGTTGTGCAAAGAGCGGGTCTGACAGGAAGCACACGGATCGTTTACCCAGGTTCGGGCCGGGGAGATGCGTAATACCCTAGTCCTGCTTTGGTGGATGTATTTGAGTGTTCTTGTGTTCTTGAGCTAGCTACGGGGTGTGATTTGCCCAAAAGATCTGAATCGTCCTCCTGGATGCCTCGGGCCTCCTTTTATAGACAAAAGGGGTTGCCACAGTGGCACACAGGAGGTGGAAAGGTGTACAGTGGATGAGTCTATCCTCTGGCACCATCGGACAAATGCATTTAATGCGCTACCGACGTGCCCCTCTCGCTTTATCGGGGACGGCAAGGAAGCACGTCCCAGCTGTCGCCGCCTCGCCTGGCTTCGACACGCGTCAGAGCTGACGAGGCGTCGTGGCACCATGTTGGCTGGCTGCTGGGCTGGCGCGGTGGTGGAGCCTTCACGAAGATCTGCATGCCACCACGCAGGTGCTTGCTGGGTCGGTGTAGAGGCCGCTCGTCGCCACGCAGGTGCCTGCCCAACTGGTTGGGCTAGCAGCTGCACGGGGACGGCGGTGGAGTCTTGGCAGGTGTGGGCCTGGCTATGGCCCCGCTGATGCCCTCAGCAAGGATCTTGTCGGGGCCCCGGGAAGGGTCTTGCCATGGCGTCGTGGTCGTCCCCGACAAGGATCTCGCCGGGGGTCTTGTGGATTTCCTCGGCTGGGATCCGCCGAGGGTCATCGTCTTCTGGTCTTCATCTGATCTCGTGTATTTATGATCTTGACAAAGATCTGCATGTCACCACGGAGGTGCCTCCCGAGCCTTGGTTGCAATGTAGTTGTTAGCGGCGTTTGGAACCCTTGGGCTCAAGGGTGGCTCGCTCTGCTGGTGTTGGGCAAGCTGCCCCGGCAAGGCTCTGGCCGGGGCCACAGAGGCCGCTCCGGCAAGGGCCTTGCCGGGGGAGTCCACCTCGCCCCTTTGCTCTTTAGTGTTTCAGATCTTGGTGCTGCCTTGGTTGTCTTGTGCTCCGGCTTCCCTCCTCTGCCCTGCTAAGTGTGGCCGCGGGCGCGGCTCTGACTGCCCGCGCACAAGTAAAGGGGACAAAAAGGAGAGCCCCTACTTTTGTATATCGACACACTACTTTGATGTAAGGCAAACACATGATACCAGGATGGAATATGTACGAAAAACAGGACGGCATGGTATATTCACAACTATTTGTGTAAACTAAGCAGAAGTCATTTCAACAAATAAGAAGCAATGCAAGCTAGACACCACATGAAAGATGCAACCAATATGACTCTGCCAAGTTAAAAGCGTCCCATCATAAATGGCGTTTCAACAAATTAGAAGCAGCTCATGTTATAAATCATATGAAAGATGCAACTAATATCACACTGCATATACTAAAGGTGTCTCGTCATATTTATTCATGCGGGATACAAAAAACAATAGTTTTATGTAAGGACATGCTTAATAGACAGATGTACTATGTACTAAAAACAGGAAGGCATGTCACATTAACAGGTATAATGTATAAACTAAGCAGGATAGCAGATGCAATTTAAGCAGATTGGAAGAATTATTCAGTCTAGACACCATATGCAACATGCAACCACATATCACGCTGCCAAGTTAGAGAAAGCACCTGCTATGCTGGTGTAGGGGAAATGCGGTCATCAACTACAGAGCTACGTTCACTATCTTCATCTAGCCTTGCTATTTCTTGAGAATCATGTGGGGAGGCTGACACTGCATTCTTCAAAAGAGGAACTTTTCTCAAAGTAACCCACTGGTGTCGGTGGGAAACGACACCTATGGGATCAGAAGAATCCCTTCTACGGTCGGCGGGCGCGAGGTTGTGCAAAGAGCGGGTCTAGTAGCTAGCACAGCGAGATTTACCCAGGTTCGGGCCGCGGAGATGCGTAATACCCTAGTCCTGCTTTTGTGTATATCTGAGTGTTCTTGAGCTCTTGAACTAGCTACGATGCGCGTCTAGTCCAAAAGATCCGAATCCCCCCTCAGTACGCCTCGGGCCTCCTTTTATAGTCAAAAGGAGTTGCCACAGTGGCACAGAGGAGGTGGAAAGGTATGTATAGAGTACAAGCTTATCGCCTGTCATTATAGGACAAAACGCATTAAATGGGCTACTTAGGTGTCCACTTGCTTGATCGGGGGCGGTAACGAGGCCCGTCCCGTCCGTCGCCGCTCCGCCTTGTTCTGACACACGTCCAGGCCAACGGGGCATGCAGCGCCATGTAGGCTGGCACGCTGCTGAGCTGGCGTGGTGGTAGGGTCTTCACGAAGATCTGCATGCCACCACGCAGGTGCTTGACTAGTTGGATTAGGAGCCACGTACTACCACGTGGGTACTTGCTTTAGTTGGTGGGTCGGCCGCTGAGCTGGGGCGGCAAGGCCTTGCCGCGGTCCTGCGTATATTCCCGGCAAGAGTCTTGCCGGGGCCTTGTGAGCGGCCTCGGCAAGAGCCTTGCCGGGGCCTTGCGGGTGTCTTCGGCAAGGAGCCTTGCCGGGGCCTCGTGGGCATCCTCGGCAAGGAGCCTCGCGGTTGTCTTGCCTTCTGGTTCTCATCTGGGCTTCGTAGGCTCTTTGTCTTCACAAAGATCTGCATGCCACCATGCAGGTGCTTCCCAAGCCTTGGTTCCAACGTTATCGATGGTGTCGGAACACTCAGGCTTCAAGGGAGGCTATGATGCTGGCGTTGGGTGAGCTGCCCCGGCAAGACTCTTGCCGGGGTTACGTAGGCCGCTCCGGCAAGGGTCTTGCCGGGGTAAAGCCCATCTTGTTGCTTGACGTTCTTGCGCCTCTGTCTTGGCGCTGCTCCGGTAGTCTCGTATTTCTGCTTCCCTTGTCTGCCCTGCTAAGTGTGGCCGCAGGTGCGGCTCTAACTGCCCGTGCACAAGTAAAGGGGTACAAAAGAGAGCCCCTACTTTTGTACACCGACAACTGGGGTGACTGTCTCATCATAAGTGATTGATGAGGGATACACAAGAACATTAGTTTGATGTAAGAACATGGTTAATAGACAAATGGTATGAACCAAAAACAGGAAGGCATGGCATATTCAAAGGTATAATGTGTAAGCTAAGCAGATACAATTTAACGAAATTGGAAGCAATACAAGCTAGACATTCGGCTGGAGTGGTGAGCATGATCATCGAGGACCTGAGAGCCCGGTGGGAGGCAGGCTGCTTCGCCACCATCGTGGCTTTTTAGTTGGCTTCCAGGTGATGCCTGTCTGTGCTGGGCTTGTCACTGGCTCGGCCAGTGCCCTGACTAGCTATTTGTCTTCTGGTGCTCCTGGGATGGTGGTTCATGTAAAAATATCTTTCCTTATCTTAATAAAGACCGACTTCGGCCTTTCGAATACAAGCTAGACACCATATGCAACATGCAACCACATATGACACCGCGAAGTTAAAGCAAGCACCTGGGATGGTGGTTCATGGCGAGCGAGGTCATCAACTCCAGAGCTACGTTTACTGTCTCCATCTGCTGACACTGCACCCTTTATAAGGCTGAAATGTGTCTCGCCTAGCCGCGTACCACGCTGAAGCGACTTCTCTCTTTTCTTTTCTGCTTCTGTCAAGGCAGCAGAGTCTGAAATACCCTTGCATAAAAACACAATAGTGAGAGTATGGGTGAAGTGTGTGCAGAACTAGTGCACTGTAAAAGTAGCAGATAGCAGGTGGCTGAAAAATAAATGAGAGGAGACATATGATAGCTCTACAACATTCCATGGCAAAGAAAATTAGATTCCACTCCGTATGATTTTGTAATATATGAGTACAGGGATGGCTGGGAAATGCAGGTACTCCTCCAGGACACCACCACATGTGGTCCTATCAAAATAAAAGTCGACTGAAAATAAATAGGTCAGTCGATTTTTTATGAACCGTCCGATCTATAAGGAACAAGCAGATGGCCTTTGTCGACCTCCCGCCAGTCACTGTTGATGATCTTTTTCGAACCGCCAGCGACCACCGGCCCAGATCCCTGCCTCCGCCGCCCCACCCTCCCCTCGACCTCACACCACCGCCGTGCTTGGCAGCGCCCCCAGGCCATCCCTTTAATCCCGGCCGGCCTCCAGATCGGGCGCCAGCAGCTCTAGGCCCCACACGCCCCTAAGATAAACACAAAGGCGCTGATTCCCCGGCGTAATAGGCGGACTAGCGCCTCTTACGCTGGGGAATGCTTCCGTTAATTGGGAATCAACTGACCAGGAGTTGAAATCCAGGGGGGCGACGGACCTCTAGCTAAGCCGAAATAGTATATGAGGAGAAACCTTGTGCATCGCGAGTTACTAGGAACATCTAGTATCAAGAAGAAGGTGTCTTCTATGGGATCAATACCATGCAAGCAAACACGTAAGATTTGCACGAATAAGGGAAGAGGAGTACCATTTCCGGTTGCCAGTTTTGTGTCCTCCATATGTCACGGCGATTTTCTTGTTTTTGCCGGGGGAACCGATGTTTTAGAGGAGGGTGCAGCCTTGGACGAACCCATGGCCAAATTGTTGACTGTGTTGCCGTGAACGTATGTCAGCGGAGGGGAAACAGATCCGAGGCGGTGAAGGACGGCATAGCAGGAACAACTCCCGTGCGGTGGACGGTGGCGAAGTTGGAGCGGCAGCGGTGAGGCGCAGGACGCGCGTGGTTGAACTGTTCGGGTATGGATGGCTCGGCCTCGGCTTCAACTACTAGTCATGGAGGGCGTTGCGGTTGAGGTTGCGGTGAACGACGACGTGGGGGTATCGGCTCCGGCGTGATGGAGGAGGGCGGCGGTTGATGGGTGGGATGGGGTGGCGGATGAAGGATGCCGGTTATTCATGGCTGGTGGAGAGTTAGTTTTGGTGCCCACAGAGTACGAATGGGGAATCAGATGGGGGGCGGGGGCGGGGGAGCTAAGGGAGAACCATGTTTCGGTTGTTTTTGGCTTTTTTGAACAGATGGGACATGATTGTTTTTGGCTTTTTTGAACAGATGGGGCGCGCTTGTTTGAAATTTTGGGAAAGTACAAACTTTGCCCCCCTCTTAAATTTCGGACCTACTGTGGGTCAGGGGTAGGATGGTAATCCCAGGTGTCCCAAATAGTGGGCGGGAGCGATTTCGGCCGCGCGCATGTGTGCTTAGGCGGCCATTGTGTATGAATGTTTTTCGGAGGCGGTTGCGTGGCGTCTAGATGAAGCTACAAACCTACCCCTGTTTAGACCTTTGGACGTCGGGCCGGTAGGTTTCACGGGTCGGAGTTAGAAAAGTAATTTCCTTCTACTACAAACACATTGGTCTCACGCGGTTTCGAGCGAGTAGAGGCTCTTTTGGCGCTTCGTTCAAAATTTTGAAACAGAAGCATTCACGTTTAGAGTACTCTTGAACTTTGAGGATTGACCTAAATAGACAACGTTAAATTTGACCTTGTATGTTTGAGAACCTCATTAAATTATCCGCTTCTTTTTGAAATTTTGACACTTGAAAATCCTATAACTACGATTATTTTGGAATGGAGGAGCTAAATTTGACTCTATTTTGTGCATGACTCTATATGATATTATGTACAAAAGCAGAGCAAATATTGGTGCCCCCATAATTTAGGTATGATTTACAAATGCCATGATATCGAATTCAAATAATTGAATGGACTTCATGTTGAATTCGAATTTTTTAAACCACCTTAAGTTGAATTCAAATGTATGCTAGTTCATAGCTAGCTATTTATAATGTTCATTGTGTAACTTCCGCATGTATAATGTTCTTTACACACAACATGAACTATACTCACGTTTATATTCGATTGCTAAATCGATGCATTGTCTGGAGTTCAAAATACTAACTATGTGGATCAATTATGTCGAATAATAACATAGACATGCTCAAATTCGATAGAATCTAGATGTCTGATGGATGAATGACCGTTCCTTACGCGAATTGCAAATATCATGATCCCATCCTAATATTTGGATACAATTTATATCTTTAATCAATGTGTACATCAGTCTTTTATGTGTAGTTTCACTCTCCATCGGTGGTCTCTCACACATGCTCACACACTATCTCCCGAGGTGTCTTTGTCGTAGACATGCTCTCGATATAACCCTCCCTCTCGTAACCATTTACGACTGTTTCCACTAACCTTTATCACAAGCACTCTTCCTCTCACAAGCATACACACGCACAATCCCCATCGACCCATTTCTATATACATAAACCTGCCTACGTGTATCCTGTACGCACATTATCTTTAGGCCTGTCTCTCACACATTGTCTCACACCTCTCTTCCTAATCGACGAGTATGATTCTAGCAGAGCATTATGTAGCACTACAAAAAAATACACTTCCGTGATGATACGTGTTTGTCACAGTAGGTCGCGTTTTTTGTCATGCATGTACATCCATGAAAAATTTATGACAGAATCAAGATAGTCATACATGTGCTGTCGTAGAAGTGTTCCATGACATTACCAAAATTATCATCACGGAAGTGTCCACTTCCATGACGATAAATCGCGCGTCACATAAGTGCTTTCGTCAAGGGTGACCGACACGTGGCATCCACCGTCACGGAACGCCGTTAAGCTATCGAGTCGGGTTTTGGATCCGATAACCCGTTAACAGCCCCCACCAATGGGGATTTTCCACGTGTAAAATCATCATTGGCTGGAGGAAACACGTGTCGGCTCATCGTTGGGACAGATGTCATCCACTCATTGGACAGAAGGTGCCTATGATACGTCGACACGTGGCACGGCCAACAGAGGCCCATTCCTGTGAAAAGGCCGGCCCGTTTGACTTGGTCAAAAGGTGGCGGGCCGGCCCATGGAAAGCCTGTTAACGGCATGTTCGCATATAGCCCATTTATAGCCCACTAACACAAGGCCCGTTACGCCCTATCTGAATTAGGCCCAGTAGCGTCATCTGGGCCATCCAATATGATTCCAGCCCGTTTTCACTTCTGGCCCATGTATGGCCCATGACGTCTTTCGGCCCATATGAGGCCCTATGTAACTCTTGGCCTATTAACGGCCCGTGGTGAAAGTGGCCCGTAATGAACAGTGTATCACTTTACACCCATTAACGGCCCGTGGTGAAACTGGCCCGTAATGAATAGTGTATCACTTTATACCCATTAACGGCCCGTTATTCCGTTGGGCCGTTTCCAGCCCATGTTATCTTTCGGCCTTCTCAGAGCCCATTTATTCTTGGGCTCATTTCCAGCATTCGTTTACTTACGGCCCATTACTGTCATTTTCTGCTTGTGGGCCAAATTCAGCCCGTGGTTACAGTCGGCCCGTTTGTGGTCCGTTAATATGTTGGGCCGTTTTCATAGCGTCGTCAAATACGGCCTATTAACGATGGCCCGTTATGGTCGGCCCATGAACGGACGATTCCAACTCTAGCCCGTTTACAGCCATAATGCGGCCTGTTATTGGCCCATGTTTGGCCAATCGATCATACGGCCCGTATAAGGCCCATTGATGATACGGCCCGTAGAAGGCCCATTGTTTCTACGGCCCATAGAAGGCCTACTGTTTCTACGGCCCGTAGAAGGCCCACTGTTTCTACGGCCCGTAGGAGGCCCAGTGTCACTACAGTAAATATTAGCCCATGGTTATTGTGGCCTAGTTTTAAAAAATAGGTTATTGTAGCCACTAGCAAACCGCGGAAAAAGAACTGCACTGACTACAAGCAAACAAATAAACAAGACAACAAGGAAATAAATAAGCAAGCAACTTATGCTAGGCTATCACAACTATTACACATATTACATCCACTGGGCATCAAAGTTTGCCACCAGTGATCATAAAGCGCAACGAAGAAGTAGATTACAAAAACTGGGCACCATTGTAGCATAACAAAATAATACTGAACCGAGACCACTTCCAAGACAGTTCAAGAAAGGTTAGCCTTGCGGGGGAACTGCTGCGCAAGCTGCTGAGCAAGGCTGTGAGACCGGCCTAGCATGTCGGTCATAGCTTCCAGGTGTAGCTGTTTAGCGATGAGGTTCTCATTGGTGTTCTCCGCAATCTTTCTTAGAGATAGGACTTCAAGTCGAAGTTGAGTTCCAGAATGCCTTTCTGCTAGAACTTGGGACTGAAGAAGTCGAACTGATTCAGACAACGAATTCTGTGAACTTGTCTGACTGTTAGTCTCAAGTAACTTGAACACTGCATCAAGACAAGACTTTGGGGTTGTCTCGCTATCTTCAAGATGTTTTGCCTTCTTTGCTGCAATATATGTTGGGTTTGTCTCACAGCCTTCAGCAGACTTGTGCATGCCATCAGGCATATCACCCTGAAACAAAGCAGAGAGATGACAGGTTTTGCACGTGTATAAACAAAGATGATAACTGTTCTGTCAATTCTATCCAATTTCAAATTAGAAAATAAAGAGTAAGTTCAAAATATCAATAGCATAATTTGGCATTGTTCATAATGCGGGGAGCTTCACCACACTACTGGATTACCATGTCAACATAACAAGCATAGATGAAGGGCAAAGAAAATCATTGTATCTATTTTGGATAATGTGCATGGCATGTTGTTCATATCATCAGCCACATCAGTAAGATAAAACAGGAGATGACAAGGTGCAAACGTGGGCTGCTTCACCACACACTGGATTATAGATCCACAAAAACAAGCATACATATAGGGAGTATTAAGTAATGTGCATGGTATGAATAAGGAATTTTGTTTTACAAGTAAAACTTAGAACTTACGGTTCTTACGAACATGCATTTTGGTAGAAACAGCAAACTAAACAGCAGTAAACGATAGGGAGTATGAGCTAATTAAACAGTAGTTGAGGATAAAGGCTTTAGAAGGACTGACTTACATTAACAGTTAACACCGGCTTTATAATGCCCTTCTGCATGTCAAGGGAAGGATAACTCAAGAATTCCAGCATAGAATCTTCTTCATAAGCATTGCGTGTACTCTACATTTTGTAGAGAGTAATTATAGATATGATAATACTGGAAGGGATAGAGGATAATGAAGATAAGATGGAGATTGATGCTACATAATCAACAACCAATCCCTGGAAGTACAAGCGTTACAGGACAAAATGTACTGACAAGAGCAATGGGCTACACTTCTGCACTGGCATTGTCTGTGTATTCTACTTGTTGGTAAGATTAAATACAGATCTGATCTTTTTTAGTAAATGGTGGGCGAGGGAGATAAGATGCAGAATGCTACAAAATGAACCAATCCCTCTTCCCATAATACAAGAGTGTTTTGAACACTGGTGTACTATACAAAACGTTCTTATATTATGGGACGGAGGGAGTAGCTGTTAATGTAAGTACAGTGATAGACCACGTTCAGTCCTTACAAGAGGACTGCAGAGCTCAACCTCTTCAAAAGCATTGGGTTGATTCTAAATTTATGTAAGAGTCCATACGGATCTTATAATGTCCACCAAATAGACGATTACGAGGCTAACATGTGCAGTGTTGCTACATAATCAAACAGCTATGAAAGAAAGTATGGTCATACAGGGCAAGAGGTACTCACAAGAGCAATGCAGTGTGCAGTATAGTTGCGAGATTCTGTGGTCCCTTGAGAACGAATGTTCTTCTGCTAACAGTTTTCGTACAAGTGAGACATTAAGGCAAATGCAGAAATGTAGTTTAAATTGTGATGTGATATCATAGACAGTACCTTACGCTGCAGCCGAGACCAATGTGTAACAAGATTATTCCAGTCACCGTCGAATAAATGTAGCACCGGAGACTTTACAGAAATTTTGTTCAGAGGCTTGCCATCGAAGTGCGCTTGCCTCAGGTAGGAACGATACTTCATCAACGAGTGCTTGAAAAGCGCAACCAACCCTTGCTCCTCATCACAATCCAGTTTGCTCCTCGCCTATTTAAAAGAATGAAATCTTGTGTCTTCTGTCAGCAGAAACATATGCAGTAATGACCATGAATAAAATTAGTACATTACTTACGTGTAAGTTGCGGAGGAAGACTGGAAATTGTTCTGTGTCTGCGGTATAATCTTTCCATGAAGGAAAGGTGCCCACAAAGTTCCTGACAAGAACATAAGCTTCGTCTTCTAAACTGGGAAGAAATGGAACAGGGGTCCTATTTTCTGCAATTGGGGCTCTCTCTGGTTCGAAAAGGGATTTGGCAACTGGATTTGGTGTACTCTTTGCTGGAATGGGGGTTTTGCGTCGTACAGCTGGTGCTATGTCAACTGGCATAATCATACTGTTTGCTGCAGTTGGGGTCTGCTGAGTTGGGGCATCAGAAATGACCAGTGTAGTAGGGCTAGAGTCTGCTAGAGTTGGGGTATTTTGTGGGTTAGGTGATATTGCAACTACACCTAATGGGCTATTTGATTTATTAGGTGCCACTACCTTTTCCAAATACTTTGCTTGTGCTCCTCCACGATCAGCAATCGCCCTCTTCCTTTTGAACGTCTGATACACAAGAACAACATTTGAATGGATAAATATGGTATGATGACAGATGGAATATGTACTGAAAATGGATAGGCAGGGCGTATTCACATACACGATGTGTAAACTAAGCTAATGGCAGTTCAACAAAGTAGAAGCAATGCAAAGCATCAGTTGCAAGATATGTGCGAGCAATGTAACCTTGGAAAGTTAGAACAAGTACCTTGATGGGTGAATAAGATAGGGCATCTTCCTCTGACTCCTCCACTAGGGAGCTACATTGACTTAGGTCTCCCTCTAGCTCAGAATCACTGTTAGGATCATATTCTGAGCATGAATCTGTAGGTGGAGAGCGTTTGCATTGCATTGCATCCAGACTTGATTTCAGTCCCTTAATGCCAAGTTTGACAGCCATGGCATTGTTCTCCTTTATTCTTTTCATGCGCGCAAGCTCATAATCATTATGATGTTGTTCAGAATCTGAGATTCATGAAAACATAAAAAGTAGTCAGATTATCTATGGAAGGCATTGCGGATTCAACTCGGAGAGTGTCTCCCTATAAACCCCTGCATATGCAAAGTTCACCTCCCCAACCGTGCTAACCAAACCACACACGGAAATACAAACCCCTTATGTCTCTATAACAGGCAGGCACACATTTCAAAACTGAAGTAGGAACATTAGAATCATATGAAATTCGTATTTGAACAAATAAACTAAGCAATTATGAGTGGCGTAATGTTTAGCTTCAAGGGTGGAGTGTTGGTAGTGCGACACAAAGCAAGTAGGCAGATTGTATTCCATGTAAAAGATCGAAACCTATGTAAAAGCTGGAAATGACACTTTCTTTCTATACAATGCAGTGTTCGTTACCCACACATGATGGAAGAGATCACATAGAGAAATACTATTCACTCATGTCTACGGTTCCTGTATTTAGAAATAGGGTGGTCCACCCTAAAAGAATATTGACAACAAATATGACAAGGCAAGCATAGATGTAGTGAATCAATCATTTACTTGTGAGCTTACTAGGACAAGTATGCAGAATTGTAACTGCAGTAAGAGACCGTCCAAAATCTGAATGAAGAAGTTTGTCTAGCACTTATTGTTTGCAACTAATCGACGTGAATAATTGGATATTATATCGAATGAGTAAGAAAGACAAGTAAAATTGTCAACAAACCTGGCTTGCAGTAGTAATCTGGGTCAATGTCACTACGACCAACAATCCAAAATGACTAGTTTCTGTTCCGACGACCGGAATTTTGAAAACCCTGTGAATTTTAGAGGTACTAAAGATTACCGAAATACATCTGAACCATTAAGTGTAGGTAACACTGAGCACACAACAAACCCTAATGACAGTCTTGCCTAATGAGTAATGAATCAATTAGAAAATGGGTGATGAATAGTGGCTGCTGAGTGTTGAGGGCGTATCTCAGGATAAATCGGGTTGGCTTGGTGGGTGCTGCACGCCTGAGCCCTGAACGGACTGGGAAGGTAGGCACGGCGGCGCGCCCGGGCAGCGGTGACGCTGTTGGGCGAGCGGCTCCTGGCCTCCTGTTAGTTCGGCGTCTCCTCCTAGAGTCATGCCGTCTGGGGACGGCAAGTCGCCGGCGAGGCAGGCGGCTGGGGGCGAGTAGAGATCGGAAGCGCGCAGCAGAACAAAGGGGAATCGGGCCCTGGGACGACCCAAAATCCCAGGGTGGGTCGGCCCCAGCGGCGAACATGCATTTTCGAAACTAATTTAGGAACATTTAGCTGACCAATTAAACAACTCTATTTTAATAATATCATATTAGTATTTGAACAACTAAGCTTGTTTAGCTTGATGGGTGGAGCAGTGTTATTATGACACGAAGCACGTATTCTGATCGTATAGTGATCATAAAAGGGGGAAACTCTAAGCATATTTTTTTTAGCAAAAGAGGGCTTCCCCTCCGATTTCTATTAAAGAAACCACCATGGAACCAATATGATCAATTAAACCCTAAGCATGATCAATTAAACCGTATTATGGCTGTGCCATGGCAGATTTGAAGCTGCAAACCGGAGAAATGATATTTAGCATCCATTGTTTGCTTCGAACTAAGAACTAAATTCTAAGAGCTGAAAAGAAAGTAGAGTAACCAAGTTAAGATCTATTTTCTGGTTGAGATCAAAAAGTTGAGGAGATATGAAGTACCACCTCTCTTGCGGCGCCGTGTAGGCATCGGGGGTGCGATGGCTGTCGGTGGCATTGAAGCAGATCTGCGACGGTAGACGGGTGCATCGGGGGATAAGTCCCATTGCGGTGGAAGAGAAGGTCGTGTGAGCGGCCCCGGCAAAGAGGACGACGGCGCCGATGAAGCGAGAGGGCGCGATGCAAGGCCAATGGTCCGTCGCCGTGGATGAGAAACGTCCATCTCTAGCAGTGGACGACGCGCTCTTGGTAGGCGCTCCGGCATGGTGGAGGACGGTGGCGATGGATGTGGTGGAGGACAGCGGCGATGGATGTGGTGGCGGACGGAGGCTGGTGTGGGGATGGGGTGTTCTAGCGCGGACGGTGTATGAATGGGAAAATGGAGGGAGAGGTACGGGGAACCATGTTTTTGGGGCGCGCCTGTCTTAAATATGGGAAAGTTACGAACTTAGCCCCCGTTTAAAATTTCGACGCCTCGTCGGTTGGGGATAGGACGGTAATCTCGCATCTCGCCAATATTTGCCCAGAGCGACTTCGGGCGAGGAGAGGGTGGTTGGCGCCCACGGTGTATGAACGGGGCTGACAGGTAGGGTGGTTGTGTCACGTCTGAGTGAAGTTACAAACCTGCCCTTATTGAAAATATTTGCCTACATCGATTCCGGACGAGTCGAGTTTGTTTTGCCGCCCACCGTGTATGAATGGGGAATGGAGGGAGAAACAGAGGTCTTTCGGACGAGCTTGAATCAAATGAGTTTTGCCGCCCACGTTTGTCGCCCACCGTGTCGGAATGGGCTCAGAGGCGGTCGTGTCACGTCTAATTGAAGTTACTAACCTACCCCTATTTAGAGCAGTGGAAATCAGGCCGATGGATTGTCCGTGTAATGGGTAGACAGTAATTTCCATCTCCCAAACACTTGGCTTCGGGCAGCCGACGTGGGAGTGCACATTTTGCTGCTTCTTTCGAATTTTGGGACAATAAGCATCCACGTTTACCCTGGCAACTAAATTCGAATCCATTTTGTATTCCTATATGAATCCTTATAAATCATTCTATGTGTTTTTATATATCTTCAAAAGGACGACTAAGATGTATTCCACTGTCATATATGAATATGGTTTACAAATGCCGATACTCAAATTCAGAAACTAGAACCCAGTTTAAGGTGAATTCGAATATTTGGAACACTTCATGTCCAACTCAAATGTCACACGCAGCATAATGTGTACTCCCATTTAGATATGTACACAAGCGATGTATCAAGATTCAAATACCGAGTCAATCAACCAAGAATGTACAGAACTAACAGACATATAAACACTTATAGAGCATATGGATCAATAATATCAACTAACATACATAAGCCAGGCCGCTGTACTTTTTTTTGGCTACAACAGCATCCGTTTTTTAGCCAGCATCTTGGCCCTTTCCAATGCGTGCCACTTATGGTCCATCTATACTACTACTATTGCTGAATGCACATTCAGCCCGATTGGCATATTTGTAGGTCTGGCACAGCAATCCAAATGAAATGTCTGTGAGTCTTATCAATTGATACAGACTTGTGCTCAAATAAAATTACAAACCAAAAAACAAAAAAAAACAATTATTACATGATCTCTAAAATAAATGGTTTGATTGATTACATGAACAGACAACACAAAGGTTATTCAACTATGGAAAGAACATTTCACCTATGATTTACCAAGTAGGAATTTAATTTCCTTTTTTCCTTCAGGACCTTAACAATCTGGTCAGTCTCAGCTTGCTTCGTTTTGAAATCCACCAAATATTTAATGGTTGTCTTGAGTACTGCTTGTGATTGTGATGTTTGCTTCCTCAACATGTCAACTTCATCTCTAAGTGCAAAAGAAGAATCTCTTTCTACCACTAGTTTAGCCTCTAGAGCATCAGCAGTTGGCAATTCAGAATGCACGATTGGGCCGGTGCCACTGCTGTGGGATGATGCAACGTCCATGGGGACCTCGCTCTTTGATCTTGGGCTAACCTGTTTTGCCATTAAAGTTCCGATTGGATTCAGAAAAGTTGAAGTTAGCAAAACATCTGAACTGGGAGTTATAACAGCAAACCAGTTAAACAAACAAGGAATTAAAGAGTTTCAATTGGATGCTGAAAAGTAGTTATTAACATCATTGTAACCCATTGTTGCAGCAGCAAAGCAGTTAAACAAACAAGTAGATATTTAAGTTAAGGCAAACAGGTAATTCTTAACAATAAGTATCAAACACATAGATAGGCGCAGTCTACAATATGATTAACAGGCTGTGCCATTATGTAATCAGTAGCAAACTAAATTAAGCCAAGCAACGTAATTGAACAATTTTGCAATAAGTGGCTAACTAAAATTCCGAGAAGCAGGTAACTGAACTTATGCTAGTTCTTTGTACAGGCACACTGCAACTCCTTTTTCGCTTACAAGGTTGTACGAAGGAGTCCATGGCATCAATTGCTTGGATACGCAGTCCCAATACTTCTTTCTTCCCACACTGCATGGGTAAGTTGAATGGTTAATCTGGTAAGATGGTGCGTCCTTGATATGTTATATGAGGACGTGTAGTCAGACTAGTTGTAGCCAAACACATCACACTGGCTTTTACTGTATATTTCATGTGATTACTTTTGGCATATCGAGATCTAAGCAATCTACAATAGGATGAAAAGACTGGCATCCTTCACATTATTGGTGAGCTCAGTTCATAGAAACAAGCAATTCAACCATTCTGTGGGTAAATCAAAAGCGCCACTGGAATATTTTTCACTATCCAATCATACACGCAAAAAGGGGCGACGCCACCATAGGGGCTGGTATGGGCGGCCGCCTCAGGTGGCTGGAAAGTGTGCACCTAGTTTGAGTCGTCCAGGTTGGCCCACGCTAGTTTTGTTCGTCCCAACGCACGAGCAGGCAATGTAAAAAATGAAGAAAAATGTTTCAATTTGGATGGGCCAATAACATAAGTGCAAGGCAGGCCCTATAGCAGGCTCGCGGCCCAAACGAGCGCCTCCCATATCGATCGACAGCAAGAAAAATCCCAATTCATTTGCTCCAGCCTCCAGTCTGGTTCGCTCCTAACCTAGCCGTCGCTGGACAGACCGACACAACACTTCCTCGCGCCCTCGTTGGAGGGCGGTCGCCGGGCTTCAAGCGAACAAAAGGACAAGAAGATGAAGATCCAACCCTGGGTGTAGCCTGCGTGGGAGGCAGCGGCGGCAGCACGGGCATGGCATCGAGCTTGCACAAACGGACAGTTGCAGCTTGCAAGAGTAGCATGTGCAACGAGAAGGTACATCACATCCCTGATTATATCTAATTCAACTCTTCAATTTCTGGCCAATAGTTAAACCTGACGGTGTTGTAAAACTGCTTGTATGTAGGGAATCTATGAGAAAATGAAACCAATTTCTACTTATTTTATAACTCCCCCAATTAATACTGAACTGACTGAATCTGATGTATCTAATCAAGTTTCTGGTGCAAACATACAAGCTCATGTTGTTCTTGAGCCTGAAGTGTCTAATGAACAGACTGCTAATGAAGGATTTGATGCAAACATTTTACATGCTCCTGGTGATGAACATATAGTGTCTAATGAGGGATCTAATGCAAGCATTTTGCAAGCTCATTGAAGGATTTAGTGTCTAATGATGATCTACTATGTTGAGAGAGACAGAGATTTGCAGGCATTGATGACAAGCAAATTATAGTGCATTTTTATAGCTTGAGGAAACGTCGAGGCCATCTACCAGAAAGTCCCCGTATCATGACAACATAGCATAAATACTTTTCTAATCTGTTGTTTGAAACTATCGCCATACTTGTGCAGGATAGATATATTGATATGCAGTTTGCGCACTGGTTATACGTGCAATTACACTTCGATATTTTCAGCCAGAGAACGAATAATTCAAGCAGGTACAGACCATGTTTGTAGTCCTTGTACACCATGTTGCATTTTGTGTTTTTTGGTGCTTGCATCATTTAGTGTTTATAATCTGAACTACTTTTGCTGGTTTTCAAAGTGCATGTAGCTTCACATTTCTCAAGTTATGTTGATTTTCGGAGTGCAAGTGTCTTCGTACTTTTCAAGTAAAATGTTCGCCCCTGGTAACTTGAATTCGTGGATCAGCCACTGCACACAAATCATAAACGAATGCCAGTACGAATTAAATGAAATGTAGGGACTTACGCTAGCTCGTTGTACAGGCTCACTGCAGCTCTGCTTGCGCTTGGGATGTTCCATGTACAAGTCCATGTTACCACTTGCTTGGATGTGCAGGCCTTGTGCTCCTTGCATCCCCCACTGCATTTTTGACACGGCGAATGGTTGATCAAATAAGAGGAATTGACCTTGATGTTGTACCGGAGGACAGATACTTACAACGTTATACGGGTATGCAGGATGTGTACCAGATCCCGTAGCGCCGTCATGCTTCGCTAAAAAATGGATTTGCTTGTTTCAGATGATATCTCCATAAGAAATAAGAGTTAAAGTCAGAGTTCCATAGGCGTGTAAGCTAAGAGAGCAGTGAAAGGATATCCAAACATCGTCGGAATAGTGCACAAGGGAGTGATGTGTGGATACCTAGTTCGGGCCGGCGTTTGGGCATGCTCGCCTAGCTAGAGTGCGGGTCACTTCAGAGCCGTTGAGGGTGATGCGCTGGCGTTGGCTGGCCGCGCACAGATGCAGATCTTGAGTGGCAGCGGAGCGCTACGATGCGGTGGACGAGACCGTTGGTGAAGCCCCAACGGCCTCGGGGGGCGGAGGTGCAACGATGTGCTCGGTGAAGTAGCCCCGGTGAGCTGGGAGACGCCGTCAGTGAAGCGCACCTGATGCGGTGGAACTCGGTGTCTGTGAGGCACGTCGGTCGCGGCGGCCGACGTTGTCGGTGGACCACCCGGTGCGGTGGACGAGGGCGTAGATGAGGTAGCTCCGGTGCGGTGGTGAAGCGCGACCGTCGTCTTCGTCGTCGTCGTCCGGCACAGAGGTGGGGAACGGTGGGGAAATAGACGAGACGAGGGGCGATTCGAGGGTTGGCGGTGAATTAGGGATTTGAGCAATCTGGGCGCGGAAGGGGACGATGGAGAAGAGAGATTTTGCAGGGCTGGAATTGGGGCCGCCAGATATTTGAATCCAAAACGTGGAAGCATGAACTTATATTGTCGTCGTCCTTTTTGGGGGGGGAGGAGGGTGGGTGGCTGGGTGCTACGCGTCCGTCCGACACACGCGACCACCCCGACAGGACTATGCTTCGGTGCCTTAAGGCACCTGCCTTTGTGTCCATGACATGTGGGCCCAACAAGTGGCTGGCCCACATGTCAGTGACCCAAAGGTAGTTGCCTTTAAGGCACCGAAGCAGCGTCCACCCCGACACGACCCTGGTCTGCCTGGTGCGCCTACATTTGAGAATGCAAACGAATCTTCTTTCATTTGCAAACGAATCTGTATGTATTACCATGCCCGTGTTTTCCTTGCAATAATTAGACATTCGAAACGAGATACTCCATCCGTTCACTTTTGTAAGTCGTTTCAGACAACTTAAAATGAACTGTTTTGCACATTGTCTGAAATGTCTTCAAGGTCTTATAAAAGTGAACAGAGGGAGTACTATAAATTAATTAATGAGGAGTTATTTGAAAAAAATCGAAACGGTACCCACGCTAACGTGGATTAGAGTGTGTGTCACATAATTAGTTATTTGAATTAGAGTGTGTGTCACGTAGTTAGTTATTTGAATTAGAGTGTGTGTCACGTAGCGATCTCCAATTCTAACGTGGATTTCGCATTTCACTGTATCCACGCTACTTTTTTAATACAAATTCATATGTATATGATGAACACCATGGTAGTGAGAAAACTTTTGGATGGATTCAAACATATGACCTACAAAATAGCACAACAAACTGAGTCAATGTCAACTTTTCGAAACTTAGTATGGCACGAATTCGAAATAATTACCCGTATGCCTGGTCCTCGGTTCAAATCTTACAATGTACACCGAATTGAAACATCGATATTAAGTCTCGTACTATGTACATTCAAATGTTGTTTTTAGCCCCCCCCCCCCCGCACAAACGCTACATACTTCCTGTATCGGTCAATCTTCCTCTCCTAACCACCTTAGGAAGCTATCGGTTTCCAACACACGTTCATTCTTTCTCTCCATGTTTCGATCTCTAAGTCTCTCAACTACACAACCCCTTTTTCCACTCTGTTACCAAATGTATTTACCTCACACACCCGCCATTGCACCCCATGCCGAGCTCTCTCTCTCTCCCCCTCTCCCTCTCACCCTCTCGCGCTAAATACATGCATTGCCTATCTAGCCCCCCAACCTCTCGTGCGCACGCACGCACGTTGTATATCTAGGTCACTCCCTCGAGACTGTCTCACTCTTTCTTCCGCACGGCGGGCCACACTCGCTCAATCTCGCTCTCTTTATCTGAGTCTCGTTTAACCTCGTTTTCTTTCACACACAAATGATATATCTCCCTGTTCGGGCCTCGATCGACACACTCTATACTCTCTCACGCAGATTGTCTATCTAGGTCAGTCCATCCAAGCCGCCGCCACTCTTTCGACCTCATGGTGGGCCACGCTCACTCAATCTCTCTCTCTCTCTCTCTCTCCGTATGTCTCGATTGACCTCGCTCTTTCTCGGACAAAAACGATATATCACCATGTTTGAGCCCAATTCGACCTATTCACATTGTATACTCTCTCACGCACATCGTCTATCTAGGTCACTCTCTCCAACCCGTCTCACTCTTTCGATCGCACGGCGACCCTATGTGATCGGTTGACCTTGCTTCCTCCCACGCACAAAATATATCTACACGTCTGTGACTGGATCATCTCTCAAGCTCTATCTTACAGCCCTCACCCTTGCCAAAAAGCTCAATCGGACAATATCTCTCCAGAGCATATATATTTGTTCAATGAATGTCGGACCACACTCACTTTGTCTCTCTATCTATATGTCTCTCGATTGACCTCGCTTTCTCACACCGTATCTTCCACGCGTTGAAGCTACTACCTCTCCATCCCTCGCAAAGCCGGAGCTATTTACATTGCGAGGGGCACTCCAACCTTGGATTAATTTGTGTAGGCATTTATTCCGGTCGGTTTAGATTATATTTTCGTAGCATTCGGCCCACAACTACTCCAAACACCGTTGCAACCCACGCAACTCCCCTAGTTGATTTCCCTCTGGCTCGGTCATCGCTCTCTCGCACGTCCTTTCTCGCCTTCAACGTCGCACCATGGTATTATTGAAAAAACTATGTTGTTCTCTTTAATTATTATAAATAAGCTACAAAACTACACACCGATAGTCCACTTGGAATGGAACAAATTTCGACCCACAAATTAAAGTGCTACAAACTACACACCGAGGGGCCCACATGTCATGAAACAAATTTGGACCCATATACAAATTAAAAAATAAAGGACGAGGATCGAACATGCGACCGGGCCTTCAAGCCGCACGTCAATAGGCAACATACGTAGAATAGCAATGTTTGTTGTACCCCCTTTGTTCACATAATGTTTTTATATTACCACAGCCTAATTAATGGATAACATGTAATATTATTTTTAGTACTATTCGCCTTCACTTACTGGTGGGTTCCATGTGTGCTCTCTCTCTCCTCCCCTTCTGCGTTTAGACGCACGGGCAAACAGGAAGAACTCGCGGGCGATGTTGCCGTTGACCATATCTGGACGCGTTCACAAGTCACGGCACCAGTTTCACGTACTAGCAGCACTAGTCAGTGTGTACGTGCAATGCACGTTAATTTGGAAGTATATTAAGTGCATGCGGATATTAACTACTAGGATATTATTTGCGTGTTGTCATGTGATTAGCACTATTTTTGGCATGAAATTAACTGCACGCTAAACGTGTTGAGCGCTCGACATTGAAGCAGTCTAGGTCGTTGGATGACAAGGAATACATGTGGCTTGATGACGTTTTATATTTAATTTGATACGGCTCTAGCAGAACATTCAATCGATCAAACCATACATTTCGTTCAGTCTGACTCCGACTTTAAATTATACGACGATCGATATAAAATAAACGGAAATGATAAACGTTCGGATTTTAAGCATGGCAATCCGAACGTTTTTCATGGCAAATTTAGATTACGCGGCGGCGGCGGGGGCGTCTCGCGGTGGGAAGCGGCTCCTCTGCCGTGCTCTGTGTGTCGTCGGGCCACTGACCGACGGCGACGGCGGCGTCTTGCGCCGTTGTTGGCGTACTCCTGGACGTTGGCCTAGCTTCAAGGAAGGCCAAAATGTTCTGGACTTCGGAGCGAGTCAACTGGCGGGAGGAGGCGACTGGCGTTGGTGCAAGGAAGCGGTCGACGGCGGCCATCCATGCCGCTGAGGGGGCACTGGCACCCGCGCGGGGACAGGCGCTGTCAACGGCGCGGCGGAGACATTCGTGTGCACGGGCACCGGCACGGGCGCGCACGTCAGTGCACGCGCAGGCGCATGCGCTGGCAGGTGCACGGGCACCGGCACGGGCGTGCGCGTCAGTGCACGCGCAGGCGCATGCGCTGGCAGGTGCACGGGCGCGTGAAAGTCGGCGGGGACCTCGTGGAACCCCGTGGGATCAAGCTCGGCGACAATGTGCGGCTCCCAGCCCATCAATGCCACGGGGATGGGCGCTGGCGCAGTCGGGGCGACGGGAGCCGGAACGGGAGCGGGGACAGGCGCGGCGTCTTCCCGCAAGGCCAGTTCAAGCTCGTCCCAAAGCGCCTTATGTTCTTGAGACTCCGGCTGGGTGTCTTCCTCAGGAAACTGGAACACTAAGGGCAGACCATCGTGATGCGGCATGGCGTACGTTTAGGTCAGGCTAGTTGGAGGTAGACGACAGGAGAATCGGAGAGGAAGAGAGAGGATTGTAGCGATACCGGGTAGTGCGGGGTTGATTTTAAACTGCGGCGCCGGCGACATTAAAAGTGGGAGCAGTTGGGACGACGGTGGGCGGCGGAGCCTGGTCAAAGGGCTCGCCTCCCGGTGAGCCTGCACAGCGGTCTGCTCGCACGCCTCCCTGACAGCCGGCGCAGCGGTCTGCTCGCACGCCTCCCGTCGACTCACACGCTTGCTCGGACGGCACCTGCCGATGAGAAGCGGGGACTCGTGGCGGCACGTAAACGCCCACGGTTTCAATAGTGAAAGCGTTCGCCTTAACGTGACAGGTCTTTGTTCCAAAATACCTTGGCTCTTCATTTGTGCAACTTGTCATAAGCAGCTTGTCTCAAATTGAAGAAAAAACTTACGAAGTAATATTTGTGCCATATCACGTGACCATGCTTAGTTTCAAGAATTTATGCTCACTTTTGGATTTTCTGAAATTTAAGATCCAGGATTCGAAACAATATCATAACCTGCATCATGCAATAAATTTTCAAGCCGTACATCTGTCCTGTTGTATTTCTTAAGAAAGGATTTGGTCAAACATTTTGCTTAGTTAGACTTCAGACAAGTTATATATGCAGAGTAAAAGGATAATCCCTCCGTACCAGTGCATTGCCTGATATATTAACTCAAGTACTAGGCACGAACAAACGGGCTCAATTCTGTGCTCATCCTGGTGTAGTAGTAGTAGTAGTACTAGGCAATGCAGTTGACGGGTGACCTTGACGAGCGGCGACCGAGGGAATTGAACCGTGCTCGGCACGGTAGGTAACGTTGTCTAGTTACTAAAGCATCCCTCCGTTGTTCATCGGTAGTCATTATGGACCGGGGACATGAGGGGAATTTCCTAGGGCTGGAATTCTGGCCGCCAGATATTTCGACTTGAAACGCTGAGGCTCGACTGGTTGGGGTTGCCTAATGTGCGTACCACGCACGCCACCGAAGGACACGAGCCCGGTTTTTTTAGGATCAACACGAGCCAAGGTCTGGCTGGTACGCCGTTGGGTCCTACCATTCGAGAATACGAAAGGAACCTTTTAAATTGCCGAACGAATCTATGTGTATTACAATACCCGTATTTTCCTTGCAAATACTAATCTCAACGTGGTAATTGATTTATGACGAGTTGTTGAATTAGAGTGAGTTTGTGATATAGTGATCTCAACGTGGATTTCACATTTCATGGTATCCCTAGTAAGTTTTCCAATGCAAATTCAAATTTAAAAGATGAACAATATGGAGGTGAGAAAACTTTGTATGTATCAAGCATATGACCACACACACACACACACAGAGACACACACGCACGAACACAACAACAATCCAATAAGTATAGTGCATCTATTTTTCCAAACCATGCATGTATGACACGAATTCAAAAATACTCCTTCTATTCCTAAATATTAGTCTTTTAGAGAGTTCAACAAGTGACTACATACGGAGCAAAATGAGTGAATCTAGACTCTAAAATATGTCTATATACATCCGTATGTGCCAGTCCATTTGAAGCCTCTAAAAAGACTAATATTTAGGAACGAAGGGAGTAAAATGTAAGACATCCATGGTCCTCAGTTCAATATTTAAAATGAACATGAAACTGAAACATGAATATTAAGTCTAGTACTACAGTACATGCAAATGTTGTGTTTAGGCGGAGCTATGATTGTCGGGGGTCAACCCCTCGACCTTAGATAAAATTGTGGAGCTCTGTTTAGGGTTGTTTAGATTATATTTGTCCCCACCCTCCCAACCACCGATTGGTTGTGCACCCCCACCCCTCCTCCCCGGGAGAATATCATGTGCCCCCATACCTTAGATGCTATATGCCGATACGAGTTGCTTGGAGCTTGTAGATCTGAGATATAGCAGCTCACATGATGTGTCTTAATATTTTTGCAGGAAACCTTGATGAGTTTGAGAATTGCACACAATTTGTACAAAAACTACTTAGATGCCCTTTGATCCCATATCCAACGACCTCGAAGCTCGTATCACCGTAGCATCTAAGATGAAGGAGGACATCATATTCTCCTGTATGTAAGAATATCATGTGCTACCACACCTTAGATGCTTTGGTGATACAAGCTCTTCGGAGGCGTTGGATTTGTGACCCAACACCTCCTCGGTGGTTCGAATGGTTTTTTGCAGAAAAGCCCCAAAAGAGTTCGGCCACTGCTTACAAGCACAAAGACTGCTCAGATGCCATTGGATCTCAGATCAAACGACCTCCAAGCTCGTATCACCGTAGCATCCAAGCTGCGATAGCACCTTATGTTTTCTCGCACGGGAGAGTATGAGGTGCTCCCGCACCGTAGATTCTATGGTGATACGAGTTCACTGAGATCTAACGGCCCACAGTAGGAGGTTTGAATGTTTTTGCAATATACGGCTGATAGAGTTTGGGAAATGCGCAGAAAGTACAAGTACTACGCATGTGCCATCTGATCACTGATCATACGACCTAGATGCTCATATCACCGTAGCGGGTAATTAAGCTACGGGGAGCACCTAATATGAGCACCGGGGAGCCGTTGGATCGAAGATGCAGCGGCACACACGAGGCCTGAATGTTTTATTTGCAAAAAAAACCTTTGGAGAGTTTGGAAATTGCGCATAATTACAAAGACTACTCCCAAGCCATTGGATCTCACTTCCAACGGTGTAAAAACTCGTATCACCATAGTATCTAAGCTGCGGGGTGGATGTGATATTCTATGCCGCTGTCATTTTTGTTCGTAAACTTGCAAAATACGTGTAACTCGTGCCGTTACTTGTCTAACCGCGCAAAGTGTTTGTTCAAAAAAACCATCCTACACTGAAATATCGGAACAACACACGGGGGTCCCACTTGTCATTAATCAAATTTGGACCTAAAACTAACAAATCTGAAAGACGAGATTCGAACTGGCAACCTGGACTACAAAGCGTAAGTCGATAGCCTGAAAAAACGAACGGTTGTTGGCTTTGTCCCATAACTTGATTTTATACAGTACTTGCGTTGAGTAGAGTAGAGGGAGTGCCTCGTCAACACGTGCATGACCGTTGTCTCACTTACTGGTGGGTCCCAGGTCTGCGATCTCAATCTCTCTTCTCTCCATCGTCTAACCTTTGCACGGGCACACACGAAGAGCGGCGCTAGCTTGCCGTGGTGTTATTACAACTAAAAAAAGCTTGGAAAATAGAAGAATCGCCTAGAACAAGAGACGTTGTGGCTGGTCGAGACGGAGCTAACCACATCTATCCTCCGTGCCACGTTTGCATGATGAAGCTGTGTGGCTAGTGGGGTGTTTTCGACCGACTGGCTGGGTCCCGAGGTCGAACCATAGGTACTACGTCTGATACAGTATATTTTTACACGCACATTTTTCCTCCGTGCCGAGACGTGGCACACCCTACCGCGCGGTTTCGGGGTCCTCCCGGGTGGTGCACGCATATATTCTTCCTGACGTGGGACGCCCTACCGCGCGTTTTCTGGGTCCTCCTCGGTCGTAGCGCCGAAGCAAGTAAATGAGTCGTCAAATCACGAAAGACCACCTTTCCCGCCGAGTACATCAGTGAAGCACGGTGGCTAGCTAGTTGGGCTAGTTCGACCGATTAGCTAGGCCGCCGCCACATTTGTTTTTTCACCCCTTTTTTATCTACTTGCCGGCAGGTAAATTTAAATATCCACCGCGGCGTTGCTCTGGTGTTTGGGTGCGGCAGGATTTTTAATTTTTTGATTGACGGGAGCAGGCGCGGCAGCAATTAGTCACGATGACTCCGCCTGTAAAAACCCACTGCTCCCTGATGTGAGAAGTCGTCGACTGGTGTTTTACCGTGGTGAAAACCAAAAGATTCCCCGCTCCCTCCGCCTTCCCGTAGATTGCATTGCCTTTCAGCCGTTTCGCCCCCTTTGCTTCCTCTCCCCATTGCTTCTACCTGGTGCCATGGCGGCGCAGCAGATCACGGAGTCCGAGGTGAGGCGCCTGACACAGGAGCTCCATGTCAAGGATGCGGAGCTCAGGGCCAAGGACGTGGAGCTCCGTGAGCTCAAGGAGGAGAGGAGTGCCATGCTCCTCCGTTATGTGCGGGAGTTCACGGAGCTTCAAAAGCGGCAGGCGTCCACCACAAAGATGCTCGAGGCGTCGGCGGCGTTGCTGCAGAAAGCGGGAGATACGATAGGCCGTCAGGGGAGCCGGCTGGAGCGCGAGCGGGCCGATCGTGACGAGGTCCAGGATCGCCTCAGCCACTTGGTGAACCAAGTTGCCACGCACGTGTTGCGGCTGCGCGATGCCTACCGTCGTGCCAGCGCGACGATGCCGGCCGTCGGGCTAAACCCGTTCGACCACCCGGTCGACTTCAACGAGCTGCGGCTTCCTGACCTGGTCTCCTTCTTCACCTATATCTCCGAGGAGCTGAGCCGTCTCCGCGCGATGGTGGGGGCTGAGCTGGACAAGGAGGGGTTGCGGGCTGCCGTCGCCGTTGCCGGGCGAATCCTTTCAGGGCTCCGTCACCGGAATCCATTCGTGCCATTGGACGCCGTCTTTGACGAGCTGGCTCCCGTCGACCGGGAGCGGGCTCTGCGGGCGGTTGCACCCTGCATCACCAACGTCGTGCGCCTCGAGAAGCAGAGGGACTTCGGTGGTGTTTAGGCGCCCTCTGCATGGGCATGTCCATGTCTCGGCGCAACATGACCGTTGGATCAAACTCAGACGGTGCAGATCAGTCACTGTAGCACAAAGCGTGTGGGTGTGTTTGGTTGCATTCTCATCTCAATATAGTTGTTTCCTCTTCGTGTATTTTTGTCAACCTACTAGTGTGGACTCATGCACCCTTCATGCACTCTGCCAAACACCCAAAAGTGGGTCGAGAAGGGAACTTTTGCTCCCATCCCGTGCACCCTTCATACACCCTGCCTAACACTATTCGTGCTTCATATGGTTCATGTTTCGTGGAGTACTGTAGCACCGTACTCTCCGTGCGCTGTGGACCTAGTTCTGTTAACATTGATCTCACCGTTCATTCTCGACCGGACAGTCGAAAAAGCGGTACTATGTTACATATAGGAGTAGTTGACATGCGCACAACATCATTTGTTATCCTCATATCTTACTACACTAGCAACAAGATTGTGTAGTACTGACGTATGAACCACTGCACATGCCTAGTAGTAGGAGCACTGTGTATGTTCAAGTGGCTGCCGTGTTTCGCACTCCTCCGTCGTAAGAGTGGAAACGCTTGCTGTAATCATTTTTTTCTTCAGAAAAACAGTGGACACGCTCTACCGTGCGGATCCTCCTCCAGCCATGCACTAAATTACTCACTTTCGCCGACGTGTGGGACAGCCAGCACCTGGGTCCACCAGCCATGCACTAAATTACTCCGTAGTAGAGTGACGGTAGACTACCCCGATCGAACCGCCGCAGTAATGCCCAATGAGCCGTCAAATCACAAAACCCCCTCCTTTCCAGCAGTAAGTTGGACGGACGAAGCAACCATCATTTCACTCTTCTCTCTCAGCTTCCTCTCTTGAAGAAAACCCCCACTCGCTTCGCTTCTCCCTCATCTCGTTCCTCCTTTCACTCTTCTCTCTCAGCTTCCTCTCTTGGATGGACGCCGGAGCACCGGCCGACGTGATGTCTATGGCTCTGGCCAAAACCGTCGAGGCTCATGGTACGAAGAAGCGCAAGCACCCCGCCGAGACTACCGCAGACAAGCTCAAAGCCATCGCCCTGTCCAAGCCCCCCTCTCCGGGATCCCTCATTAAGCAAGTCCAGGTAATGTCTCTTGTTGACGATCTTTTTCTCGATCTTGATCGTGTTTTTTCATCTAACACGCAGTACTAGTACTGGTAGTACAACTTTCTGGGTGATCTTGCATGTGATTTTAGTGTGCCAAATGACGGTTCTAAATTCCTCTTTTGACCAAAACATGCGAGAGGTTGACACTGATTTCTTATAGATTACTTTCAACTACTCCCTCTGTCCCAAATTTCTTGTCTTAGATTTGTCTAGATACGGATGTATCTAATACTAAAATGTGACTTGATACATCCGTATCTAGACAAATCTAAGACAAGAATTTTGGGACGGAGGGAGTACTTTATGAACATCAATGCTACCTTTTAAGAGGGTATATTTGCCTCAGTAACTTGTGTTATGGATATTGCATGTAATCCCTCTGCTCTCATGCCTTTGAAGACATGTTCTAGTGTCTTTGTTCACTCATTTCTGTGCGTATATGTAGTCATATATGGAGTATAATATCGAAAATCATCTTATATTTCTGAACGGAGGTAGTAATAAAATATGGTTTCTGTTTGAATTAGAACCAGGTCCGCGGTGGAGATGAAGTTCTCAAAGTCATGCCGTGTGAACTGGAAGACCTGATGATGAGTTCTACTGCTGAACTATCCAGCTGCTGTGTCCTTGTCGCCACGTGTCCTGAACTAGTGTTTTCCTGTAGCATTGTTGTCAGGCGTGTTCTCGAGGCTGTACTTGACCACAACAATTTCCTGGCTGTGCCTTCGATTACGAAGGGTGTGGTTCTTGTAAAGCTTCCCAACAAATCTGATGCGGCCTGTCTTCATCATCATGTTTATGAGTGGAAAGACCACTCTGTTAGGTTCTCCAAGGTTGACAAGATGGTGATGGTGCATGTAGACATCTCACACGAAGTCCATGGCCTAGTCAGTTATGCGGGGTTCATCCCGTAGGTCGGTGGCAAGAAATAGTCTGCAGAGTTTAGTTAGTGCAACTTTGCTTGTCTGTAGTAAGTACTATTGTTCAGTACTTGATTTGTGTTTGTGAACCCTGTATTGTTTATTAGTACTGCCGCTTTTGGTGTGTGAACGGTCTATGTTATGTTAATGTCTGTCCACTCAATTCAGTCTGTATATTTTGAAGTATCCAGATCATATTTTTTGTGAGGACGGTTTATCAATTATGGTTACACTCCAATATCTGTATGCATTGCAGGGTTTATCGCACCCACCAGGATTTCCAGTCCCATGGATGTTCGGTCCATACGATTTGTCACGACCTTTGGACTGTCCTGCTTGTGGGAGTAGGCGGGGCCCCTGCATGCCACGCGTAGTTGGACGATCAATCTTCTGTTTAGTACTTCAACATAGTGATTTCCTGGTAAGGATTCACTCGTGTCACATCAAGTAAATCTTATTGATTTACTGTCTAAATCTTATTGATTTAATGTCATGTTTTCTTTCTTTTCCTGCAATTTTACGATGCAGGTTTTGCCATGTGACATTCATCACAGAATAAACCGTTTGGTTTGCTCTACGATGGCTATTTTTGCAGGTTTCACTTCTTATGTCGTGTCAGTAACGAAGGCACTGTCCATCACTTATATTACTGGAAAAAATTGGATCAGTCTGTTGTCTGAGTACAAGCTGAATCCCTATGATGAACTGCAGTTTGGTTTAACAAAAACGCCACAATTAGTCCTTCTCGCGTTTAAAAGAAATGAAGAAAAAAACTGGATCACGGTCACGGATCCTAGTCAAGTTAGAAAGCTGATCATAGCAGACCAGACACGATCGCCGCTGTCTCGCACAGATCGAGCACCGGCAGTTGCTCTAGCACTGACAGCGGCAGCAGCTCAGTCTGATCCAGCTGAGGATTGGGCACCGACCGCGTCAGCGGATCAGTCTGATCTACCGGAGGATCGGGCATCGACACCGGCACCTGCTCCGACACCGGCACCAGCTCTACAAGGAGCACCATCTCCGGCAGCAGCAGCGGCTTCGGCACCTGCACCAACACTTGCACTTGCATCTGCTCCGGCCCGTGCAGTTGCACCGGCAACAGACTGGGCTGCAGTTCGCACTTCATATACCAAAGTCCTTACAAAAACCGACATGTCCACCTTCTTGGTAAGCATTGGCCGCCCAAGTGCTTCGTTCTTTTTTCTTTCCATGTTGTTTCACATGATTCACTGTGTTGATCTAACTGTTTGGGTATGTCTTCTTGTTTGCAAACAGAGAATTCCTAGAGCAACGAGGGAGTCGTTCAACAATCCGGGCGACCGCGGCCAAGTTTCTCTTACCATGCGCAGCCTTGGTGTGAATGAACCTGCTCAATATACCGTAAGTACAAAGGATGGTCGCATGATGATTGATGCTAAAGGATGGTCAAGGTTCAAATCTAAATCATATCTTGCGGTAGGGGATGATGTCAAAATCGAACTTTCTCGGCAAGGAGAGCTGGTCCAAATCAACTTTGAAATTCTTCAGTAGCAGCACGCAACTGCCGAACTGATCTATCCTCCGAGAGATTTTGATGTAATAATCTGGCATGGTGAAACAAGTGTCCTGTGTGTATAAGTAGTACGACAGTATTATTTATCACATGGTATATCGTTGATAGAATTGCAACTCTGATTGCTGGTTAGGAACTGTCGTTCGATTTCATTCCAACAGCTGCCGTGCTTTATTCAATTTTGTGTATTCGCCTTGCGACAGCATCTAAAACCAGCGCCGTACCGATCGCTTGCAATATGAAAAGCGCTGAGGTAGAACACATGGGCCCCCAAACATGCAGGGTCGGCCTGCGGCCCAAAGTCCAGAACCGTGAGCCTATCTGAGTATTATATTCTCAGCTGAACCCCCATAAAAAAGCTGAACCCCCATAATGCCCGTGCGTTGCAGAGGGAGTATATTTCTCGGCAAGGTGAGCCTGTGATATAAAAGATTTGTATATTTCTTTACAGAGGGAGTATCTCTCTGTCAAAAAATATATTTATGTGTAACTAGTTACTCCTGTCTTTCTACTTCCTTTCGCTGATATGTGGGGCAACCGGCAACGGGGTCCACGTGCCATATGCACAAATTAGAGTGCACAACTTCACGGTAGACACACCCCGGTCGTAGCGCCGCAGTAATGCCCAATGAGCCGTCAAATCACAACCCCCCCTTTCCAGCTTTAGCAGTAAGCTGGACGGACGAAGCGGCAATATTTCACTGGGCCTGAATCCCCTTCTCCCTCGTCTGCTTGTTCAGAGAAAACCCCCTCTCGGCGATTGCATAGGGTTTTCTCATGGAGAACCAGGTACGAATTCTTCATCCATCCCCGATAAATCCAAGTCCCTTGGTCGCAGGTAATCCTAGGATGGCAGCCGCCGCCGTTGATGCATTTTTCTTCCTACTGAATCTAGTGTGTTTCATTTGCAGTGCCCAAAGTGCGAGTACCCTACAGGTTTCTGCGCCCTCGGCGAGACGCCACACTTGTTCCTTCTCATCCTAACACAGCATTTTGAAACGCGCACAGTATGTTCCTAGAATCCTCTTTTCTATCCGGGAGGGTGGGGTTTTTTTGAACATGCTGTGTTCTCATATTATTTTTCCTGCAGTGTATTATTTGCTCTGCCAGAACACATGTACTCAAGATGCTCGGCCTTGCCATAACTGAATACACTAGTTTAATGGTCACAGTGAAGACAAGCCATGGATATAAGTTCCGAGTTGGGTTCATGAACCAAGAAGATCGCTGCTTTTTTTATGGCCGAACTTGGATAAACTTTCTCAAGTGTTACGGACTGAAAGTTGGCGCACGAATGTTGATGGAAATAGCAGAACCTGGTCTCATCTTCACTGCGATCTTCCACCCCGACGTCGTTCCAATTGTTCATCCATGTTAGTTTTGTATCTGGTTCTTGCTTGTTGCCTCGATTACTTCTTAATCCACCTATTCTGTCTAACTAATCACAATTTAACTTTAGAAGTAGCAACGAATCTCTCACGAAGATGCTACTTCTAACTAATATTTTCTTATAATTGGTGGCACGTGTAGGTTTTTTCAGAGTTAAGCAGTCTGCTCGTTTGTTACTCTGTAATAACTCGGCTGTTACTAATGGCACTGAAGTTGACTGGATCGACATCCACAAGTTCCTACACTTTATTGATCGTCTTGAGGTCCTTGTGGGGCGTTTCAATGGTGGAAGGCCACGTGGGATATGTGTGCCACTGCTGCACTCGTTGAACAGGTCCAACTGTGTCGAGAAACTTATGGTACGAGCTGTTTTCTGTTATATATGTTGTTCATAAACTATTGCTTATACACAGTTTTACAGCTGTGATCTTCTTGAAACAGGAACTGCCGAGTTCTATTGTTCCTATACAGATGCCTGACCATGGTCGGGTCAGACTTGCGCTTGGTCACAACATGATGTTTATGTCGACCTACTCAATTCCCCTTGGAGGTGAAAAGATACTTATTCATGGGTGGTCTCAAATAATGAAGGCCCGTCCATCTTGGAGAATAGGACAGAAGATTATGTTCATGCTTTTCCATGGCTCTAAAGCGAATATCCTGTTTATTGACCACGTTGCTTTCAGCTTTGGTTGTTAAGTGCCCCTGCTGGTTTCAGTTAAGGTTGTTAAGTACTCCTGCTGCTTTTACAGTCTGTCGTGTTTCTTCAGTCCTGTCTTCCTCCAGCCGCCAAAACCAAACCAGCGCCGGCGGGGCCGCCTGCTTCCGCCTCCCACGGCTGGCTGCGCCTCAGCGCACGCATCGCCGCCCCACCGTCTCCTAAATCGTTAACGCCGACGTCCTCCGCGCGCTTTGGTGCGCTCGCCGCGGCGCCGCCCTCTCGCGTTGTCAACATGGTCAACAAACAACAGGAATCGGCAGAAGTACGTGGAGAGGATGACAGTAGGGGCCCACCACGTCAGCGTATGGAAAAATAAAATGCTTCCTCCTAGTGTTTTCCTGACATCTGGGACCCACGACATTGTGAGCGTATATAGTCAATAGACAAGAGAACAGCACAAGATCGGCTGACACCTGGGACGTAGCTACTCGAGCAGTATTTTTTTGTTTGGTATTGTTGAGACGGAGCAGGGTTTGAACTGGGCTGTGGCCCGTCTAGCCCAGGCTTATATTTTATGTTCACCATGTGACCAGCCCAGCTATTTTTTCTTTGTGAAAATGAGCCCAGTTTATTTTTTCTGAAGAATACCCAATCCAGGCCTACTTATTTTTCTACGCCCTGATGGGCTGCAACTCTTTCAAGACGCCTGCAAATCTTGAAAGTAATATGAAATGGGTTGTAAATATAAAAACAGATGACAAATTGGCAATTACTTTATAATTTCTGAATTTTTTCACATTTTCAGATTCCTATTTCACTGGGCATTAACCTAATTTAAATATATCTTCAAAGTACTTTAAATCTGGCTCGACATTTCGGTATTAAAAATAGTTTGGAACCCACAGAAATATGCGAAATTGGCCCTGGCCAACCAAAAAAACGACTGCAATAAATTGCATAAGAAGTTGCCATGAGCTATATATAAATTATTAAAAAAAGAGGGAGTGGTCTGACTTGTGGGCCTGTTTAGTTGACGCGTATGCAAGATTTTTTTAGTTATTATATACGTCAACAAACGATTCTAGCAGACGTAACCGTTGGATGTCAATCCAACGGCCGTCGTGTTTCTTCAATCTCTGATCTTCTTGCTCCAGCCGCCAAAGCAGCGCCGGCGGGACCGCCTACTCCCGCCTCCCGTGGCCGGCTGTGCTGCCGCGCAGGCCTCAGCGCCCCCTACTACTCCCACCGCTGGCCAGGGCATCCCTCTACTCACCCACACCCCCTGTTATTCTGCGGCGACGGCAGCCTCACACCGCAGCCGAACCGGTGAACCCTCGTACTCCTCTCCGCGCGGGCTTCCACTGCCGCGTCTTCCCCGGCTCCGCGTCGTCCCCTTCCTAGGCCTCGCCGTCGTCCACCGCCGTGGTGCTCTCGGCGCGGCGTGGTCAATGTGGTCAACGACCGACTTCCATCGGAAGAGTACTGTACGTGGAGAGGCTGACAGCTGGGTCCACGGCAGCCGCAAGGAAGTGCCTCCTTATTACGCGGAAAATAATTATTCCTCCACCTGACAGCAGGGACCCACCGGACGGGCCACCAGTATTTCGCGAAAAAAACGTTTCCCCCTGACTGCTGGGACCCACAGGACGGGCCACCGTATTTCGCGAAAAAAACGTTCCCCCCGCTGTCAGCTCGGACCCACCGGAAGTGCCTCCTTATTACGCACAAAAAAATGAATACCCCCTGCTAGCTGGGACCCACCTTGGTGGGAGGCTGACTTGTGGGCCTACTAAGTTGACTGGGACGGAGGCCTTTGTCAACTTTAGTCAATATATGAACGATTCTAGCTCCAGTGACCGTACGATGTCCATCCAACGGCCGTAGTGCTTCTTCAACCTCTGGTCTTCTTGCTCCAGCCGCCCAAAGCAGCGCCGGTCGTGCCGCCTGCTCCTGCCGCCCGTGGCCGGCTGTGATGCCGCGGAGGCCTCACCGCCCCCTACTACTCCCACCGCTGGCCAGGCCATCCCTCTACGCACCCACACCCCCTGTTATTCTGCGGCGACGGCAGCCTCACACCGCAGCCGAACGAGTGAACCCTCATACTCCTCTACGCGTGGGCATCCACTGCCGCGTCTTCCCCGGCTCCGCGTCGTCCCCTTCCTAGGCCTCGCCGTCGTCCACCGCCCTGGTGCTCTCGGCGCGGCGTGGTCAACGTGGTCAAGGAATGGCTTCCATCGGACGTGGACTGTACGTGGAGAGGCTGACAGCTGGGTCCACGGCCGCAGCAAGGAAGTGCCTCCTTATTACGCGCAAAATAATTATTCCTCCACCTGACAGCGGGGACCCACCGGACGGGCCACCGTATTTCGCGAAAAAAACGTTTCCCCCTGACTGCTGGGACCCACCAGCTACATCTTCGCACGCAAGGAAGTGCGTCCGAAAAAAAACGATTCGCCCCCCTGACTGCTGGGACCCACCAGCTACATCTTCGCACGCAAGGAAGTGCGTCCGGGCAAAAAAAACAAAACGATTCCCCCCTGACTGCTGGGACCCAGCAGCTACACCTTCGCACGCAAGGAAGTGTGTCCGGGCAAAAAAAACGATTCTCCCCTTGACTGCTGGGACCCACCAGCTACATCTTCGCAGGCAAGGAAGTGCCTGACAGTCGGGACCCACCTGGTCGAAGCGTACGTAGCGTTGTCATTCTGGTCGCGAACGTGTACGTACATATATACTGGTCGATGTAGAGGCGCGCACGTGTCGTAGTAGAGGCGCGTACGTGTCGTAGTAGAGGCGCGCACGTAGCATGTACACGTACGTACAGCGGCCAGGGTGCAAGAAAGAAAATACGGCCACGTACGTACATACGGGCAGGGTCTCGAACGCCTACTCGCGCATATGTACATGGCTGGGTCGGAACGGAGAAACAGCGTCGTCGTCGTGTTCATGGGGAGGCAACGGAATGCGTCGTGTTCATCGGGAGGCAACGGAACGCGTGGGAGCCAACCGGCTGGGTCGGAACGGAATGCGTGGTCGTGTTCATCGGGAGGGCTTGGACGGAACAGGCGATGGAAACGAGGCCTGGCGTACCGCAAAACGGAGGAAACGGCCTTGTGTTCGACCGGCCACGTTCGAAACGGGATCCTGTTCATCGGGAGGGGTCTGGCGTACCGCAAAACGGAGGAAACGGACCTCCTACGGTCGAAACAGGGGTCCTGTTGACCGGGAGGGGTGTGGCGTACCGCAAAACGGAGGAAACGGACTTGTGTTGGAGCGCTACGGTCGAAACGGGGGTCCTGTTGATCGGGAGGGGTGTGGCGTACCGCAAAACGGGACTCCACGGGATACTGTTCATCTCCACCGTCGACCTCCTCCAGCCTCCACGGGCTACCGTCGACCTCCTCCAGCCTCCACGGGCTCCTGTTCATCCAGCCTCCACCGCGCGCTACTCCACCGGCTACTGTTCAACCACCCCTCCACCGTCTACTGTTCATCCAGCCCTCCACACCACGGGGTCCTGTTCAACCACCCCTCCACGGGCACCCCTCCACCGTCTACTGTTCATCCAGCCCTCCACACCACGGGGTCCTGTTCAACCACCCCTCCACGGGCACCCCTCCACCGTCTACTGTTCATCCAGCCCTCCACACCACGGGGTCCTGTTCATCCAGAGGCAACGCCACCGCTCACTGTTCATCCAACCCCCCCCCCCGCAACGCTCACTGTTCATCCAATCGATCGGCTTCAGTTAGCAGCAGTAGCGAAGGAATCGCTCGATCGGGTTCAGTTAACAGCCATCGATCGATCGCTCGGGTTCAGTAACGCGTAGCCTGCAGTGCAATCGCTCGGGTTCAGTTAGAGCCCAACGCCTCGCTCGGGTTCAGTTAGAGCCAACGCCTCGCACACACGCGCGTACGTGTACGAGAGAAACGCGCATCGCTCGGCCCCCGACCTCCCACCGTAACCGGGAACTCCCCGAAATTTTCCTCCCCCTCGCTTCTACCACGGTTTTTTCCGTCATGGACGGCCCAAAGAATGTCATGCAGCTGCGTCTCCGGCCCGCCCAGGACGAAAAGCCCATTTTCTGTCATGATTTTTTGTCATAGAAGTAGGAGCCCACCACATCTATGATGATACTGGGTTTTGTCACAATTACCGTCATAGAAGTGTCATATGTATGATAGAAAAAAATTCGTTCGGCCCAAAATGTCACGGATGTGTCTTTTTTTTGTAGTGTAGGATGCCCCTTAAAGTTAGGTTGGATGAATAGTAATATCAGAGATAAGGGGTTACCTTAGTCCGAGGACCTAGGGTTACAAATCCTAGCCGGCTTTGTCAGTGGGCACAGAGTCCTTCACGATCCCGCTATCTTTGTATTGTACGACTAGTCATCCATGGGTCTCCCTAAATGCGTCACGGGCCGACCAATGTAGCGTAGGACGGAACCGAACAAGGGCCTCACCTCGGCCAACCGGACCACACGTGATGGCACACCCTCTGCCCCCGGTCTCGTTATCTTCTCACACCCGACAAACCAAACACAGACACCACAAAAAAAATCTCCTCGTGCCTCTATCCCCTCCCCCTTTGGCATAATACACACTCAAGGGAATCTCTGCCCGTGACATCCATATTCATCTCGTCTCTCTAGACCTCCTCTCATTTTCGTGCTATCTCTCCCACGCCCCCCTCCTCCCGCTGGCCCTCTATCCATGCCTCTCCTCGAATACGTAATACCACACACATACCTCTCTAGGCCCTGCCAAATACATCAACTACACATTCACACATGTTACATCACGTACCCCATTGATCTAAAAAGCCCTCTCTTCCATGTTTATTAGCATACAATATTCCTTTTGAATAAAGTGTGGCCAAAGGAATTATTTAGAATTTCTAACATATATACAACATACCAAAGTTATATGGAGGAGTATGAATGTTAATTTGCATTGCATGGTGCCCACAATGATATTTATTCCGCACTGTGAATTCTTATATTTTTATACTATATATAAAGTTAGTCATAATAAAGAGAAACGAAGAGCATCTCTCTCTCCATCGCATACACCCCCTCTACGTCCCTTTCACGTACGCACACAAACTATCTCCAGGTCCTCTAAAAGTACGCCCCCAGCACATTCACGCGTGTTTCATCTTTCTGTCGCGATATATACAATGATGATCATTGTATTTGATGCGAAAGCACGATACGTACATTGGACTTCAGAATCCACTCATTATGGTCACCATTTACATTTTGTGGTTATTATACAGCCACGGGCTCACCGTACAGCTCTGTATTTGCTCAAGACACGACTAGTTGACCAGTTAAACGCTCCATGTGGCACCTCTAGTGTTGCATCACATTATCTCACTACCACTGGGCCCACCTGTCGGCTTGTATCTACTCTACACTCTTATAAAAACAGAGTTGGTGATGATGGTGTGCCTGCCATCCTGCAATATAGGTCGTCCGATTTATATATGACGGATAGGAAGGAAACTGTGGCAATTTTGCAAAAAGGTACCCACACCCTCCCCTCGTTCTTCCTTTTCTATCACAAGATAAACTAGTCATACAAATGCATCTTGATGTTATATGCAACGCACGGGCATCTTGCTAGTAAGAATGAAGACAAACGACAAAAAAATATTGGACGGTGGTTCGAAGTCATGACCACGGGCACAACGGACAAGGTGGCCTTGTATTGGTATGCTGAGCCATCTGTTTTAACACACAGGAGCTGGTGTGGTGATTATACACACACACACGCATGCACATGAACTGCATGCACGCAACACTCACACGAACACATGCAGCCACGCACGCACGCAACACTCACACGTACACACACAGTCACGCACGCACGCAACACTCACACGCACACACGCATGCATGCATGCACACACCACACGACCAACACACACTCTCACGCTCAAGTGCTCAACCTACACGTGCATGCACACACATCAGGCCCTGACAAACACATACACAACCAGGTGGTTCCTGCGCACGGGTTGGAGTCTTGTCACGCCTGCGTAAATTTGTGTTTATCTGACCTTTTTCCTATGCGAACTGACAGGTGGGACCCACAAGGAACGTGATCAATTTCACTAGTCAACATGGTGCCACACAGACTATTTGGCCGGTCAATAGAGTGCAATCCGATGCTAAACGGTGAGCAAGTGATCGTATAATCACCGCAAAACGTATATAGTGACCGTAATGAGCGTATTCTGAAGTCCGGTGACCGTATTATGCTTTTCTCTCTGTAGGCCCTCGAAAACTACATCTCTACACGTTCTCGCATGTTACATCTAACAACTATGCAATGCAACACTACTATTACACTCTAACATAATAAATCATATGTGTTTTTAGTTTTACTAGATATCATATTGTTACTTAATTATTCAGTTTGCATACATTAAAATTGCCTTTGAAATGTATGGCCAGTATCATCTACCGCGCGGGAAAAACCCGCCCTTTCCTGTTTAATCGGGTTTGTATCGATGGATCGTGCGAAACAGCAAAACTATAGTACTGTAGTACTATACAGTACAAGTAACAGTTCACTAGGCCGCCGTGTCATGTACTCCTCTGTCGTAAGAGTGGATCGCTCACTTTCATAAATGTTCTAATCCCTTTCGCCGACATTTGGGACATCAAGCTACCAGGTCCACGTGCCATACCGAAATACAGTGCAGAGCAGCAGGGGTGAAGCACCCCAGTCATGGCGCCGGCGTAGTAATGAGCAATGAGGCGTCAAATCACAAAGTTGCACCTTTCCCGTAGTTAAGTTGGAGGGACGAAGTAATAATGCTAAAAAAAGAAGTTGGAGGGACGAAGCAACCATCATTTCACTCGTTGCTGAATCCGCTTCTCCCTCATCTTCTTCAAGTTAACCACGTGTTGCTTCTGCCATTGTTCTGCCTCATGTGGGACGCGGATCGGCTTGGTGAAGCACTGACACGTGGGACCGCATGTTAGCAAACCGCCAGGCCAACGTCCTCTAAAAATAAGAAACATCCCCCGCCATCCACGCGGCAAAATCACCTCCTTTTTACTAATCTTGATTCTATAATTTTTTAGATCAATATAATTGAGATTTGTATAGATAGCACATATAGGAGCAAAACCAAGTGGAACGGTTAAGGGCATCCACAATGTGTAGCCAAATGTGAAAATAGCTTTTGGCATCGATGGGAACCATTATGGACGGTGCTGCCAAAGCCAAAAATATGGAACCGAAGCTCCCTGATTGATTGATTGATTGAAGGAATAGAAAAATCCAACGTCTCTCCTCTTTCTCCCGTGCTTGGACGCATGTACAATATAGAGCACAGATTCTACTCCCATGTCCCTTCTATCACAAATCACAAAGCAGTGAGGCGTCAAATCACAAAGCACAGACGAAGCAACCATCATTTCACTCTTCGCTGACTCCGCTTCTCCATCGTCTTCTTCGAGAAACCACCTCACCGCACTAAGCTGGACGGACGACGCTATTGTGTACTACTAGTACTAGTACATTTACGCGTCCTTTGGTTCAACGGATTTCCTGGATGCAAATAAGGCGGTTGTCTCGGCTTGCAGGCGGCACTTGCGAACGACTTACCGTGGTCTCCCTCAATGGTGTTCTCCGTCAAAGGCACTTCGCCAAACCACTGAAAGTGCGTTAAGTCGACTAGAGGGGGGTGAATAGGAGATTTTTATGAATTCTTCACTGAGGAATTTCAGGGTGAGGAAATTCCTGAGCGAAGGACTACTTGTAGCGGAATAAGTACTCAGATGCAGACATAACATAACATAAGCACAGTCATCATGATGAAATGAAAACAAACATAGAGTACAGAAAGCGTAAACAGAGGATAAACAGGATGAAGACAAACAGACTGAAGAAATTGAACTGAGGAAATTGAGAAAGTCTTTAGTCAAAGTCTTCAAACAGATATGAACAAGCACACCACACAGTAATGAGGAATTGGAAGGGTTGAGGACATAGAACCAGTAGGCTTGGTGAAGACAGTGATTTGGTAGACTAGTTCCAACTGTTGTGACAGTTATACGTCTGGTTGGAGCGGCTAGGTATTTAAACCCGAGGACACACAGTCCTCACCGTATTCTCCTTGAGCTAAGGTCACACAGACCTCGCCCAATCACTCATGGTAAGTCCTCAGGCGACTTCAAAACCTTCACAAACTCAGTCACTCGGCGAGCCACAATTTCCTCTTGGATGCTCTAGACCATGACGACTAACCGTCTCGAAGATGCACAGTCTTCAAAGGTAACAGGCGTCGGATCCACACAGGAACAATTTCTTCAGTGATGCTCAATCACTTTGGGTTTGTAGGTGTTTGGGTTTCGGTTTTCCTCACTTGATGATTTTCGCTCAAAGTCCTCGGAGGATGGGATGCTCTCAATGACAAGTGTCAGTTTCCCTCGCAGCAGCCAACCAGCTAGTGGTTGTAGGGGGCGGCCATTTATAGCCTAGGGAGCAGCCCGACATGATAAGACATAAATGCCCTTCAATGACAGGACCGTTAGGTGGAGAAGATATTTTGGGACAGCTGGCGCATAGCACAACAACGGTCGGAAATTTGAGGTTCAAATTCCTCAGGGCTATCATGTTCCTCACTTGTAGGCAATCCGCACTGGCGAATTCCTAACTCCTCAGTCAGAACAAATTCCTCAGAGACCAGAAGAACTTCGTCTCTATCACTGAAGAAATTGACTAAGATGTATGAGATTTCCAATGGCTTCACTCGAAGGGATTGGTAGGTGTAGGATTTTGAGATGAGCATCACTTGGAAATTTTACCTTAGTTTTTCCTCGACCCCCTTTAACAGTACGGTGTTTCCTATGACTCAAGAAAGAGAAAATGAAACTACGAAAACAAAAGTATTCACGCTTCATGTTCCTCGCATGAATACCAAGTCTTCAGGGTCACACCAATTTTTTCACTTTCAAAGTCTTCAGAAATCTATAGTCTTCAGTTGAAGACATTCATTTTTAGGGGTCGACTTTCTCTGTAAATATCAAACTCCTCATAGACTTATATACCTGTGTACACTCACAACCGCATCAGTCCCTTAACCTATAAGTCTTCAATACACCAAAGTCACTAAGGGGCACTATATGCACTTACAATCTCCCCCTTTTTGGTGATTGATGACAATATAGGTTAAGTTTTCAACGGGGATAAACATGTGAAGTGTAAATACTGATATTGAGGAATTTGATTGCAAGATATAGAAGAACTCCCCCTGAAGATGTGCATAGTGAGGAATTTGCTTTTGAAGCAATGCACATTTGAAGAGTAGGATCATGGAGATCTCCCCCTATATCTTGTAATTCATACACGCATTTAACATCTGATATGAAGAATTTGAAATGCATGATGAAATATGGTGACTGATGTAATTCAGCATGTGTGCATTAACATAACTGAGGAAATAGCATGCAGAAAAACATAGCAAAAGTATCAGACCACCATCGGGTTTAAGTTTACAACTCGATCCAACAAAGTCTTCAAAAGAACCTGAGTTGTAACTTAGAAAAAAACGCCCATATAGAGAGACCCGCTTGAAGACTAACTCAAATTTCTTCCCCTTTGTAATCAAATGACTAAAAGGGACGAAAAGTGAGGACTAACGCCCCTGAAGAATATCACGAAGACGATGGTGGAGCGCCAGCGTTGTCGGGGTCGGTTGTTGAAGTAGGGCCTGCCGTAGTGTCGTCCAAATCTTCATGCTCATCAGTCTCGCGCGATGAAGAAATATGAGCTGGCCACCAAGGAGGGAACTTTGACTTTCTTGAATTTCTTCGACGGTGGCTGAGACCAGTCAAAGTCCTGCTTGAAGCCCATCTGCTTGAGATCTTCTTCACCATAAAGATGAGACATAACAACCCAGGTGCGATTGAATACTTCATGGAGGTAGTAGTGGTTCTTCTTCACTGAATTGTGTGTAGCAGTCATGTTGTAAAGAATTGAACCAAACTGACGCTTGACCCATTTGTGGTTGCGATCGACCTTCTGATGAAGACTGAGGAGAAGCTCACGATCAGTCATCACCCTAGGAGTTGTGCCTTGAGGATTTTGCTTTGAGGCATTGGCAGCAGAGTCATGCGTGGCAGAGTCATCATTGGAGGAGTAAGATGCACCTTTGCGGAACTGACCATCCAATGGACGAATGCCTTCATCAATAATAGCAGTTGCCTTGCCCTTTTCATCAGCTGAGGAAAATGTCCGCTTGAGGACTTCGATAGGGGGCAAGTAGCTGCCATGGTTAAGTGTGTCAGCCTTGTAATTGATTGAAGACCTTGTTGTGAGGAATCTCATAATCCAGGGAGTGTAAGGCTTCAATTCAAAAGGTGACAATGCAACATTGGCCAGAGTCCTCATGAAGAAATCATGGTAGTTGACAAGAACGTCGTGCATGATGTTGAAAAGCAGATTCTTCATGATGCCAATGACCTCTTCTTCATTCGAGTCGTGGCCCTTGATTTGACTCGGTGTCTTGGTCAGAATGCGATAGACAGTCCGTGGAACATATAGCAATTCCTTCACGAGGAATTTGGTCCTTGGGGCCTGACCAGGCTTCAGCGGTTTCATCAATACTTGCATGTAATGGTCAGATAGCTTAGGTTCATGGTAGATGACCTGCGCACCTTCAAGGGGAGGACTGACAGGTAGGGCATGAAGCAATTCAGAGGCCGGTGCTTTGGAATGCGTGTTTTCGGTCATCCAGTCCAACACCCAAGAATTTACATCTGCAGCATTGCGTGTGATGTGCAGCATTGCGTAGAACTGAAGAATTAGCTCTTCATTCCAATCAACAATGTCGGTGCAGAAGTTGAGCAGCCCAGCGTCATGAAGAACACTAAGGACTGGTGTGAAGCAAGGTAGCGATTCCATATCCACATGAGGAATATGCTCATGGTCAAAGACTTTGTCCTTATCAAAAAGCAGTGAAGAATAGAAGTTGGCTTGGCTTGCTGTCCGGAAACGCTTCCTTCGTAGACGAGCAGAGTCATAAGGATTGTAATCTGTGAAGAATACATGTTCATGGAAGAAATCATCAGCCTTGAATTTCTGCTTCTTGGAGACGGGATTCTTCGGCTTGGGCTGAGGAGTATCAGTCAAAGTCATCACAGCCTTAGAATCACATTCTCAGGAACCACAGGCTGAGGAATTTCAGTTTCTGCTTCAGTAGCAGCCTGGGTCTTCAATTCTTCATGAACATTAACATCAGCACTAGTGGCTGGAATTTCTTCATGAATGGAAGTAGTGGCTTGAGGTTCATCAGAGCCCATTTGAACTTCAGTGTGTTGGATATATGCCCTAGAGGCAATAATAAATAGGTTATTATTATATTTCCTTGTTCATGATAATCGTTTATTATCCATGCTAGAATTGTATTGATAGGAAACTCAGATACATGTGTGGATACATAGACAACACCATGTCCCTAGTAAGCCTCTAGTTGACTAGCACGTTGATCAATAGATGGTTACGGTTTCCTGACCATGGACATTGGATGTCGTTGATAACGGGATCACATCATTAGGAGAATGATGTGATGGACAAGACCCAATCCTAAGCCTAGCACAAAGATCGTGTAGTTCGTTTGCTCAGAGCTTTTCTAATGTCAAGTATCATTTCCTTAGACCATGAGATTGTGCAACTCCCGGATACCGTAGGAATGCTTTGGGTGTACCAAACGTCACAACGTAACTGGGTGACTATAAAGGTGCACTACAGGTATCTCCGAAAGTGTCTGTTGGGTTGGCACGAATCGAGACTGGGATTTGTCACTCCGTGTAAACGGAGAGGTATCTCTGGGCCCACTCGGTAGGACATCATCATAATGTGCACAATGTGACCAAGGAGTTGATCACGGGATGATGTGAGTTACGGAACGAGTAAAGAGACTTGCTGGTAACGAGATTGAACAAGGTATCGGGATACCGACGATCGAATCTCGGGCAAGTAACATACCGATAGACAAAGGGAATTGTATACGGGATTGATTGAATCCCCGACATTGTGGTTCATCCGATGAGATCATCATGGAACATGTGGGAGCCAACATGGGTATCCAGATCCCGCTGTTGGTTATTGGCCGGAGAACGTCTCGGTCATGTCTGCATGGTTCCCGAACCTGTAGGGTCTACACACTTAAGGTTCGATGACGCTAGGGTTATAGGGAATAGATGTACGTGGTTACCGAATGTTGTTCGGAGTCCCGGATGAGATCCCAGACGTCACGAGGAGTTCTGGAATGGTCCGGAGGTAAAGATTTATATATAGGAAGTATGGTTTTGGCCACCGGAAGTGTTCCGGGCATCACCGGTAGTGTACCGGGACCACCAGAGGGGTCCGGGGGTCCACCGGGAGGGGCCACAGGGCCCCGGAGGCATACATGGGCCAAGTGTGAGAAGGGACCAGCCCCTAGGTGGGCTGGGGCGCCTCCCCACCAAGGCCCATGCGCGTGGAGAGAAGAGGGGGCAAACCCTAGGGGAGATGGGCCCTAAAGGCCCATGCCTGGTGCGCCTCCCTCTCCCCCCCCCCCACTTGGCCGCCACCCTAGATGGGTTTTTGGGCTGCCGCACCCCTTGGGGTGGAAACCCTAGAGGGGGCGCAGCCCCCTCCCTCTCCCCTATATATAGTTGAGGTATTGGGGGCTGCAAACACATGAGTTTTCCTCTCCCTGGCGCAGCCCTACCTCCTCCTCGTCCTCTCCCGCGGTGCTTGGCGAAGCCCTGCGGGATTACCACGATCCTCCATCACCACCACGCCATCGTGCTTCTGCTGGATGGAGTCTTCCCCAACCTCTCCCTCTCTCCTTGCCGGATCAAGGCGTGGGAGACGTCACCGGGCTGCACGTGTGTTGAACGCGGAGGCGCCGTGGTTCGGCGCTTAGATCGGAATCAACCGCGATCTGAATCGCTACAAGTACGACTCCTTCATCCGCGTTCTTGCAACGCTTCCGCATCGCGATATACAAGGGTATGTAGATGCACTCCCCTTCCCCTCGTTGCTAGAGTACTCCATAGATTGATCTTGGTGATGCGTAGAAAAATTTGAATTTCTGCTATGTTCCCCAACAGTGGCATCATGAGCTAGGTCTATGCGTAGTTTCTATGCACGAGTAGAACACAAAGAAGTTGTGGGCGTAGATGTTGCCAATTCTTCTTGCCGCTACTAGTCTTATCTTGTTTCGGCGGCATTGTGGGATGAAGCGACCCGGACCGACCTTACACGTACGCTTACGCGAGATAGGTTCCACCGACTGACATGCACTAGATGCATAAGGTGGCTAGCGGGTGTCTGTCTCTCCCACTTTAGTCGGAACGGATTCGATGAAAAGGATCTTTATGAAGGGTAAATAGAAATTGGCATATCACGTTGTGGTCTTACGTAGGTAAGAAACGTTCTTGCTAGAAACCTATACAAGCCATGTAAAAAACTTGCAACAACAATTAGAGGACGTCTAACTTGTTTTTGCAGCATGTGCCTTGTGATGTGATATGGCCAGAAGATGTGATGAATGATATATGTGATGTATGAGATTGATCATATTCTTGTAATAGGAATCACGACTTGCATGTCGATGAGTATGACAACCGGCAGGAGCCATAGGAGTTGTCTTTATTTTTTGTATGACCTGCGTGTCATTGAATAACGCCATGTAAATTACTTTACTTTATTGCTAAGCGCGTTAGCCATAGAAGTAGAAGTAATCGTTGGCGTGACAACTTCATGAAGACACAATGATGGAGATCATGATGATGGAGATCATGGTGTCATGCCGGTGACAAAGATGATCATGGTGCCCCGAATATGGAGATCAAAGGAGCAAAATGATATTGGCCATATCATGTCACTATTTGATTGCATGTGATGTTTATCATGTATACATCTTATTTGCTTAGAACGACGGTAGCATAAATAAGATGATCCCTCACTAAAAATTTCAAGAGACGTGTTCCCCCTAACTGTGCACCGTTGCGAAGGTTCGTTGTTTCGAAGCACCACGTGATGATCGGGTGTGATAGATTCTAACGTTCGAATACAACGGGTGTTGACGAGCCTAGCATGTACAGACATGGCCTCGGAACACATGCAAAACACTTAGGTTGACTTGACGAGCCTAGCATGTACAGACATGGCCTCGGAAACAAGAGACCGAAAGGTCGAACATGAGTCGTATAGTAGATACGATCAACATGGAGATGTTCACCGATGATGACTAGTCCGTCTCACGTGATGATCGGACACGGCCTAGTTTGACTCGGATCATGTATCACTTAGATGACTAGAGGGATGTCTATCTGAGTGGGAGTTCATTAATCAGATGAACTTCATTATCATGAACATAGTCAAAAGGTCTTTGCAAATTATGTCATAGCTTGCGCTTTAGTTCTACTGTTTAAGATATGTTCCTAGAGAAAATTTAGTTGAAAGTTAATAGTAGCAATTATGCGGACTGGGTCCGTAAACTGAGGAGTGTCCTCATTGCTGCACAGAAGGCGTATGTCCTTAATGCACCGCTCGGTGTGCTGAACCTCAGCGTCGTCTGTAGATGTCACGAAACATCTGACATACACGTTTTGATGACTATGTGATAGTTCAGTGCGTATTGCTAACGGTTTAGAATTGTGGCACCAAAGACGTTTTTGAAACATCGCAGAACATATGAAATGTTCCGAAGACTGAAATTGGGATTTCAGACTAGTGCCCACGTCAAGAGGTATGAGACCTCTGACAAATTTCTTAAGCCTGCAAACTAAGGGAGAAAAACTCAATCGTTGAGCATGTGCTTAGATTGTCTGAGTACTACAATCACTTGAATCGAGTGGGAGTTGATCTTCCAGATGAGATAGTGATGGTTCTCCATAGTCACTGCCACCAAGCTATTAGAGCTTCGTGCTGAACTATAACATATCAGGGATAGACATGATGATCCTTGAGCAACTCGCGACGTTTGACACCGCGAAAGTAGAAATCAAGAAGGAGCATCAATTGTTGATGGTTAGTAAAACCACTAGTTTCTAGAAGGTCAAGGGCAAGAAGGGATACTTCATGAAACGGCAAATCAGTTGCTGCTCTAGTGAAGAAACCCAAGGTTGAACCCAAACCCGAGACTAAGTGCTTCTGTAATGAGGGGAACGGTCACTGAAGCAGAGCTACCCTAGATACTTGGTAGATGAGAAGGCAGGCAAGGTCGACAGAAGTATATTGGATATACATTATATGAATGTGTACTTTACTAGTACTCCTAGCGGCACCAGGGTATTAGATACCGGTTCGATTGCTAAGTGTTAGTAACTCGAAATAAAAGCTTATATGAATGTGTACTTTACTAGTACTCCAAGCGGCACCAGGGTATTAGATACCGGTTCGATTTCTAAGTGTTAGTAACTCGAAATAAAAGCTGCGGAATAAACGGAGACTAACTAAAGGTGAGATGGCGATATGTGTTGGAAGTGTTTCCAAGGTTGATGTGATCAAGCATCGCATGCTCCCTCTACCATCGAGATTTGGTGTTTGCATTGAGCATGATTGGACTATGTTTATCGCAATACGGTTATTCATTTAAGGAGAATAATGGTTACTCTGTTTATTTGAATAATACCTTCAATGGTCTTGCACCTAAAATGAATCTCGATCGTAGTGATACACATGTTCATGCCAAAAGTAATGATAGTACCACATACTTGTGGCACTGCTATTTGAGTCATATTGGGATAAAACGCATGAAGAAGCTCCATGTAGATGGATCTTTGGACTCACTCGTTTTTGAAAAGATTGAGACATGCGAACCATGTCTATTGGTATATATGCATGAAGAAACTCCATGCAGATGGATCGTTTGGACTCACTTGATTTTGAATCACTTGAGACATGCAAATCATACCACATGGGCAAGATGACTGAAAGGCCTCGTTTTCAGTAAGATGGAACAAGAAAGCAACTTGTTGGAAGTAATACATTTTGATGTGTGCAGTCCAATGAGTGCTGAGGCACGCAGTGGATATCGATATGTTCTTACTTCACAGATGATTTGAGTAGATGCTGAGAATATTTACTTGATGAAACACAAGTCTGAATTATTGAAAGGTTCAAGTAATTTCAGAGTGAAGTTGAAGATCGTGGTGACAAGAGGATAAAATGTCTGTGATATGATCATAGAGATGAGTATCTGAGTTACGAGTTTGGCACACAATTAAGACATTGTGGAAAATGCTTCACAATTAATACTGCCTGGAACACCATGGTGTGATGGTGTGTCCGAACATCATAACTGCACCCTATTGGATATGGTGCATCCCATGATGTCTCTTATCGAATTACCACTATCATTTATGGGTTAGGCATTAGAGACAACCGCATTCACTTTAAATAGGGCACCACGCAATTCCGTTGAGACGACACCGTTTAGAGAAACCTAAGTTGTCGTTTCTTAAAAGTTTGGGGCTGCGATGCTTATGTGAAAAAGTTTCAGGCTGATAAGCTCGAACCCAAAGCGGATAAATACGTCTTCATAGAATACCCTAAAACAGTTGGTACACCTCCTATTTCAGATCTAGAGGCAAAAGTACTTTCTTCTAGAAACAGGTCCTTTCTCGAGGAAAAGTTTCTCTCGAAAGAATTGAGTGGGAGGATGGTGGAGACTTGATAAGGTTATTGAACCGTCACTTCAACTAGTGTGTAGCAGGGCACAGGAAGTTGTTCCTGTGGCACCTACACCAATTGAAGTGGAAGCTTATGATAGTGATCATGAAACTTCGGATCAAGTCACTACCAAACCTCGTAGGACGACGAGGATGCGTGCTACTTCAGAGTGGTACGTGATCCTGTCTGAGATATCATGTTGTTGGACAATACTGAACCTACGAGCTATGGAGAAGCGATGGTGGGCCCATATTCCGACAAATGGTTAGAAGCCACGAAATCCGAGATGAATGGATCTTTGAGAAGAAGACAGACGTGGACGGTAATGTTACCGTCTATGAAGCTCGACTTGTGGCAAAGAGTATTTCCACAAGTTCAAGGAGTTGACTACGATGAGATTTTCTCATCCGTAGCGATGCTCAAGTCCGTCGGAATCATGTTAGCATTAGCTGCATTTATGAAATCTGGCAGATGGATGTCAAAACAAGTTTCCTTACCAGTTTTCGTAAGGAAAGGTTATATGTGATACAATCAGAAAGGTTTTGTCGATACTAAGGATGCTAAAAGGTATGCTAGCTCCAGCGATCCTTCCATGGACTAGAGCAAGCATCTTGGAGTCAGAATATAAGCTTTGATGGAGCGATCAAAGTTTTTGGGTTTATAGAAAGTTTGTTAGAAACTTGTATTTACAATAAAGTGAGTGGGAGCGCTACAACATTTCTGATAAGTATATGTGAATGACATATTGTTGATCCGAAATGATGTGAAATTTCTGGAAAGCATAAAGGGTTGTTTGAAAGGAGTTTTTCAAAGGAAGACCTGGATAAAGCTGCTTACATATTGGGCATCAAGATCTATAGAGATAGATCAAGACGCCCGGTGATACTTTCAAAGAACGCACACCTTGACATGATTTTGAAAGAGTTCAAAATAGATCAGCAAAGAAGGAGTTCTTGGCTGTGTTACAAGGTGTGAGTATTGCGTAAGACTCAAGACCTGACCACAGCAGAAGAGAGAGAAAGGACGAAGGTCGTCCCCTATGCTTCAGACGTAGGCTCTACAGTATGCTATGCTGTGTACCGCACATGAAGTGTGCCTTGCCATGAGTTGGTCAAGGGGTACAATAGTGATCCGGGAATGGATCACATGACAGCGGTCGAACTTATCCTTAGTATCTAGTAGACTAAGGAATTTTCTCGATTATGGAGGTGAAAAGGGGTTCGTCGTAAAGGGTTACGTCGATGCGAACTTTGACACTAATCCGGATGACTCTGAGTAGTAAACCGGATTCGTATAGTAGAGCAATTACTTGAAATGGCTCCAAGTAGCGCGTGGTAGCATCCACAAGATGACATAGATATTCGTAAAGCACACACGGATCTGAAAGGTTCAGACCCGTTGATTAATAACCTCTCTCACAAGCATAACATGATCAAACCAGAACTCATTGAGTGTTAATCACATAGTGATGTGAACTAGATTGTTGACTCTAGTAAACTCTTTGGATGTTGGTCACATGGTGATGTGACCTGTCAGTGTTAATCACATGGTGATGTGAACTAGATTATTGACTCTAGTGCAAGTGGGAGACTATTGGATATATGCCCTAGAGGCAATAATAAATAGGTTATTATTATATTTCCTTGTTCATGATAATCGTTTATTATCCATGCTAGAATTGTATTGATAGGAAACTCAGATACATGTGTGGATACATAGACAACACCATGTCCCTAGTAAGCCTCTAGTTGACTAGCTCGTTGATCAATAGATGGTTACGGTTTCCTGACCATGGACATTGGATGTCGTTGATAACGGGATCACATCATTAGGAGAATGATGTGGACAAGACCCAATCCTAAGCCTAGCACAAAGATCGTGTAGTTCGTTTGCTCAGAGCTTTTCTAATGTCAAGTATCATTTCCTTAGACCATGAGATTGTGCAACTCCCGGATACCGTAGGAATGCTTTGGGTGTACCAAACGTCACAACGTAACTGGGTGACTATAAAGGTGCACTACAGGTATCTCCGAAAGTGTCTGTTGGGTTGGCACGAATCGAGACTGGGATTTGTCACTCCGTGTAAATGGAGAGGTATCTCTGGGCCCACTCGGTAGGACATCATCATAATGTGCACAATGTGACCAAGGAGTTGATCACGGGATGATGTGAGTTACGGAACGAGTAAAGAGACTTGCCGGTAACGAGATTGAACAAGGTATCGGGATACCGACGATCGAATCTCGGGCAAGTAACATACCGATAGACATAGGGAATTGTATACGGGATTGATTGAATCCCAGACATCGTGGTTCATCCGATGAGATCATCGTGGAACATGTGGGAGCCAACATGGGTATCCAGATCCCGCTGTTGGTTATTGGCCGGAGAACGTCTCGGTCATGTCTGCATGGTTCCCGAACCCGTAGGGTCTACACACTTAAGGTTCGATGACGCTAGGGTTATAGGGAATAGATGTACGTGGTTACCGAATGTTGTTCGGAGTCCCGGATGAGATGCTGGATGTCACGAGGAGTTCCGGAATGGTCCGGAGGTAAAGATTTATATATAGGAAGTATGGTTTTGGCCACCGGAAGTGTTCCGGGCATCACCGGTAGTGTACCGGGACCACCGGAGGGGTCCGGGGGGTCCACCGGGAGGGGCCACAGGGCCCCGGAGGCATACATGGGCCAAGTGTGAGAAGGGACCAGCCCCTAGGTGGGCTGGGGCGCCCCCCCACCAAGGCCCATGCGCGTGGAGAGAAGAGGGGGCAAACCCTAGGGCAGATGGGCCCTGAAGGCCCATGCCTGGTGCGCCTCCCTCTCCCCCCCACTTGGCCGCCACCCTAGATGGGTTTTGGGGCTGCCGCACCCCTTGGGGTGGAAACCCTAGAGGGGGCGCAGCCCCCTCCCTCTCCCCTATATATAGTTGAGGTATTGGGGGCTGCAAACACATGAGTTTTCCTCTCCCTAGCGCAGCCCTACCTCCTCCTCCTCCTCTCCCGCGGTGCTTGGCGAAGCCCTGCGGGATTACCACGCTCCTCCATCACCACCACGCCGTCGTGCTGCTGCTGGATGGAGTCTTCCCCAACCTCTCCCTCTCTCCTTGCTGGATCAAGGCGTGGGAGACGTCACCGGGCTGCACGTGTGTTGAACGCGGAGGCGCCGTGGTTCGGCGCTTAGATCGGAATCAACCACGATCTGAATCGCTACGAGTACGACTCCTTCATCCGCATTCTTGCAATGCTTCCACATCGCGATCTACAAGGGTATGTAGATGCACTCCCCATCCCCTCGTTGCTAGAGTACTCCATAGATTGATCTTGGTGATGCGTAGAAAATTTTGAATTTCTGCTACGTTCCCCAACACAGTGTGCACTGGGGACTGAGGTATCTGTTGCAATGGCGTGAACATGGGAGAGTTGGGGTGATGACTTTCCCAAAAGTCATCATTCATCATTGGAGTGGTGCTCCCAGTGTCCACGTCTTCATCTTCTTCATTCGATTCTTCAACGCCTGCCTCTTCAGCTGTGAACTGGGGCATAGGCGATGAGACAACTGGGGTTGAAGGGATATTATCCACTTCAATTTCTTCGTCCAACTGCTCTAAAGAAGCAGCAGAAGGAACATCTTCATCAGATCCGCTTGGGATCTCATAATCTTCACCAAAAGGAATGATTTTCTTTGATGGCATACTTGAGACAGGAATAGCATCAATGGGATTCTCAAACGAGCTTGTCAATATCTTCATCTTCTTCGGTACTGAAGACTCTGATGAAGCAGATGCTTTCCACTTCTTCACTTCTGCTCGTTCCGCAGCCTTGGTTTTCTTTGCTTCTAATGCAGAAGGAAGAATGGGACTTGGCTTGACGCTTGGCCCATTCAGCAGGAAATTCCTCACCACGTCTGATGCTTGTGGGATCAGCTTCTTGGCCAGGTGCCAATGGAGGTCTTGGGCATGGAGGGTGTACAGCAAATTTCTTCATGTACTTTGGAGTGACATAGCGATATTCCCTCCATTCTCTGGCCCATCTCCTCTCAATCTTCTGAATGCGCACTTTGCGCTCATTCATCGTTTCCTCAGGGGGTGTACAGTACCCTGCATAGATGTCGTCAGGAATCTCAAACGCAGTGTTGACTTCCAATTTCTTGCCTCCCTTCTGAGGTTTCTTGCCGTCAGCCATTTTCTTCAGCTGAGGATTTTGAACGATTGAGTTCTCTGAAGAGGTATGCAACTTTTCTTCGAGGAACGTTGCAAATGAGTTAAGTTGATGAGAAACTAGTGATTCAGCGGCGGACATGTGTACCTGTGAACAGAGTATAGGTGCGAAGAATTTGGAGAGGTCATATGCGTTCTCAGAAGTTTTTGCAAAAAGAACAAGTTTGAGGAATTTGACCAGTGGTGTCCTGAGGAATTTCAATAAGCATTTTGTCTTAGGTTTCAGAGTTGTATAGATTGCGAATCCACACAATTGAGGAATCTTGAAGAAAATTTAGCTTAAGAGAAATAGATCAAGAACAGATGTTTGTGTGAGGTGTTTAGTGTGTGAAGATTGAAGAATAAACACCTTTTGAAGATTTTATAGAAATCATAAGAATCAACAAGGGCAGTAAAAGTGACTTTTAATTACCCTTGATGAAGAACACAATGAACTGAGAGGTGTAGATTTAGAAGTTCGTCAGTCCAGATCTTCCACGCCCTAACTTGGCTGAGGAAGACGGCTACGGCGGCGGCGGAGAGAAGAAATCCACGGCCGACGCGAGTACGACAGCGACGAGGTCGAGGCAGCGAAGCTCTTCGTCACCAACGACGATGAAAGTAGCGGTGGCGCTAGGTTTTGAGAGCTCGAGCGAGAGAGTGAGGTCGAGCGGAGTAAAAACAGACTGAGGAAGGGGAAGGGTATATACAGGCGAGGTGAAAAACCGTTCACCCGAGGAAAATGGATGAACGTGCCCCTGACCCTTCTCATTCTTGTGACATGTGTCACCCATGTACAGAGAGGTGGAGATCGTGTGAGAACGTGGGTGAATAGATAAGTCCTATCGTAGAATGCGGAACGGTTTGAGCGGCAAAAGCCGAAAATTCAGATTAGAATATTTTAACGTTTCATTCGCAAATTCTTCAGCTGACAAGGACACAGTGAAGATTTTGAATGGATTCCAAATAGAAATACTCATGAAGAATTTGTGAACAGACTGGGTTGAGTTTAGCATAGAGGGGGAAGGGTCCGATCACATTCAATTAGAAGAAAAGCAACATGAAGAAATAGCAATAAGTGAATGTTGTAGAGGACATAAACTCATATAGCCAATGAACAAAAACGACGGAAATAGTGAAGATAATGCAAAGTTGAAGAAAATGAACAACTGAGGAATTTCAAAAATGAAGAAAACTCAATTGACGATTTTCAACTTTTGTTGGTGGTGTAACCCACCGTATAAGAATGATGATTTCAGACGCCGCATACAATTGTCGTAGGGCTCTAAGAATCAAATGCTTCGTTAATTTCTTCACACTTAGAGGGTTAGTCTTCATTGATTGTAAAAATGATTACTTCGTGTGTTGCACATCTAAGTCATCAATTTGGCATAAGTGTTAGGATGTGTGTCCTTTTCAAGGGACATTCGAAGATTCTAAGATATTTAGCTCACACCACAACTTGCTAAATCTCTTCTCATCCAAGGGCTTAGTGAAGATATTGGCTAGCTATTCTTCAGTCTTCACGTGCTCGATGGAGATGTCGCCCAACAACACATGGTCACGAAGAAAATGGTGACGAATCTGAATGTGCTTTGTCTTCGAGTGCTGAACTGGTTATGAGCAATCTTGATGGCACTCTCATTGTCACAATAGAGAGGCACATTCTCCACATTGATGTCGTAGTCCTTGAGGGTTTGCTTCATCCATAGCAATTGAGCACAACACGAACCAGCAGCAATGTACTCAGCTTCAGCAGTGGAAAGTGATACGCAGTTCTGTTTCTTCGAGGACCAACAGACCAAGGATCGTCTGAGGAAATGGCATGTGCCAGATGTTGACTTGAGGTCCACACGATCACCAGCATAGTCAGAGTCTAAATATCCAATGAGATCAAAAGCCGAGCCCTTGGGATACCATAATCCAAGTGTTGGAGTGTGAGGTAGATATCGAAGAATATGCTTCACAGCCTTATGGTGTGATTCCTTCGGTGTAGCTTGAAAGCGGGCACACATGCAAACACTAAGAATAATATCTGGCCTAGATGCACATAAATACAATAAAGATCCAATCATGGAGCGGTATACCTTTTGATCAAAGTCAATACCATTTTCATCAGTGCATAGATGGCCATTTGTGGGCATAGGGATTTTGACGCCTTTGCAATCTTGCATGCCGAATTTCCTCAATACATCCTTGAGGTATTTCTCCTGATATATGAAGATGTCGTTGCGCTGTTGACGAATTTGAAGACCTAAGAAGAATTTCAATTCTCCCATCATAGACATTTCATATTCCTCCCTCATCATATAACCAAATTCGTCAGTGTAACGTTGGTCAGTACAGCCAAAGATAATATCATCAACATATATTTGGCACACAAATAATTCATCATCATAGGTTTTGGTGAAAAGAGTTGGGTCAAGTGAACTGGGTTTGAAGCCTTTCTTCATGAGGAATTCCTTCAAAGTATCATATCATGCCCGAGGGGCCTGTTTAAGGCCATAGAGGGCCTTATTGAGTCTGTAGACTTGGTCAAGATGCTTTGGATCTTCAAAACCTGGGGGTTGAGCAACATATACTTCTTCCTCAAGCTTACCATTGAGGAATGCACTTTTCACATCCATTTGATATAACATGATGTCATGATGGTTAGCATAAGCAAGTAATATGCGAATAGCCTCAAGTCTAGCAACAGGTGCAAAAGTTTCATCGAAATCAATTCCTTCAACCTGTGTGTAGCCTTGAGCTACAAGCCATGCCTTATTCCTCACCACAAGGCCATTTTCATCTTGCTTGTTGCGCTAGATCCACTTTGTGCCGATGATATTGTGCTTGCGAGGGTCTGGTCGCTTGACAAGTTCCCAGACGTCGTTGAGCTCGAACTGATGTAATTCCTCTTGCATAGCTTGAATCCACTCAGGCTCTAGAAATGGTTCATCTACCTTAGTGGGCTCTGTGATAGAGACGAAAGCGAAGTGCCCACAAAAGTTAGATAAATGTGAAGCTTTTGAGCGTGTGAGAGGACCTGGTGCGATGATGTCGCTGATGATTTTCTCAATCTGCACTTCATTTGCAACGCGCGGATGAGCGGGTTGGCGACGAGGAATTGGATCGGTATTTTCTTTAGAACCATTTTCTTCAGGTGCACCAGCATGATGATCTTCATGATCTGGAAGTCAGATTCTTCGGTAGGAATGACATCCTCAGTAGCCTTGAACTTGATTGTTTCCTCAGGTGACTTTTCATCTAGCACGGGAGGTAGGTGCTCTCTTTGTGAGCCATTAGTTTCATCGAACCGCACATCTACAGTTTCAACAACTTTGTGGTGAACGTTGTTAAAGACTCTGTAAGTGTGTGAGTCCTTTCCGTAACCAAGCATAAAACCTTCATGTGCTTTTGGTGCAAATTTAGAATTGTGATGAGGATCTCTAATCTAGCATTTAGCACCGAAGACTTTGAAATAACTCACATTGGGTTTCTTGTCATTGAGAAGTTCATATGCAGTCTTCTTGAAGAATTTGTGAAGATATACCCTATTCATGATGTGGCACGCAGTATCATTTGCCTCAATCCAGAAATGACGAGGCATCTTGTATTCGTCAAGCATAGTGCGAGCCATCTCAACAAGAGTCTTGTTCTTACGCTCCACGACACCGTTCTGCTGAGGAGTATAAGGAGCAGATAACTCATGAGTAATACCAAGTTCATCAAGATAGTCATCAAGACCAGTATTCTTGAACTCAGTCCCATTGTTACTTCTGATGTGCTTGATCTTCACACCAAAGTTGGTTGAAGCCCTCGAGGAAAATCGTTTGAAGACTTCCTGCACTTCACGTTTGTAAGTGACTATATGCACCCATGTGTAACGATAGTAATCATCAACAATAACAAAGCCATATAGAGATGCTTCATTGGTGAATGCAGAATAATGGTTAGGACCAAAGAGATCCATGTGAAGCAATTCAAATGGACGAGGGGTACTCATGATAGTCTTTGCTGGATGCTTGGCCTTGGTCATCTTTCCAGCTTCACAGGCTCCGCACAAGTGATCCTTGAGGAATTTGACATTCTCAATGCCAATGACATGCTTCTTCTTCACTAGCGTGTGCATGTTCCTCATTCCGGCATGACCGAGTTGTCAATGCCATAGCCAGCCTTCTGAAGCTTTTGCAAGTAGACATATAGCAGGCTGTGGTCCTGTAGAGAAATCAACAATATACAGATCTCCTCTCCTAAAGCCTTCGTAGACTTTGGAATGGTCAGCTTCCATGATCACAACACAACGATACTTGCCAAAGATAACAACCATATCAAGATCACAAAGCATTGAGACTGACATGAGGTTGATTCCTAAGGACTCGACAAGCATGACTTTGGCCATGTGTCGATCCTTCGAGATCGCAACCTTACCTAGACCCAATACCTTGATTTTTCCTTTGTCGGCATAGGTGATATGCTTCAAATGTGATGGAGATGAGGGAGCGTCCATCAATAAGTTCTTGTCACCAGTCATGTGATTTGTACATCCACTATCAAAGAAGCACTCAGTGGCTTTGGGTAGATCATCCTATTTCATCAAGCAATATAACAGATATAGCAGTATGAGGACGTGAGAAATGAAGATTCATTTCTTCATGATTATCTTGCGTCCTTTCAAACATATTTCAGGTCTCCAGCAAATTCTTTAGACGTTTAAGTACGTCTGGAGACCTGACCCTGCACAAGAGATTAGTTCTTTTTCTTCACCACCCACATCTGAAGGGGTGGCAAAGAGTTCATCATTCTGCGAGCTCCATAAGAGAAAGGTGGCATAGATGCCAATCCACTTCCTTTCACATGAGAGGGGTTAGGATAAGCATATGAATAAGCAGAGAAATTCTTCGAGGATTTATGAACATAATGATTTGAAGAATAATGCACATATTCATAACTTTTAGATCTTCCCTGTGAAACAGAAGTGTTAGCACGATGATGTTCATATGAGGACTTTGATCCTTTTGAGGATTTTGGTCCGTATTAGGACTTGGATCCATATGAAGAATTTGGTCTGGGGTTCCTATTCTGCACAGGTGGTGTCATGATGACATTCACCTGAAGACTTTCAAGGCACCTTTTAGGAACCCAGATTTTCTTCATAGGGGAACCGTTCCTGTAGTTAGTGCGAACATATCTAGCAAATACTTCACCATTCTGATTTTTGAACAGCTTATAGTTGGAGTCAAATGACTGATCAGAAGAATGAGGAGATTCACATGTAAAGCCAGATAGAGTAGATGGATCTACTGGAGGTCCCTTTGCAGCAACCCATGAGGTTTTGGGATACTGCTCAGGCTTCTAGTGTGTTCCATCAGCATTGAGTTTCCTTTCAAAGGCAATACCCTCTTTCCTAGGGTTCCTGTTGAGAATCTGCTTTTTAAGCACATCATAAAGAGCCTGATGCCCTTTGAGGCTTTTGTACATGCTTGTCATATACAATTCCTTCAACCCTGCATTGTCAGTGATACTAGCAATATCCTCAGATGAGGAATTAGTGATAGCAGAGACAGGTGAAGAATTTGCAGCAACAGAAGCATTTGAACATTCAGGTGAAGAATTAGCAGATTCACGTTCAATGCACTTCAAACATGGAGGAATAAATTCTTCCCGAGCAGCGCTGATTTGTTGAGAAAGTAATGAATCACGCTCCTTCTGAAGATCTTCATAACTCACCCTTAGCTTCTCAAGATCTTGCTTTCTTTGAAGAAATTCATAAGAAAGCTTCTCATGATCAGATAAGAGAGTGTTATGATGACTCTGAAGATTGTCAAACTTGGACTGAAGTCTCTTAAGATTTTTAGTAAAAGTTTTGGTGCGATCCATTTCTTCACCCAACATATCCTCGCTCTTGTCTAGCATGTTTTGAACCTTTTCAAAAGTCTTTTGTTGTTTCACAGCAATCTTAGCAAGTTTAGAGTAGCTAGGCTTGAGGTTTTCATCAGATTCATCCTCACATGATTCAGAGGAGGGGTATTTGAGTACCTTGGCACCCTTTGCCATGAAGCAATAGGCGGGAGTGTAGTCATCATCGTCGTCATCAGCCTTTTTGTAGAAGCCATTTTCCTCAGAGTTGAAGATGGACTTGCTGACGAACGCAGTAGCAAGGGCTAGGCTCGCCACACCAGATTCTGACTCCTCAGATGCCTCCTCTTCCTCATTTTCTTCAGATTCAGCCTCAAAGTCCATTTCCTTGCCAATGAATGCCCGAGCCTTCTTGGAGCTGCTCTTCTTGTGAGATGAAGACTTCGAGGATTTTGATGATGAGGACTTTGAAGATTTCTTCATCTTCTTTGAGTCATCAGAACTGTAATCCTTGTATTTCTTCTTCTTTGAATCCTTTTCCCACTGAGGACAGTCTTGAATGTAGTGACCTGGTTTCTTGCATTTGTGGCACAGTCTCTTCTTGTAGTCACGGGATGAGGAATCATCACTTCTTGAGGGTTTTCCAAAGCGACCACGTCTTGAGGACTTATGGAATTTCTTCACGAGCATTGCTAGCTCCTGGCTCAGTTCTTCAGGATCACCAAGGCTGCTACCAGAATCTTCACCTTCAGATTCAGACACTGCCTTGGCCTTCAGAGCGCGTGATCTGCCATAGCTCGGTCCATAGAGATCTCTCTTCTCAGCAAGCTGGAACTCATGAGTGTTTAGCCTTTCAAGGATATCAGCGGGATCAAGTGACTTGTAGTCTCCACGTTCTTGTATCATCAGTGCAAGAGTATCAAATGAGGAATCAAGCGATCTCAGCAATTTCTTCACCACCTCATGGTCGGTGATGTCAGTGGCACCAAGTGCTTGAAGCTCATTTGAGATGTCAGTGAGGCGATTGAAGGTTTGCTGAACATTTTCATTGTCGAGTCTTTTGAAGCGGTTGAAGAGATTGTGAAGAACGTCAACTCGAGAGTCACGCTGTGTTGAGACTCCTTCATTGACCTTGGACAGCCTATCCCAGATGAGCTTAGCTGTCTCCAAAGCACTCACTCTGCCATACTGCCCTTTGCTCAGATGGCCACATATGATGTTCTTCGCTTGTGAGTTGAGTTGCTTGAATCTCTTCACATTAGCAGTGTTGATGGTAGGAGTGACAGAGGGGACACCATTTTCCACGGCATACCAAAGATCGTTGTCACATCAAAGGTAGGACACCCAGCAGAGACCTTGATCATACCTGCCGTCGACATAACTAAAACTCCAGGCGGTTAAACCAAAATCACACAGAACAAGGGAGTACCTTGCTCTCATACCAATTGAAAGTGCGTTAAGTCGACTAGAGGGGGGTGAATAGGCGATTTTTATGAATTCTTCACTGAGGAATTTCAGGGTGAGGAAATTCCTAAGCGAATAACTACTTGCAGTGGAATAAGTACTCATATGCCGACATAACATAACATAACATAACATAAGCACAATCATCATGCTGAAATGAAAACAAACACAGAGTACAAAAAGCGTAAGCACAGGATAAACAGGATGAAGACAAACAGACTGAAGAAATAGAACTGAGGAAATTGAGAAAGTGTTCAGTCAAAGTCTTCAAACAGATATGAACAAGCACACAACACAGTAATGAGGAATTGGAAGGGTTGAGGAAATAGAACCAGTAGGCTTGGTGAAGACAGTGATTTGGTAGACTAGTTCCAACTGTTGTGACAGTTGTACGTCAGGTTGGAGCGGCTAGGTATTTAAACCTGAGGACACACAGTCCCGGACACACAGTCCTCACCGTATTCTCCTTGAGCTAAGGTCACACAGACCTCGCCCAATCACTCATGGTAAGTCCTCAAGCGACTTCCAAACCTTCACAAACTCGGTCACTCAGGGATCCACAATTTCCTCTTGGATGCTCTAGACCATGACGCCTAACCATCTGGAAGATGCACAGTCTTCAAAGGTTACAAGCGTCAGATCCACACAAGAACAATTTCTTTAGTGATGCTCAATCACTTTGGGTTTGTAGGTGTTTGGGTTTCGGTTTTCCTCACTTGATGATTTTTGCTCAAAGTCCTCGGAGGATGGGATGCTCTCAATGACAAGTGTCAGTTTCTCTCGGAGCAGCCAACCAGCTAGTGGTTGTAGGGGGCGGCTATTTATAGCCTAGGGAGCAGCCCGACATGATAAGACATAAATGCCCTTCAATGATATGACCGTTAGGTGGGTAGATATTTTGGGACAGTTGGCGTGTAGCACAGCAACGGTCGGAAATTTGAGGCTCAAATTCCACAGGGCTATCATGTTCCTCACTTGTAGGCAATCCGCACTGGCGAATTCCTAACTCCTCAGTCAGAACAAATTCCTCAGAGACCAAAAGAACTTCATCTCTGTCACTGAATAAATTGACTGAGCTGTATGAGATTTCCAATGGCTTCACTCGAAGGGATTGGTAGGTGTAGGATTTTGAGATGAGCATCACTTGGAAAAATTTCCTTAGTTTTTCCTCGACCCCCTTTAACAGTACGGTGTTTCCTATGAGTTAAGAAAGAGAAAATGAAACTACGAAAACAAAAGTCTTCACGCTTCATGTTCCTCGCATGAATACCAAGTCTTCAGGGTCACACCAATTTCTTCACTTTCAAAGTCTTCAGAAAGTCTTCAGAAATCCAAAGTCTTCAGTTGAAGACATTCATTTTTAGGGGTCGACTTTCTCTGTAAATATCAAACTCCTCATAGACTTATATACATGTGTACACTCACAAATGCATCAGTCGCTTAACCTATAAGTCTTCAATACACCAAAATCACTAAGGGGCACTAGATGCACTTACAACCACAACGTTCAAGATATCGTCGACGTCACCGCAATGGGGAAGGAAGTCAAATAGTTACTACCTCCATTTCTTTGTACACAAGGCCAGTATATCAAAATTACAATATGCAAAAGGCCACTAACACTAATCGAGGCAAAATTGATGCGGTTTGCCTCGTACTAGCAACCACGGACATTAATATACCCTTGCATGCATGCGGAAGTGAGAAGGTTGGTTTGCATTGCGCTACATTAATCAAGCGATGAGGAGTGATATGGTTAGCTCTTTGGGCTTTGGAGGAAAAAATACGCATTAATTGACACGTCAAACGAGGATTTGTATCGATTAATCTCGCGAAGGAAAACCCCGCCTTAATTTTTTAACACTAGTACTGAAAGTGCGTTAAGTCGACTAGAGGGGGGTGAATAGGCGATTTTTATGAATTCTTCACTGAGGAATTTCAGGGTGAGGAAATTCCTGAGCGAAGAACTACCACTAGTACAGTGAGCTCCTAAACAAACGGTTTAAAACCCCTTTCCGCGACGGCATCTGGAACTGTCGCCAAGTGAGTGTGGGCGATAGGGGGGTCCTTCCCACACGACCCACAAACCGTCGGGGATATGCCCTCCTGGCACACACGTTCGGCAAAATGAGGTCATGTGCGACCGGCGAGTGCTCAAATACGGAAATACATATAGTAGAGCTAAAAAAATACAATTATACGGCGAAATTGTTTCTGGTCGCAAGTACATCCCACACAGTCAGTCCCTGCTAAACGTTTCCGTTCGTATGTACATCCCACATAGTCGCTCGAAGGAAAACGTTTCTGTTCACAGGTACATCACACACAATTTTTCTCGTTAAATCGCTTGCGTTATTGAATATATCACACACGGTCCATGGAAGAAACTGTGTGGCAGAGGCTGTCCATCACACACAGTTTTCATGTGGTAAACGTTTGCGTAAGGTGGCCTAACGCAAATAGTTTTCAAGAGAAAGTCGTGTGTGATTGTTCATTTATCCAACACGGTTTATTCCTAGAAACTGTGTGCGTTGCCTGAGGTCATCGCCCACGGTATTTTTTAACAACCGTTTGCAACAGCAAAACCCAATTAGCAGGCTAATTCGCCACTAGCATGCTAATTATCTGATTATTCATAATCCATTTATTAATTTAATTGACAGTTCATATTAAGCACACAATATATTTCATTTTCATAATTGAAATACATCAGAGTACAACATCATATAGCTTCAGCACTCAGCTACCCCATTACACAACTACACCAAGACCAAGTTTCACATGCAACATCTATAACCTTTCGAAATTAGCATCATAGACGGTACATAGACAGATGTATCTCATCTGGAAAACTGCTGAAGCAGAAAGCGAATATTGAGCCTTCATTGATGTCGAAGGCCTTTGTAACTTTAGGCCAGTGCCTGTGGATGATTGACCGTCCATCCTTCGTCCTCTTCAGGAACACTTCAATATTGAACCGTGGGTGTTGTATGAATACCTTCCTCGCCTCCTGACCATACAGGTGGTTTGAGAGGTAATCATCAGTGAACTGCTTTGGAAAGGCCTGAAAACAAGGATGTGCATAAATATCTTCTCTATATTGGAAATGGGGCAAAGGAATAAAAAAGGCAAGGTATAATAGTTAGTACCATCCTGTAGTGAACTGATGTCTTCTTCATTGTGCAGACAAAGATCTTGTTGTTTTTTGTCGCTAATTTCTTTATCCTAACAATCTTTCTGAGTTTCTTGACTTGACTGATATTCATGGACAACTCATTTCCCCATATGCAAAAAGGGTCGAACAGTGGGTCAAAACCTCTGACAGCAGGACCTACATGTGCAAGACCAAATTGTTAAAAACCTAAATATTAGAATGGTTCCTGCAATTGCACAATAATGTGCTATTAGACAACGGACCATGCACGTGCTAACCTCGATTGTAAACCTCAGTGCTTCCCATTGTTTCCCTGCAACACATATAAGGTAGTTAGTCATCAGGTTAAGTAAGGGTTCGCATGCTATCAGTAAAATATGTTGATGAAAAATAATCACATTGCAGATTCATCAGATTAATTCAAGCCACAGGGAAAACCCATTTATCCAAACCAAGCATGATTAAGAACTAGGAAATATAGCACTTGTATATGTTTCTCATGTATTAAGTGCAGCCAAATTCGATTTATTCCTCACATGCACAACAATACAAAATTCTACCCACGACAATTGGACATCGCATTGCAGAATTGAACCAAGCAGTTAACTAAACACCACAACAAATGAACCAAACATTAACTGAGCACCACATTGCACAATATAACATTGAACCAAGCAGTTAACTAAACACCACAACAAATGAACCAAACATTAACTGAGCACCACATTGCACAATATAACATACTCCTAATAGAAGATCAGACAGTTAACCAAACAGTTAACTACAGCCAATTGTAGCAATTGTATTTGTTTCTCATGTATTTACTACAGCCAAATTCAATTTATTCCTCACATGGTATACAATAACAGAATGCACCCACAATTTTGTAAAGATAAATTCGATTTATTTCTCACATGGAAGACAATACAAAATTGCAGCCTGAAGAATTGAAAATCACATTTGCAGAATTGAACCAAACAGTTAACTGAAGACGACAACTAATTAACAAAAAGTTAATAAGTGAGCACCACACTGCACGACATATAGAACATATACACTAGAGCAACAGATTGCATGGTAAAATTAGATAGCACAATTCACTAGAATTTGTGAAGGAAAGGCAGGAGCAGCACACGCAACGGGTAAACCGAGCATGCATAACCGGCGTAGCTAGCAAATGGCAAGGTGCTCCTTCAAGATCTGGGGGTCGGCACGAATGGCAGCCATCGCGACCTCATCCGCGCGTGCGGCCGCGATTTGCTTCTCCGCTGCCAAATGCTCCTTGAGGTCCTGGCTATACTGCGTGCACCATGGCTTAGGCCGGCGCTTATTTGGTGGAGGGGTCGGTGATTTGGGTGGAAGGTGTCGCGCTCACGCCGGCGGTAGGGGCATGTGGGATGTGGAATGAGGAGGGGGATGTGGGTCGGGTGTGGACTACCTGCCTGGATAGGCGAGGTCGAGGAGCATGAAGGAGGGTCGCCGGCGAGGAGGCGGCGGTGCTGCAAGCAAGGAGTGAAGGTTTCAACTTGGAAAGGAAGGCGGAAAGAGGGGAAATGTGGCTTTTGGTAAGGGGGAGGGGGCGGGGAGGTAGATATTTCCGCGGAAGCCGAAAATTTGGAGTCGCTTCAGCCAAAAAACTGGCGCACAAAGTGTCATCGGACATGGTCCCTTATTCAGAACTGTGTACGATATGTGAACATCACAAACGATTCAGATAGCTAAACACGTGTGTGTTGAGTTTGAACGTCAGAATTTTTGGTTCGACTTTCCCTGGTTACAGTGGTCATCCACGTCATTGCATAATTTGGGTACACAAAGGAGACTAACTTCTTAATCGAGCAAGTTCAGCAATTAAACAGAGCTAGCTGACCTAAACATTACTCTAACAAATTAAAGACCGGCGCTCTTAATTAAACAAAACAAAGAGTACTACTACGGCTAGTGCTCGTCGATCTTCGCCGCCGCCTCCATGTCCAGCTCACGCCTGACGGTCTCCTGGGGAAGGGGCTCCATGGCATCCATCGCACCATACTCGGCAAGCATCTCGCCATCCGCGTCCGCCATCTTTTGGAAAAGGCCACCATGAGCTGGGCGTGGGCGGACGCCATCTGGGCTCTGGCGGGCTCCGTCGTGGCAAGGTATGCCGCGCAGGAACAGACGACTGCTCTAACTCTCTCGGCGATTGCCAGCTCTTCGGCTATGGGTTGCCGACCGTTGTCAGAGAAGCTTCATTCGATTTGTGTGGTGACCGCCACGAGCTGGGCGTGGACGGCCTCGACATGGTAGTGGGCGGCCTCCAGCAGGCTAAGCCCGCCGCTGCGGAATGGACAGATGCTGTGCCACTCTCGCCAGTTGCTATCCCCGAGGCAGATGCTGCCGCCGCCGCCTGAGAAGCAACAGCGGCCGTTTGGGCTGCCTTGGCCGCCCGGACGCAGACTGCGGTCGCCTCACAAAGCTTGTTAGCACGCGCCTGGCGGCTGCGGCTGCGCTCTCGCCGGAGTGGGCCGCCGAAGTTGCCCTCACGGCGTGGGTCCACGTTCACCGGCGACGAATGAACAGTGAAATGACATTTGGGGAGTGAGCTAGTGTGCTTGACACGCCGGCTATGAACTGTAGCCGACGCACCTTCTCTCGTCAGCCATGGGCGTACTATCCACTGACGGTGCTCCAAGATATTTTGTGTTGCATCTCACACGGTTGGTGATAATAAACTGTGTGTGATCTACTTGATTTATCATATTGATCACTTGAATTACGTAATGGGGCCACAGCTACAAAGGATGGTGTTTGAATTGTTAGAACTTATATCTGCAGTGAACATGCAACTATAGTGTGTAATGATTCACAGTTCGTTTGTACATTTTTATACATTAACTGGGTTTTCCAGGCATTTTATGCGCATAATTCAAATTTGAACTACATGCACATGCTCCAGTGCATATAAACTTATTGAAAAATCAAATGTGTGTCCTTGGTTGCATGATTAGGTCCCATGCAAGAAATGGGAATGAATTTCAAACACCCTGCCACCGTCACTCGGCCGCAAACATTGAGATGCCTGGTTTTTGAATTCTAATAAATCCAAAACTCGTCTGAAATTCATGAAACTTGGCATGCTATCATGTAGCAGCATCAACATGCCGTGGTACAAATTTTCTCCCATTTGGGGCAGGTTTGGGTATAAGCTTCTCACAAACCGGAGCTTCTCACAACAAGCGTGATGGTTTCGGTAGGGAACGTGCCACCTTTGGGGACGAAACGATATCCGTTGCCTCTTATTGCTTTCAAAACTTTTCGAGTGTCAACATAGAACAACAGGAGTGGTTTGTGAATTTTTGTGATTTTTCGGGGTTCGTTTGGACATTTTTATGCATTAACTGAGTTTTCAATGCATTTATGTGCATAATTCAAATTTGAACTACATGCACATGCTCCAGTGCATATAAATTGGTTGAAAAATCAAATATGTGTCCTTGGGTGCATGCTTAGGTCCCATGCAAGAAATGGGAATGAATTTCAAACACCAGGGCACCGTTGATTGCCGGCAAAACATTGAGATGCCTGGTTTTTAAATTCTAGTAAATCCAAAACTCGTCTGAAATTCATGAAACTTGGCATGCTATCATGGAGCGGCATCAACATGCCGTGGTACAAATTTTGTCCCATTTGGGGCAGGTTTGGGTATATGCTTCTCACAAACCGGAGCTTCTCACAACAAGCATGATGGTTTTCGGTAGGGAACGTCCCACCTTTGGGGACGAAACGATATCCATTGCCTCTTATTGCTTTCAATTTTTTTTCTCATGTCAACATAGAACAACAGGAGTGTTGTGTGAATTTTTGTGATTTTTCGGGGTTCGTTTGGACATTTTTATGCATTAACTGAGTTTTCAATGCATTTTATGTGCATAATTCAAATTTGAACTACATGCACATGCTCCAGTGCATATAAATTTGTTGAAAAATAATATGTGTCCTTGGGTGCATGCTTAGGTCCCATGCAAGAAATGGGAATGAATTTCAAACACCGGGGCACCGTTGATTGCCGGCAAAACATTGAGATGCCTGGTTTTTAAATTCTAGTAAATCCAAAACTCGTCTGAAATTCATGAAACTTGGCATGCTATCATGGAGCGGCATCAACATGCCGTGGTACAAATTTTGTCCCATTTGGGGCAGGTTTGGGTATATGCTTCTCACAAACCGGAGCTTCTCACAACAAGCATGATGGTTTTCGGTAGGGAACGTCCCACCTTTGGGGACGAAACGATATCCATTGCCTCTTATTGCTTTCAATTTTTTTCTCGTGTCAACATAGAACAACAGGAGTGTTGTGTGAATTTTTGTGATTTTTTGGGGTTCGTTTGGACATTTTTATGCATTAACTGAGTTTTCAATGCATTTTATGTGCATAATTCAAATTTGAACTACATGCACATGCTCCAGTGCATATAAATTGGTTGAAAAATCAAATCTGTGTCCTTGGGTGCATTCTTAGGTCCCATGCAAGAAATGGGCATGAATTTCAAACACCGGGGCACCGTTGATTGCCGGCAAAACATTGAGATGCCTGGTTTTTAAATTCTAGTAAATCCAAAATTCTGTTAACCATTCATGTGACGCCACGTGTCTTGGTTTTAATGGCTGTAGGAGGTGTTGTGCGGACAGCTGCTTGACCTTGACTGAACGAGAGGCGTGCGAGCGCCGTCCAGTGCGCAGGCTGACCGAGAGGCGTGCAAGCTGTCCTCGAGTGCGCAGGCTCACCGGGAAGCGTGCGAGCTGTACGCTGCGCAGGCTCACTGGGAAGCGAGCCCTTTGATTTCCATGGCCGCCCGCCTTGCTCGCGTCCTCTCCATTAATGGCGCCCAAGCCGCAGTTTAATTCGCTTTTTAAATATAAAACACTCATCGCAAATGTTTTAGTTAGAACACCCGTATGCAAACCGACAGCTTTCCCAAGAAGCCAAGAGAAAATGTGCCGAGCAGGATTTCTGCAGCTCTTGATCGCAAACGATTTAGATAGAACACCCGTATGCAAAGTGAGAGCAGCACAGGATTTGTGCATCCCTTCAACGCAAACGGTTGTTCTGGATGACCCGTGTGCAACCACGTACAAACAATTTGTAAGATTTGCATCTGTCATATTGGGTATGTTGCCATTTGTCAAACTGGAAAGATTTACATTTGTTGATCTAGTAACGTTGCCATTTGTCAATCCTTGTAACACTGCGATTTGTCAAAATATGCAGCTAGAAATCATTAGCACTATGTAATTTTTGCAACTAAAATTCAGTAATTAAGCATAGATTTCATTCATAGATTAAGCAGTCGTTCTTAATTTATACAAACAGTTCAACTCGACAGCTGAACCGACCAAACTTCTCCCCAATTGTTGCCAACCACGTACTGAAATAGCTAGTTCAACTATATATACTAGCTAATTTTAAGTACGTTGTACAGTTCGACCACACATCTATAGTGAGATGAACTGAACAAAATAGACCCTAAATACTACTACTACCACGGAGGGGCTTTGTGCTACTTCCGGCAGCCTCTCCTCTGCCAAGCGCGCTCAGTAAGAGGCAGAGGAGGAGGAGGAGCCTACCGACGAGCTGGACAAATGCAATACGGTGCCTGCCGCTGCTGCACGTTCAGCGACGCTCGCCAGCTCGAACTCCCACTGCCGCTCCAGACGATCCCTCTCGAAGCGGCCGGACTGCTCGTAGATCTCCTAATTCCTCGCCTCTGCGTCGGCGTGTGCTGCGGCCACGGCTGCGGTAAGGCTCTTTGCGTGCTCGATGAGGCACTCCTCCTCTTCCCGCAGGAACTCGATGTAGCGCGCCAGGTCGCTGACGCACGTGCGGGCCTCCACCTCCGCCCCCCTCCTTCGGGCGGTGGTGGCGGACCGGGTGATGATCCCGGCGGTCGACGGTGGGCTGGCGGCCACGGCGGCCGATGATGGGGTGGCGGCCACGACCACCACCTCCCGCCTTCGGGCTGCGGTGGCGGAGCGGGTGATGGCCACGGTGGCTGGCAGTGGGGTGGCGGCCACGACGGCCACCTACCGCCTTCGGGCTGCGGCGGCGGAGCAGGAGATGGCCCTGGCTTTCGACGGTGGTGTGGCGGCAACGGCGGCCGGCAACAGCTGCCGACGGGTAGCGGCGGCGGAGTGTGTGGTGGGTGTTCCGCACACACCCAACAAGGATGCCACGCGCACTATACTACGCCGGGGACTGCGCCGCCGCCGCGGTGTAGCCTCCTAGCTGGAGCTGTCCTCTGATGACCGTGGAGTGGCTGAGCGACGACGACGGACCGGTGCCATTGGCGATTGTGGAAGAAGCAGATGAGATAAGCTACAGGGAGGGAGGGGAAAATGCGACGCAGGACTCGCCGGCCGTGAGGGTTTCTATAGCACGCCGGTAAGCATTGGGATTTTGGGGGATTTCATCGAGTCGGGCGAGAAGCTTGCGCGGGAACCTGCGAGGTTGCGTGGGAACGGGCGCACCGACGATTCATTGGCGCCACCATTTGGCCAAAAGAACACCCCTGCGCGTTGTGCAAGCTTGCGCTGTAAGCCGTCTGCGGCAGCGGGGTGACAAGATGTGCGAGAGGAGGACGACAGGACACGTACACATACAGTTAATAAAAAATGTTTGCGATTTAATTACCTAGTATACCCCCGTCCTGGTTTATAAGTAGGATTTATTAACTAATAAAATACGAATGCATGTCGCCATAGATTATATCGTTGGAGTCGTATTTGAACATAGTTTCCAGCTATACAATTTTTGTAACATGCATTAACACTTTTTTGGTTAAATTTAAGGTTATACACCTGCAAGCATTTGCCTGCAACACACACGGCTTATTCCATCACAAACAGCTCCGATGGATCAACTGTCTGTCACGTATCACACACGCAACTCTAATCTCATTCGTGCTTGATGTCTCCGACATCGCTCGCACAGTTCGTCTTATTTGCCACATATCACTGTGCCATCCTCTGCTCGCGTCCCTCGGCAAGCTCTGCTCACCGTTAGGTGCCGCAGCGCACTGTGCTCGTCGTTAGGCGTCGCGGCGCGCTCAGTCGCGTCCGTTTGCGCGCTCTGCTCGTGTCCGTCGGCGCGCTCGGCTTGTGGACAGCTTTTCCTTGAGGCGACCGCGGAGCGCTCTGCTCGCGTCCCTCCGTGCGCGCTCTGCCAGCGGTTGGGCGTGCGCACGATCACGTCGGGGGCCCCATATGCATGCGGTTGCGCCGCGCGCGTTGCCACGCGATGCAGTTACGTGCGGCACGATGGAGTTACGCGCTGCAAATTAGAACTGCCATCAGGGCCTGCCGATATTCCTGGCCGTCCGGCTTCCCCTTTAATTCCCGCGGCCATTATAACCTTAGTCTCTTCAACCATTCGATCGCGCCCCACAACACAACAAGCACACCCACGACGACACATAGAGAGGGGATGTCCGGCGGCGCTCCAATGGAGTTCGGCGAGCATAGAGTGGAGACCCACGCGAGGGAGACGGATCTCTCGGTGGTGTACACCATCGACCCGGCCGTGGTGGACGACTACATCAACAGCGTTGAGCAGTTGCTTGCTGGAGACAAGTACAAGGTGGTCGGCATCGACCTCCAGTACACCGCCGGTCGTCCCGGCATAGATCAGAAGGTTGCCGTCGCCCAGTTGTGCGTGCGCCATCATGTCCTCATCTACCACTACTGCATGGCCACAGAGCCTTGCGACCGTTTCAACAGGTTTGTCAACAGCACCGACTACAAGTTCGCCACGGTGGATACCAAAGACGATGTAAAAGCGCTCAGTGTTACGGGCTTGGCCTGCAAGAACCTTGTCGAAATCCGTGACCACTACAGGGTCTGGGGCAGCACGAAGCAGGACTCCCTGGTCGAACTCGCCTCGGCCATCATCGACCCCTACTACGAAAAGATGAAGCAGGATGCCCAGAGAACAAGTCCCGTATCCTGGCACAAGGCCTGGATGCGGCAACTGGATGAACCTCACCTCAGGTTCGCGGCCAAGAGCGTGTACACATGCTACGAGATGCACAGGCGGATCGTTGACATGAGGAAGTGCCTCGTTACCCAAATCGACGAGCCCGGATCGAGCCACAAGAAGAGCAAGCGTCACAAGAAGTAGATGATGATCAGATGATCGTTTATGCTAGTTAATCATGCATGTAATATATAGTTTACTTTATTGGTGTGTGTGGAAATGGCATGTGTGTAGTAGCCACCTATGAAATTATGCATGTAATAGTTTACTTTGGTGTGTGCAAATGCCATGGTTGTAGTAGCCACCTATGTAAGTGGATGTTTAATTTGGTTATGCAAGCATGTCCTTATAAGTGTGTGTATATATATATGTTGTTGTTCTGTATGAAATCCCATCGCACAACACACACGTCTTATTAGCAGCAACCGTGTGTGTTCTTATCGGTCTTCAGACACATTTCTGATTACAGACCTGTTTGCCGCGTATCACACACATCTTGTGAAGTTGAACCGTTTCTGTTCTCATCTCGCAACGCAAACAGTTCATCCGAGTGAACCGCATGCCGTATATCGCACACACCTTTGATCTGGCTGACCGTTTCTTTTGTGTTGCCTAATCACAAACAGTTCATCCGAGTGAACCGTATGTTGTGTATCGCACATGCCTCCATCTGGCTTCCCGTTTCTTTTGTTCCTCCTCATCGCAAATAGTTCATTGAACTGAACCGTATGCCCTTCATCGCACATGCAACTAAAACCTGAATAGTGTTTGATGCATCCGTCATCGCAAACATTTTACACATTTCTGACGGTTTTCATACACCACCGTTTGCGATTATGGCATCGCACATAGTTTCTCGAAGGGTCTCTGATCGTAGTGTCGCGTTAGCAGCATCCTGCGGTAGTGTACTTGCAGTGGAATAAGTACTCAGATGCAGACATAACATAACATAAGCATATTCATCATGATGAAATGAAAACAAACACAGAGTACAGAAAGCGTAAGCACAGGACAAATAGGATGAAGACAAACAGACTGAAGAAATTGAACTGAGGAAATTGACAAAGTCTTCAGTCAAAGTCTTCAAACAGATATGAACAAGCACACAACACAGTAATGGGGAATTGGAAGGGTTGAGGAAATAGAACTAGTAGGCTTGGTGAAGACAGTGATTTGGTAGACCAGTTCCAACTGTTGTCACAGTTGTACGTCTGGTTGGAGCGGCTAGGTATTTAAACCTGAGGACACACAGTCCCGGACACATAGTCCTCACCGTATTCTCCTTGAGCTAAGGTCACACAGACCTCTCCCGATCACTCGTGGTAAGTCTTCAGGCGACTTCCAAACCTTCACAAACTCGGTCACTCAGCGATCCACAATTTCCTCTTGGATGCTCTAGACCATGACGCCTAACCATCTGGAAGATGCACGGTCTTCAAAGGTAACAAGCGTCGGATCCACACAGGAACAATTTCTTCAGTGATGCTCAATCACTTTGGGTTTGTAGGTGTTTGGGTTTCGATTTTCCTCACTTGATGATTTTCGCTCAAAGTCCTCGGAGGATGGGATGCTCTCAATGACAAGTGTCAGTTTCTCTCGGAGCAGCCAACCAGCTAGTGGTTGTAGGGGGCGGCAATTGATAGCCTAGGGAGTAGCCCGACATGATAAGACATAAATGCCCTTCAATGATATGACCGTTAGGTGGGTGGATATTTTGGGACAGCTGGCACGTAGCACAACAATGGTCGGAAATTTGAGGCTCAAATTCCTCAGGGCTATCATGTTCCTCACTTGTAGGTAATTGCTACCTCTTGAGCACTGCGTTGGTTTTCCCTTGAAGAGGAAAGGGTGATGCAGCAAAGTAGCGTAAGTGTTTCCCTCAGTTTTTGAGAACCAAGGTATCAATCCAGTAGGAGGCTACGCGCGAGTCCCTCGCACCTACTCAAAACAAATAAATCTTCGCAACCAACGCGATAAGGGGTTGTCAATCCCTACACGGTCACTTACGAGAGTGAGATCTGATAGATATGATAAGATAATATTTTTGGTATTTTTGTGATAGAGATGCAAAATAAAATAAAAGCAAAGGGAATAACTATGTGTTGAAAGATTAATATGATGAAGATAGACCCGGGGGCCATAGGTTTCACTACTGGCTTCTCTCAAGAGCATAAGTATTTTACGGTGGGTGAGCAAATTACTGTTGAGCAATTGACAGAATTGAGCATAGTTATGATAATATCTAGGTATGATCATGTATACAGGCATCACGTTCGAGACAAGTTGACCGCCTCCTGCCTGCATCTACTACTATTACTCCACACATCGACCGCTATCCAGCATGCATCTAGAGTATTAAGTTCATAAGAACAGAGTAACGCCTTAAGCAAGATGACATGATGTAGAGGGATAAATTCATGCAATATGATAAAAAACCCATCTTGTTATCCTCGATGGCAACAATACAATACAATATGTGCCTTGCTGCCCCTACTGTCACTGGGAAAGGACACAGCAAGATTGAACCCAAAGCTAAGCACTTCTCCCATTGCAAGAAAGATCAATCTAGTAGGCCAAACCAAACTGATAATTCGAAGAGACTTGCAAAGATAACCAATCATACATAAAAGAATTCAGAGAAGATTCAAATATTGTTCATAGATAAACTTGATCATAAACCCACAATTCATCGGTCTCAACAAACACACCGCAAAAGAAGATTACATCGAATACATCTCCACAAGAGAGGGGGAGAACATTGTATTGAGATCCAAAAAGAGAGAAGAAGCCATCTAGCTAATAACTATGGACCCGAAGGTCTGAGGTAAACTACTCACACTTCATCAGAGGGGCTATGGTGTTGATGTTGAAGCCCTCCGTGATCGATGCCCCCTCCGGCGGAGCTCCGGAATAGGCCCCAAGATGGGATCTCATGGGTACAGAAGATTGCGGCGGTGGAATTAGGTTTTTGGCTCTGTTTCTGATCATTTGGGGGTACGTAGGTATATATAGGAGGAAGGAGTACGTCGGTGGAGCAACATGGGGCCCACGAGGATGGAGGGCGCGGCCCCCTACCTCATGGCCTCCTGGAAGCTTCTCTTACGTAGGCTCCAAGTCTCCTGGATCATGTTCGTTCCGAAAATCACGTTCCCGAAGGTTTCATTCCGTTTGGACTCTGTTTGATATTCTTTTTCTGTGAAACTCTGAAATAGGCAAAAAAACAGCAATTCTGGGCTGGGCCTCCGGTTAATAGGTTAGTCCCAAAAATAATATAAAAGTGAATAATAAATCCCAATAATGTCCAAAACAGAAGATAATATAGCATGGAGCAATCAAAAAATATAGATACGTTGGAGACGTATCAAGCATCCCCAAGCTTAATTCCTGCTCGTCCTCGAGTAGGTAAATGATAAAAATAGAATTTTAGACGCGGAATGCTACTTGGCATAATTTCAAAGTAATTCTTCTTATTGTGGCATGAATATTCAGATTTGATATGATTCAAGATAAAAGTTTAATGTTGGCATAAAAACAATAATACTTCAAGCATACTAACTAAGCAATTATGTCTTATCAAAATAACATGGCCAAAGCAAGTTATCCCTACAAAATCATATAGTCTGGCTATGCTCCATCTTCCCCACACAAAATATTCATATCATGTACGACCCTGGTTTTAGCCAAGCAATTGGTTCGTACTTTGAACGTGCTTCAGCCTTTTAACCTCTTACGCAATACATGACCGCAAGCCATGGATATAGCACTATGGTGGAATAAGGTATAATGGTAGGGGTTATGTGGGAAGACAAAAAAGGAGAAAGTCTCACATCAACGAGGCTAATCAACGGGCTATGGAGATGCCCATCAATTGATGTTAATGCGAGGAGTAGGGATTGCCATGCAACGGATGCACTAGAGCTATAAGTGTATGAAAGCTCAAAAAGAAACTAAGTGGGTGTGCATCCAACTTGCTTGCTCACGAAGACCTCGGGCATTTGAGGAAGCCCATCATTGGAATATACAAGCCAAGTTCTATAATGAAATTTCCAACTAGTATATGAAAGTGACAAAATGAGAGACTCTCTATTATGAAGATCACGATGCTACTTTGAAGCACAAGTGTGGTAAAAGGATAGTAACATTGTCCCTTCTCTCTTTTTCTCTCATTTTTTTATTTGGTCCTTTTTTCTCTTTTTTTATGGCCTCTTCCTCTCTTTTTTTAGTCCGGAGTCTCATCCCGACTTGTGGGGGAATCATAGTCTCCATCATCCTTTCCTCAATTGGGACAATGCTCTAATAATGATGATCATCACACTTTTATTTACTTACAACTCATGAATTACAACTCAATACTTAGAACAAAATATGACTCTATATGAATGCCTCCGGCGGTGTACTGGGATATGCAATGAATCAACAGCGACATGTATGAAAGAATTATGAACGGTGGCTTTGCCACAAATACAATGTCAACTACAAGATCATGCAAAGCAATATGACAATAATGGAGTATGTCATGATAAACGGAATGGTGGAAAGTTCCATGGCAATATATCTCGGAATGGCTATGGAAATGCCATGATAGGTAGGTATGGTGGCTGTTTTGAGGAAGATATAAGGAGGTTTATGTGTGATAGAGCGTATCATATCACGGGGTTTGGATGCACCGGCGAAGTTTGCACCAACTCTCAAGGTGAGAAAGGGCAATGCACGGTACCGAAGAGGCTAGAAAATTGCGGAAAGGTAAATGTGCGTATAATCCATGGACTCACATTAGTCATAAAGAACTCATATACTTATTGCAAAGGTTTATTAGCCCTCGAAGCAAAGTACTACTACGCATGCTCCTAGGGGAAGGGTTGGTAGGAGTTAACCATCGCGCGATCCCGACCGCCACACAAAGGAAGACAAACAACAAATACTTCATGCTCCGACTTTGTTACATAATGGTTCACCATACGTGCATGCTAGGGGAATCACAAACTCCAACACATGTATTTTTCAATTCCACAATTACTCAACTAGCACAACTATGATATTACCACCTTTATATCTCAAAACAATTATCAAGCATCAAATTTCTCATGATATTAATTAAAGAAAATTGCCATGCTATTTTAAGACTCTAAAAATAATATAAGTGAATCATGAGAGATCAATAGTTTCTATAAAACAAATCCACCACCGTGCTCTAAAAGATATAAGTGAAGTACTAGAGCAAAACTATATAGCTCAAAAGATATAAGTGAAGCACATAGAGTATTCTAATAATTTCCGAATCATGTGTGTCTCTCTCAAAAAGGTGTGTACAGCAAGGATGATTGTGGTAAACTAAAAAGCAAAGACTCAAATCATACAAGACGCTCCAAGCAAAACACATATCATGTGGTGAATAAAAATATAGCTCCAAGTAAAGTTACCGATGGAAGTAGACGAAAGAGGGGATGCCTTCCGGGCATCCCCAAGCTTTGGCTTTATGGTGTCCTTAGATTATCTTGGGGGTTCCATGGGCATCCCCAAGCTTAGGCTCTTGCCACTCCTTGTTCCATAATCCATCAAATCTTTCACCCAAAACATGAAAACTTCACAACACAAAACTTAACAGAAAATCTCGTGAGCTCCGTTAGCGAAAGAAAACAAAAGACCACTTCAAGGTACTGTAATGAACTCAATCTTTATTTATATTGGTGTTAAACCTACTGTATTCCAACTTCTCTATGGTTTATAAACTCTTTTACTAGCCATAGATTCATCAAAATAAGCAAACAACACACGAAAAACAGAATCTGTCAAAAACAGAACAGTCTGTAGTAATCTGTAACTAACGCAAACTTCTGGAACTGCAAAAAATCAGCGAAAATAGGAAGACCTAGGAAATTTGTTTATTGATCAGCAGCAATTGGAATCAATATTTTATCAAGTTCTGGTGATTTTTAACAATTATTTTCGTGAACAGAAAGTTTCTGGAATTTTCTGCAAGATCAAATAACTATCATCCAAGAAAATCCTATAGGTTTAACTTGGCACAAACACTAATTAAAACATAAAAACACATCTAACAAGAGGCTAGAACAAATATTTATTCCTAAACAGAAGCAAAAAGCAAAAAAAACTAAAAATAAAATTGGGTTGCCTCCCAACAAGCGCTATCGTTTAATGCCCCTAGCTAGGCATAATAGTAAGGATAGATCTAGGTATTGCCATAATAATGGTACGGAAATCCATAAGTGGCTCTCATGATAGATTCATATGGTAACTTTATTTTCTTCCTAGGGAAGTGTTCCATGCCTTTCTTTAATGGAAATTGGAATCTAATATTCCCTTGCTTCATATCAATAATTGCACCAATCGTTCTAAGGAAAGGTCTACCAAGAATAATAGGACATGAAGGATTGCAATCTATATCAAGAACGATAAAATCTACGGGCACATAGTTACTATTTGAAACAATAAGAACATCATTAATTCTTCCCATATGTTTCTTAATAGTGGAATCCGCAAGGTGCAAGTTTAAAGAGCAATCATCAAAATCACGAAAACCTAGCAACTCGCACAAAGTTTTTGGAATCGTGGAAACACTAGAACCCAAATCACACAAAGCATAGCATTCATGATCTTTAATCTTAATTTTAATAGTAGGTTCCCACTCATCATAAAGTTTTCTAGGGATAGAAACTTCCAACTCAAGCTTTTCTTCATAAGATTGCATCAAAGCAACAACGATATGTTTAGTAAAAGCTTTATTTTGACTATAAGCATGAGGAGAATTTAGCATAGATTGCAACAAGGAAATACAATCTATCAAAGAGCAATTATCATAATTAAATTCCTTGAAATCCAAAATAGTGGGTTTATTAATATCTAATGTCTTGATTTCTTCAATCCCACTTTTATCAATTTTAGCATCAAGATCTAAAAACTCCGAATTTTTGGAACGCCTTCCAGGTAAAGGTGGATCATATTCAGTCCCATCATTATCAAGATTCATATTGCAAAACAAAGATTTAATAGGGGACACATCAATAAGTTTTAGATCTTCATCTTTATTTTCATAAGTACTAGAAGAACACGCTTTCATAAAGAAATCTTTCTTAGCACGCAACCTAGTGGTTCTTTCTTTGCACTCATCAATGGAAATTCACACGGCTTTGAGAGACTCATTGATATCATGCTTAGGAGGGATAGATCTAAGTTTTAAAGAATCAACATCAAGAGAAATTCCATCAATGTTCCTAGCCAATTCATCAACTTTAAGCAAATTCTCTTCAAGCACAGCATTGAAATTCTTTTGCGAATTCATAAACTCTTTAACACTAGTCTCAAATTCAGAGGGCATCTTATTAAAATTTCCATAAGAATTGTTGTAGGAATTACCATAATTATTAGAGGAATTGCTAGGATATGGCCTAGGATTGAAGTTTCCTCTATACGCGTCGTTACCAAAATTATTCCTACCAACAAAATTCACATCCATAGATTCATTATTATTCTCAATCAAAGTAGACAAAGGCATATCATTAGGATCAGAAGAAACACTCTTAGTAGCAAATAATTTCATAAGTTCATCCATCTTTCCACTCAAAACATTAATTCTTCTATCGCATGCACTTTTTTATTAGTAGATCTTTCAGTGTCCCATTGAGAATAATTAACCATAATATTATCTAGGAGTTTAGTAGCTTCTCCTAAAGTGATTTCCATAAAAGTGCCTCCCGCGGCCGAATCTAAAAGATTTCTAGAAGCAAAATTCAATCCGGCATAAAAATTTCGTATAATCATCCACAAATTTAAACCATGAGTGGGGCAATTGCGTATCATTAATTTCATCCTCTCCCAAGCTTGTGCAACATGTTCATGATCAAGTTGCTTAAAATTCATAATATCGTTTCTAAGAGAGATAATCTTAGCGGGAGGAAAATACTTAAAGATAAAAGCATCTTTGCACTTGTTCCAAGAATCAATACTATTTTTAGGCAAAGACGAAAACCAAGCTTTAGCACGATCTCTAAGCGAAAAAGGAAATAGCTTCAATTTAACAATATCATTGTCAACATCTTTCTTCTTTTGCATATCACACAAATCAACCAAGTTATTTAGATGAGTAGCGGCATCTTCACTAGGAAGGCCGGCGAATTGATCTTTCATGACAAGATTCAACAAAGCAGCATTGATTTCACAAGATTCAGTATCGGTGAGAGGAGCAATCGGCGTGCTAAGGAAATCATTATTGTTGGTATTGGTAAAGTCACATAATTTGGTATTATCTTGAGCCATCGTGACAAACAAGCAATCCAACACACGAGCAAACAAAAAGCAAGCGAAAAAGAGGCGAACGAAAAAGGGAGGGCGAATAAAACGGCAAGGGTGAAGTGGGGGAGAGGAAAACGAGAGGCAAATGGCAAATAATGTAATGCGGGAGATAAGGGTTTATGATGGGTACTTGGTATGTTGATTTTTGCGTAGACCTCCCCGGCAACGGCGCCAGAAATCCTTCTTGCTACCTCTTGAGCACTGCGTTGGTTTTCCCTTGAAGAGGAAAGGGTGATGCAGCAAAGTAGCGTAAGTATTTCCCCAGTTTTTGAGAACCAAGGTATCAATCTAGTAGGAGGCTATGCGCGAGTCCCTCGCACCTACACAAAACAAATAAATCCTCGCAACCAACGCGATAAGGGGTTGTCAATCCCTACACGGTCACTTACGAGAGTGAGATCTGATAGATATGATAAGATAATATTTTTGGTATTTTGTGATAGAGATGCAAAATAAAATAAAAGCAAAGGGAATAACTAAGTGTTGAAAGATTAATATGATGAAGATAGACCCAGGGGCCATAGGTTTCACTAGTGGCTTCTCTCAAGAGCATAAGTATTTTACGGTGGGTGAACAAATTACTGTTGAGCAATTGACATAATTGAGCATAGTTATGAGAATATCTAGGTATGATCATGTATATAGGCATCACGTCCGATACAAGTAGACCGACTCCTGCCTGCATCTACTACTATTACTCCACACATCGACTGCTATCCAACATGCATCTAGAGTATTAAGTTCATAAGAACAGAGTAATGCCTTAAGCAAGATGACATGATGTAGAGGGATAAATTCATGCAATATAATAAAAACCCCATCTTGTTATCCTCGATGGCAACAATACAATACGTGCCTTGCTACCCCTACTGTCACTGGGAAAGGACACCGCAAGATTGAACCCAAAGCTAAGCACTTCTCCCATTGCAAGAAAGATCAATCTAGTAGGCCAAACCAAATTGATAATTCGAAGAGACTTGCAAAGATAACCAATCATACATAAAAGAATTCAGAGAAGATTCAAATATTGTTCATAGATAAACTTGATCATAAACCCACAATTCATCGGTCTCAACAAACACACCGCAAAATAAGATTACATCGAATAGATCTCCACGAGAGAGGGGGTGAACATTGTATTGAGATCCAAAAAGAGAGAGGAAGCCATCTAGCTAATAACTATGGACCCGAAGGTCTGAGGTAAACTACTCACACATCATCGGAGAGGCTATGGTGTTGATGTAGAAGCCCTCCGTGATCGATGCCCCCTCCGGCGGAGCTCCGGAACAGGCCCCAAGATGGGATCTCACGGGTACAGAAGGTTGCGGCGGTGGAATTAGGTTTTTGGCTCCGTATCTGGTAGTTTGGGGGTACGTAGGTATATACAGGAGGAAGGAGTACGTTGGTGGAGCAACGTGGGGCCCGCGAGAGTGGAGGGCGCGCCCAGGGGGGTAGGCGCGTCCCCCTACCTCGTGGCTTCCTGGTAGCTTTCTTGACGTGGGGTCCAAGTCCTCTGGATCACGTTCATTCCGAAAATCACGTTCCCGAAGGTTTCATTCCGTTTGGACTCCGTTTGATATTCTTTTTCTGTGAAACCCTGGAATAGGCAAAAAACAGCAATTCTGGGCTGGGCCTCCGGTTAATAGGTTAGTCCCAAAAATAATATAAAAGTGAATAATAAAGCCCAATAATGTCCAAAACAGAAGATAATATAACATGGAGCAATCAAAAATTATAGATACGTTGGAGACGTATCAGTAATCCGCACTGGTGAATTCCTAACTCCTGAGTCAGAACAAATTCCTCAGAGACCAGAAGAACTTCGTCTCTGTCACTGAAGAAATTGACTGAGCTGTATGAGATTTCCAATGGCTTCACTCGAAGGGATTGGTAGGTGTAGGATTATGAGATGAGCATCACTTGGAAATTTTTCCTTAGTTTTTCCTCGACCCCCTTTAACAGTACGGTGTTTCCTATGACTCAAGAAAGAGAAAATGAAACTACGAAAACAAAAGTCTTCACGCTTCATGTTCCTCGCATGAATACCAAATCTTCAGGGTCACACCAATTTCTTCACTTTCAAAGTCTTCAGAAATCCAAAGTCTTCAGTTGAAGACATTCATTCTTAGGGGTCAACTTTCTCTGTAAATATCAAACTCCTCATAGACTTATATACCTGTGTACACTCACAAACGCATCAGTCCCTTACTTATAAGTCTTCAATACACCAAAATCACTAAGGGGCACTATATGCACTTACAATCTCCCCCTTTTTGGTGATTGGTGACAATATAGGTTAAGTTTTCAACGGGGATAAATAGGTGAAGTGTAACTACTAATATTGAGGAATTTAATTGCAAGATATAGAAGAACTCCCCCTGGAGATGTGCATAGTGAGGAATTTGGTTTTGAAGCAATGCACATTTGAAGAGTAGAATCATGGTGATGTCCCCTATATCTTGTAATTCATACACGCATTTAACATATGATATGAAGAATTTGAAATGCATGATGAAATATGGTGACTGATGTAATTTAGCATGCGTGCATTAAACATAACTAGGAAATAGCATGCAGAAAAACATAGCAAAACTATCAGACCACCTTCGGGTTTAAGTTTACAACTCGATCCAACAAAGTCTTCAAAAGTACCAGAGTCATAACTTACAAAAAAACGCCCATCTAGAGAGACCCGCTTGAAGACTAACTCAAATTTCTCCCCCTTTGTCATCAAATGACCAAATGGGACAAAAAGTGAGGACTAACGCCCCTGAAGAATATCACGAAGACGATGGAGGAGCGCCAGCGTTGTCGGGGTCGGTTGTTGAAGTAGGGCCTGCCGCAGTGTCGTCCAAATCTTCATGCTCATCAGTCTCGCGCGATGAAGAATATGAGCTGGCCACCAAGGAGGGAACTCTGACTTTCTTGAATTTCTTCGACGGTGGCCGAGACCAGTCAAAGTCCTGCTTGAAGCCCATCTGCTTGATATCTTCTTCACCATAAAGATGAGACAGAACAGCCCAGGTGCGATTGAATACTTCATGGAGGTAGTAGTGGTTCTTCTTCACTGAATTGTGTGTAGCAGTCATGTTGTGAAGAATTGAACCAAACTGACGCTTGACCCATTTGTGGTTGTGATTGACCTTCTGATGAAGACTAAGGAGAAGCTCACGGTCAGTCATCACCCTAGGAGCTGTGCCTTGAGGATTTTGCTTTGAGGCATTGGCGGCAGAGTCATGAGTGGCAGAGTCGCCATTGGTGGAGTAAGATGCAGCTTTGCGGAACTAACCATCCAATGGACGAATGCCTTCATCAATAACAGCAGTTGCCTTACCCTTTTCATCAGCTGAGGAAAATGTCCGCTTGAGGACTTCGATAGGGGGCAAGTAGCTGCCATGGTTGAGTGTGTCAGCCTTGTAATTGATTGAAGACCTTGTTCTGAGGAATCTCATAATCCAGGGAGTGTAAGGCTTCAATTCAAAAGGTGACAATGCAACATTGGCCAGAGTCCTCATGAAGAAATCATGGTAGTTGACAGGAACTCATGCATGATGTTGAAAAGCAGATTCTTCATGATGCCAACGACCTTTTCTTCATTCGAGTCGTGGCCCTTGATTGGACTCAGTGTCTTGGTCAGAATGCGATAGACAGTCCGTGGCACATACAGCAATTCCTTCACGAGGAATTTGGTCCTTGGGGCTTGGCCAGGCTTCAGCGGTTTCATCAATACTTGCATGTAATGGTCAGATAGCTCAGGTTCATGGTAGATGAGTTGCGCACCTTCAAGGAGAGGACTGACAGGCAGGGCATGAAGCAATTCAGAGGCCGGTGCTTTGAAGTGAGTGTTTTCGGTCATCCAGTCCAACACCCAAGAATTTACATCTGCAGCATTGCTTGTGATGTGCAGCATTGCATAGAACTGAAGAATTAGCTCTTCATTCCAGTCAACGATATCAGTGCAGAAGTTTAGCAGCCCAGCGTCATGAAGAACACTGAGGACTGGGGCAAAGCATGGTAGCGATTCCATGTCCACATGAGGAATATGCTCATGGTCAAAGACTTTGTCCTTATCAAAAAGAAGCGAAGAATAAAAGTTGGCTTGGCTTGCTGTCCAGAAACGCTTCCTTCGTAGATGAGCAGAGTCATAAGGATTGTAATATGTGAAGAATACATGCTCATGGAAGAAATCACCAGCCTTGAATTTCTGCTTCTTGGAGAAGGGATTCTTCGGCTTGGGATGAGGAGTATCAGTCAAAGTCATCACAGCCTCAGGAATCACATTCTCAGGAACCACGGGCTGAGGAATTTCAGTTTTTGCTTCAGTAGCAGCCTGGGTCTTCAATTCTTTATCAACATTAACATCAGCACTAGTGGCTGGAATTTCTTCAGGAATGGAAGGAGTGGTTTGAGGTTCATCAGACCCCATTTGGACTTCAGTGTGCACTGGGGACTGAGGAATCTGTTGCAATGGCATGAACATGGGATAGTTGGGGTGATGACTTTCCCAAAAGTCATCATTCATCACTGTTGTGGTGCTCCCAATGTCTACGTCTTCATATACTTCATTCAATTCTTCAACGCCTGCCTCTTCAGCTGTGAACTGGGGCATAGGCGATGAGACAACTGGGGTTGAAGGGATATTATCCACTTCAATTTCTTCATCCAACTGCTCTGAAGAAGCAGCAGAAGGAACATCTTCATCAGATCCGCTTGGGATCTCATAATCTTCACCAAAAGGAATTATTTCATTTGATGGCATACTTGAGACAGGAATAGCATCAATGGGATTCTCAAACGAGCTTGTCAATATCTTCATCTTCTTCGGTACTAAAGACTCTGATGAAGCAGATTCTTTCCACTTCTTCACTGATGCTCGTTCCGCACCCTTGGTTTTCTTTGCTTCTAATGCAGAAGGAAGAATGGGACTTGGCGTTGGTGCAGGAGGAGCAGAGGAAATAGTGTAACATCCCAAATTTTCAATTTGGAATGTTATACATTAGATCATCATTGCATAGCATATTTTATTGCATTTTGGCAAATCCTCGAAAATCCTAAGCAACTCAAGGACCCTCGGAGAGAGTTGGGGATTTTTCGCGGTTTTCATATTTGATTTTTATCAAATAATGAAACAAGGATTTTTGGTTTTAATTATTTTTCTCTCCGAAAAATATTTCATATTAAAATATATGAGAGGAGAAAATATGACTTCTCCAAAATAATTGAAATATTGGAGGAAAAATATTAAAATCAAATATTTGATTTTATTCGGATTTTATTTGCAATTTTATTTGCATTAGAAAAAAAATTGCATGTTTATAAAATTGCATTTTTTGGCCAAGAAAATGTTCATCTCGTTCTAATTATTTTAATTAGACGGTGAAAATTTGTTTTGGCATTTTTGGATTTTTATTTATTTTTCTATGATTTGTTTTAGGTTCGGCGATATTATTTAAAAAAACGCGCGAGCGCCGACTGGGCCGAAGCCCAGCCGACGGCCCAGCCCACCGCCCGAGCCGTCTCCCTCCCGGAGACCTAGCTCCCGCCGCCACCCGAGTCCCGGTCGGGCACGACGCCGCCGCCGCCTTACCCCTCCCCCACGGCACCCCCCTCCTATATATACCCCGCCACCCCGCCGCCTCCCTCACCCCGTTCCCCGCCCCGTCCCGACGCCGAAGCCGCAGGAGCCGGAGCCGAGCCGCCCGACCCCGCCGCCGAGAGGAGCCGCCGCCGCCGCCCCTCGACGTCGCCCGTCACCTCCCCGAGCCCCACCGCCCCTAGCCGCACCCCCGAGCCCCGCCGGAGCCCGTCCCGAGCCCCGCTGGAGTTGCCCCGACGAGGTAGCCGCAGCCGCCGCTGACCGTCCGTTTTTTTTAAAAGCCGCCTCGGTTTATTATTTTTTTCCGAAACCCTAGGTTTATTTTTTTATAGATCGGTTTATTTTTTTTCTTCGGTTTAGTTAGTGAACGTTCGCCGATCCGTTCATTTTAACGAACGTGTTCGTCGGTTAGTCGCAGTTAACGAACATCCGTTCGTTTAACTGTTCGTCAGTTTCTCTTTTTCATCGGATTATCTGCGATTTTTCCAGATCGTGATTTCCGATGTGTTTTTCGTTTTAGTTTATCTTTTCGCTCGTTTATCGGAATCAGGCGATTCAAGCGCCTAGAGTTTCGTTTCTAAATTCTCTTTCCGTCTAACCTACTCAAACAAGTTTTTGCTACCGTAAAATTTGACCTAGATCCAGATTAGTAAACGAAGCTTGTTTCTTTCGCCGTTTGATTTTCGTTGCTTCGTTTGATTTGATTCGTTTTGCAAACCGGAGTTCTTAAGTTGAACTTTCTGGTTGGATCTTTATTTGAGTTTTACCTGTGCATTAGATGAGTGCTTATTGTATGCTTGTTTGTTTGCGATAGAGTACCCGGAGTGCGCCGCTTGCTACTTCGAATCTCTAGGTTTCACGGATCATCAGCAAGGCAAGTAACACTTTGATCATACCTCTTTTACTACCCAGTTTTATTGCATTAGATCAACCCTCAAACATTGCATGGTTAGGATCTAATTAAACTGTGGGAATTGGGAAGTAGTTGAGGTAGTACCTATCACCTGTTTATTATCAAACCCTTGGGAGTTACTTCTACGTTCGCTCATATTGCTATGCTATGCTAGTAGACGTGGATTGGGTTTGAGAGTTATCATGACAGATGTGAGATTGTTAATCAATGGTTAACCTTAAGGTGGCAACTAGAACACACATCTGGGTGGATTGAGGTACCTGGGTATTGCAGGATTGCCTGTTTTTCTTTTGGACCGCCACCCAGGTTCAAAGGGATCATGAGATTATTCGTGCTAGAAACTTCCATGTGCAGCCACAAGCTATTATGGGCTCTATCATAGTTGACTAAGTTGTGTGAACTCTTACAGTGGTAGACTAGCAGATGTAGGGGAAAGTAGGTGTAACGGTCTACCCATTCGTAAGGTGCAAACACTTCTGAAAGACTGTGTCTCGGTCATCCGTTTCTCAAACATCATGTAGTGCGAGAATCAAGCGGAGGCGATCGAGTCTTGTGGGTAAAAGTGCACAAACCTCTGCAGAGTGTATAAACTAATCATGGTTAGCCGTGTCCCCGGTTATGGACATCTTGAGTATCTAGTATCTGGATTATCATGTGAATCTCATCATGTTACTTTAATTAATTTTGTTGGGTTAATGATGATACTTAATTGGGATTGAGAATGATGTCAACCATTCTCAATGTTTAACAACCACCATGATAGTTAAATAAAATTTATTCCTTTGCTGTAGGGAAAAATTGGCTTTTCGCAAAACTGTAACCATAGAGCCTTCTACCAGCCATATATGCATGTAGTATAGCATTATTATGTTCATTACTCTCTATGTGTTACATTGCCAGCATATTCCATGTGCTGACCCTTTTTTGGGCTGCAACGTTTCATGTTGCAGACTTTTCAGACGATGAGTAAGGTGCCTTAGGTCGTGGTCTTATACTCAGTGATGCCGTTGGAGTTGATGGACTCACTTATCTTCCAAGTCTTCCGCTGTTATTGTTTTACATGGCCTTAAGCCATATTTGTCATACTTATTTCTCTCTTGAGATACTCGTTGTAATAAGTGTGTGATTGCTACTCTATTATAAATCCTCCATTTGTACTGTGCGTGTCAGCATTACTGATCCAGGGATGACACTAAAGCACAGAGCACAGACTATTTGAGGTCTGGTCGCTACAAATAGGTTCATTTTCCCCAGGCACAACTGGTGCAATTGGCCTGACTGGTTTAGTGTCTTCAGGCACAGTGGCAGATGCTTCAGCTGGCCTGGCTTGTCCTTTAGGCGCAATACTAGTGGTTGCCCTGGCAATTTCATCAGCGGCTGGAATAGCTTCATCAGCCCTGGTACTAGCAGTTTCATCAGCAGCCTGATTTTCATCAGCGGAGCTGGCATGTTCTTCAGTGGGCTGAGAAGATGCTTCACCCTGAGGAGATGATGCAGCATCATTTGAAGTGAATTTCTCAGCCAACTTTACAAATCTGACTTTGGCTCCAAGCCATTCTACACGGTATGCATCAAATTCATCACTGAGACTCTTGATTTCAGCTTGTAGAGCAATAAGTTCATCAGGTGATAGCTTCAACACATTTTGCTTCAGGAAGCGCTCTTTCTTGTACTGAGCTTTCTTCACCTTCCTGGCTTTCTCAAATTTCCATTTTTCTTCACCAATGAAGGCGGTCAACATGTGACTTTGGCCAGGAGTGATCTTGAAGTCAGGCACTGGTGTGTTGGGGTCCTTGTGCCAGAGATCAATGAAATCCAGGATCTTCTTCAGATCCAACAAAAGTGGCATAGCACTACCCTTGGCTCTAGCGGCCCTTTGCTGTCTGCCTCTGATGATTTCGGCAAGTTCCTCGTCATCACCTTCGTCTTCATCGGACGGTACTTGAAAGGAAACCTGCTTCTTGTGAGGACTTGGTCATGAGCCTCGTCCAGCAGTGGCCTTGGTTTTCAGCAGAGTGGGACCTGTTGAGGAATGCGGAGGAGCTGAAGAACTTGCAGAGGCTCCTGAGGCAATTGATTTTCCTGTGGTCCTTTGACACGAGGCGAGATGCACAAATGCCGAGGCCTTTGCTGGAGGAGCTGAGGGTTTTGGAGGAGCTGGAGCGGCATGAGGAATTTGATGTGAGGGCTTTGCAGAACTGGGCCGTGAGGGCACTTCTAAGGTGCTTGGCCGTGTGGGAATTGAAGCAGAGGCACCTGGCTTGTGTGCAGGCTTCTTGGGCATGGCCTTCTTAGGCTTCCTAGCAGAGGCCTTAGCAGTGGCAGCAGCAGAATCTTCATTGAATTTCTTCACTGCCTCTTTTGCCATTTTGGCCAGCTTAGCTTGACGCTTGGCCCATTCAGTGGGAAATTCCTCACCACGTCTGATGCTTGTGGGATCAGCTTCTTGGCCAGGTGCCAATGGAGGTCTTGGGCATGGAGGGTGTACAGCGAATTTCTTCATGTACTTTGGAGTGACAAAGCGATATTCCCTCCATTCTCTGGCCCATCTCCTCTCAATCTTCTGAATGCGCATGTTGCGCTCATTGTTTGTTTCCTCAGGGGGTGTACAGTACCCTGCATAGATGTCATCAGGAATCTCAAATGCATTGTTGACTTCCAATTTCTTGCCTCCCTTCCGAGGTTTCTTGCCGTCAGCCATTTTCTTCAACTGAGGATTTTGAACGATTGAGTTCTCTGAAGAGGTATGCAACTTTTCTTCGAGGAACGCTGCAAATGAGTTAAGTTGATGAGAACCTAGTGATTCAGTAGCGGACATGTGTACCTGTGAACAGAGTATAGGTGCGAAGAATTTGGAGAGGTCATATGCGTTCTCAGAAGTTTTTGCAAAAAGAACAAGTTTGAGAAATTTGACCAGTGGTGTATTGAGGAATTTCACTAAGCGTTTTGTCTTAGGTTTCAGAGTTGTATAGATTGCGAATCCACACAATTGAGGAATCTTGAAGAAAATTTAGCTTAAGAGAAATAGATCAAGAACAGATGTTTGTGTGAGGTGTTTAGTGTGTGAAGATTGAAGAATAAACACCTTTTAAAGATTTTGTAGAAACCATAAGAATCAACAAGAGCAGTAAAAGTGACTTTTAATTACCCTTGACGAAGAACACGACGAAGTAAGAGGTGTAGATTTAGAAGTTCGTCGGTCCAGATCTTCCACGCCCTAACTTGGCTGAGGAAGACAGCTACAGCGGCGGCGGAGAGAAGAAATCTGCGGCCGGCGCGAGTACGACGGCGACGAGGTCAAGGCAGCGAAGCTCTTCCTCATTGGCGATGAAGAAAGTAGCGACGGCGCTAGGTTTTGAGAGCTCGAGCGAGAGAGTGAGGTCGAGCGGAGTACAAACAGACTGAGGAAGGGGAGGGGTATATATAGCTGAGGTAAAAACCGTTCGCCCGAGGAAAATGGACGAACGTGCCCCCGACCCTTCTCATTCTTGTGACATGTGTCACCCACGTACTGAGAGGTGGAGATCGTGTGAGATCGTGGGTGAATAGATAAGTCCTATCGTAGAATGTGGAACGGTTTGAGCGGCAAAAGCCGAAAATTCATATTAGAATATTTTAACGTTTCGTTTGCAAATTCTTCGGCTGACAAGGACACAGTGAAGATTTTGAACGGGTTTCAAATAGAACGCACATGAAGAATTTGTGAACAGACTGGGTTGAGTTTAGCATAGAGGGGGAAGGGTCCGATCACATTCACTTAGCAGAAAAAATCAACTTGAAGAAATAGCAATAAGTGAATGCTGTAGAGGACATAAACTCATATATATATACATAGCCAATGAAGAAAAATGACGGAAACAATGAAGATAATGCAAAGTTGAAGAAATTGAACAACTGAGGAATTTCAAAATGAAGAAAAACTCAATTTGAAGATTTTCAACTTTTGTTGGTGGCGTGTCCCACCGTGTAAAAATGATGATTTCAGACACCGCGTACAATTATCGTAGGGCTCTGAGAATCAAATTCTTCGTTAATTTTTTCACACTTAGAGTGTTAGTCTTCATTGATTGAAGAAAAACGTTACTTCGTGTGTTGCACATCTAAATCATCAATTTTGCATAAGTGTTAGGATGTGTGTCATTTTCAAAGGACATTCGAAGATTCTAAGATATTTAGCTCACACCGCAACTTGCTAAATCTCTTCTCATCCAAGGGCTTAGTGAAGATATCGGCTAGCTGTTCTTCAGTCTTCACGTGCTCGATGGAGATGTCGCCCTTCAACACATGATCACGAAGAAAATGATGATGAATCTGAATGTGCTTTGTCTTCGAGTGCTGAACTGGGTTATGAGCAATCTTGATGGCACTCTCATTGTCACAGTAGAGAGGCACATTCTTCACATTGATGCCGTAGTCCTTGAGGGTTTGCTTCATCCATAGCAATTGAGCTTAGAACGAACCAGCAGCAATGTACTCAGCTTCAGCAGTGGAAAGTGATACGCAGTTCTGTTTCTTCGAGGACCAGCAGACCAAGATCGTCAGAGGAAATGACATGTGCCAGATGTTGACTTGCGGTCCACACGATCACCAGCATAGTCAGAGTCTGAATATCCAGTGAGATCAAAAGTTGAGCCCTTGGGATACCATAATCCAAGTGTTGGAGTGTGAGCTAGATATCGAAGAATATGCTTCACAGCCTTATGGTGTGATTCCTTTGGTGTAGCTTGAAAGCGGGCACACATGTAAACACTAAGCATAATATCTGGCCTAGATGCACATAAATACAATAAAGATCCAATCGTGGAGTAGTATACCTTTTGATCGAAGTCAATACCATTTTCATCAGTGCATAGATGGCCATTTCTGGGCATAGGGATTTTGACGCCTTTGCAATCTTGCATGCCCAATTTCCTCAATACATCCTTGAGGTATTTCTCCTGAGATATGAAGATGTCGTTGCGCTGTTGACGAATTTGAAGACCTAATAAGAATTTGAATTCTCCCATCATAGACATTTCATATTCCTCCCTCGTCATATAACCAAATTTGTCAGTGTAACGTTGGTCAGTACAGCCAAAGATAATATCATCAACATATATTTGGCACACAAATAATTCATCATCATAGGTTTTGGTGAAAAGAGTTGGGTCAAGTGAACCGGGTTTGATGCCTTTCTTCATGAGGAATTCCTTCAAAGTATCATACCACGCCCGAGGGGCCTGCTTGAGGCCATAGAGGACCTTATTGAGTCTGTAGACTTGGTCAGGATGCCTTGGATCTTCAAAACCGGAGGGTTGAGCAACATATACTTCTTCCTCAAGCTTACCATAGAGGAATGCACTTTTCATATCCATTTGATATAAGATGATGTCATGATGGTTAGCATAAGCAAGTAATATGTGAATAGCCTCAAGTCTAGCAACAGGTGCAAAAGTTTCATCGAAATCAATTCCTTCAACCTGTGTGTAGCCTTGAGCTACAAGTCGTGCCTTATTCCTCACCACATGATCATTTTCATCTTTCTTGTTGCGGTAGATCCACTTTGTGCCAATGATATTGTGCTTGCGAGGGTCTGGTCACTTGACAACTTCCCAGACGTTGTTGAGCTCGAACTGATGTAGTTTCTCTTGCATAGCTTGAATCCACTCAGGCTCCATAAATGCTTCATCTACCTTAGTGGGCTCTGTGATAGAGATGAAAGCAAAGTGCCCACAAAAGTTAGATAAATGCGAAGCTTTTGAGCGTGTGAGAGGACCTGGTGCGTTGATGTCGCTGATGATTTTCTCAATCTGCACTTCATTTGAAACGCGAGGATGAGCGGGTTGGCGACGAGGAATTGGATGAGCATTTTCTTCAGAACCATTTTCTTCAGGTGCACCGGCTTGATGATCTTCATGATCTGGAATGACTTCTTCAGCAGATTCTTCGGTAGGATGACATCCTCAGTAGCCTTGAACTTGATTGTTTCCTCAGGTGACTTTTCATCTAGCACAGGAGGTGGGTGCTCTCTTTGCAAGCCATTAGTTTCATCGAACCACACATATACAGTTTCAACAACCTTGTGGTGAGACGTTGTTGAAGACTCTGAAGGTGTGCGAGTCCTTTCCGTAACCAAGCATAAAACCTTCATGTGCTTTCGGTGCAAATTTAGAATTGTGATGAGGATCTCTAATCCAGCATTAAGCACCAAAGACTTTGAAATAACTCACATTGGTTTCTTGTCAGTGAGGAGTTCATAGGCAGTCTTCTTGAAGAATTTGTGAACATATACCCTATTGATGATGTGGCGCGCAGTATCAATTGCCTCAATCCAGAAATGACGGGGCGTCTTGTATTAATCAAGCATAGTGTAAGCCATCTCAACAAGAGTCCTGTTCTTGCGCTCCACGACGCCATTCTGCTGAGGAGTATAAGGAGCAGATAACTCATGAGTAATACCAAGTTCATCAAGATAGTCATCAAGACCAGTATTCTTGAACTCAGTTCCATTGTCACTTCCGATGTGCTTGATCTTCACACGAAAGTTGGTTGAAGCCCTCAAGGAAAATTGTTTGAAGACTTCCTGCACTTCATGTTTGTAAGTGACGATATGCACCCATGTGTAACGAGAGTAATCATCAATAATAACAAAGCCATATAGAGATGCTTCATTGGTGAATGCAGAATAATGGTTAGGACCAAAGAGATCCATGTGAAGCAATTCAAATAGACGAGTGGTAGTCATGATAGTCTTCGCGGGATGCTTGGCCTTGGTCATCTTTCCAGCTTCACAGGCTCCGCACAAGTGATCCTTGAGGAATTTGACATTCTCAATACCAATGACATGCTTCTTCTTCGCGAGCGTGTGCAGGTTCCTCATGCCAGCATGACCGAGTCGTCGATGCCATAGCCAGCCTTCTGAAGCTTTTGCAAGTAGACATATAGCAGGCTGTGGTCCTATAGAGAAATCAACAATATACAGATCTCCTCTCCTAAAGCCTTCGGAGACTTTGGAATGGTCAGCTTCCATGATCACAACACAACGATACGTGCCGAAGATAAGAACCATATAAAGATCACAAAGCATTGAGACTGACATGAGGTTGAATCCTAAGGACTCGACAAGCATGACTTTGTCCATGTGTCGATCCTTCGAGATCGCAACCTTACCTAGACCCAATACCTTAATTTTTCCTTTGTTAGCATAGGTGATATGCTTCAAATGTGATGGAGATAAGGGAGCGTCCATCAATAAGTTCTTGTCACCAGTCATGTGATTTGTACATCCACTATCAAGGACCCACTCAGTGGCTTTGGGTTGATCATCCTGCAGATGAATTAGTGCAACTTACGAACTCATATACTTCATCAGTGAAGAATATGACTTCAAATTCATTGGTCCTATTTCATCAAGCAATAGAATAGATATAGCAATATGAGGACGTGAGAAATGAAGATTCATTTCTTCATGATTAGCTTGCGTCCTTTCAAGCATATTTCAGGTCTCCAGCATATTCTTCAAACGTTTAAGTATCTCTGGAGACCTGACCCTGCATAAGACATTAGTTCTTTTTCTTCACCACCCACATCTGAAGGGGTGGCAAAGAGTTCATCATTCTGCGAGCTCCATAAGAGAAAGGTGGCATAGATGCCAATCCACTTCGTTTCACATAAGAGGGGTTAGGGTAAGCATATGAATAAGCAGAGAAATTCTTCAAGGATTGATGAACATAATGATTTAAATAATAATGCACATATTCATAACCCTTAGATCTTCCCTGCGAAATAGAAGTGTTAGCACGATGATGTTCATATGAGGACTTTGATCCTTTTGAGGAATTTGGTTCGTATGAGGACTTGGATCCATATGAAGAATTTGGTCTGGGGTTCCTATTCTTCACAGGTGGTGTCATGATGACATTCACCTGAAGACTTTCAAGGCACCTTTTAGGAACCCAGATTTTCTTCATAGGGGAACCGTTCCTGCAGTTAGTGCCAACATATCTAGCAAATACTTCACCATTCTGATTTTTGAATAGCCTATAATTGGAGTCAAATGACTCAGCAACCCATGAGGTTTTGGGATACTGCTCAGGCTTCCAGTATGTTCCATCAGCATTAAGTTTCCTTTCAAAGGCAATACCCTCTTTCCTAGGGTCCTGTTGAGGATCTGCTTTTTAAGCACATCACAAAGAGCCTGATGCCCTTTGAGGGTTTTGTACATGCCTGTCATATACAATTCCTTCAGCCCTGCATTGTTAGTGATACTAGCAAAATCCTCAGATGAGGAATTAGTGATAGCAGAGACAGGTGAAGAATTTGCAGCAATAGAAGCATTTGAGCTTTCAGGTGAAGAATTAGCAGATTCACGTTCAAATGCACTTCAAACAAGGAGGAATAAATTCTTCCTAAGCAGCGCTGATTTGTTGAGCAAGTAATGAATCACGCTCCTTCTGAAGATCTTCATAACTCACCCTTAGCTTCTCAAGATCTTGCTTTCTTTGAATAAATTCATATGAAAGCTTCTCATGATCAGATAAAACAGTGTTATGATGACTCTGAAGATTGTCAAACTTGGACTGAAGTCTCTGAAGATTTTCAGTCAAAGTTTTGGTGCGATCCATTTCTTCACCCAACATATCATCACTCTCATTAAGCATATTTTGAACTTTTTCCAAAGCTCTTTGCTGTTTAATGGCCATGGAAGCAAGTTTGGTATAGCTAGGCCCAAATTCGTCACTAGATTCATCATCACTTGATTCAGGTAGGTAGCATTCAGTTACCTTGGCACCTTTTGCCATAAGGCATGGTGCATAGGATGATGATTCAGGTTTGAAAGTCATAGCCTTGCGCGATACAATGAAATCCTCAAACCAGGGATCACGGTCAGTTCTTTGACCTTCATAGAACTCAGAGAGTCGATCCTAGATAAGCTTCGCATGGCTTAGATGCATAATGTTCCTGAACTAATTTTGAGATAGACAAGAGTAGATGATGCCCTTGGCCGTGAGGTTGAGAAGAGTGTACTTTCGAATGTCATCAGCCTCCGCCATCTTGCACAGATCGGTCAGACCAAACTCAGTGACGGCCCACAGCTCGTTGTTCATCGCCAGGAGTCGCTTCTTCATCATGGCCTTCCACTTAGGATAATCATGACCATCAAAGATGGGGCATGACACAGTCTTCATTCCTGTGGTCGACATAACTAAAACTCCAGGTGGTTAAACCAAAATCACACAGAACAAGGGAGTACCTTGCTCTGATACCAATTGAAAGTGCGTTAAGTCGACTAGAGGGGGGTGAATAGGCGATTTTTACGAATTCTTCACTGAGGAATTTCAGGGTGAGGAAATTCCTGAGCGAAGAACTACTTGCAGCAGAATAAGTACTTGGATGCAGACATAACATAACATAAGCACAGTCATCATGATGAAATGAAAACAAACACAGAGTACAAAAAGTGTAAGCACAGGATAAACAGGATGAAGACAAACAGACTGAAGAAATTGAACTGAGCAAATTGAGAAAGTCTTCAATCAAAGTCTTCCAACAGATATGAACAAGCACACAACAGAGTAATGAGGAATTGGAAGGGTTGAGGAAATAGAACGAGTAGGCTTGGTGAAGACAGTGATTTGGTAGACCAGTTCCAACTGTTGTGACAGTTGTACGTCTGGTTGGAGCGACTAGGTATTTAAACCCGAGGACACACAGTCCTCACCGTATTCTCCTTGAGCTAAGGTCACACAGACCTTGCCCAATCACTCGTGGTAAGTCTTCAGGCGACTTCCAAACCTTCACAAACTCGATCACTCGGCGATCCACAATTTCCTCTTGGATGCTCTAGACCATGACGCCTAACCGTCTGGTAGATGCACAATATTCAAAGGTAACAAGCGTCGGATCCACACAGGAACAATTTCTTCAGCGATGCTCAATCACTTTGGGTTTGTAGGTGTTTGGGTTTGGGTTTTCCTCACTTGATGATTTTCGCTCAAAGCCCTTGGAGGATGGGATGCTCCCAATGTCAAGTGTCAGTTTCTCTCGGAGCAGCCAACCAGCTAGTGGTTGTAGGGGGCGGCTATTTATAGCCCCAACATGATAACACATAAATGCCCTTCAATGATATGACCGTTAGGTGGGTAGATATTTTGGGACAGCTGGCGCATAGCACGGCAATGGTCGGAAATTTGAGGCTCAAATTCCTCAGGGCTATCATGTTCCTCACTTGTAGGCAATCCGCACTGGTGAATTCCTAACTCCTCAGTCAGAACAAATTCCTTAGAGACCAGAAGAACTTCGTCTCTATCACTGAAGAAATTGACCTAGCTGTATGAGATTTCCAATGGCTTCATTCGAAGGGATTGGTAGGTGTAGGATTATGAGATGAGCATCACTTGGAAATTTTTCCTTAGTTTTTCCTCGACCCCCTTTAACAGTACGGTGATTCCTATGACTCAAGAAAGAGAAAATGAAACTACGAAAACAAAAGTCTTCACGCTTCATGTTCCTCGCATGAATACCAAGTCTTCAGGGTCACACCAATTTCTTCACTTTCGAATTCTTCAAAAAGTCTTCAGAAATCCAAAGTCTTCAGTTGAAGACATTCAATTTAGAGGTCGACTTTCTTTGTAAATATCAAACTCCTCATAGACTTATATACCTGTGTACACTCACAAACGCATCAGTCCCTTACCTATAAGTCTTCAATACACCAAAATCATTAAGGGGCACTAGATGCACTTACAAGTACTCCTAGTACGTACGTACTTGTATCTTGTTTGGGTCTAGGCTTTGCATTGCCATACTTAGCCACACATTTTTTCCAAACTTTCCTAAAGTTTTCAAAATGAAAAGGAGGTACGCTTGCGCATGGCTGTCGCGGTCGCACCGCACCCTCACACAGTCGCTCCTGCATGCCGCGGTCGCACCGCACCCTCACACAGTCGCTCCTGCACACCGCAAACCCAACCAAGGGAACGCACCCTCACTGACACGTGCTACCGCATGTGAACAAACCAAACTCAGCCATCCTACCGCTAACACATAATTTTCGTTCATACAGTATGTTTATCCAACCGCATATTGGGGAGGATCCGTACGGCCCGTGCGGTGGTCTATTGGGGAAGAAGAAGAGGTGAGGAAGAAGGGTTAGGAGATATAGGATATTCATCCAACCGCCTGAAATGGTAGACTGACCCAAATGATGAAAGTCAGGCGACTTGCATAACAATATATGTTTTTACACAACAAAAGATCCCTAAAAACAACAACATAAAGAAAAACTATCACTACTCGCGGAACGAGACGGCCTCGTCGTCTTTGGCTGCCGGCGCGAACCAGCCATAGCTACCGACGTGTGTCTCCGCACCGCGGTTGTCCTCGGCCTCCAGCTACTCGTTCACGCGGAGCATGCAGGCGCTCTTCACGGATGAGAGCACCGCCCGGTTCAAGTCCAGGACGTCCGGTACTGCCTGCAGGAGGGCCTCGATGGCAGCGGCATCTGCGCGCTCTGCGTTGAGTTGAGCCTCCGCCACCCGGTTCAAGTCCAGGACGTCCGGTTCCGCCTGCAGGAGGGCCTCGATGGCAGTGGCATCCGCGCGCTCCGTGTCGAGTTGAGCCTCTGCCGCCCGGTTCAAGTCCAGGACGTGTGGTTCCGCCTGCAGGAGGGCCTCGCTGGCAGCGGCATCCGCGCGCTCCGCCTCAAGTTGGGCCTCCGCTGCCCTGTTCACATCCACGACATCCGGTTTTGCCTGCAGGAGAGCCTCAATGGCAGCGGCATGCGCGCGGTCCGTGTCGAGTTGAGCCTCTGCCTCTCAGTCCTCCTTTAGTATCGCCAGGTTGAACCGCTAGTCCTCCTGCATCATGGCGGACCCAGACACCAACACGAAGTCGACGTCCATCGTCTCATACCCATCAGGGGCCTTCTACTCCGCGACCTCCGCCATGAACATTGGATCGGCTTCCTCCTCCTCATAGCTTGGCTCCAGAGAACTAGGGGATGGCCCGCCGCAAAGCGAGCTTGGGAACAGAGGTCTGTGGCGTCGACCACCGCCGCGATTTCTACGCGGCGCTCCGGCATCAACATCTTGTAGTACGTGATCTTGCGGCGCACCATGGCTTTTCGGCGAACTAAGGGATGCTTGATGCGGGCTAGGGGATCGAAAGGTGGGGGAATGGGCTGGAGAGGAGGTGTGCTTTTGGGGCAGTGGCTGGCGTAGCCCGAGCAACAAAGGTTCTGGTGTGAATAATGGTTCCGGTGACGACCGGTCAATCAGTTTTGACTGTACATCACTCTTGTCGCGTTCGCGTTGCACCCCGGCACGCTGGACCCTCCACGTCACTCACCGAATGGAACGCGCTTCGTCTTGCATTTTCGCTTGCTTGTGGGACCGCAGTTGAGAGCAAACCGACGTCCCTCCCCCTCCCCCGCCCGCGTCATTTATACTACCACTCCCTCCGTTTTATGCGGAGTAAATAAAAATAGAGGGAGTATACTACGGATGAGGATCCTCTAACGTGACCGAACCCATTGAGTAACTGACATGCGGGGCCTAGCAAGCATGGGGTCCGCCAGTAAGTGACCGAAAGGGAGGGTACGGCAGGGATACCTACGTCAGAGGATCCACTTCCACTACTACTCCCTCCTTCCATCTACTATACAGGGCCTAATGCGTTTTTTCGAGGCTAACTTTGACCAAATGTTAGAGTAATAATATATGACATGCAACTTACACAAAGCATACGGTCAAACTCGTATGTGAAAGGAGCTTCCAATGATATAATTTTCACATTATACATCTCATGTACTATTAATCTTATCAATAGTCAAAGGCGGTTTTGAAAAACGCATTAGAGCATGGTTAATAATATAGCCAGCCGATGGCTATAAGGAACTGCCATGTCATCTATAACCATCATCTATATGCACTCATACAATAGTGTGGGCTATAAGGTCGGCTATTTCCCGCAAAAAAATATAAGGTTGGCTATTGTATTAGTACTTTTTTCCATCTCCTCTCTATCTCTTTCTTCATATTTATTGTATTTACCTAGGAATGCGTATATAGATAGGCTCTTGCATGAGAGCTCACTCCCCTTACTTTTTCACATCTCTCTCCTCCACATAGGCAAAGTGTCATGTAAGCAGGCTATAAGCCCACTATTGTACTTGCTCTTAGGCCCTATATAAATGGAAGGAGGGAGTACTATGAGCACTGCATACTCTACTACATATGTTGTCAGTACTCCACTAGTACTATTGGACAGGGAGCTTAAAAAGTTACTATTGGGCTGGCTATACATGGCGAAATCCTAGTAGGAAGAGCATGCACGAGAACAAGCACATTCATGTGGTTGAAAACAAATTGGAAACCATCTATGATTGAATACAAATCTAGGAGTACATACGAATCTAACAATATTGATTGGGCGTTGTTGAATGTTGATACTTTTTTCTATAAGTTTGATCAAAGTAGAGATACTTTGACTACACATAAAACTTATATGTAAACTAGAAAGGATCGAAGGGAGTATATTGTACGTTCAAAAGTGAAATGAACATTGAATACCCTTTATATACGATTTGTGGATGCTATGATCACCGGTTCAAAATTTTGAATCCGCCTTAGGTATCACACATGCACCCACTCGTTCTCTCTCGATTTCATCTTGGGTCCCAGAGATCGATTGAAAGAGGACTAGGGTGGGTACAATAAGTTTGTTTCGCTTATGAACATACAATATACTCCCTATGATGCCCATAGACCCCCCCCACGGGTCATTTCTATCATAAAAACAGACCAAACCTTTATCTCCTTGCACGACACGCAATTGATCTCTCAACATCAATCGATCTCGTCAAGATGTGTCAGGGCATGAACCGAATGGGATTTCAAAACTAAGACGGGAAGCGACATGTAGGGGAGGCAAAGTGAAACTTTAAACAAACTGTTTGTTTGTATGCATGTCGAACAAATTACAACATTGGAAATACAAGCATGGTCTAGGCCCACATGCGAATGATAATCGGTGGAATGTTCAAATGAGGCATGTGGGAGGATGGACTCGACCGGAGGGTGGCATGATCGATGGAGAAGAGGGTTGGAGAGGAATGAGAAATAAGCAACGCCACATGATTATACTTGAACGGCTCAAATAAACAATAAGTTGTCTCGTTTTCCCTTCCATCTTGGTCACGGAGTAAGATACTCCCTCTGTTTTACTTACTCTGCATATTAGGTTTGACTAAAGTCAAACTTCATAAAATTTGACCAAATTTATAGAAAACTAGCAAGATGCCCGTGCGTTGCACGGAACATCAAGATCTTGTGGGAGAAAAAGATGAACGAGGGAAGGCCTTATCTGCAAATGTGGAGAGGAGTGCAGGTAAATTGTCATAGTTTCCTTCCTATCCGTTAGATATAGATTGGACGGCCTATATTGCAGGATGGCAGGCACACCATCATCACCAACTCTACTTTTTATCTACACTAGCAAGATGCCCGTGCGTTGCACGGAACAACAAGATGCATTTGTATGAGTAGTTTATCTTGTGGGAGAAAATGATGAATGAGGGAAGGCCTTATTTGCAAATGTGGAGAGGAGTGTGGGTATCTTTTTGCAAAATTGCCATAGTTTCCTTCCTACCCATCAAATATAAATCGGATGGACTCTTATAAAAAACAGAGTTGGTGATGATGGTGTGCCTGCCATCCTGCAATATAGGCCGTCCGATTTATATCTGAAAGATAGGAAGGAACTATGGCAATTTTGCAAAATGGTACCCACACACCTCTCCGCATTTGCAAATAAGGCCTTCCCTCATTCATCCTTTTCTCTCACAAGATAAACTAGTCATACAAATGCATCTTGATGTTACATGCAACGCACGGGCATCTTGCTAGTAAGAGTAGAAATATGAACATTTACAATAGCAAATCTATATGATGTGAAAGTATATTCAATAATGAATCTAATGGTATTGATTTGTTATTGTATATGTTATTATTTCTGTATATAAACTTTGTCAAAGTTTACAAAGTTTGACTTTGAGCAAAGCTAAAATGTGGAGTAAATAAAAACAGAGGGAGTACGCAGGGACTAGTATAGTTACTACTGCCGGAACATGGTAAGTTGGACCCCTAAATGCGGGCACGGACTGGGCACACCTCAATTATTCTTTCAAACAGTCGGACACCTACATTTAGCACACTATCCGGCTACTTAATCAAGTGTTACGCTTCACTACTTAAAAAGGAAAAGGGTGGTACTGTACCCAAAACCACCACACTTGGGGCTAGGGTAACAACTTGGTATTGTACCACATTTGAACCAGGGCACCAAAACCACCTGTTCTGCGCCTAATGCGCAATGTGGAGCACTGACGCTCAAATATGGCCGAGAAAACAGGGAAACCGACATGTGGGTCACACCTGTTGGGATGACGTGGCGCAGACTAGTCCAATGGAGGAGTTGGCCCATGACATCCTCGCCACCGACAACCGTTCATGTGAGTCGTGGGGGCCACTAACGTGGCACAGCTCCAGCACCGCCTCTGGACGGCGACCGCGGTGAGCGACACACTCATCATCGCTGGACACGGTCGGTTTCAGTGTGCCGAGGGTGGCGTTAGCGCTGTGGCACGACCAGCAGATCAACACCCGGCTCGTCGAGGATGCATGGGGCGCCTGTCGGTGTCAAAACCGGCGGATCTCGGGTAGGGGGTCCCGAACTGTGTGTCTAAGGCGGATGGTAACAGGAGGCGGGGGACACGATGTTTACCCAGGTTCAGGCCCTCTCGATGGAGGTAATACCCTACTTCCTGCTTGATTGATCTTGATGATATGAGTATTACAAGAGTTGATCTACCACGAGATCGTAGAGGCTAAACCCTAGGTGCTAGCCTGTGGTATGATTGTTGTTGTCCTACGGACTAAACCCTCCGGTTTATATAGACACCAGAGGGGGCTAGGGTTACACAGAGTTGGTTACAAGGGAGGAGATCTACATATCTGTATCGCCAAGCTGGCCTTCCATGCCAAGGAGAGTCCCCTCCGGACACGGGACGAATTCTTCAATCTTGTATCTTCATAGTCCAACAGTCCGGCCAAAGGATATAGTCCGGCTGTCTGAGGACCCCCTAATCCAGGACTCCCTCAGTAGCCCCTAAACCAGGCTTCAATGACGATGAGTCCGGCACGCAGATTGTCTTCGGCATTGCAAGGCGGGTTCCTCCTCCGAATACTCCATAGAAGATTTTGAAGACAAGGATAATGTACGGCTCTGCAAAACAAATTCCACATACCACCGTAGAGAGAATAATATTTCCACAAATCGAATCTGCTGACACATTCTGTAGCATGACATCATACTATGGCCCGGTCATTATTCGAACCGTTTTTCTCAACCAGCCACTGCACATATCGCGAGGCAGTTTTCTTGGCACGTCTTGTCGAAGCAGAGATCGTGTCCCCTTATCACGGGATTCTCATCAATACGGGCGTGGGTAACCCAACCGCGCCATCAATTACGGCGCTCGGGGAATAAGCGGTTTACCAGGTAGGTGGGGAGGCGCATAGCTTCTTCCGCCCTTATAAAGGGACAAGGATTCACCTTTTTCACCCACGCCTTCTTCCTCCTTGCTCATCCATTCTTGCGCACTCGAGCTCCAGCACCCAAGTTCGCGTTTTTTCTCCTCAACCCACTCCAAGCATGTCCGGAGCGGGAGGCAAGTGGATGGTCTCCTCCGTTACGGAGGAGGACATCACCAAGCTACGGAGAGCCGGATATCTGGCCACGGATATCGCACACCGGCTGCCAGATGAGGGGCAGATCATCCCTACTCCAGAACCCCATGAGAGGGTGGTTTTTCTTACCCACTCCGTCCGTGGACTGGGATTTCCCCTCCACCCGTTTGTCCACGGGCTCATGTTCTACTACGGGCTGGACTTTCACGATCTGGCCACCAATTTCATCCTCAACATCTCGGCGTTTATCATTGTGTGCGAGGCCTTCCTCCGCATCAGGCCCCACTTCGGCCTGTGGCTGAAAACCTTCAATGTTAAACCGAAGGTGGTGGTCGGCCAGCAAGTGGAGTGCGGAGGCGCCATGGTGGGCAAAATGCCCAACGTCACCTGGCTCGAAGGCTCCTATGTGGAGACCATAAAGGGGTGGCAATCGGGGTGGTTCTACATCACTGAGCCGCGCGACACCAACTGGGTGGCGGCCCCCGAATTTCGATCCGGAATCCCCATGCGGCTCACCTCCTGGAAAGAGAAGGGCCTGTCCTGGGGTTCCTCGGTAGAGCTGACCGGACTCCAGACGTGCATCAAAAACATGATCAGCAAGAAAATCAAGCTCGTCAACGTGGTCCAAGTCATGCTTGTCCGCCGGATTCTCCCGTGTCAAAGACGGGCATTCACTTTGTGGGAGTTCGACCCGGCCGAGCACCAGATGCTGCGAGAGCTCTTCGACACGACGCACAAGGACGTCTGGAAGGTGTTGTTCAAGGGCGCCGAGGTACCTCCTCCCCTTACCGAGGACCGCGGACTCAGCGCAAAACGCCCTGCTAATCCGGTAAGTTTTTTACATCTCATAAGATGTTCTTTTTCCCAGTATAACCTATGCGCGGGGTCTAAGCCTCCACGCCTTTTTAACAGGACTGGGTAGCAACAGCGGAGCAGATCGATTGTCCGGCTCCCCTGCCCGAAGATCTAGCAGATGCTCTCCTAACAGAGATGTTGGTTCCGGCACCTTACGAGGTGCCGAAGAAGAAGGCCAAGAAGAAGGCCACAGGGACCAGGAAGGGCCTCCGACGCAAGGTGATATCGGAGTCATCGTCCGAGAGCACCGAGGCGCACTCCTCCCACGAAAACGAGGAGGAGGAAGAGGAAAGTTCTCCCCCCCTAGACGGGGGAGACAAGAAGAGGAAGGCCGCCCCGTCTGGGGCGGCCGAAGGGTCCAAGAAGGGCAGGACCCTCCTTCCGGACAACTCCACCACCGTCGCCTTCAGCGAAGAGGAGTGGTTGCCCAGGGACAAGCCCCTGGCGAAGTCGTAAGTATCCGGATATCATAATAGTTTTGGTATGCTTCATTTTATTGCTCCTTATCATGCTGAACATGATCATGCAGTCCCTCCAAGGCCCATATTGACGTATCCTCTTCGGATGGGTCTTTGGACCCGTTGGCGATGAACAGTGATTCGCTCCCGACCGCCACCTCCCCCCGCCCTACGAACGACGCCGAGGTGTTGTCTCGAAGGGTAGTAGTCCAAGGGGAGATAGTCTTGGAGGCGCCCCAAGGCGACATCCCGGACACTGGGCGCATGGGGAGCAAGACTCCCAAGGGCTCCAATGGCGGGGGCAACAAGCTTGGCCCCCAGCCGAATACTGTGCTGGAACCTCCAGTGGTTCCGGACTCTGTCAGGCGACCCCTCGCTAAGGGGGGCGAGCCGTCTGTGCCGATGACCTCTGTCCATCCAGAGGCATCGGACAACTTGCTGGAAGCGCTTCGCAGTGCTTCCATTGATGAAGAGCACCGCACTATCATGAGTGCGGTGGTCAAGAAGGTTCAGTCTGCCAAAAGCGGATTGACTGAAGCATGTGCCAGCCTCCTACAGGCTTTGAGGTAAGTAATCAAATTTATACAAAAATATTACGACATAGACAGTAGCCCCTGATGCCCTGTTTGGTGTTCATGAAGAAAAGCCGAATAGAGGATCAAATTATAATCGCAGGAGTCTAATCATAATATGTCTATGTGCATATGCAGGCTTCACTGCTGGCCGCTGCCGCACGTACTGCAGAGGTCGCCGCACTAAAGCGGGACCTTGAGCGGTCCAAGGAAGAGCTCGGCCTTACCAAGAGGCAGCTCGAAGAGAACAAAGGTAAGTGATACCCCGTCTGTATATTGATAAGAAAAAACAAGGGTGGTTGCTTAGATCATAGGATCGTCATGAATTTTGCTAGGGGCCACGACCGAAGTGGCGACCCTGAAGAAGGCGTTGTCCGAGGCCGAGGACAAGGCGGCCAAGGAGCGCATCGAGCGAGAGAAACAAGAGGCCCGAGTAGGCGAGGTGCCGCAAGAGCTCCAGGTCCGAGCTTGCGAAAGCCCTCGAAAGCGCGCAACATGCCAAAGCCGAAGCCCAAAAGGCCCTCCAGGAATTTGAGGCGGTTAAGAAGATAGCGGTGGATAAGGCATTCATTATGCAAAGCAAGCATGTGAAAGAAAAGTTCTTTTTACTTACCCGAGTTCGGAGCTCTCCAGGAGCGTTCGCAGATCTACCCCGCAGTGTGTCAGATGCCGCGGAGTTCTACCGGGCCGAGGAGGGGAGCTCGATGGAGAAGTTGTTCTGGTCTCAGTATACTGGGACCGAACACCCAATGCCCTTGAGCGACCAGCTGAAGCAACTAGTCGAGCTCCACAAGGCGGCCGAACAGGCCATGAAGGGTCTTATAGTCCGGATGTGGCCTGGTGAGCCCCTGCCTGATAGCTACTTCGGTCTGGTGAGGCGGCTTGTGAATGCCTGCCCGCGCTTGAAGTCATAAAGCAGTCTGTCTGCATCGAGGGTGCGCGCAGGGCTTTTGCCCGGGCGAAGGTGCATTGGGCGAAGTTGGATGCCGAAAAGCTGGTGAAGGAGGGGCCGCCGGAGGGCAAGGAGCATCGCCACCCCGAGAAGTATTATGAAAGTGTCCTGAAGGGTGCTCGCCTTGTGGCGGAGGAATGTGCTAGGGATGTAATATTTGAATAAATGTACTCATGTGATCCTATAATGTGAAACGAGTTCATTTGTGCTATGCAACGCTTGTGAATTTAAAATATTACCTTCTGTGCGGCCGTTTATAAAATCTGAGAGTTGGCCAGTCGTCGGCTTCTGCCCCCATGTAACTAGTACTGAGGTGTTCGGCATAAATCTGAGCACTCTTTATCCCAATTTTGGGTCCTTCGAGGGAGGTGTTCAGCGCAACGAACCAGGCAATCGGACTATAAGGCTTTATCACTCTCACTTAGCCATAGAAGTCTACAATTTTAAATTTTGGCGAAGCCCCTAGTATTCGGAAGGCCGAATTTGGGGCGCTATATACGCCTAAGTCGGGCAAGGCCGACTCCTCGCCCGAAGCGGAAAAAAGTCTTTAAGGACTTGAGATCTCTCGAACAGCGACCAGCTCTCGCCGCATCATGACAGTCAGTTTTCGGCTTTCTCTACTGAGGTGCTCGTCCGGAAGAACCGGGACACAATCGCAGTAGTTCTCCCAGCGCTACCTTAGCCGATATAGCGGAACATAAGGTACCAAAACATGAGAGCCGGGCAAACCCAACTATTGACCCAAGACAAGATTCGAAGCTGATGCATATAATGTTATAAGTTCGGGGTGCCGCACTATCGAAAGTGTTCGGACTTCTCATGCCGTATTTATGGGGTATACTGAATCCCCTGGCGTACTAGTCGTACCAAAATGCACGGGTGCAATTTCTCGTAAATAAGCAAGAGAGAAAAAAAAGAAAGGGTAATGCAATAATAGACTAACGCTATGCATTGTTATTAAATGATACGTCGAAGCGTACTGATACAAGTAGTGCAAGAAGCAAAAATAGGACTATTTGACATGTCCTATCCAAGGGCAAGCTGCGTATGGGTATTTAAAACAGGTATTTCGATCGTTATTAGAGACCACCTGGGGATTCCCTTGTACGTCTTAGCTTCTTGTCTCCTTGGTGTTACCTTCCCGTAATGCGTCCAGCAATCAGACTGGCGGAAAGGGCTTCCAGAGAGTAAGGTCCTGAAAGAGAGAAAATGATAAAGGTATACAGCCCCTGGGGTGGTTGAGCCGCATTGTGGGACGTGTCCTGGCCGTGCCTCCGCCTATGCCCATGGTATTTTTAGTGCGTAATTATGTACGCGCGGCACAGATTTCGTCGCTTGACCGGGACTAGGACGGAGGCCGAATTGCTAGGCGAGCTCTGAACGTGCCAGGCGATCCTGCTGCAGGTTACTCCGGACTCGCTTGAAGGTGTCTGGGGTCTTTATCGCCGAATTGGCGGTTTGCCTTGAAAGGCTGCTTTGTTCTTCTGCTGCGAGGGCCGCAGTGTGCTCCTCCGTGCGGAGCGAGCGTTCTCTGTTTCCATTGACTGTTATAACCCCGCGAGGTCTTGGCATTTTGAGCTTGAGGTATGCATAATGCGGCACCGCATTGAATCTGGCGAATGCGGTTCGTCCGAGCAGTGTGTGATAGCCACTGCGGAACGAGACGATATCGAATATTAACTCCTCGCTTCGGAAGTTGTCCAGAGATCCGAAGACCACTTCCAGTGTGATTGAGCCCGTGCAATGAGCCTCTACACCTGGGATGACACCTTTAAAGGTGGTTTTAGTGGGTTTGATCCTCGAGGGGTCTATTTCCATTTTGCGCACTGTATCCTGATAAAGCAGGTTCAGGCTACTGCCGCCGTCCATAAGGACTCGGGTGAGGTGAAATCCGTCAATGATGGGGTCAAGGACCAATGCGGCCGAACCGCCATGACGGATACTAGTGGGTGGTCCCTACGATCGAAAGTGATCGGACAAGAAGACCATGGGTTGAACTTTGGGGCGACTGGCTCCATCGCATAGACGGCCCTTAGTGCACGATTCCGTTCCCTCCTGGGAATATGGGTTGCGTATATCATGTTCACCGTTTTCACTTGTGGAGGAAATTTCTTCTGTCCTCCTGTGTTCGGCGGCCGGGACTCCTCTTCATCGTCGCTATGCAGCCCCTTTTCGTTGTTTTCGGCATTTAACTTGCCGGCCTGCTTGAACACCCGGCATTCTCTGTTGGTGTGATTGGCTGGCTTATCGGGGGTGCCGTGGATTTGACATGAGCAATCGAGTATGCAGTCCAAACTGGACGGGCCCGGGTTGCTTCTTTTGAACGACTTCTTCCGCTGACCGGATTTAGAGCCACTGGATCCGGCATTGACTGCCGTGTCTTCAGCGTTGTCACCATTGTTGCGGCGCTTATGTCTGTTACGACGTGGTCTGCCGTTACTGTCTTTGGCATCTGAATTGCCATGACTTTTTGATGTGTTGTTGCTGCGAGCCAGCCAGCTATCCTCGCCCGCGCAAAAGCGGTTCATGAGTGTCGTGAGGGCTGCCATAGACTTCGGCTTCTCCTGGCCGAGGTGCCGGGCGAGCCACTCGTCACGGATGTTATGCTTAAATGCCGCTAAGGCCTCTGCATCCGGACAGTCGAAAATTTGGTTTTTCTTAGTTAGGAACCGGGTCCAGAATTTCCTGGCCGATTCCCCTGGCTGCTGAGTTATATGGCTCAAGTCATCAGCATCCGGTGGTCGCACATAAGTGCCCTGGAAGTTGTCAAGGAATGCATCTTCCAAATCCTCCCAACTGCCAATGGAGTCTGCTGGCAAGCTATTCAGCGAATGCCAAGCTGGTCCTTTGAGTTTCAGTGGGAGGTATTTGATGGCATGTAGATCATCACCGCGAGCCATGTGGATGTGGAGGAGGAAATCCTCGATCCATACCGCGGGATCTGTTGTACCATCATATGATTCGATGTTTACGGGTTTAAAACTCTCTGGGAATTCGTGATCCATTACTTCGTCGGTGAAGCATAGGGGGTGTGCGGCACCTCTGTGCCGGGCTATATCACGACGTAGTTCATACGAGTCTTGTCTATTGTATTCGGCCCGGCCGGATTTGCTTTTAGTATATCCGGCGTGACGGTCATCGTCCCGCGTTGGGGCGTGCCCCCGTGATCCGTAGATCTATCTTGCATGTTTTGCTTTCTTTTCCAATACATCTTGCAGGTCCCGCGTGTTGCCCCGGGCCTTGGTATTTTTGTTTGAATGGCAGCGGGGTGCGGGCTGGACTTCAGGCTGATATGCCTCTCTGTCTCGGCCACGAGGTGGCCGATCAGCCGCATCATACGCTGGTGATGTAGGTTTCAATGCTTCCTCCTCGAGTTGGGGTAGCAACCTGCGCTTTGGGTAACTCTTGGTTGGGCGCTCGAGTTCGTATTCCTCGGTCGCCAGGACTTCGGTCCATCTATCCGCTAGCAGATCTTGATCAGCTCGAAGCTGTTGTTGCTTTTTCTTCAGGCTGTTTGCTGTGGCAATAAGCCGGCGCTTGAAGCGCTCCTGTTCAACGGGATCCTCAAGCACGATAAATTCTTCATCGCCGAGGCTCACCTCGTCTTCGAAGAGAGGTATGTAATTGTCATCCTCTGATTCTCCATCTGCTGCCTGTTCCGGAGGGCTAGCTTGTTCATCCTCCCGCTCGAGATCTGGGTGGAGGGGATTATCGCCATCTTCGGCACTATCCAGAGCGTTATTGTCTCTTGTGCCGGTATCGCTACTTTTGCTATGGCGGGACTTAGAGCGGCGCTGCTGACGTCGGTGCTTGGATTGCTTCTTGGAGGGGTTATCCTCCGTTTTCTTATCGCCATCCCCTTCTTTGGGGCTGTCCACCATGTATATGTCATACGAAGAGGTGGCAGTCCAGCGCCCTGTGGGCGGTGGTTCTTGTTCGTCTCCTGCATCATCGTCCATACCGTCGATGTCTTCGGAGCCGAAGTCGAGCATGTCGGTTAAATCATCGACAGTGGCTACTAAGTGGGTGGTGGGTGGGGAGTGAATTTCTTCGTCGTCCGCATCCCATTCTAGCCGGACATAGTTTGGCCAAGGGTCTCCTGACAAGGAGAGAGACCTCAACGAGTTTAACACGTCGCCAAAGGGCGAGTGCTGAAAGATATGCGCAGAGGTAAACTCCATGATCGGTGCCCAATCGGATTCGATAGGCACGGACGCAAGCAGCTCGGATCCCATGGCCGGGGACGAATCCAACGGTTCGGCAACATGGGTCTCGTAGGAGGGGAAGTCAGTATTCGGCTCTATCGCCACTGAGTGTGCGGCCTCCGTGGCGGGGTCCATCCACCCGTCCTCAGATGGCGCAATTTGTTCCGGATTGAGGGCCGGAGTAGTTGCAGGTGTGATCTCCCGAACACTGTCCGACGGCAGAGCTAAGTCATGCTCGTCATGATTGTGCGGCGCACCTGACATGGGCTCGAGTCCATCGAAGATCAAGTCTCCGCGGATGTCGGTAGTATAGTTCAAGTTTCCAAAACCTGACCTAATGGCCAGGGGCGTAGCTCTCGATCTGCTCCAGATGGCCAAGCGAGTTGGCCCGCAGTACGAAGCCGCCGAATACGAAGATCTGTCCGGGGAGGAAAACCTCACCCTGGATCGCATCGTCGCCGATGATCGAAGGAGCCATCTAGCCTTACGGTGACGGCACAGTGGAACTCTCAATGAAAGCACCAATGTCGGTGTCAAAACCGGCGGATATCGGGTAGGGGATCCCGAACTGTGCGTCTAAGGCGGATGGTAACAGGAGGCGGGGGACACGATGTTTACCCAGGTTCGGGCCCTCTCAATGGAGGTAATACCCTACTTCCTGCTTGATTGATCTTGATGATATGAGTATTACAAGAGTTGATCTACCACGAGATCATAGAGGCTAAACCCTAGGAGCTAGCCTGTGGTATGAGTGTTGTTGTCCTACGGACTAAACCCTCCGGTTTATATAGACACCGAAGGGGGCTAGGGTTACACAGAGTCGGTTACAAGGGAGGAGATCTACATATCCGTATTGCCAAGCTTGCCTTCCACGCCAAGGAGAGTCCCCTCCGGACACGGGACGAAGTCTTCAATCTTGTATCTTCATAGTCCAACAGTCCGGCCAAAGGATATAGTCCGGCTGTCCGAGGACCCCCTAATCCAGGACTCCCTCAGCGCCGAAGTGCGTGCACGCCGCGACGCGTCCGCGGAGTGGTGTAGCGCGGCCAACTGCATCCCCAGGACCGGAGACCATGCCGGGTGGTCTTGCTTTTTCAATGACATGTGGGGTCGCATGTGAGCAAAGGGCATCTCCAACGTTGCCACGACCGCAGCTGACTACCCTGGCACACCAAAAACCCTCGTCCCTCGCGCCGTTGCACGGTGCGTTTCCAGCTGGCGCCAGCTACCCGCATTCATGTCGTCCGTCCGTATGCCGTTGTTAAGAGGCTCGGTGCCCGAGGAACCAACTCTGGCGACTTAATGACGCACCCGGATGCTTGGCCTCACCAGAATGCGCTACTTAAAGCGGCAACGCCCAGCTAACCTCCACAACATAGCGCATCGTCCTGCTACCTGGCACCACATCCGCCATGACCGCGAGCGCAAACGCTTTGCGGGAGAGCTTGTCTTCGGGGATGCAGCTCGAGGTCACCGGCCTCGCTCAAGTCGCCGCTCGCGACGCAATAGCAGCGTAGCCAGACGCGACCGCACAAGCGGTGGCCACGCTGGCGGCCGATGACGGGAGCACCGTTAGCCACGCGTCCTACTTGCCGCCGTCCAACGTCCGGCACCGTCGAGGTCTGGGACTTCTCCGAGGATGAGTAGGGCATGGTGTGCCAACTGGCTGGTCCGTCTCCCGTGTTTTACTCTTCCTCGGCGGAGACCGCACCTTCACTTCACGGGTCTTGTACCCCGCCACCGTACATGGAGATCGCAGATGGAGGACATCGGTCGCCGCCGTAGAATAGGTTTAGGGTCGGGTTTCTTTTATTTTTCTGTCCTATAAAAGTTCGAAATGTAATGAAAATCTGCCGTGTTTGCATTAATCTCGGCCGGTGTATATGAACTTTCACAATAATATAGTATATTGTAGGAGTACTAGCAAGATGTCCCGTGCGTTGCACGGAACATCAAGATCTTGTGGGAGAAAAGGATGAACGAGGGAAGGCCTTATCTGCAAATGGGGAGAGGAGTGCGGGTAAATTGTCATAGTTTCCTTCCTATCCATTAGATAGAGATCAGACGGCCTATATTGCAGGATGGCAGGCACACCATCATCACCAGCTCTGCTTTTTATTGAACCGAGACAAAGCTAACATGCGAAGTAAATAAACACATAGGGTCTACATACACAATTTATCTTAGGCACTCCAATAGTACGTCCACTACACATTCACGCATTTCACATCTTTCTACATCTACGGGAACCTACGAAAGGGTTAACGTAAATTGCCTCTCTCTCTCCTCCCTGATTTTCATGGTGGTGGGCCCCTCCCTCCCCCCAATCTACAATCAACAGCTCACACGTTTCACATTGCGTTAATTACGTAACTGGGATTATGTAGGTGTAGCATTACTCGTCCTAAAATACCCAACTAAGCCAACCTCCCAGCATATCGCGCGGGAAAAGACCCAGCCATGCCATTTTAGTCATGATTACCGGATTACTAGTAGTGGTATCGATGGATCGCGCAAAGCACCAAGTTTTTTTAGGGGGCGAAGCACCTAGTTTAAAAGGAAAAAAGGCGGTACACTCACAACACCCCTGTTGCGGTCGCATTGCACCCCACACACGTTCGGTCCTGCACACGGCTCACGTAAATGGAACGCGCTTCGGCTTGCCTCTTCACTGACACGTGGGACTGCACTTGGAGAAACCGACCTTGTGCCAAACTCCCCCCGCCCACCACGTGAAAATCCCCCCCCCCAAATTCCCCCCAAATCCCAAATTCAAGCACCCTTCGGCCAACTAGCCAATAATATTCCCCAAACCCCCTCCCCCCGTCCCCCTCCACTCCATTCGCTCCGCCAAAGCCGCCATCCCCACCGCACCAATACGTCGGCGCCGCGGTTCGTCGAGGGGACGCACGGCGATCCCCTTGCTCCTACAGTAGGCTCTCGTAGACTGCCGTCCTCTAGCCGCGCCACCACCGCTGGCGACGTTCTTGTGGAGGCGCACGGCGGTCAGCGCCGCCACCGCTGGCGACGTTCGTCTGGAGACGCACGGCGGTCAGCTTCTCCCATAGTACGCGCATTCTAGACAGAGGCCTCGTGCATGTCGGTGTAGCGCTGAATGTTAGCTGATAGACGTTGTTAATCTCACTATTTGCCGAAGTAGTTTACAGTCAATATGCTCTGCTTAAGAAGCTTCCTTGCCCTGTTCTGCACTCAATCTGCTTAGCTGAGATGACATGCCAAGCCCGATTAGTTGCTAAAATATCCTGCCATATATTTATTGTGACGTAGATTGCCATGGTCTAGTAGCCAATCTGTTAGGTGAAATAGCTCTACACCGTTTTATACTCGATCTTTGTTGCTGCAATGGCCTTCGATAGTTTGATGGCTGTGTGCTCAGCCTCATTGACTGCTGAAACAGCCTGCCATAATTTAGCACTCAAATCTGTTTGCTGAATTAGCTTTACATATATTTTGTTACTTAGATCTGCTGGTCCAAATATCTTGCCATAGCTTTAGACATCGACCTAGGTATTTTTTCTGGACTTCATAAAAAAGCATATATGTTTTTCCTGTAATATCTAGTAGAAGAACTAATTTGTATGACTAACATATGGACATGACTTGGATAACTTCTGCTCGAAGATTCTCCGTTGCATATGTCGAGGGGGTTGAAAACTTCATGAACTTTATCAGAGCTGAGTACGGTGGTCCGAAATCAGATGTGCTCTGCCCGTGTAGCAGTCGTATGAATTCAGTTACAAGACCCCAGTCAACTGTGCAAAATCATCTACACTTGTATGAGATGTCGGTCACATATACTAGGTGGGTTCATCATGGTGAAGCTGTGATCGTCAATGTTACTGACTACGTGGAAGTAGCAGATCAGCATCTTGATCTGCCTGATGCTCAGGTGGAAGAGGAGGAGGAGGTGGTGGTGGTGGAGCCAGTGAGTTTGACCAACATTGAAACAATGCTACGAAATGCTCGTGCATTTCGTGAACTTTCACCTGCAGAAGAAAAATGGTGGGCCCGCATGTTGGAACAATGCAACGTGGCTGTCACCCCAAGAAATAAGCTGTCAGTATTCTCAGCTATGGTCACCTTTCTTCAGGTGAAGACATCTGAGCGGATGACCAACAAATCATTCGATGCGATGTTGGTTGCTTTCCGCAAATCTTTCCCGGATGCGTCTAAGCTGCCACTCACCTACAGTAAAATGAAGAATTTCCTTCGTGCAGTTGGGATTGGATATGATATGATCCATGTTTCTAAGAATAATTGGGTTTTGTTCCAGAAGGATTATGCCAACTTAAGTGAATGCCCGAAATGCAAATCATCAAGATGGAAAGATGGCGATGATGTGAAGAGGATTCCTCATAATGTTCTGAGACATTTTCCAATTATACCAAGATTGCAGAGGTTGTTTCATGATACTGAAACAAGAGAGGATGTATTGTGGCATTCTAGGAACCAGGAGTATAGAGATCAGAATGTAATGAGCCATCCATCTCATGGTAGTGAGTGGAAAAGCTTCAATCAGAAACACAAAAAGTTTGCTGCTGACCCGAGAAACATTAGACTTGGCTTAGCTTCAGATGGATTTAACACATTTGGCCACCAAAGCGCCACATATAGCATGTGGCCAGTGCTTGTTATCCCTTACAACATGCCTCCAAATGTCTGCACCAAAGAATCAAACTACATGATGGCCTTGCTCATCCCAAGTCCAAAAAGTCCTGGAAAGGATTTTGATTTATTCATGGAGCCTCTTGTGGAGGAACTTCAACAGCTATGCAGGGGTGTTCTCACTCGAGACCTATAGCAGCCCACCAGCTGATTTCTTTATGTGTGCTGTTATAATTTGGTGCATCCATGATTATCCGGCTTTGGGCACTATGTCAAGGTGAACGACACATGGTTACAATGCATGTCTTTGCTGTGACAGGAATCCACTGTCATACGCAATACTTAGCAAGATCTGTTACATTGGACACCGTCGTTTCCTTGCCAAGGACAAGCCGCGTCCCACAAAATACCGAAGACATGTGTTCAATGCAAAGCATGGAAACCGTGATGCGCCAAAGAGGCTCACCGCCGATGAGTTGCAAGTGGAATTAGAGAAGGTTAGGCATATTACACCAGGAAACCATCCTGGTAATGGTAGCGGGAAAAGGAAGCGTGGCAGGGCAGAAGAGAGATTGTTGTTTACCCGCAGGTCCACTTTGTGGGACTTGGAGTATTGGAAAGATTTGGATCTGCAGCATAATCTTTATGTGATGCACATCAAGAAAAATATATGTGACAGCATTATCGGCACACTTCTTAATATTGAAGGCAAGACGAAAGATACCTTAAATTCTAGGATTGATTTGACACACCTGGGTATCAGAAAGGATTTGCATGTGGAAGATGAAGGTAAACCACGGGATATGGCACCAGCTGTGTATGTCTTGGACAAGGTAAAAAGAAAAGAATTATGTGAGGTCCTGTCATGTCTGAGATTCCCACATGGATTTGCTTCCAACCCTGAAAGGAGAGTCAGTGCGGATGGAAACAAGGTACAAGGGTTGAAAACTCATGACTGCCACATCCTACTTCAAAGGGTTTTACCTGTTATCCTTAGAGGATTGGGCCGTCCTGACTTATACACAGCAGTTGCGGAGTTGGGACAATTCTTCAGGGAACTCCGCAATAGAAATATCAGGATGGATGCTTTGGAGCGTCTTAGAGACAAGATACCAACTATCCTATGCGACCTTGAGAAGATATATCCTCCAGCCTTCTTTGATGTCATGGTGCATTTGGCTGTTCATCTACCTAATGAGGCACTACTTAGAGGTCCAATACAGTACGGCTGGATGTACCCTATTGAAAGGCGGCTAGGCACTTTCAAGGGCTATGTTAGGAATAGAGCTAGACCCGAGAGTTCCATTGCAGAGGCCTACATTGCTAAAGAAGCGTTGACATTCTGCTCAAAATACATTGAAACAGCTGATCAGCTTAGCAAAGAGGTGGGTGAAGACAATCCCGGGCTCAATGTTTTCGATTATTCTGTTCGAGTTACAGGAAAGAGTCAACAAGAGGACAAACCTAAATATTTGGACAAAATGGTTTGGTATGTGTTGAATAACTGTCCTGAGATACTACCTTATATCAAGTAAGTGCTAAGTACTGCAGCTTATACATCATAATCTACTAAACTTTCAGCACATTCTTATATATTTAGATGTTTGACGCGATCACTATGTTGTGCAGCATCTACAAAAAGGAGTTACTGCCGCAAAATCCAAGAAACATTGACAAACTGGTTATGGCAGGATTTGCGAAATGGTTCAAGAGCCATGTAAGCTTTTGAATTGCACTATCAGTTTTTTTAATATATTTAGTACATAAGATGATCAGCTTGTCTATTTTCTAACCATAGGTTAAGAAGATGCGGGAGGATGGGCAGGCAGTTGATGATGCCCTTTACACACTAGCAATGGGTCCTGATACTCGAGTAAGACATTATGAATCTTGCATTGTTGGAGATGTGCGCTACAACACCCTTGCACGCGATGAAGGCAGGAAGACACAAAACAGTGCCATCATGAGCACGGATACGTACGACAGAGAGACAACTGAAATCTATGCTAACATAACAGACATTGTTCACTTGCAGTATATCTCCAGTTTCGAGGATCATCGGTGTGTGGTTCTGTTGTGCTATCATTGGTATAACCTGTTTTCCAGGATCGCAAAACCCAAAGCTGATGATTATTTCAAATCCATCAATGTCAAGGCGGCATACCAGACCAACGAGCCTTTTATTTTGGCAAATCAAGCAACACCGATATTTTTCTTGGAAGACACATTTGCACGTAGCGATGACTGGAGAGTATTGCAAAGGTTTGAGCAGAGGAATTCATTTAGTGAAGTTGCACAACAAGATGATGCTTACACTGCTCCTGATGTACAAGATTCCATAGATGTTCCTAATATCTTTGAGAACCATCACGTCAATGACGCTGGCGAAAAGATTGCCTGTCGTGCTATGGACATACAAGAGTTGATCAAGAAGAAGCCAATGTTCGAGGACATTGAGGATGAAGAAGAAGATGACACTGTGGGGAATTATGATTCAGACTGATACACATGGCAAAGATGTTGACGTTGCTGCTGCGGATGATGATTAGATTGCTTTTGTCGTATTTGCCTGTCAGAAGACGTTTTTTATCTACTATGTGAAATTGTGTTTGCTATGACAACTGAAACCTGATGAACGTGTTGTTTAGTATTTTGCTGTGAGAACATCACTTGTTATGTATGTTGATTTGTGTTTGGTGATTGTATGACGACTAAAACATGATGACATTGTTGTTTAGTTGTACTCATATTTGGCTGTGAAACTTGAATTTGATGACATAGTTTGCTGTTGGACTGCAATTTGCTCGACGTCTTCGAATGGGAACAAAGCTGACCCGACAGGGCCTCTGCTAATTTATTTATTTAATACCAAAAGGGCCTTTGCTATTTATTTATGAGCAAAATGGGATACCCCCCGATTTTCGTTAATAGAAATCATTAGATGTTCACAACACTACACCCAGCCTGCTACATAGGTTTCATTCTTTACTAGTTTCAGCAAAGTGCTCATGTCATAGCCACTGAATACATCACGAGTGCTACATACACTGCAAATAAAGAGACAATCATCCTACAGAGCACATCGATTTTGCCCATTATCTTCACAAGCTCTTTCATCTCCTCATTGTTGTCAAGGCCGTTCAGCAGCTGTTGCTTGGCCATGATCAGAGGAACTGCATCTTTAACCTTCTGCTCTGCATCTTCCTCTTCTGCCGTTCCTTCAGTTACTTGTCCAACACCCCAACCTGCTGGTATTGGGATTCCTTGGCTAACCAAATAATCATCATAGTTGCAGTCCCCCACATCAGCAACTTCCCAGAAATACAAATCACACGAATATTCCCTTTTCTGCATGAATCAAATTGGAAGATCATCAACCAAACTATTAAAAAAATCAGCAACTGAAAGCAGTAGAACAACACTTAAACATATTATTACCCCATGATTCTGGCATTTCTAGAAGACTCAGCCAGGGTTGAGGAATATGGTTGAGACGCGACGGATGACTCTGCGTGATTTGCAGCGGTGGCACCACACCAATGGCAGCGGGTTGCGATGAGCAACCGGCTGTGGTGCGTGTGCCGGCGGGGGTGTGATGAGACCCACAGGCGATGGTACGGTGGCGACTTGGCGCATATCTGGTTGTTGCCTACTGAAGAGCAGGTGGACGAGCAGCCAGCGGACATGGTTGCTACGGCCAGAGCTTCTGATGCTAGGCAGAGTAAGTAGAGAAGAGGAGAAGCGAATGTTGGATATGTCAGTTTCATTACTTGTAGAGTAGCATAGCACCATATATAGTCATAGTCTAGGTTTGGGTTCGAACCAGCTACAGGAGCACGTCTCTCTTTTTTCTAAAACTCAGCAACGTCTCTTTACTAGTACACTAGCTTGTTCTGTACGCCTTCTCAAGTCTTTGATTTTCTTTCTTTTTTTTGCGAGGAAGGAAGGAGGACAAAATTGAGAGTTCTTGGGACTCAAACCCAAGACCTCTCGGTTGAAAACCAAGGGTGCTAGTCACTTATGTGGCGGACGTTCCCTGGGAGGAGGACGGCAGACGAACGCATTTTCCTCGCAGTTTTAGTTGCGACGCGCGATCGATCGGTCGTAGTTTCGGGAATCTTATCAAGCGAATGAGCCCAGTTTTTCTTTTCTTCCTATATATAAAAAAGTATGCTACTTGGTGCCGGCTTAGTCAACAAACGATTGTGCCAACCTTGACCGTTGGATTGACATTCAACGTCTGTCGTGTTTCTTCAGTCTCTTCTTCCTCCAGCCGTCAAAGCCAAACCAGCGCCGGCGGGACCGCCTACTCCTGCCTCCCATAGCTGGTTGTGCTACCGCGCACGCATCATGGCCACATCGCACCCTAAAACTCTACGCATCTTCCCCGGCTCCTATTCGTTCCCGTCCGAGGCCTCACCATCATCCTCCGCCTTGGTTCGCTCGCCGCTGCGCCGCCCTCCGGTGTTGTCAACATGGTCAACAACCGAGAGGAATAAGCAGATGACTGTACATGGTGAGGATGACAGTAGGGACCCAGCAGCGCGCGCAGGAATTTTGTTTTTTTGGGACGGAGAAGGGTATCAACTGGGTTGTTCGGGAGCTCTGGCCCATCTAGCGCAGGCTTTTATTTCATATGTTTAGCACATGACCAGCCCAATTTGTTTTTTTCTTTCTGAAAATGGCTAGCCCAGCTATTTTGTTTTTTGCATAATAACCAACGTAGGCCTACTTGATTTTCTACGCCCTGCTGGGCCGAAAATCTTTCAAGGACGAGGAGGGATGCATTTTGCCCAGAAAATGGGCTATAAGTAATAAGAAATGGGCTATAAGTAATAATAAATGGGTTGTAAAATGAAAAAAATAGCAAACAGGCAATTGGTTACAAAATACTTTTTTCTTTCGGATTTTGATATTTTAATTTTCATTGTTTTTGTGCGGGTAAAATTTCATTGGATTTAAATTAAGGTATGTTTAGTTTTTAAATTAATTTGAATTTGGCTAGAAATTTGGGTTGTATGCTGTTTGGGACAGATTTGGAGGCAGACATGTGGGTCTACTAGGTTGACGTGTACGAAAGGCTTTGTCCACTTAGTCCACAAACGATTCTAGCAGCACTGACCGTTGGATGTTAATCCAACGGCCGTGTTGCTTCTTCAATATCTGATCTTCTTGCTCCAGCTGCCCAAACCAGCGCCGGTGGGACTGCCTGATCCCGCCTCCCGTGGCCGGCCGTGCTGCCGCACAGGCCGCACCGCCCCACCCTACTCCATTGCTGGCTAGGACATTCCTCTACTCACCCACACCTCCTGTTATTTTTCAGGGACGGCAACTGGACCAGTAAACCCTCGTACTCCCAACCGTGTGGGAAACCACTGCCGAGTCTTCCCCGGCTCCGTGTCGTTCCCTTCCTAGGCCTCGCCTCATCCACCGCCCTGGTGCTCTCGGCACGCCATGGTCAACGTGGTCAACGAATGACATCCATCGGACATGGACTGTACGTGGAGAGGCTGACAGCTGGGTCCACGGCCGCACACAAGGAAATGCCTCCTTATTACGCGCAAAATAATGATTCCTCCACCTGACATCTGGGACCCACCAGAAGGGCCTCATTATTTCACGAAAAAAATGTTCCCCCCGCTGACAGGTCGGACCCACTAGCTATATCTTCACACGCAAGGAAGTGCCTCCTTATTACGCACAAAAAATGAATACTCCCCCTGCTAGCTGGGACCCAGCATAGTGGGAGGCTGACCTCTGGGCCTACTAAGTTGACGGGGTTGGAGGGCTTTGTCAACTTAGTCAATATGAACGATTCTAGCTCCAGCGACCGTACGATTTCTATCCAACGGCCGTAGTGCTTCTTCAACATCTGGTCTTCTTGCTCCAGCCGCCCAAAGCAGCGCCGGTCGTGCCGCATGCTCCTACCTCCCGTGGCCGGCTGTGCTGCCGCGGAGGCCTCACCGCCCCTACTATTCCCACTGCTGGCCAGACCCTGCGGCGACGGCAGCCTCACACCGCAGTCGAACCAGTGAACCCTTGTACTCCTCTCCGCATGGGCATCTACTTCCGCGTCTTCCCCGGCTCCGTGTCGTCCCCTTCCTAGGCCTCGCCGTCGTCCACCGCCTTGGTGCTCTCGGCGCGGCATGGTCAATGTGGTCAACGAACGACTTCCATCGGAAGAGTGCTGCACGTGGAGAGGTTGACAGCTGGGTCCACGACCGCAGCAAGGAAGTGCCTCCTTATTACGCGGAAAATAATGATTCCTCCACCTGACAGCAGGGACCCACCGGACGGGACACCGTATTTCGTGAAAATGTTTCCCCCCTGACTGCTGGGACCCACTAGCTACATCTTTGCACGCAAGGAAGTGCCTGATACGTCTCCAACATATCTACAATTTTTGATTGCTCCATGCTATATTATCTTCTGTTTTGGACATTATTGGGATTTATTATACACTTCTATATTATTTTTGGGACTAACCTACTAACCGGAGGCCCAGCCCAGAATTGCTGTTTTTTGCCTATTTCAGAGTTTCGCAGAAAAAGAATATCAAACGGAGTCCAAACGGAATGAAACCTTCGGGAACGTGATTTTCGGAATGAACGTGATCCAGAGGACTTGGACCCCATGTCAAGAAAGCTACCAGGAAGCCACGAGGTAGGGGGACGCGCCTACCCCCCTGGGCGCGCCCTCCACCCTCGTGGGCCCCACGTTGCTCCACCAACGTACTCCTTCCTCCTATATATACCTACGTACCCCCAAACTACAAGATACGGAGCCAAAAACCTAATTCCACCGCCGCAACCTTCTGTACCCGTGAGATCCCATCTTGGGGCCTGTTCCGGAGCTCCGCCGGAGGGGGCATCTATCACGGAGGGCTTCTACATCAACACCATAGCCTCTCCGATGATGTGTGAGTAGTTTACCTCAGACCTTCGGGTCCATAGTTATTAGCTAGATGGCTTCCTCTCTCTTTTTGGATCTCAATACAATGTTCTCCCCCTCTCTCGTGGAGATCTATTCGATGTAATCTTCTTTTGCGGTGTGTTTGTTGAGACCGATGAATTGTGGGTTTATGATCAAGTTTATCTATGAACAATATTTGAATCTTCTGAATTCTTTTATGTATGATTGGTTATCTTTGCAAGTCTCTTCGAATTATCAATTTGGTTTGCCCTACTAGATTGATCTTTCTTGCAATGGGAGAAGTGCTTAGCTTTGGGTTCAATCTTGCGGTGTCCTTTCCCAGTGACAGTAGGGGCAGCAAGGCACGTATTGTATTGTTGCCATCGAGGATAACAAGATGGGGTTTATATCATATTGCATGAGTTTATCCCTCTACATCATGTCATCTTGCTTAAAGCATTACTCTGTTCTTATGAACTTAATACTCTAGATGCATGCTGGATAGCGGTCGATGTGTGGAGTAATAGTAGTAGATGTAGGCAGGAGTCGGTCTACTTGTCTCGGACGTGATGCCTATATACATGATCATACCTAGATATTCTCATAACTATGCTCAATTCTGTCAATTGCTCAACAGTAATTTGTTCACCCACCATAAATAGTTATGCTCTCGAGAGAAGCCACTAGTGAAACCTATGGCCCCCGGGTCTATTTTCCATCATATTAATCTTCCAACAACAAGCTATTTCTTTTGCCGTTTTTATTTTGTTTTCTTTACTTTGCATCTTTATCACAAAAATACCAAAAATATTATCTTATCATATCTATCAGATCTCACTCTCGTAAGTGACCATGTAGGGATTGACAACCCCCTATCGCGTTGGTTGCGAGGATTTATTTGTTTGTGTAGGTGCGAGGGACTCGTGCGTGGCCTCCTACTGGATTGATACCTTGGTTCTCAAAAACTGAGGGAAATACTTACGCTACTTTGCTACATCACCCTTTCCTCTTCAAGGGAAAACCAACGCAGTGCTCAAGAGGTAGCAGTGCCTGACAGTCGGGACCCACCTGGTCGAAGCGTACGTAGCGTTGTCATTCTGGTCGAGAACGTGTACGTACATATGATCGGTGTGTCTGTAGGCTGCAGCGATGAACCGTGGCCGGGTAAGGAAGGGCACGTGTCGTAGTAGAGGCGCGCACGTGTCGTAGTAGAGGCGCGCACGTAGCATGTCACGCAGTCTCGTTAATATTGTGTACACGTACGTACAGTGGCTAGGGTGCAAGAAAGTAAATACGGCCACGTACATACATACGGGCGGGGTCTCAAATGCCTACTCATGCATACGTACGGCCAGGGCTCGTGTACATGGCTGGGTCGGAACGGAGAAACTGTGTCATCGTGTTCATCGGGAGGCAATGGAATGCGTCGTGTTCATCAGGAGGCAACGGAATACGTCGTGTTCATTGGGAGCCAACCGGCTTGGACGGAACAGCCAATCGAAACGAGGCCTGGCGAACCGCAGAACGGAGGAAACGGCCTTGTGTTCGACCGGCCACGGCCGAAACGGGATCCTGTTCATTGGGAGGGGTCTGGCCTACCGCAAAATGGAGGAAACAGACTTCTCTTGGACCTCCTACGGTCAAAACGGGTTCCTATTGATCGGGAGGGGTGTGGTGTACTGCAAAATGGAGGAAACGGACTTGTGTTGGAGCACTATGGTCGAAACGGGGGTCCTATTCATCGGGAGGGGTGTGGCGTACCGCAAAACGGGACTCCACGGGATACTGTTCATCTCCACCATTGACCTCCTCCAGCCTCCACGGGCTACTGTTCATCCACCGTCGACCTCCTCCAGCCTCCACCTGCGACTGTTCATCCACGGGCTCCTGTTCATCCAGCCTCCACCGGCTACTGTTCAACCAGCCCTCTCCACGGGGTCCTGTTCAACCACCCCTCCACGGGCTACTGTTCATCCAGCCCTCCATGGGGTCCTGTTCATCCAGCCCTCCACGGGGTCCTGTTCATCCACCCCCAACCGGCTCAATCGAGGTCATGTTCATCTAGCGGCAACGACCTCTACTACCACGGGGTCCTGTTCATCCAACCCCCCACCGGGAACTGTTCATCCAACGCCCCCCCCCCCAACAACGCTCACTGTTCATCAAGGGAAGGAGGCATCAGTGTTCGATCGGCTTCAGTTAGCAGCAGTAGCAAAGGAATCACTCGGGTTCAGTTAACAACAAGGGATCGATCGCTCGGGTTCAGTAACATAGCTAGTGCAATCGCTCGGGTTCAGTTAGAGCCCAACACCTCGCTCGGGTTCAGTTAGAGCACAACACCTCGCACACACGCGCGTACGTGTACGAGAGAAACGCGCAAACCTCCGTGCATCGCTCGGCGCCGACCACCCACCATAACCGGGAACTCCCCAATATTTTCCTCGCCCTCGCTTCTACCACGGTTTTTTCCATCATGGACGGCCCAAAGAATGTCATGCAGCTGCGTCTCCGGCCTGCCCAGGACGAAAAGCCCATTTTCTGTCATGATTTTTTGTCATAGAAGTAGGAGCCCACCACATCTATGATGATACCGGGTTTTGTCACAATTATCGTCATAGAAGTGTCATAAGCATGACAGGAAAAAATTCGTTCGGACCAAAATGTCACGGATGTGTCTTTTTTTGTAGTGTGGGTTGCTACTAGTGTTGATTACTCCTTGTAGTTGATGCTAGTTGGTTTATTCGATGGAAGATCATATGTTCAGATCCTTAATGATAATTAATACTCCTCTAATTATGAACATGAATATGCTTTGTGAGTAGTTACGTTTGTTCCTGAGGACATGGGAGAAGTCTTGTTATAAGTAATCATGTGAATTTGGTATTCGTTCGATATTTTGATGAGATGTATGTTGTCTTTCCTCTAGCAGTATTATGTGAATGTCGACTACGTGACACTTCACTATTATTTGGGCCTAGGGGAAGGCATTGGGAAGTAATAAGTAGATGATGGGTTGCTAGAGTGACAGAAGCTTAAACCCTAGTTTATGCATTGCATCGTAAGGGGCTGATTTGGATCCATATGTTTCATGCTATGGTTATGTTTACCTTAATTCTTATTTCGTACTTGCAGATGCTTGCGAGAGGGGTTAATCATAAGTGGGAGGCTTGTCCAAGGAAGGGCAGCACCCAAGCACCGGTCCACCCACATATCAAATTATCAATGTAACGAACGCGAATCATATGAGCATGATGAAAACTAACTTGACAACAATTCCCATGTGTCTTTGGGAGCGCTTTGCTTTATATAAGAGTTCGTCCAGGCTTGTCCTTTGCTCCAAAAATGATTGGGCCACGTTGCTACACCTTGTTTACTTTTATTACTTGTTACCTGTTATGATTTTTCTTATCACAAAACCATCTATTACCGGCAATTTCAGTGCTTGCAGAGAATACCTTGCTGAAAACCACTTGCCATTTCCTTCTGCTCCTCGTTGGGTTCGACACTCTTACTTATCGAAAGGACTACGATAGGTCCCCTATACTTGTGGGTCATAACTTGTAACCGAATTCTTCATACTCAGTACTTACACTCCCATTATTTTCTCATGTTGAAAACTTAACCAATTTGTCATCAAGCACCAAAAAGGGGGAGATTGTAAGTCCAAGAAGTTAGTGGTTTTGGAGTATTGAAGAGAAATGGGTTGAGGGACTAATGTTTTTGTGAGTGTACATAGGAGTTATAGTCCCTGAAGATTTGGTTTAATCCATGGAAGACGACCCCTAAAAAATATTTCTTCAATTGATGAAATTGGTACGGCCTTTGAAGAAATTGATGTGAAGACTTTGAAGCTTGAAGACTTTTGTTTTCATAGTTTCTTTCTTCTTATTTTGAGTCATAGGAAAAACCGTACTATTAAAGGGGGTCTAGGTGAATCATACTTCACATTTTTTCAAAGTGATGCTCAAACCTATACATACACAAGCCGCTTCGAGTGAAGCCTTTGGAAATCTTCAGAACAGCCGACGAATTTGCTAGCAATAGCGACGAAGTTCATTTGGTCGCTGACGAATTTGGTCAGGCTAAGGTGTAAGGATTTCGCTAGTGCGATCTACCTATCGTGAGGAAATTGAGTGCCCCAACAAAATTGAGAGTTCAATTTCCGAGCATTGCTGCGCCGCGTGCCAGCTGTCGGTGGATCCTTATACTGACAACGGTCATGTCTGAGAAGGGCATTTATGACTATTCATTTTTGGTTGCCCCTTGGCCATAAATAGCCGCCCTCCCACAACCACTTTGTTCGTTGGCTACTCGAGAGAGAACTTGACCCTTGTCATTTGGGCGCAACCCATCCTCTGACGACTTGAGAGAATCCTATGTGAGGAAAAACCCAACCAGAGCCAAAGTGATTGAGCATCATTGAAGAGATTGGTCTGTGTGATCCGACGCCTGTTACCTTTGAAGACTATCATTCTTCCTGACGGTTAGGCGTCATGTTCTAAGCACCCAAGAGGCATTGTGGTGTGCCGATGAATAAGTCTGTGAAGGTTTTGGAAGTCTAGCTTGAAGACTTACCACGAGTGATTGGACGAGGTCCAAGTGACCCTGTCTCAAGAGGAATACATTGAGGACTAAGTGTTCTCTGAGTTCATCTTAGTTGTCTCAACCAGACATACAATTAATACAACAATTGGAACTGGTCTACCAAACCGTTGTGTCTTCATCGAGCCTACCTGGTTTTAAATTCCTCACTCTTACCTTTACATAATTCCGTTGTTGAAGAATTTGTGATCTATCCTCTGAAAAAGTTGAACTAAAGAATTTCATCATGTTGCTTTTCATCTCTTCAGTTCATCTTCCTCATGCTTGAATGTTGTATGATTGCACGTTCTTCATCTGTATGTATCCTGTATGCATGCTTTCCACTACTGTGATGAATTAGTTGCCTTGCGTTTCTATTTCTATCCCGATATGCACCTAATCTATGTGGATGAAGTTTGTGGATTATTTAAGCTTGCAGGTATGCCCGAGGATGTTGTCAAGAAGAAGGTCTTCCCTTTATCTTTGAAGGGAAAGGCATTGACATGGTATAGGCTATTGGATGATATTGGATCATGGAACTACAAATGATTGAAATTGGAATTTCATCAAAAAATTATCCTATGCATCTAGTTCAATGTGATCGGAATTATATATATATATATATATAATTTTTGGCCTCGTGAAGGAGGAAGTATCGCTCAAGATTGGGGGAGGCTCGAGTCAATGTTATATTCATGCCCCAATCATGATCTCTCAAGAGAAATTATTATTCAAAAAATTTATGCTCGGCTTTCTCAAAATGATCGATCCATGCTCGATACTTCTTGTACTGGTTCCTATATGAAGAAGGATATTGAATTCAAATGGGATTTATTGGAAAGAATTAAACGCAACTCTGAAGATTGGCAACTCGTTGAAGGTAAAGGGTCAGGTATAAACCTTAAGTTTGATTGTGTTAAATCTTTTATGGATACCGATGCTTTTCGTGATTTTAGCACTAAATATGGACTTCACTCTGAGATGTTAGCTTCTTTCTGTGAATCTTTTGCTACTCATGTTGATCTCCCTAAGGAGAAGTGGTTTAAATATCATCCTCCCATTGAAGTTAAAGTAGTTGAACCTATTAAAGTTGAAGAAGAAACTATTACTTATAATGTTGATCCTATTGTTCCTACTGCTTATATTGAGAACCACCTTTCCCTATTAGAATAAAGGATCATGTTAAAGCTTCAACTGTAGTTCGTAAGAGTTATACTAGGACACCTACACCCCCTGAGCAAATTAAAGTTGAACCTAGTATTGCTATGGTTAAAGATCTCTTGGTTGATAATATTGATGGGCATGTTATTTCTTTCTGCGATGAAGCTGCTAGAATTGCTAAACCCGATATGAAAGATAAACATAGACTCGTTGTTGGCATGCCTGTTGTTTCTGTTAAAATAGGAGATCATTGTTATCATGGCTTATGTGATGTGGGTGTTAGTGTGAGTGCAATTCCTTATAGCTTGTACCGAGAAATTACGAATGATATTGCACCTGCTGAGATAGAAGATATTGATGTTACTATTAAGCCTGCCAATAGAGATACTATATCACCAATTGGGATTGTTAGAGATGTTGAAGTCTTGTGTGGAAAAATTAAATACCCTATTGATTTTCAGTTCTTGGTTCCCCACGAGATAATTTTTGTCCCATTATATTTGGTAGACCTTTCTTGAATACTGTTAATGCTAAGATAGACTGCGAGAAAGATATTGTCATTGTTGGTTTAGGGGATATGTCTCATGATTTTAATTTCTCTAAATTTCGTAAACAACCTCATGATAAAGAGTTGCCTAGTAAGGATGAAATTATTGGTCTTGCTTCTATTGTCATGCCTCATGCTGATCCTTTAGAACAATATTTGCTAGACCATGAAAATGATTTGTCTATGAACGAAAGAAGATAAATAGATGAAGTATTTTTTAATCAAGGGCCTATTTTGAAACACAATTTTCCTGTTGAAATCCTCGGGGATCCTCCCCCCCCCCAAGGGTGATCCCGTGTTTGAGTTTAAACAATTACTCGATACTTTGAAATATGTTTATCTTGATGAAAAGAAGATATATCCTGTTATTATTAGTGCTAACCTTTCAAAGCATGAAGAAAAGAAATTATTGAAAACTCTGAAGAAGCACCGTGCCGCTATTGGATATACTCTTGATGATCTTAAGGGCATTAGTCCCACTCTACGTCAGCACAAAATAAAATTGGAGAAAGATGCTAAACCAGTTGTTGATAATCAACGACGGTTAAATCCTAAGATGAAAGAAGTGGTAAGAAATGAAATACTAAAGCCCCGTTCATTGTGTCCCTAAGAAAGGAGGTATTACTGTTGTTCCTAATGATAAGAATGAATTGATTCCACAAAGAATTGTTACAGGTTATAGAATGGTAATTGATTTTCACAAATTAAATAAAGCTACTAGAAAAGATCATTACATATTTTATTGATCAAATGCTAGAAAAACTATCCAAACATACTCACTTTTGCTTTCTAGATGGTTATTCTTGTTTCTCTCAAATACCTGTGTCAAAAGATGATCAAGAGAAAACCACTTTTACTTGCTCGTTCGGTACCATTGCTTATAGACGTATGCCTTTTGGTTTATGTAATGCACCTGCTACCTTTCAAAGATGTATGGCCGCTATATTCTCTGTTTTTTGTGAAAAGATTGTTGAGGTTTTCATGGATGATTTCTCTATTTACGGAACTTCTTTTGATGATTGCTTAAGCAACCTTGATCGAGTTTGGCAGAGATGTGAAGAAACTAATCTCGTCTTGAATTGGGAAAAGTGCCACTTTATAGTTAATGAAGGCATTGTCCTGGGGCATAAAATATCTGAAAGAGGTATTGAAGTTGATAAAGCTAAAGTAGATGCCATTGAAAACATAGCGTGTCCTAAAGATATCCAAGGTATAAGAAGTTTCCTTGGTCATGCTGGTTCCTATAGGAGGTTTATTAAAGACTTCTCTAAAATTTGTAGGCCTCTCACTAATCTCTTGCAAAAAGATGTTCCTTTTGTTTTTGATGATGATTGTGTCGAAGCATTTGAAGTACTTAAGAAAGCCTTGATTTCTGCACCTATTGTTCAATCGCCTGATTGGAACTTGCCTTTTGAAATCATGTGTGATGCTAGTGATTATGTTGTTGGTGCTGTTCTAGGACAAAGAGTTGATAAGAAATTAAATGTTATTCATTATGCTAGTAAAACTCTAGACAGTGCTCAGAGAAACTATGCTACCAATTAAAAAGAATTTTTAGCAGTTGTATTTGCTTGTGATAAGTTCAGACCTTATATTGTTGATTCCAAAGTAACTGTTCACACTGATCATGCTGCTATTAAATATCTCATGGAAAAGAAAGATGCTAAACCTAGACTTATTAGATGGGTTCTCTTGCTATAAGAATTTGATTTGCATATTATTGATAGAAAGGGAGCTGAGAACCCCGTTGCAGACAACTTGTCTAGGTTAGAAAATTTTCTTGATGACCCACTACCTATTCATGATAGCTTTCCTGATGAACAATTAGCTGTCATAAATGCTTCTCGTAATACTCCATGGTATGCTGTTATGCTAATTATATTGTCGCTAAATTCATACCACCTAGTTTCACATACCAGCAAAAGAAAAGGTTTTTCTATGATTTGAGACATAACTTTTGGGATGATCCACGCCTTTATAAAGAAGGAGTAGATGGTGTTATTAGATGTTGTGTATGTGAGCATGAACAGGAACAGATCCAACGCAAGTGCCACTCCGAGTCTTACGGAGGACACCACGCTGGAGATAGAACTGCACACAAGGTATTGCAATCTGGTTTCTATTGGCGCACTCTCTTCAAGGATGCTCGTAAGTTTGTCTTGTCTTGTGATGAATGCCAAAGGATTGGTAATATTAGTAGACGTCAGGAAATGCCTATGAATTATTCACTTGTTATTGAACCATTTGATGTTCGGGGCTTTGATTATATGGGACCTTTTCCTTCCTCTAATGGGTATACACATATTTTAGTTGTTGTTGATTATGTTACTAAGTGGGTAGAAGCTATTCCAACTAGTAGTGCTGATCATAACACTTCTATTAAGATGCTTAAAGAAGTTATTTTCCCGAGGTTTGGAGTCCCTAGATATTTAATGACTGGCGGTGGTTCACATTTTATTCATGGTGCTTTCCACAAAATGCTTGCTAAGTATGAAGTTAACCATAGAATTGCATCTCCATATCATCCTCAGTCTAGTGGTCAAGTAGAATTGAGCAATAGAGAGATTAAATTGATTTTGCAAAAGACTGTTAATAAATCTTGAAAGAATTGGTCTAAGAAACTTGATGCTTTGTGGGCTTATAGAACTGCTTATAAGAATCCTATGGGTATGTATCCATATAAAATGGTTTACGAGAAAGCATGTCATTTACCTCTTGAACTAGAACATAAGGCATATTGGGCTATTAAGGAGCTCAACTATGATTTCAAACTTGCCAGTGAGAAGTGGTTATTTGACATTAGCTCACTTGATGAATGGAGAACCCAAGCCTATGAGAATGCCAAGTTGTTTAAAGAAAAAGTTAAACGATAGCATGACAAGAGGATACAAAAGCGTGAGTTTAATGTAGGTGATCATGTTTTGCTATACAACTCTTGTTTAAGATTTTTTGCAGGAAACCTTCTCTCTAAATGGGAAGGTCCTTACATCATCGAGGAGGTCTATCGTTCCGGTGCCATAAAAATCAACAACGCCGAAGGCACAAAACCGAAGGTGGTAAACGGTCAAAGAATCAAACATTATATCTCAGGTACTCCCATAAATGTTGAGACCAATATAATTAATACCATAACACCGGAGGAGTACATAAGGGACACTTTCCAAAACGTTTCAGACTCCGAAAAGGAATAGGTATGTGGTACGGTAAGTAAACCGACTCCAAAACTTTCCAGTAGCAATTTTTCTCTGTTTTGGAATATTTAAAAAATTAGGAAAATTAAAAGTAGTCCGAAAGAGACATGAGGCCACCACAAGGGTGGAGGGCGCGCCCTACCCCCTGGGTGCACCCCCGTCCTTGTGGTCACCTCGTGTGCCCTCCGGACTCCATTTTCTTGCACGATACTTCTTATGGTCGGTAAAAATTCATTATATAATCTCCCGAAGGTTTTGACCACCGTACCACGACAATATCTCTTGTTCTTGTCTCGAGCTATTTTTCTGACAGATCTAGATTACCATGACGTCTCCAAGCGCCCCCGAGGACAAGTTTTTCGAGAAGGTCATCAACCCCTACCTTGCAGAGGTGTTGCCACACCCTCAAGCCATTGAGATGCGTGAGGGGGTGCTGCACATCCGTGATGTTGAGGGGCCGAAGAAGACTAGAAGCGTGGAGACAAAACTCGAAGCAATGGAGCAGCAAGTTTTCAAGTGCCAAGAGATGGTGGAACATGGACTCAACGCCAATCACATGATGATCGCGGAGTTCACCAACAAGCACAAGCTGGATCCCAAGAGCATTGAGGAGGCCATCTTCAGGCTTCATGAGAAAATCGAGCATCTCCAAGCCCAGATCTATGACCTGCAAAACCAAAACTGTGAGTATGAATATAGATTCAAGAGGATGAGTTTGGCTGCAGATTCGAGGATCCCGGAGACCCGCTCATCTTTCTATGATGGTGAGCCTATGCCTTGGAAGATGGACAAAAAACCTACTTCATCAACAACTCCATCATCACCACCTCCGAAGAAATAGACATAAATACATGGGTATGGGCACTCCCCTTGGCAATTGCCAAGGTTGGGAGAGGTGCCCCGGTATCGTATCACCATCACACCTTTATCTTTATCGTTTTTCTTAGTTCGATCCTTTTGGTTATATCTTGATCTAGTAGAATAAAGTTTTAGTATGATTTAGCTTTGAGTTTTGTTTTGATCTCTATCTATGTAATCGAGTCTGTGAGATATATAATAAAGAGTAGTTTGAGTTGAGGGCTTTGCTTTCTTTGTATGATCTTGAGGGAATAAGATAAAAGAAAGAATAAAAGGAAATAAAAAGATCATATATTGATCTGATGGAAAGTAATGACTTCACATATAAAGAGTATGATGAATAAAATTTATTGAGAGTTGACAAACATAGTTTTGGTCATTGTTGCATTTAATAGGAAGTAATAAAGAAAGAGAGGCTTCACATATAAATATACTATCTTGGACATCTTTTGTAATTGTGAGCACTCATTAAAATATGACATGCTAAAAGGTTGATGTTGGACAAGGAAGACAACATAATGGGTTATGTTTTCTTATACCCGAATAGAAGTTATATTGTCATGGGTCATCCAACATGTTGAGCTTGCCTTTCCCTCTCATGCTAGCCAAATTCTTTGCACCAAGTAGAGATACTACTTGTGCTTCCAAACATCCCTAAACCCAGTTTTGCCATGAGAGTCCACCATACCTACCTATGGATTGAGTAAGATCCTTCAAGTAAGTTGTCATCGGTGCAAGCAATAAAAATTGCTCTCTAAATATGCATGATCTATTAGTGTGAAGAAAATAAGCTTTATACAAACTTGTGATACGGAAGAAATAAAAGCGACAAAATGCATAATAAAGGTCTTTATCACAAGCAACAATATAAAGTGACGTTCTTCTGCACTAAGATTTTGTGCATTCAACCATAAAAGCGCATGACAACCTCTGCTTCCCTCTACGAAGGGCCTATCTTTTACTTTTATCTCCTACCCTTATACAAGAGTCATGGTGATCTTCACCTTTCCTTTTTACACTTTTTCCTTTGGCAAGCACTATGTGTTGGAGAGATCCGAATATATATATATCCACTCGGATGTAGGTTATCATAAAGTATTACTGTTGACATTACCATTGAGGTAAAAGGTCGGGAGGCAAAACTATAAGCCCCTATCTTTCTCTGTGTCTGATTGAAACTTTGTACCCCATAAGCATCGCGTGAGTGTTAGCAATTGTGGAAGATTAAATGATAGTTGAGTATGTGGACTTGCTGAAAAGCTCTTGAATTGACTCTTTCTGATGTTATGATAAATTGCAATTGCTTCAATGATTGAGATCATAGTTTGTTAGTTTTCAATAAAGTTTCCGATTCATACTTTATCTTGTGAATGAATTGTTACTTTAGCATAAGAAATTATATGACAATATATGTTGTTGTTCCAAAGATGACCATGATGCCCTCATGTCCGTATTTTATTTTATCGACACCTCTATCTCTAAACATGTGGACATATTTATCAATATCGGCTTTTGCTTGAGAACAAGCGAGGTCTAAGCTTGGGGGAGTTGATATGTCCATTTTGCATCATGCTTTTATATTGATATTTATTGCCTTATGGGATATTATTACACATTATATCACAATACTTATGCATCTTCTCTCTTATTTTACAAGGTTTACATGAAGAGGGAGAATGCCGGCAGCTGGAATTCTGGACTGGAAAAGGAGCAAAGATTAGAGACCTATTCTGCACAACTCCAAAAGTCCTGAAACTTCACGGAGAATATTTTTGGAATATATAAAAAATATTGGGCAAAGAAAGTACCAGAGGGGGGCCACCATCCATCCACAAGGGTGGAGGGCGCGCCCCCCGTCCTTGTGGGCCCCCTATCAGGCCTCCGACGCCCATATTCTGCTATATGGTGTGTTTTGACCTACAAAAAATAGAAGGAAGCTTTTGGGACGAAGCGCGGCCGTCTCGAGGCGGAACCTGGGCAGAACCAATCTACGGCTCTGGCGGAGTTGTTCTACCAAGGAAACATCCCTCTGGGAGGGGGAGATCAAAGCCATCGTCATCACCAATGATCCTCTCATCGAGAGGGGGTCAATCTCCATCAACATCTTCACCAGCACCATCTCCTCTCAAACCCTAGTTCATCTCTTGTATTCGATCTTGGTCCCAAAACCTCAGATTGGTACCTATGGGTTGCTAGTAGTGTTGATTACTCCTTGTAGTTGATGCTAGTTGGTTTATTCGATGGAAGATCATATGTTCAGATCCTTAATGATAATTAATGCTCCTCTGATTATGAACATGAATATGCTTTGTGAGTAGTTACGTTTGTTCCTGAGGACATGGGAGAAGTCTTTTTATAAGTAATCATGTGAATTTGGTATTCGTTCGATATTTTGATGAGATGTATGTTGTCTTTCCTCTAGCGTTGTTATGTGAACGTCGACTACATGACACTTCACCATTATTTGGGCCTAGGGGAAGGCATTGGGAAGTAATAAGCAGATGATGGGTTGCTAGAGTGACAGAAGCTTAAACCCTAGTTTATGCGTTGCTTCGTAAGGGGCTGATTTGGATCCATATGTTTCATGCTATGGTTAGGTTTACCTTCATTCTTCTTTCGTAGTTGCAGATGCTTGCGAGAGGGGTTAATCATAAGTGGGAGGCTTGTCCAAGGAAGGGCAGCACCCAAGCACCGGTCCACCCACATATCAAATTATCAAAGTAACGAACGCGAATCATATGAGCATAATGAAAACTAACTTGACAACAATTTCCACGTGTCCTCAGGAGTGCTTTGCTTTCTATAAGAGTTCGTCCAGGCTTGTCCTTCTCTCCAAAAGGGATTGGGCCACCTTGCTGCACCTTATTTACTTTTATTACTTGTTACCCGTTACGATTTGTCTTATCACAAAACTATCTGTTACCGATAATTTCAGTGCTTGCAGAGAATACCTTGCTAAAAACCACTTGTCATTTCCTTCTGCTCCTCGTTGGGTTCGACACTCATACTTATCGAAAGGACTACGATAGGTCCCCTATACTTGTGGGCCATCACTTGTAACCGATTTCTTCATACTCAGTACTTACACTCCCATTATTTACTCACGTTGAAAACTTAACCAATTTGTCATCAAGCACCAAAAGGGGGGAGATTGTAAGTGCATGAAGTGCCCCTTAGTGGTTTTGGAGTATTGAAGACAAATGGGTTGAGGGACTAATGTGTTTGTGAGTGTACACAGGAGTTATAGTCCCTGAAGATTTGGTTTAACCCATGGAAGATGATCCCTAAAAAAATATTTCTTCAAGTGAAGAATTTGGTGATGAAATTGGTACGGCCTTTGAAGAAATTGATGTGAAGACTGAAGACTTTGAAGCTTGAAGACTTTTGTTTTCATGGTTTCCTTCTTCTTATTTTGAGTCATAGGAAAAACTATACTGTTAAAGGGGGTCTAGATGAATCATACTTCACATTTTTTTCAAAAGTGATGCTTAAACCTATACATACACAAGACGCTTCGAGTGAAGCCTTTGGAAATCTTCAGAACAGCCGACGAATTTGCTAGCAATAGCGACAAAGTTCATCTGGTCAATGACGAATTTGGTCAGGCTAAGGGGTTAGGATTTCGCCAGTGCGATCTACCTATAGTGAGGAAACTGAGTGCCCCAACGAAAGTGAGAGTTAAATTTCTGATCGTTGCTGCGCCGCGTGCCAGCTGTCGGGTGGATCCTTATCCTGACAACGGTCATGTCTGAGAAGGGCATTTATGACAATTCATGTTTGGTTGCCCCTTAGCCATAAATAGCCGCCCCACCACAACCACTTGTTCGTTGGCTATTCTAGAGAGAACTTGACACTTGTCATTTGAGAGCAACCCATCCTCTAATGACTTTGAGAGAATCCTATGTAAGGAATAACCCAACCAGAGCCAAAGTGATTGAGCATCATTGAAGAGATTGGTCTGTGTGATCCGACGCCTGTTACCTTTGAAGATTGTCATTCTTCCTGACGGTTAGGCGTCATGTTCTAAGGACCCAAGAGTCATTGTGGTGTGCCGATGAATTAGTTTGTGAAGGTTTTGGAAGTCTACCTTGAAGACTTACCACGAGTGATTGGACGAGGTCCAAGTGACCTTGGCTCAAGAGGAATACATTGAGGACTAAGTGTTCTCTGAGTTCATCTCAGTTGTCTCAACCAGACCTACAACTAATACAACAATTGGAACTGGTCTACCAAATAGTCGTGTCTTCACCGAGCCTACCTGGTTTTAAATTCCTCACTCTTACCTTTACGTTATTCCGCTGTTGAAGAATTTGTGATCTATCCTCTGAAAAAATTGAACTAAATAATTTCATCATGCTGCTTTTCATCTCTTCAGTTCATCTTCCTCATGCTTGAATGATGTATGATTGCATGTTCTTCATCTGTATGTATCCTGTATGCATGCTTTCCACTACTGTGATGAATTAGTTGCCTTGCGTTTCTATTTCGTCACTTTGATCTTCGTCAAATTCATCAGAGTTTGACGAATTTCAAAAAATCTCCCATGCACCCCCCCTCTGGGAGTAAACCTGTGCTTTCAGTTCTCCTCCTGGTCATTGTCGTGGCAGTGAGGAGCGTGGAGAGTAGCCAGTAGCAGTCGGCGGCATCTCGCTCGAGCCGGTCGACGCGAACCTAGAGCGTTGCGGCCTAGTCCTCGACCATCGGTGACGCACGCGTGGAGGGAGGTGGAGGGAGCTACTTCTAGAAAGGCAGCCCCCACCACAACTCGTTGTCGTCCTTGTCTTCACCGCAGCCTCCGCCGTCATCCTTCTCCCTCGTCGCCGCTAACACCGGTCCCAACGCTGGATCACCATGGCCACCAGCACTGCCTCCTCCCTTCCCCGTCCTCCTCATGGAAAAATCATCGGAAATACATGAGATTCATCAGACGCGGGTCGCAACACCTCGCCAACTCCCATGCTCTCTTCTGCATTAGAGAGAGAAGAGGATTGGGGTGGGATGCAGTGGGTGGTTGAGGCGTGGAACACATTAGATGAGAGCGAGAGAGACCGGAGCAAAAATGTTTGCTCTGAAAAGTCAGGACATCGAACTATCGCAAAATGTGACGTGGCCATTCCTCCTGGTCAATATTTATGCAAACGATCCAACGGTTATTACAGCATTCGTCCCGAAATACTTAAAATCCGATGTTAGATTTTTATCGATTCGGAAAATACACATACAAGTTCTAAAACTTCTAAAGGTGTTTATTTTTGATGGATTTTCTTGACTTCAATACCTCCTTTATTAATTAGCTACAATTGTAGCATCAGAAATAATCAAAGGGATAAGACAACTGGGGCTACATCCAACCAAGCACCAGGAGGATTAAATTTAACTACTCTAACTAGTTCAAGGGCTACTTTATTATTCTTCCTAAAGCAATGTACATAGATGACGAGGGAAGTCCAGTGACATAAAGTAACAGTCATAAAAAATGGCACTAGCAACAGAGGATGAACTCCCTTCCTGAAGTGCCGAAATGATCTCATGGTTGTCTGAATTTACTTCAATCTAGTAAGGGCTCCTTTGAATTAAAGGATTTTCATAGAAATTTTGGAGGATTCGAATCAGTAGAATTTTTTTTCTATGTTGATTGTTTGATTCATGGGATTGAATCCTACAGGAATTTTTTTCTAAAGATTTCTTTGTACTACTTCCCATAGAATTTCTAGCATCCACTCAAACCTCTTTGAAAGAATCCTTTGTTTTCCTACGATGCAATCAAATAACCAAAAATCCTGTAGAACTGAGATGAACATGACATTTCAATCCTATGTTTTTCCTACTCCAACGTTTTCAGAATCCTGGGAATCAAAGAGGCCCCAAAGGTGTTTTTTTCAATGAATTTTTGGGACTTTTTAAGAGCAAATCCAACGCGGCGACCCATTTCGTCTGCATGCGTCCGTTTGGGTCACTGCGGATAGAAAATTCAGCCCAACGCGCCGACCCAAACAGACGTGCGTCCGCTTTTCGTCCACCTGCCGACCCATTCCTGGCCCATTTTTGAGCCTTATTTGCGTCAGCGTGGACACGAGGCAGACGCGTGCCATGCGCGCCAACTACTCCCCTGGCCCGCGAGTCGGTGGCAGCCTCCACCATTACCCTCCACTTTCCCCAAAACTCTCCCGCCCGCGCGTGCTCCCGCCGCTTGCCATGGACGACGACCTCGATGCTGCCGCCAGTCTCGCCTCCCTCGCCTCGTCCGGCATCACGACCACCCCCTCCGGCAAAGGCAAGCCTCGCCCCCCCCCCCCGCAAGACCATCGCCGCGCCCAAGCTGAAGAAGAAGCTAACGCCCGAGGAGCGGGCAAGTGAGTCAGCAAAGAGAAAGGGCTGGAGGCATGCGACGGACGCTAGGGAGGAAGCCATCGCGGCGGCCGCCATCGCCGCCGCCGTGCAGCGGGAGGCCAGCAACGCCCGCGTTGCGGCGACAACGAGGGAGGCACTGATGTACCTAGGGTTAAACCCTGGCCAGCATGACCTCGTCAACGCCGTCGTTTCCCGGCCAGCACTGGCTCATCTGTGTTTCCTCAGATGGTGCTGCCCGAGTCGCCCCACGCGTCGGTGACACAGCCGATGCGCGACTTCCATGTCTACCCGCAAGCCTCCTAACTCTCAGGGGAACGCTCCCCCGAGGTGAGTGTGGTGACGCCTTCCATGCCCGCGCCCGCTCCCATCGACCTCAATGCCACACCGATGGTCGATGGCTCGTCATCCGGAGGAGCGAGGAAACGCGCACGGCACATGCCAACCGATGTGCTGTCGGGCGCACGCAACCTGTTCGACGGAATGCCGGCCTCCGGCGACGACTACTACATGTAGAACATCATTTTCGAGGGTGGTGCGGCGGCCGCTGGGACTGGTTCCGATCCCAACAAGACACAAAGCCAGGACGGCCGAGGGGCGTTCACGCCGTCCACCTTTGATCAAGATCAGGTCGGCTTCATGCATGATCAGGTCGGGCTGGACCTGGATGGCTTCACGCTCGACCATGAGTTTTCGGAGGACTACGAACTCGAGGAAGAGGATGAGTTGGACATCGAAGGGGAGCCTTTGTTTGAGGACGAGCTTGCCAACCAAGCCGTCGGGGGGAAGACGAAGCGCAAGAGCAGGCGGACGAAGGCATACACAGTGGCCAAGGACAAGCTCCTTTGTGAGTGTTGGAGGTACATTGGGCAAGACCCCGAGACCAGCGTTGAACAAAAGGCATAAACCTTTTGGATTCGTGTCCATTGTGAGTTCCATGAGCGCAAGAAGTTTCTGCCATACCAAATGCAAAGCACGCGGGTGGGTGTCCATTTCGAAGCGTTGGAAGGTGATCCAACAAGAGTGCAACAAGTTTTGTGTCACTCTTGAGAGCATCAAGGCATGCCCCGTGAGCAGCATCGGCATGCAAGACATGGTATGCTAGCAAGCGCCCCTCTTTGTGTGTGATGCCCCCGATTCAATCGTACACTAATCATACACGCAAATGTGTATGATCAAGATCGAGGACTCATGGGAAGATATCACAACACAACTCTAGACACAAATTAAAATACAACAAGCTTTAAATTACAAGCCAGGGGCCTCGAAGGCTCGAATACATAAGCTCGAAAACACAAGAGTCAGCGGAAGCAATAATATCTGAGTACAGACATAAGTTAAACAAGATTGCCTTAAGAAGGCTAGCACAAAAGTAGCAATGATCGAAAAGGCAAGGCCTCCTGCCTGGGACCTCCTAACTACTCCTCGAAGCCGAACTCCACGTAGAATCATCCTCGGGATCTCTAGCTCCTGGACTCCAGCATCTGGTTGCGACAACCAGGTATAGAAAGGGGAAAAGAGGGAGAAAAGCAACCGTGAGTACTCATCCAAAGTACTCGCAAGCAAGGAGCTACACTACATATGCATGGGTTTATGTGTAAATGGCCATATCGGTGGACTGAACTGCAGAATGCCAGAATAAGAGGGGGATAGCTAATCCTGTCGAAGACTACGCTTCTGGCCACCTCCATCTTGCAGCATGTAGAAGAGAGTAGATGGTAAGTTCACCAAGTAGCATCGCATAGCATAATCCTACCCGGCGATCCCCTCCTCGTCGCCCTATTAGAGAGCGATCACCGGGTGTGTTTTATTAAGTATCCGGTTCTAGTTGTCATAAGGTCAAGGTACAACTCCGGGTCGTCCTTTTACCGAGGGACACGGCTATTCGAATAGATAAACTTCCCTGCAGGGGTGCACCACATAACCCAACACGCTCGATCCCATTTGGCCGGACACTTTCCTGGGTCATGCCCGGCCTCGAAGATCAACACGTCGCAGCCCCACCTAGGCTCAATAGAGAGGTCAGCACGCCGGTCTAAACCCTATGCGCGCAGGGGTCTGGGCCCATCGTCCATTGCACACCTGCACGTTGCGTACGCGGCCGGAAGCAGACCTAGCCCCCTTAATACAAGCGCGAGCTTACGGTCCAATGCGGCGCGCGCCACTCAGTCGCTGACGTCAAGAAGAGCTTCGGTTGATACCACGACGCCGAGTGCCCATAACTGTTCCCGCGTAGTTGGTTAGTGCGTATAGACCAAATGGCCAGACTCAGATCAAATACCAAGATCTCGTTAAGCGTGTTAAGTATTCGCTAACGCCGACCAAGGCCAGGCCCACCTCTCTCCTAGGGGTCTCAACCTGCCCTGTCGCTCCGCCACGAAGTAACAGTCGGAGGCCGTCAGGAACCCAGGCCCACCTCTACAGGGATGGAGCCACCTGTCCTTTCAGCCCCCTCATCAAAATCACTTGCGGGTACTCAACGAGCCAACCCGACTTTAGTCACCACATGTATATAAAGTATATAGTATATACCCGTGATCACCTTCCGAAGTGATCATGGCCCAGTAGTATAGAATGGCAGACGGACAAGAGTGTAGGGCCACTGATGGAACACTAGCATCCTATACTAAGCAGTAGGATAGCAGGTAAGGGTAACAACTGTAGCAACAATGACAGGCTATGCAACATAATAGGATTAACCGAAATCAGTAACATGCTACACTACTCTAATGCAAGCAGTATAGAGAAGAATACGCGATATCTGGTTTCTCTGGCAAGAAGGAAGGGTTGTCAACACCGTAGTCGAACTGGGGGTCGCCGGCAGTCTCGGGGTCTACCAGAAAGAAGTAACGGAGGGGGAACACAATAAATAACAGAGCAATCAAGCATCATAAAGTGCAACATGGCATTACGAGGTGCTAGAGGTGACCTAACGTAGTAGTAGGTGCTACTGGCGAAGGGGGGAAACATCTGGGAAAGTATTCCCGGTGTTTGACGTTTTCGAACAGATGAACCGGAGGGGAAAAAGTTACGTGTTTGCTATGCTAGGGATGTGTGGCGGATGAACGGGCTATGTATTTGGATTCGTCACGTCGTTCTGAGCAACTTTCATGTACAAAGTTTTTCCATCCGAGTTAGGGATTAAAAGATATGATTTTCAAAAGAATTTATTAATTTCTGGAATTTAATTAATTATTTAATTTAATTCGAAATTGGATTTATGACATCAGCATGATGTCATGCTGACATCAACAGTCAACAGGGGTTGACTCGTCAACCTGACCAGGGGGTCCCACTGGTCAGTGACACATATTAATTAAACATATTAATTAACCTAATCAGGATAAATTAGGGGTGGGCCCCACTGTCATTGACTGATTCTAATTAACTAACAGTTTAATTAGTTTAGTTATTTGATTAATTAGACATAATTAATTAAGTTAATTAATTTACTCAATTAATTAATTAATTAATATTTTTACTTATTATTATTATTTAAATTATTTTTTATTATTAAACGTTCTGGAGTGTGGGCCCCCATGTCATACGCACAGGGGCCATAGCGGGCGTGGGGCGTGCGGGCGCCAGCCCGAACGGGCGCGGTTGGGGAGCGGCGACCACGATGGGGCGGACGGGGCTCCGGCGAGTCACCGAAGAGGCGGCGGCTGGCGTTGGGATGAAGGGCAGCGGCCCCGTGGGCACCGACGGTCGTGGCCGCAGCCGGAGCAGGGCGGCGCGGGTAGTGGAGGGGGCCGCCATGGCAGACGGCTCATGGCCACGGAGCAGCAGTAGCTGCAGGCAGTGGTGGCGAGGCGACTGAGGTCAGGGGCGGGGCGTCCAGGCAGTGGTGGACGAGGGCGCGCGGGAGCGCAACCACGCACGCGCTGGGCGTGGCGGGGGGAACGGCGCCGGCGACAGAAAGGGGAAGGGAGGAACCGGGGCTCACTGCGGGATGCAGGGATCGGGGCAGTGGGGCGCGGGGAGGAGACGGAGACGACGGCGACGTGGTGACGAGGTGCAGGCCGGCGAGGAGGAGGAGGCAGACCGGCGAGGACGCCTCCGGCGACGGTGACGGGGAGCGCCGGCGTCGGAGAGGACCGCGGCGATGGCGTCAGACGATGTAGCTTCGGCGACGGCGGGCGCGGTCGATCCGGGCGGCGGGGTGGTTCACCTTGCGACGGCGATTGGCGAGGCGACGACGAAAGGTCGCGGCAACGGGGTCGGGGAGCCGTTTCCCTCGATCCAGATCGGGGGGGCAGAGGAGGAGTGGGACGAGGGAGAGGGAGTGGGGGCGAGTGGGAGCAGTGGGGGTTTAGGGTTTCGGGCGAGAGAGGATAAGGGAGTGGGGGTGGCCGATTGGGCCTGGTGAGCCGGCCGTGCGGCCTGGAGGCCTACTGGGTCGTGGCCCAGTGGGGGGGTCTTTTCCTTTCTTTCTTTTTTTGTTTCCTTTTCTTCTTTTTATTTTTATTTTTCTGTTCTGTTTTATTTTAGATACACATTGTTTTTAGCTTAGAAAAAAATGATAGCACTCCTAAATTGATGTTTGAGAACCACCCACTGCCATAAATGTTTTACCCCGAAATAAATTAGTTTAGAATTTTATTATCGAAAAAGGTATTCACTTAATTGTTTTGCTGCAGTTCTAATCAATTTAGAGTAATTAATTATTTTATAAAAATGTTGTTTCTCCACCATAATTACCTATGCATTATTTGACACAACCCAAACAATTTAGTTTTAATATTTGAAAACTTTTGTTGTTTTGCCTATTTTTGAATTTGAATTTCGAATCAGTTTTGAACTAACGCGAGATTAACAACAGTAATCGTGGTGACGTGGCATCGTTAACGTGAGATTATTGTAGCCTAATTATCCGGGCGTCACAATTCTCCACCACTACAAGAAATCTCGTCCCGAGATTTAAGAGGTAGTGAAAAGGGGAAAGGTTTGGTAACAAATCTAGCGGTTCTTCTTATCAGGGCTTGCTCTTCTCGAAGAGGCCGGTCCAATACATTGATGTCTTCATTTCTCTGCTTCAGGTCATCATGATGAAGTCGGCGTCCTTTCTTCTGGAACTCCATCGTACTTACGAAAGAATAAAGGGTGGGCATACAAGGAGAACAGAACTCTGCAAGGTCGACTATCTGGTCGATAACATCGAGGAAGGTGGCGAAAGTAACTCTCGAATTGAAACTTACAAAAATATCGAGAGCAAGGTAAGAAGGTATCATGGGAAGTTTCGAGCGGGCAGGCAATCGTTCGATGCCTGAAACAAAGTGTGAAAGGGGTCCAGAGCAACGAGAATAAGTATTGCGTCTGATATCGGAATGGATCACTAGGAATTTGGCTCGCGATTTACATACGAAGCCAAACGCGAGAAATAACTTTAGCAACAGGGGTATACAGGAGAGCCAGGTTTCGATCCTGTGGAACTGTGGGTTATGGGCCCACCATGTGTGTTAAAAGTAGGAAGGGCGGTGACGTCTTGTATGACCATGTAGGCAACACATGTCAGCGGATAGCCTGTCAGTTATGTCGGCAACAACGTTGGTACCAAGGGCGAGGGACGAAGAGAACCATCTTCCTGCTCGTTGAACGAGGCAGACCAATAGGCAAAGTTCTCGTCCATCGGTGGTTACCGGAATGTCATCAATCAAAAGTAACAGGGTCTTTCTGACAGAATTGTACACTGAGGTGTTTACAATAGCAGGAGAATATTACTGCTTAGGTCATAAAGATCACAAGAAAGGCTAAACCAAACAATGGAAAGGAAAATATGATTATCAGGTTTAAGTAGAACAATGGAAAGGAAAATGTGTTTAAACACATATTTCAAGGGTATATCCTTCCCAAGGATAAGCAGAGCATGATATCCATGACAGGATATAATGTAGAAAACTCTTTAGGTAAGGGGAGAGAAATTTCATGACATTACCCATACAACGGTGTTTGGATAATTGAGCAAGAAAACATTTAGCATTGGGCTTCAAATGTTCTTGTCGGAAATCGGAGTACCACAGACATGCTTCGGGATAGCATTGACATGGTCTTCAAGCAAGGGTCGGACTTTGGATACTCAATGGATGCATCAGGAATAACTTGTAGAATAATTCTTACAATTTCCTCATGGAAGAATGGTTAACCTTGCTAAAAGGGAAACTATAACAATAGTTCCTCTGGCCAGGTGTGCTAAGCACGATATCACCTTACCGGGTCATATAAAGACCAATGCTATAACACTGGGAAATATGTTCCCACCATCATATCTGACCGAGGTTCAGATCTAATCGGTGTCGGGATACCTCAGACTCGGGATGCCTGAGAAGAAAAGGCGCAACACCAATTGACGAGATGACATTGTAAGATTCTCGGGAAATGAACTATGGAAGCGAGTTCTGAAACAAGAGTTCATCATTAAGCCAAAGAGAGGAGGGGGAGGTGGCTGATGGTTCAGTGACCATTCCTCGAGATTTCCAAAAAGATGGGTTTCCACAATCATGTGAACAAGGAGATAACATTTGCTAGGTCGAATGACTTAATGATGTATGCTCGAGGAAAACATACACGGTTAAACATTGGTTGAAATGTGCACCTGAAATATGTGCTAGGTAGTACGATCAATGTTCGAATGATGATTCATTAAGCCATAGACGTAGAATGAAACTATAGACCAATAACTTCAAAGCAATAGGGTTGCTAGAAGTTTAGAATTTACACATCACAGACCATTTGTCGGTATTTCGTTTAGAAACAACATGGGGACCAAGAAAGAATGGTGATGGTGAGAAGTATCACTGTACCAAGAATTCTTAAGAGGTGGAGTAATGCTCACGACATTCTTGACATCAAAGATGGTAATACTCCACGGTAGAACATAACATAAGTTGGATAGCAGGGAAATCAAGATACAACACAAAATATGAACAAGTTTGTGTTGTGGGGAGGCAAGAATGTTGTCGATGATAACACAATTCATCGAGGGGCAAGGATGGTATTTCTCATCCCGAATTTCGACACACAACTTGGGAGAAGTCAAATTGTTGACAATGATCACGACAAATTTGTCAAGAGGTTTTCAAGAAGATGTAATTGATCGACGATGACATCAAGTCAAAGGAATGATGAAAGCGAAAGGTTATTAGAACCACGAGTAGGACACAAACTCGAAATCAAGTTTGCTGTTCAAGGAGAAGTGATATGACGAGGAAGATCGACGCAAGATTAGCTCACTGTCGAAATTTGTGCGCTGGGAAGCTCCAGGTAGCACAGTTAAAAATCGGCACGATAATGACATAGCCGAGCAGGCTAGGAATGACTTGAAGGATTATTAAACTCATAAGCAGCAAAAATTACTTAGAGTTATTGAATCGGAGTGCGGAATTGATTCACTTATCGGTGTCCTTGAGGGGTTCTAACAACTCAGAACCCGTTGGAAAAATGGAATCGACAAGAATATTAGTTGATGAAGAACTCATAAGAAGTTAAGTAGTTCCTTGGCATTCTCGAGATACCAGGGGGGTAATACTCGACGGCAGACCAAAGTAGAGGTTGGACGGGGGTATTGCTCTACAGAAGACAAGTGCTCAACTTGTACGAGAAATGGTATTTAAAGGAGAACATGGTCGGAACCACGATTGCAAAAGGCCAGATCCCAGATATAAGATGAACTTATACCAAGGGAATAATTAATTTAAGATAAGCTTTTAATGATAAGATCTACATCGTGTCCATGGGCATGAACACAAAGTTCAAGGTCGACTCCCACTTCTCCAATGCATAACCTTTCATTCATTTCTTGCATTCGATGAAGTTGTATGGTAGAAAATTATCTGGTAAAATACCAGAAGGGTATGGCTTGTGAAAACCTTCGGGTTCATACGGTTTTTAGGGAAGGTATAGGTTCAATCCATCGGGGCATCTTAGAAACATATACCTCAAACTTCAAGAGTAAAATCACCAGCTCAAAAGTAGAGTATGGTTATCAAGCAGAGGATACAAATTACCAAAGGAATTATATATCCATGGAAATGATCACAAGGTTATTGAATATGAAGGACACTGTCGGATAATAACCCAACAAGGGGTCTTGTAGTCTACAACGGAGCTGATGCGAGTATCAGTACTCTATCAGAGGAAGAAGGAATGAAAGGGCATCGGACTATAAAAACAACTGAGTAATTCAAAGTTCAAATGCAAAAGAATTATGATTTCCAAATCAGGGGATCAGAAGCAACACTCTGATCAAGGATGGATAAGTTGAGTAGGCTTAGGGGTACAATCGATGGCAAATTGATTGGTCGAGATCCAGCTCACGTTTAAAATGACGCCTGAGCCGGAAGGATGAATTCTAGGATCTGATTGAGGATTGCGAGCATTCGCAACAAATTGAATCAACGGACTCAAAATGATAATGACAAGAGATGCCAATAAGATTATAGACTTATGGGATTAACCATAATGCAAGCAAGTAAGAATTTCAAGAGCAATAGGCTACTCCGGATTTCGGAAGTTCAAATAGTATTTTGAAGACTTTTGTGAAATACATGAATCAACTGGGGATGAGCAAATATCCGGTGAGTGCTAGAAATTATCCATAGTGGTATTCATGTGGCAAAGAACAGCAAGGCAGTAAGCTCAAAGGATTCTCGGAACAACAGAGAGAATTTCGGGGTATCTTGTAATAACAAGATCAACTGGGAAATATTGTATGAATGGCGAGCATACGTGGTTATCCATAGGAGTTTATCGATGAAAGGGAATTGCAAAAGCGATGAACACAAGTTCTTGGGTTATCAGCGGAGAGTATCTTCAGGGTCTTCACGTGTAGCAGACGATCATCAGTAATAAGGGGCTCTCCGGGTGAAAGTGATAACGAGATCCTAATGTTAGATTTAGCAAAATTCACTTAACCCGAATAGAAGAGAGATCAGAGTCCTAGAGTATAGACAAGGAGTAAAAGATCCTAATACCACCCAATGGCGACGTGGGCCCGTAAGCCACACAGCCATGTTAGTAAAAGTTTTTCAATGACTAGACTCGACTTCGGCCAAGGAGTTGGAAAGGGGGATTCCTACAGGCAGTTGGCTCTGATACCAACTTGTGACGCCCCCGATTCAATCGTACACTAATCATACACGCAAATGTGTACGATCAAGATCGAGGACTCACGGGAAGATATCACAACACAACTCTAGACACAAATTAAAATACAACAAGCTTTAAATTACAAGCCAGGGGCCTCGAAGGCTCGAATACATAAGCTCGAAAACACAAGAGTCAGCGGAAGCAATAATATCCGAGTACACACATAAGTTAAACAATATTGCCTTACGAAGGCTAGCACAAAAGTAGCAACGATCGAAAAGGCAAGGCCTCCTGCCTGGGACCTCCTAACTACTCCTCGAAGCCGAACTCCACATAGAATCATCCTCGGGATCTCTAGCTCCTGGACTCCAGCATCTGGTTGCAACAACCAGGTATAGAAAGGGGAAAAGAGGGAGAAAAGCAACCGTGAGTACTCATCCAAAGTACTCGCAAGCAAGGAGCTACACTACATATGCATGGGTATATGTGTAAAGGGCCATATCAGTGGACTGAACTGCAGAATGCCAGAATAAGAGGGGGATAGCTAATCCTGTCGAAGACTACGCTTCTGGCCACCTCCATCTTGCAGCATGTAGAAGAGAGTAGATGGTAAGTTCACCAAGTAGCATCACATAGCATAATCCTACCCAGCGATCCCCTCCTCGTCGCCCTGTTAGAGACCGATCACCGGGTTGTATCTGGCACTTGGAAGGGTGTGTTTTATTAAGTATCCGGTTCTAGTTGTCATAAGGTCAAGGTACAACTCCGGGTCGTCCTTTTATCGAGGGACACTGCTATTCGAATAGATAAAATTCCCTGCAGGGGTGCACCACATAACCCAACACGCTCGATCCCATTTGGCCGGACACACTTTCCTGGGTCATGCCCGGCCTCGGAAGATCAACACGTCGCAGCCCCACCTAGGCTCAACAGAGAGGTCAGCACGCCGGTCTAAACCCTATGCGCGCAGGGGTCTGGGCCCATCGCCCATTGCACACCTGCATGTTGCATACGCGGCCGGAAGCAGACCTAGCCCCCTTAATACAAGCGCGAGCTTACGGTCCAATGCGGCGCGCGCCACTCAGTCGCTGACGTCAAGAAGAGCTTCGGCTGATACCACGACGCCGAGTGCCCATAACTGTTCCCGCGTAGTTGGTTAGTGCGTATAGACCAAATGGCCAGACTCAGATCAAATACCAAGATCTCGTTAAGCGTGTTAAGTATTCGCGAACGCCGACCAGGGCCAGGCCCACCTCTCTCCTAGGAGGTCTCAACCTGCCCTGTCGCTCCGCCACAAAGTAACAGTCGGAGGCCATCAGGAACCCAGGCCCACCTCTACCGGGATGGAGCCACCTGTCCTTTCAGCCCCCTCATCAGAATCACTTGCGGGTACTCAACGAGCCGACCCGACTTTAGTCACCACATGTGTCATGTATATAAAGTATATAGTATATACCCGTGATCACCTTCCGAAGTGATCACGACCCAGTAGTATAGCATGGCAGACGGACAAGAGTGTAGGGCCACTGATGGAACACTAGCATCCTATACTAAGCAGTAGGATAGCAGGTAAGGGTAACAACTGTAGCAACAATGACAGGCTATGCAACATAATAGGATTAACCGAAATCAGTAACATGCTACACTACTCTAATGCAAGCAGTATAGAGAAGAATAGGCGATATCTGGTGATCAAAGGGGGGGCTTGCCTGGTTGCTCTGGCAAGAAGGAAGGGTCGTCAACACCGTAGTCGAACTGGGGGTCGCCGGCAGTCTCGGGGTCTATCGGAAAGAAGTAACGGAGGGGGAACACAATAAATAACAAAGCAATCAAGCATCATAAAGTGCAACATGGCATTACGAGGTGCTAGAGGTGACCTAACGTAGTAGTAGGTGCTATTGGCGAAGGGGGAAACATCCGGGAAAGTATTCCCGGTGTTTGACGTTTTCGAACAGATGAACCGGAGGGGAAAAAGGTTGCGTGTTTGCTATGCTAGGGATGTGTGGCGGATGAACGGGCTATGTATTCGGATTCGTCTCGTCGTTCTGAGCGACTTTCATGTACAAAGTTTTTTCATCCGAGTTACGGATTAAAAGATATAATTTTCAAAAGAATTTATTAATTTGTGGAATTTAATTAATTATTTAATTTAATTCGAAATTGGATTTATGACATCAGCATGATGTCATGCTGACGTCAACAGTCAACAGGGGTTGACTGGTCAACCTGACCAGGGGTCCCACTGGTCAGTGACACATATTAGTTAAACATATTAATTAACCTAATCAGGATTAATTAGGAGTGGGCCCCACTGTCATTGACTGATTAATTAATTAACTAACAGTTTAATTAGTTTAGTTATTTGATTAATTAGACATAATTAACTAAGTTAATTAATTTACTTAATTAATTAATTAATATTTTTACTTATTATTATTATTTAAATTCTTTTTTTTGTTATTAAACGTTCTGGAGTGTGGGCCCCCATGTCATAGGCACAGAGGCCATAGCGGGCGCGGGGCGTGCGGGCGCCAGCCCGAACGGGCGCGGTTGGGGAGCGGCGGCCACGATGGGGCGGACGGGCCTCTGGCGAGTCACCGAAGAGGCGGCGGCTGGCGTTGGGATGAAGGGCAGCGGCCCCGTGGGCATCGACGGCCGTGGCCGCAGCCGGAGCAGGGTGGCGCGGGTAGTGGAGGGGGCCGCCGTGGCAGACGACGCATGGCCACGGAGCAGCAGTAGCTACAGGCAGTGGTGGCGAGGCGAGTGAGGTCAGGGGCGGGGCGTCCAGGCGGTGGTGGACGAGGGCGCGGGGGATCGCGGCCACGCACGCGCTGGGCGCGGCGGGGGGGAACGGCGCCGACGACAGAAAGGGGAAGGGAGGAACCGGGGCTCACTGCGGGATGCAGGGATCGGGGCAGTGGGGCGCGGGGAGGAGACGGAGACGACGGCGACGTGGTGACGAGGTGCAGGCCGAGGAGGAGGAGGAGGCAGACTGGCGAGGACGCCTCCGGCGACGGTGACGGGGAGCGCCGGCGTCGGAGAGGACCGCGACGATGGCGTCAGACGATGTAGCTTCGGCGACGGCGGGCGCGGTCGATCCGGGCGGCGAGGTGGTTCTCCTTGCGACGGCGGTTGACGAGGTGACGGTGAAAGGTCGCGGCAACGGGGTCGGGGAGCCGTTTCCCTCGATCCAGATCGGGGGGCAGAGGAGGAGTGGGACGAGGGAGAGGGAGAGGGAGTGGGGGCGAGTGGGAGCAGTGGGGGGGTTAGGGTTTCGGGCGAGAGAGGATAAGGGAGTGGGGGTGGCCGATTGGGCCTGGTGAGCCGGCCGTGCGGCCTGGAGGCCTGCTGGGCCGTGGCCCAGTGGGGGGGTCTTTTCCTTTCTTTCTTTTTTTTCCTTTTCTTCTTTTTATTTTTATTTTTCGGTTCTGTTTTATTTTAGATACACATTGTCTTTAGCTTAGAAAAAAAGGTAACACTCCTAAATTGATGATTGAGAACCACCCACTGCCATAAATGTTTTACCCTGAAATAAATTAGTTTAGAATTTTATTAATCGAAAAAGGTATTCACTTAATTGTTTTGCTGCAGTTCTAATCACTTTAGAGTAATTAATTATTTTATAAAAATGTTGTTTCTCCACCATAATTACCTATGCATTATTTGACACAACCCAAACAATTTAGTTTTAATATTTGAAAACTTTTGTTGTTTTGCCTATTTTTTGAATTTGAATTTCGAATCAGTTCTGAACTAACGCGAGATTAACAACAGTAACCGTGGTGACGTGGCATCGTTAACGTGGGATTACTGTAGCCTAATTATCCGGGCGTCACATTGTGCCATTCCGTTTATGCTTGCATGTCCATTTCCATTTCCATATCCATTTGCCAATATGCTTGCATGCAATTCATTTGTAGGCATTCCAAGCTTTGGAGGCATTCAAGGTCCAACACGATGGAAAGTCCTTCAACCTCTCCCATTTTGGAGGGTCATCAAAGACGAGGGGAAGTTCAAGACGCAATATGTCGCCCTCATGTCACGTGGGGGGAAGAAGGCCATGGAGGAGGTTGGGGATGGCGAGAAGCCACGGCCACGGGGGAAGACCAACTCCAAGAAGGAGGACAAGTGGGATGCGCCATCGAACGCCTTGATCGCAACCGTGAAGGACATGATGACCAAGAAGGACTCAAGGGAGGAGAAGCGCCGGCAAGATAAGGAAGAACAAATGAACGCCTTCATGAAGACCCAAAGGAGGAGGCTTGAGATGGAGGCGGAGAAGCAAACGAGGATGCTTGAGATGGAGGCCGAGAAGCAAGCCAAGATGCTAGAGATCGAGGCCGCCAATGCCAAGACCAAGGCGAAAAGAAGTGGCTCTCGCTAGCATGATGACGGGGGTGGAGATCATGAAAGTGGATCTCAACATCGTGTCGCCAAGGAAGAGGCCGTAGTTCGAGAAGATGCAGGCCGACATGCTCAAGTTCGACGACGAGTGACCTATGGCGGCGAGCGCCATCCTTCTTTTATGCCGGCTAGTGTGCTGGCATGACCACGGCCGTGATGGCGTGGTCGAACTCCCGCCCCTTTTTTGTGTGCTGGCAAGTGCGCCAGCCGAACTGTGTGGTGTTTTTTGAAGCTGGCATTTGTATGCTAGCGCTGGCATGGTGCCGACATGAACTTCGGGCGACTTGGCCGCTGGCATGAACTATGGCCGCGGGCCTTTTTAAAAATTTGCGTGCAGACATAAAATGGCTCGGCGCGTTGGGCGCACTACTGACTCAAATCTCAAACGGGGCGGACGCCGAGCAAGCGGCCGACCCAAACGGACAAAAAGCGGACAACAGCGTCGTCCGTTTGGATCGCGTTGGAGTTGCCCTTAGAGCAACTCTAGCAGACCCCGCAAAACGCCCCGGCCCGCAAAATAACCGCCAAATTGCGGGTCGGGGCCAGAAAATCTGCACGATCAGACCCCACATCCCGCCCCGGCCCGCAAATTTTTTTGCGGGGCGCGGCAAATCTTCTCCCCCAACCTCTATCTTCACGGGCTGGGAGGCCGACCCGAGCTCAACCCCTATCCCGCGCGAGATTTGGCGGGAGGGACATTTCCGCGCGCCCTTCCCGCTTCCCGCACCCTCCGCCACCATTGCTTCCCCTCCGCAAGCTCTGGCTGCTCCTCCCCGGACGTCCCTCGCCGCAATGGACGACCCCATGCTGTCCCCCGTCATCGTCGAGGTCGCGCACGCCCCTTTCCCTCGGGCGGATCTCGTCGCCGGCCATGTTGGCCCCGCCGCCATCGCCCAAGCCCACGTCGCGCCTTCCCGCAAGCGGCAGGGCAACGTGATCGTGCAGGGCGGGAATCCGGCTGCCCCCGCCGCGATGGCCCGCGCTCCGGGCGCCAACGCAGCAATGCGATCCCGGCCGGCGGCGGAGAAGGCCGGCAAGGCCGTGGGCGCAAAGCGGAGGAAGGTTCCGGCTTCAAAGAAGCCACCTTCTTCAACCTCTCACTCCATCCCCCCACAAGGAGGTGCTCCGGCGATGCCGTTCAATGGTGCCGCTCCCCCCGCGAGCGAGGTGTTCAACGAAATGGCCGGAAGGTATATCTCTTCGGTCTTGGCGATTCCCTTTCATTTTTCGCCATTATTCTCGATAGCTCGTGACTTGTTATCGTTCGCTATAGCGGTGGTTCGAACAATGCAACAACCGAGTTCGTGAACTTGTTGGACACGAACGCGGTTGACATTGAGCAAGCCCCTTTCGAACCATTCGACTACAATGAAACGGAGGGCGGCGCCGATGATCATGGTTGTGCGGACGAATTGGAGGAGATCGAAGCGGAAGCGTTTGAGCAATCACAAGCAAAAACTGAGAAAAGCCAAAGATCGAAGAACTACACGATCTTGGAAGATCAAGCTTTGATCAAAGCATGGAGTGCGGTGTCTCTTGATGCATGCACGGGTACTTCTCAAACCACCAAGAGATATTGGCAAAGGATCGAAGATCAATACTTCCGCATTATGAAAAACTATCCCAATAGGACTCCACGCACATTTCGGTCGCTTCAAGGTCGTTGCGAGAATATCAAACCTATGTGCAGCCGTTGGGCAGCTTGCTTGGAGCAAGTACGCAATGCACCTCCAAGTGGCACCGTGGAGTCCGACTATGTGAGTTTGTTTTGCCTTTGTTCAAGTTGTGCATCATCATAATGTATCAAGACAAATGATTGCATCACTTTTTTCACATTGTGTAGGACAAGATTGCTCAACATAGATACAAGGACATGGAAGCTTCGGAATGCAGATTCTTTAAATTAGAGCATTGTTGGGAGTTGCTCCAAAAGTGCGAAAAGTGGAAGTTGATCGACAAGGAATCCCCACCAAAGAGAGGCTCACTTACAAACATGGATGAAGATGAGGATGGCCCAAGAAATTTGCACAAGCCCGATGGCGACAAGAAGACTAAAGAGAAGATGAAAAGAGAGCAAGAAGCATCGAGCTTGAGGGAGAAGATTGATGCCATGGTGCAATCAAACGAGTTGATGTTGTTGAAGTCGTTGGAGATCAAGAAAGAGTTGGCCGAGAAGAAGGCCAAAGAGAAGTAAGAAAAATGGCAAATGCTCAAGGAAGAGGGGCTCCGCAAAGCTGCCATTGAGGAGAGAAAAGCACGCGCCTCTGAAAACAAATCGATGTCATTGTTGCTCGCCGAAGAGAACAAGATCATGTCAATGAACCGCAATGACATGGACGACGTCACCAAAACATGGCATGATATGGCAAGGAGAGAGATCTTGAAGAGGAGAATCGTTGCCTTGGCCGGTCCGTGTTCTAGTTCCGGTGATGTTTTCTCTGCACCATATGGTGTCAATGTGGATGATTTCGATGCGGGAGTTGGAACAAGCGACGGAGGTGGCTACGGTGGCGCCGATGAACTTCAAGATGGACTCCATGGCGCGGAGTGAAGATCGACCCCCAAGATGATGCCGGACATGGGCGCAAACCTTTGCATGCCCTCTTTTGCGTAATGAACTTCGCTTTTATTTACCCGCAAACTGTTTATGTCATTTGAATTTGAACTTGTTGGTGAAATCCTATGTCAAATTCTAGATTTACAGTTTTTCTGTTTGAGGGTCGTTGCGCTGGTGCCTGAGCAGAACCCGCATAGCCGACCCGTAAAAAAGCATATTCCGCGAATATTTTTTTTACGGATTCGTTTGTGGGTCTGCATCTGTGCCGGCCCGCAAAAGCGATTTTGCGCGAACTGCAAACGCGTTTTGCGGGCCAGCGGAATGCGGGGTCTGCTAGAGTTGCTCTTACTTACATAAAGTTGTTTTTATTTTCATAGATTTTTTAATACTAGTAATTTGGTCTCCACGCCGGCCAGCAGCTGTATCTCCTCGTCGGTATCGACGCCGTAGGGGGCACGTCTCTGCAGTCCACACCTCACATACTTTGACGAGCTCGTCGTCTCGCTCGCTCGCGGACAGTCGTCAGCCGCGACAAGGACGCCAACCCACCCTGCCATCCGTCATCCACTCCGCCCGTCCCTCCCACCCCCACCAACCAAAACCCACAACCGCCGAGGTCGTTGCGCCTCCCCTCCCCCCGAGCGCCTCCGCCCCCGCCCCCGCCCGCCCCCCTCCCCCTCGCCACCCGACGACGCGGCGACGGAGGGCTCGATGTCGTTCCACTACCCGGACCACGGGCTCGCGATGGACGCGGCGGCGGCCGCCGCGGCCGCTGCCTCGTCGCCAAACCCTAGCTTCTCCCCCGGCGGCGGCGGCGGGGAGAGGGAGAAGGCGGCCATCGCGGCCCACCCGCTGTACGAGCGGCTCCTGGAGGCCCACGTCGCCTGCCTCCGCGTCGCCACCCCCGTCGACCAGCTCCCCCGCATCGACGCGCAGATCGCGGCCCGCCCGCCCCCGCTCGCCGCCGCCGCCGCCGCGGGCGGGCCCTCCGGAGGCGAGGAGCTCGACCTCTTCATGGTATCTATGGCCTTCACGCCGCTGCCTATTTTTTTCCTGCGTTGCCACTGGGTGCCGTACATGTCTTCTATATATGCTTCGTGTGAACAATTGGAATTCGGAATAGAGAGAAATTGGGATAAAATTTGTGTAGGTTTTGATTAGGGCTAGTGATGGATTTGTGATGTGCTCCTTATGGTGAATTGGAGGGTCGATCTGACTAGTGGTTGCTGGTTATTTTAACAACACTACCAAATAGCCTTATGGATTTGTTTGTATGAATGAGACATGAAACCAAAGCAGATACAGCATATATCTTAGACTAAGGTTCATCGATATAGTGGCACCATATACTTGTTGAAGCAGTTAAGATACGCCATGGGTCATTGGTGGGCCTTTTTGTGGTATTAACAGCTTATTTGGCACACCTGAAATGTCATACTAGTTTACCTGCTCGCCTGTATGAATTGCCCATTTCTGTCTTTACTTCGGTCTTCTTTTGTAGTGCCCTTACGGCTACTGATCATCTAAAATGCTTGTATGTCGCATAACTAGAATTTCCTTTACTTTTCTGAAACTTGTATATCTTCTAAGAAATGAATATGTTGCTTACATCTAGCATAATGTTTTTTTCTGTGTACAATCCTTCTTATGGTTTCTAATTATCCTTCATTGGCTTGCAGACACATTATGTATTGCTTCTCTGTTCATTTAAAGAACAACTCCAGCAGCATGTACGTGTTCATGCAATGGAAGCAGTGATGGGTTGTTGGGAGCTTGAACAATCCTTACAAAGTCTAACAGGTAAATGAAAGCTTTTATCTGTGTATATTGCTTGAGCAGAGTAGCAGAAATTCTCCAGTATATAGTATGTAGTTATTTATAATGTGGAAACCAAAAAGCGTGGTGGCTAGTGAAAAGTGGAAGAAAAATGGATATCAGGCGGATAACATAATTAAAATTTAAAAAGGTTTCACACTGTAAACTTTGAGCGATAGGATTAACTGATTTAAGGAATTTCCAACTATCATAGGCCTACCTTTGATGCTTATGAGCTTCCGTTGTATGTTATTATACTTATATTCCTTACGATCCAAGAAAGGACCGGGTTCCACTATCGTACCAATAAAGGTGCACTGATCCAGTGCAAAAACAGAAAACAAAAGCAGTTCAGCTACCGCCCTAACACTAGCAGCACTAGAGGTTCGATCTAGATTTACAGCCAGAGAGGCATACAGCACCAAGGGCTGCAAAAGCGTCACTCCAGCCAACACCGCGTACAAAAGATGCCTAACACCTAAGCCAACCAGCAACTTTCAGGATCATGAACAGCAAGAGCGAGCATCCATCAAAACACTCTCGGTCATCAAGTGCACCGTGAGAAGGATCAACAGTTGGACCATCTCCTTCAGCAGGCCCAGGATGAGTAATATGCAGGGTTTCACCTCCAGCTTCATGCGCACCATCATCATGCAGGGCAGGCGCTTCAAGTTGCAGTGCCACTGCCCCCATTTCCAGGGCTGCTCGATCATCGGCATTTTGAAGACCTGCCCAATACAACAGGAAATATCACAACTGCACGAGTAGCAAATTATTTCCGCAGGTGATCTAATTAATTTTTTTATTTTAAAACAAGCTCAGCATCTAAGCTGCACATATCCCAGCATAATGCTGCAAGGCCAACAATCTGGACCTTCTGATTGGCAGGAAGATTCCTGGGTATCCACCAAAAATACTTTGAGAAACACCAGGCCTGCCCCTACATCAATCCATCTGCTCCAAACACCACATGTATTTAGCAGCAGGCCAGCCAAAGTACAAGCGGTGAATGCTCTATGTTGAGGACAAAAGCCACGCAGAGGGTTCCTGCCCATGGCCTTTTTACCATGTTGTCCTTGGTTACTATGGGATTATGCCAGATCAGCCAGAACCAAATTTTAATCTTTTCTGGAATTTTGGCTTTTCAAAGATGCTTAATGATCAATCAGGACCATAATCTGATATGTGCGTATAAACAGTGAACTTGCCAGCTTGGCCCTAGGGATGCAAGCGGACGGCATCCGCATGTCCGCGACCGTCTGCGGACAGAAAGTTTGCACTAACACGGTTATTGAAGTAATGAAGATTAGTGCAATTTTTGCTTCACGGACGCCGTCCGCTCGCATCCATGTCCAGCAGGGTACAAATGCGTTTTTGTTCAGAGCCACCCTGAGCTCAGTTCGCAGTACTGCAGCCTGTCCTTGCAAATCTCCCCCCAACCATCTCCTAAAGTTACATTGCCACCCTCTATCTGCCCTTTGCCTGACACTGCACCCAAGATCATTACTGACTGCAAACAGGTCAGGATTGTTTTGGCTCAGAAGCCTAGAGCTGCGCCAAGTATATCTTCCCGGAAGCCAGTCTGCCTTTTATATTTTCATAACTCCGCTAAGCAGATACCAAGATATGACGTTTACCAAATCAGCCCAACATGCTGTATCAGCAGCACTTCTAGCAACCTGTCAAATCCTAGATTGTATTTTTTTAATTCTTTCTCATAATCTCTTGCCACATCCCTTCACTTTTCGCTAAATTCCACCTCCACCTACACAACAGGGTGATATTGAATTCATCAGATGTGGTACTGGCCCAACAAATAAATCATTTTGCTGTGCCAGCTGAACTTTATGCAGGCAACTTGCAGCAAAATTAAAGAGAAAAAGAGACCCCTTCCCCCCCTCCCCGCCTCACCTCTTTACAACTGCCAAAATAACATTAAGTTTGACACTCAAAAGTACCATTCATGACCACAGATCTGACCATATGGTATTATACTTACGCCGTGCATTTCAAATTATAAAACGCCTTGGAATTTGCAGAGGAATTACTAGTGAATCGGCCCTTGTAATTAAGGGGAAGGAAAGGTTGATAAATGAGGGAAACAACGAAAACAGCAGTAAATTAACATGAACATCTTATTATTGTAAAAATAGGCAGGATAATCTTTGTCCTTACAATTACAATATAAATGCTTTGTCCTTACAGTACAAAATATAAAGGGAGTATCTTCTTAGGTATACTAGCTAGTGCACATGTGGAAGCCACATTACTTAATTTACTGAAGTTATTTATGAAATCAAGACCCATTCATGAAATAGATATCAACAGTTAGTCTGGATTTGTTTAACATGCATTAAGTATCGAGCATATTTGGGTGGGAACTTTTAATCTGTTGTGATGAATGAATGATTAGGATGCTCCGGTCTGCCTGCCAAAGTCTTTTTTTCCCCATAGCTTAAATTTGACCTATGCTTGTACGTTTTTCGGCTTTCCGTTTTGTGTGCTTTTGTGGGCCACAGATGCCATAATTTTATGGTCATGTTCGAGGCTTCAGCAACAATTTTTATCAATCACAGCTTCAGCCACAGGGCAGACTATTGTATATAAAATACTGACAAGGAATTCACTTTGCATACCTTAATTTTTCGCTTTGGAACTTAATCTGCACATTTCTTAAGATGGTTTAGTCTTTCAGATGTTTCTATGTTTTACTATTAGAACACATGTTTTTTGAGGATAACCTAAAGAAAGTGTTGATTATCAGAAATAGAATAAATGGAAAACTGAGTTGTGCTTCTGTGGATTGATCCTGCAGGGGCATCTCCTGGTGAAGGCACTGGGGCGACTATGTCTGATGATGAAGATAACCAAGTGGATAGTGAGACCAACATGTTTGATGGAAGCGATGGATCAGATGGTATGGGCTTTGGTCCCCTGATATTGACTGAGGGTGAACGGTCTTTGATTGAACGTGTTCGACATGAGCTGAAGAGTGAGCTTAAACAGGTAATAACATTGCAGCCTACAAAGTGCTTCATTGCATCATTCATGGCTGAAGAGTGACCAACATGTTTGACGGAAACATTCATTGACTAACAAAAACTTCCTACCTCTAGGGGTACAAAGAAAAGCTGGTTGATATCAGGGAGGAGATCATGCGCAAGAGGAGAGCTGGTAAACTTCCCGGGGATACTGCAGCTACATTGAAAGCCTGGTGGCAAGCTCATTCCAAGTGGCCGTACCCTACCGTACGTGACACTACCATTTCCAAGCTTCATCTTGCTATTGGTTTCTGTCCATGACGAACAATTCCTGCCTGACCCATCCAGGAAGACGACAAGGCTCGCCTGGTGCAGGAGACGGGGTTACAACTGAAGCAGATTAACAATTGGTTCATCAACCAACGCAAAAGGAACTGGCACAGCAGCAACACAGCTTCCTCTAGCGAAAAGACCAAGAAGAAAAGGTAGCATACGGGAAAAGTCGTATTTTTCCTTATCCTTGACAACCTTGCACATTCTTGTTTATGGCTTCCCTTTATGCATGTAAAAAAAGAAACGTTACAGGTAATGACGGCACGGAGCAATCGTGGTAGACCGGGTCCCAGATGAAACAAACTAGATGTAAACTATACTTTTATCATGAAGATTGCTGCAGTATATCCTCTCCCTCTCTCTCCTCTTTCTTTCTGGTGGGGCAACTAGATACGAAGACGACCCGTTCGCAAGCAAGTTCAAAGGCAAAGAAGGTATCAATAATAGTTGACCAAAGGTGGTAGCGACTCCGGACGTACAGTGTGAGTGTTTTGCTAATGTAATTTGTGTAAGCCTGTGTTGTATAACCGAGGAACGGAAGGGAGCATTGTGCTGGTGTATGTACTTGTATATTCGATTCATCTTGTAACATTATGTTAGACAAACACGGATGGGGTGTTCTGTTGGTGTGATGTACGGTGTGGCATGGTCTGGAACGAAACCGTTTTGTTTGGGATGTATTGGAAGTGTGGAAGGCTAAGTTATGCAGTAGTATTTGTAAGCTCATATATACGGATGATAACTTGCACGACTAAGTTATGCAGTAGTATTTGTAAGCTCATATATACGGATGATAACTTGCATATGTACCTGCGAATGTGTTGGCTCTGCTCAGTGGTTCATACGTTCTGCCTTAAGGTGATATACGTGTAAATAAGAGTCATATATGTTAATATGTACTCCCTTCGTTCCAAAATAGATGACTCAACTTTGTACTAAAGTTAGTACAAAGTTGGGTCATCAATTTTGGAACGAAGGGAGTACTAGTTTTGTAGATTGAGTTGTCTTGTTTTGATTAACCAAACTGAATATGTAGCCACTGGTTAAAACAATATGTTTGTGTTTGGATTGTCAAACGGAGCACTTTCCTGGGTTCTGGGAGGCAGCAGATACGGCCAGACAAGCTACAACGCAAGCTAAAACTGCAATCTCTGTTTAAAGAACTTGCCATTAAAAACCTTTGCAAATGCCATGCTCTCAGGGCAGGTTTGCTGGCTTGTTTTTTTTTTTTTTACAAAGAATGTATTAATATCACTGAGATATCGATTACACCCAGTTTCTACGACAACGCAATGTAAGGCATTAGAAATGCACACAGGCCAAAAACAAAAAGTGAAGAAAAAAAATAGAAGACCCTGCTACAGTGATCAATTCCTTGTAACAGCAGCACAAACCACCATCAAGACAACACCCGAAGTTTAAATTCTCCACAAACGACGTCACAAAAAGAAAACAGTGCACAAGCGCCGTCGTCGTCCGATCATAGATCTTAGGTTTTCATCTTGGAGAAATCCGCGCTCTTAAACAACAATGCCTTCAACAAGACCACTGCAGGCACAACCAATTGAGGCCAGACCTTGGGTTTTCACCTTGAAAGCAAAGACACTGTGCTCCTCCTGTGCCGCCGCCTCCACTTACCGATGTCGCTGCTACTAGTCACGAAACACCACACAAAGTCTTCATCGCCAGCAAGACTCGGTCCATCGTTACTAGGCCTCAGACCTTAGCCACCATGACCTTCTCCGCTACTGTTTTCACCATAAAAATCGAAATACAGACATGTCCCATAATGTCAACATACAACAAAACTTCACGTCACACCTTCTTGAAACCACACGGGATGAAATAGGGATGCACATGACCGAATCCCTCTGATCCAGCAAGCTAGAGACGTCAAGCAAAACGCCTTCTTGACGCTAGAAGAACTCTAGGACCGTCTCCATTATTGAAGCAATACCAACAGGCCCCCACACCGCAGGTTAGAACAGCAGAGGAGAAAGCAACAGCGATACCGTATGCACGGACGCGCCACTCACCCCTGCCTCGTCGCTCCGGCTCACGCCAGGGCATGACCTGAAAGGCCACGGGAACCAGCGCCATGATCTCCTGGCGGCAACCGAAAAGCAGCGGCGAGCGCACCCCCGCCGCCAGATCGTCGCCACGGGAACCTCCTGCGACGAACCTCAGCTCGGGATCCCGTGATCCATCGCTCCTAGGCGCCGCCAGAACGATCCGCCTCCAGACCCATCATCCCCGGCGGAGGGAACGCCATCACCGCCACAAGGTTTGCTGGCTATTGCCAGTTCTAAATGTTAGAAGGAAGAGAGATGGATTGTTGCGGGATATGATGGATGTATTATTGAGCCTCGAGGGCGAGTATATATTGAGTACAAGACTTGGAGGGCAAGACGCCTCTCCTGGAGATAAGGTAGGAGATGGATTACAAATCCTAGACTACCAAATACATGTATCCCAAATATATCTCTAACACCCCCCGGCAGTCGTAGCTGTAGCGTTGCGAACAACAGGAGCATCGCGGACGGTCAGACTGGAGAGAGTAGCAGCCGACGGGCTGACATCACCCCGCAGTCGTAGCGGGAGCGTCGTGGACGGTGTCGCGTCGCGGACGCGTTGACTGTAGAGGAAGCCGACGAGTTGCTCAAGCGGATGATAGCCCTTTGTGCCGTTGTCGAGGTAGCCGAGAGCGTGGGTGGTGTAGCCGTGTCGAGGTAGCCGTGCAAATAATGCCATGGTCGATGTCGAGTCGGGGTGGCCGGTGTCGAGGAAGTCGCCGTGGAGCCGCGAGCGCAAGGAGGCGCCGTGTTAGTTATAGGCGCAGCGGTACCGAAGTAGTGGTGCACCGGGAAGAAGACGGTGTTGACGAAGCGTCGCGCCGGGTTTGCCAAACCCGGGGACACGTCGTAGATGAAGGCACGCGTCGGTGTTGCTAGCACCGGGCATGCGTAGACGGACGGAGACGAAGTTGACGAAGCGCCGACCAGGCTTGCCAGGCCCGGGGACACGTCGTGGATGAAGGCACGCATCGGTGTTGCCAGCACCGGGCATGCGTAGACGAGGGACCTGCACGAGCTTGAAAGCACAAGTGCTCCCTAGGTGGTTTTGGTAATTAATGTCAACATATCTCTTGTTGGACTAATGTTTCTACCTAGTATGTTTCAGATAAGTTCAACAATGGAGTGGCATGGACTAGAGGATGTGGAACCCCTTCAAAGTGATAAAGACAAAGGATTGGCTCAAGCTCAAAGCTCAGGACTCTACATTTTCTATTTTAGTGATCCAAGATCACATTGAGTCCATAGGGAAGCCAATACTATTAAGAAGGGACGAGGTGTTGCTTAATGGCTTGCTTGATCAAAGTGCTTAGTGATATGCTCCAAAGCCCTCAACCACTTCCTCACTTTCAAATATGTCTCAAACCAAAAGTCAATCTCGGCCCCACCGATTCTTTCTATCCGGCGCCACCGAGTTCACTTGACATAGCCACTGCCACAAACCCTAGTCTTTTCGGTCTCACCGATAGGGATCTCGGTCTCACCGAGATGGGATTGCAAACTCTCTGTTGCCTATTGCAATAACCTCGGTCTCACCGAGATATGCGATCGGTCCCACCGAGTTCGCAATGCAAACTCTCTGTCACCCCTTCGTAACGTTTTGGTCTAACCGAGATGAGCGAATCGGTCCCACCGAGTTTGCCTGACCAACTCTCTGTTTGACTATTACCAAAATCGGTCCCACCGAGTTTGTGTAATCGGTCTCACCGAGATTACGTTATGCCCTAACCCTAATGATATCGGTCCCACCGAGTTGACATGTCGGTCCCACCGAAACACCTAACGGTCACATTATGAACCAATTCGGTCTGACCGAGTTCTCTGAATCGGTCCCACCGAGTTTGGTGATTTGTGTGTAACGGTTAAATTTTGTGTGGAGGCTATATATACCCCTCCACACACTCTTCATTCGTGGAGAGAGCCATCAGAACATGCCTACACTTCCAATACATATTTTCTGAGAGAGAACCACCTACACTTGTGTTGAGGTCAAGATATTCCATTCCAACCACATAAATCTTGATCTCTAGCCTTTCCCAAGTTGCTTTCCACTCAAATCTTTTTTCTACCAAATCCAATCCTATGAGAGAGAGTTGAGTGTTGGGGAGACTATCATTTGAAGCACAAGAGCAAGGAGTTCATCATCAACACACCATTTGTTACTTCTTGGAGAGTGGTGTCTACTAGATTGGCTAGGTGTCACATGGGAGCCTCCGACAAGATTGTGGAGTTGAACCAAGGAGTTTGTAAGGGCAAGGAGATCGCCTACTTCGTGAAGATCTACCCTAGTGAGGCAAGTCCTTCGTGGGTGACGGCCATGGTGGGATAGACAAGGTTGCTTCTTCGTGGACCCTTCGTGGGTGGAGCCCTCCGTGGACTCGCGCAACCGTTACCCTTCGTGGGTTGAAGTCTCCATCAACGTGGATGTACGATAGCACCACCTATCGGAACCACGGATAAAAAATCTCCGTGTCTTCAAATTGCGTTTGCACACTCCAATCCCTTCTCTTTACATTCTTGCAACTTGCATGCTTTACTTTCCGCTGCTCATATACTCTTTGTATGCTTGCATGCTTGCTTGATATGTATTGTGAATGTTCAAACTTGTGCTAATACTCCACTTCAACTTAAGAGATTAAAAACTGCAACTTTTCTTGATTAGAGTCTATTCACCACCCCATCTAGACACCTCTTCTCGATCCTTTCAGAGCTGTACGCCATGTCGGAGAAGTCGGAGGGGCCAGCAGAGAAGAACTTGACGACGATTGCGGCGTCCATCGGCGCGGGGCCGATGTCACCAACGGTGGTCGGAGTAGACGAAGTGGTCGGGGTAGATGACGGCGACGCTGCCGACGGGCTGGTGCTTGGACGAAGACGAAGGGGGTGGACGGATGGCGGCGGCTAGGAAGGTAGCGGCGGAGGCCAAAGAAGAGCGGCGGCAACGGCTAGGTTAGGAGTGCGGCGGCGGTGCTCGAAGTAGGCGAAGAACCCTTATAGCGTGAAGAAGACCGGTGCGGACGGTGGCGTTCCCGCGCCAAGGAAGACAGCGCGACGCATATCACGGGAGGTCGACACGCGGTGTCGGCGGAGCGGACCGCGGCGCTACTGCCCGAAGGGGCGACGCAGCGGCGGCAGGCGGTTCGAGGCGACGGCGGGGACCGCTGGCCGCGACGCTGCGGCCCGAAGGGGCGACGCAATGGCAGTTCGCGAGTCAGTGCAGCCGCGGGGACGGCCTCGGGGCGGCAGCGGGGACTGCGTATCGTGACACTACGGCCCGAAGGGGCGACGCAGCGGCAACGCACAAGTCGATGCAGCCACGAGGAGAACCACGGGGCGGCGGCGCGGCGGCCCGACGGGGCGACGCAGCGGCAGCCCGATGCTCGATCGATGGAGAGGCGCGCTGAACTCGGGGACGATCTTCACAGGATCCGCGGAGGCGCGCGTAACCGACGGGCCAGATCGGTCGCGCAGCGTAGATGAGGCGGATCGCGGCGGCGAGCGGGTGATCAAGCCAATCGCGCGCGAGGTCGGGGACGCCGCTCAGTGGAGGCGTGGTGGCGGCCGAGTCCGAGATGAAGCCAGCGACGACGGACGTCGTGCGGACAAGCTTGTCAGCACCGGCACCCGGGCTGCCAAAGCAACGCCGGCGCCCGGGCAGCGAGGCCCGAGCGACCAACGGAGCAGTGGCGCCCGAGTTGAGGCAGCCGACGAGCCTGACGCAGCCGTCCCGACGCAACCGAGGACGAGGCCGGCGAGGTAGACTGCCGGGCCGCCATGCAGACACGGCGGAGGCGGGTGATGTGGATCGATGGGCGGGCCGGCGCGCAAGCGACGGCTATGATTGGCCGTCGCATAGCGCGAGGCCGCCGGGTCGGGGCGATGCAGGTGTCCCGGTTGGACCAGGGCGATGACGGCCGGCGCAGGGCGACGAACGGACCGATACGCGGACGGCGGCTGGCCCTGACGGGCCGCCTCGGCGCACGTGGCCGCCGGGTCGGAGGAGAAGCCGGCTGGGCGCGTCGGGGTCGGAGTAGAGGCGCTCCAGGTCGACGGCAGCGGTGGGCGACGCAAACCGATCAAAAATAGATCGGAAAACCAAAAAAAAACCGCACGATCAAGATGACCGGTGGGAGAGAGAAAACCCCGGAGCAAGGCTCGGGGAAAAGACTCTCTAGGGCAGCCGGTCAACACGACCGGCGGACGAACCCTAGGTACGGGCGGCCCGGCCCCCGGCGGCGGTCATGGAGGCCGACCGCCCCGGGGGCGGCGCGCGGGTGCGGAAGCGGCGGCGGCTAGGGTTTAGGATCAACTTGCGATAGATACCATATTATATTAGAAGGGAGAGAGAGAGGGATTGTTGCGGGATATGATGGATATATTATTGAGCCTCGAGGGCGAGTATATATTAAGTACAAGATTTGAAGGACAAGACGCCTCTCCCTGAAGATAAGGTAGGAGACAGATTACAAATCCTAAACTATCAAATACATGTATCCCAGATATATCTCTAACACTAAATATTTTGCAGCGTCAAAACCGACCAAACTAGACCTCCAAGCACCAAGCTTCTTGCTGTTGACTCTGGTCCATTGCGAAGAAGCGAAGTAGAATCGTCGGATTCCTTGATTCTCCACCGTCAAAACCGACCAAACTAGACCTCCCAAGTACCAAGCTTCTTGTCGACTCTGGTCCATTGCGAAGAAGCGAAGTAGAATCGTCGGATTCCTCCATTCTGGCGTCCAGAGCAAGCGCAAGCGCATATACTCCTATTATCCTGTACTCCCTTCGTTTGAAATTCGAAATGAATGTATCTAGAACTAAAATACATGTAGATACATGTAGTAATCCCTATCATGACAGCAGAGACTAAAATACCGATTCTCATAATCTTGTCTAATGAACCTAGCCGGTCGGTACTTGTGGGTTTTAGAGCCCCCGGGACACACATTGTCCCTTTTCACTCATTGAAGCTTAATAAAGTGTGTTCCCTAAAAAAAAGTGTGTTGGCCTAAGAAAAAAAAACTAAACCTCTCGATTCACTGCAACCCCTAAGTAACAGCATTCTTTTTGTCGCAAAAAAAAGTAACAGCGTTCTTCCGTCTAAACTAAGAAATCATTAAGGTGAAAGAAAATGCAGGCCGTTATAAAACAGACAGAAGCATCACGACGTTTACAACCAAATCACATATATATCAAACACTATTCATGAAAAAAAAATACGACACTAACATTATTCATACTATTTTTCATTCATAAAAATCTTCCAAAACATCGCACACGACCACACATCACCACACGGACACGCCAACACCCCAACCGAGACGAGCTGCGTCGTACGAACGGCACCACTGCGAAGCGAATCCACCGTACGCTCCAACATTCACAGCGGCCGCCCTCCCGGTGAACCGGCGCGGATCGGCACGGCGCGGTGCCCTGCTCGCCGCCGGGGACCAGTTCGCGTCGTCGATCTGCACGCCGTGCCTGCTCCTCATCAGGCGGATGAGCGCGTCGGCGGCGCCCTGGGCCACGGCCCCGGCCACCCGCAGCACGGTCCTGCACCAAGGGTGGCACCGCAGGGGGACCGTGGCCTGCACGGTGCTCAGGTACCCGTCCGACAGCCACTGCGTCGCGTACGCCGCCGGCGAGCCGCCGACCTGCCGGAGGACCTCGGCCAGCATGAGGCGGCGCGGGATCTGGACCACGACGCCTGCTTGCCCTACACATTGAACCGGTCGGCTACTCGTCAAACAAACTAATACCATAATACAGTATTATATAAACTACTACTAGTAGGAAATGCAAGCAGACATTCTCTGTTGCACAGCGCACTGTATGTACGCACGGACGAACGGCGGGGAACGGAACGGCGTACCGATTTTCGCACGAGAATCCATCGATGACGACGCACAAAACCTCGCAGATCACCGGTGACGACGAATTAAAGGCTACGCAGACCTACGGGTGTAGGTGACACGACCTACTGCTTTACTCTCTCGCGCAAGCTAAGGAGTCCACGCAGAGTGCCAGGTTACTTATACAGATGGACCGAACCGACATATGTGAGTGGACAAATGGCGGCAGATAGCACACATGGACAACACGTACCATCACGCAGCTTCGCCTTGCCGCGTGCGAGCGACACGCAATAGGCAAACGTGTAAACTTCTGACCGACCCTACGACAGAATGGCCGGTTCGCCACGGCAAGGAACACGCAGCCAGAAGAAAAAAAAATTACGCATCGCCGACCATACATCAAAGTAGCTCACCAAGCGTCCAAGACTCCAAGCCCCGAAAGTGCTCTTCTGATCCCGGAGAGCTGGGATCCAAAAGGAAACGGCAGAAAACGAAAATCAGCCATTTCCTTTTAGCAGCAGTGCTACCTACTCTTTAAACCTTCGAGGCTGCATGGAGAGCTGGGAATAGAACCTCCGGTTGCTCCCTGGTTGAGCTGCATGTGGTCCTCGTATTGGCTCCCGGCCTGCGCGTTTCTGGCCATCGGATCAAGCTTGGAGCGATCATAGCCATTGGTTCAGACATACAAAAATCTCTAGCGCTTTTCCTATACATTCACTCATCACGTCCTGCGGCTCCATCTCCACTCTTTACATGGAGTTGCTCGGCTGACTGCGGGAGAGGATGTATAGCACGCAGGTCTCACGGCACGCAGTCCATCAGGCGTGTTTTTATTTTTGCTTCCGAATTACAAATTTTATATCTTTTGAACAAAAAGTTCAAACTAAGTTTTGTTTTCATATTGGTGTTTCTCGTGACGAGGGATTTCAAATAAGACCCGTTTAAAACACATTTTGATAAATTTTAAAAATAAATGTTAAGTTTCAACTCTTGAAACTTAGTACACACAAAGAATAAAATTATACTTTTTTTGCCTACGACCAAAAAAAAAATATCTATGAAACTTGATAAAAGCGAGTGAGAGATTCGTAAGTTTCGGATAAAAAACCATAAGTTTCAAGCTTACTGTGCCCTCGTGCGGTATACAACTACTTCGCAAATCGTGAGGCAATCAAGCGACCGAGCAGGTCTTGGCAGGTGCATGCCCCGGCACCTGCGTGCCCCTGCAAATTTGCCGGCCGACCGCGCTCCCTTCACTACCCTCCTTGATGTCCTATCTATCGCGTGTGCTTTCTCTCATGTCAAGGGATTTTCGCCGGGTCTTTAAAGCGGTTGGTACATAGATTTGTAGTTTAAAGAGCGCCACATCAAGTCAACGAAGACTATAGAAGGTCAAAGACACATGATGTTGTAGCGTGTGCTTTCTCTCATGTCAAGGGATTTTCGCCGGGTCTTTAAAGCGGTTGGTACATAGATTTGTAGTTTAAAGAGCGCCACATCAAGTCAACGAAGACTATAGAAGGTCAAAGACACATGATGTTGTAGCGTGTGCTTTCTCTCATGTCAAGGGATTTTCGCCGGGTCTTTAAAGCGGTTGGTACATAGATTTGTAGTTTAAAGAGCGCCACATCAAGTCAGCGAAGACTATAGAAGGTCAAAGACACATGATGTTGTAGGGTGGATACCCTAAGTGGAGATCTTTCACGAATTGAAGGGGAATTCCCCGAAGAACATGAAGAACGCAAAGAACATAAAGGGGAAATCACAAGAGGAACACTCAAGAATAAGTCCAATCACACATCCACTAGATCAACAAACACATGAGGTTCACAAGGTACAAGAACAATCAAATGGAAACAAGATACATGGTAAAGTTCATCCCAAACCCTATGAAGGAGATGAGGTCTTGATGATCTAGATAGATCCTTCCCACAAGGGGGTCTTGAGTCCCTAAGGACCTTCTCCAATGGAGGCCTTGAACTCCAATTGAGTCTTCTCTCTCTTAAGAGGAATCCCACAAGGGGAGATACATGAGCTAAGCTCTAATGTCTAGATCTATTCTTAGCTATCCCTAAATGGAGGAGGAGTATATATAGGTCCAAGGCATGAAGGGATAAGGAGGGACGAAATGAGGATACATGGGCAAAGCCCAACAGCCACACGCAGGAGGCCCCGTGCACACGGGGTAAATGGAGCCCGTGCGCACGGGGTGTCCAGCGACCTAACGCCTTAGCCCGTGCGCACGGGCTTGTACCATGGGCACGGGGTTCCCGTGTGCACGGGGTCTAGGGGCCCGTGCGCACGGGGTGTCCTGAAGCTTGCAGCATGTCTTCTCGTGGACTCCCGTCGGTGCAGGTGGAACCTCACATTCTCCTTGACGGTCCCTTCTTTGTTTCTAGGCTTCTCTCGTGGATGGTGTAAGCGCTCGCTTGTGGATGACCTCCTCCATGGCGCGTTCATCATTAGGCTCAAACCTATATGGGCACATGGTAGGACGGTCAAGTAGTATACCATCCTCAAGGGAACTAAGAGGACATGCATTAAGCATGGAATTCACCTTACTATGATAGAAGTAGGAGTTGGGCGTGTCTCTTAGCAATGGAACTCTTGACATGGTGATGTCCGTAGGATGCTCCCCATCTTCCCCCCCCCCCTTGGGAAAGATCCGTCCTCGGATCAAAAAGCAAATCACCATGGGAAAGAGATGATGTCGCCGTGTGAAAGTGGACGATCACCAAGCACTCATCATCTTGAAGCTCGAAATGAGCACTCTCTAATGTCGCACCATCTTGTGATTCCTTCAAAAGGAGCAAGGGCAACAAACACTTGGAAAAATAAATGTGGTTAGCGTTAGTGCAAAACCAAGCATTCAAGAGGTGATTCACCCAACAAGTGTCGTCATCAAGTATAGCATATGGTGTGACAAATGATTGTGTCAAGGCATGTAAGCACATAGATTGAGCACATGTAAAATCATCATGGAAACAATCATGCAAAGGTGAGGTAAAGATGCTAATATGTGTGACAAGTGAACACGCATATACCTTCAGGTCATAGTAAGCATGCACAAAGTGCTCAACAAAAGGTCTATGGTAGGCATATGAATCATTCACAACACCAAATATAGTGAGATATCTAAACACATGGGGCAAGACAATCCAAACATAATGTGCATGGGGTGTGGTGAAGATAGGCTGACACTCAACACAAATGAGATAGCACTTGTGCAATATGTGTGAGGTAATCAAGTCATGCAAGTTAGTAGTGCGAAGATACAACATACTAGAGGTAATCATGGCAATCATGTCATGTGTGCAAATAGTAGGCATAGTCGCTGCACATGACATATGACAAGCATGAACACAAGATATGATCAAAGGATCATCACAGGCATTGGGCACAAAGCAAACATGGCAATAACAAGCAATATCTCCACCAAGCTTGCAAATACCCATAGAAGTACTAGAATCAAGTGTCATGTGAGATAGAAACTATGGGTCACAAATGCATGGCAAAGGCATAGAAATGGGCATATCATGCAAAGTGAACATGGCAACATGGGCATAAAGTGAGAAGTGATATATAACCCATAACCATGTGAGGGCCATGTAGAAGAGATGCGCGAAGTCTTTACGCGAAGGGAGCGGTGGGAATGAAAATCCAACCAAATCTTCATTGCTCTCTAGAAATCGTTTCGTCAACTCGTGCTCTTGCGAGGTTGACGAGTAAGTGTGTGTACCTACACAACAAATAGGCAAACAAAACAAAGTGTGTGTGTGGTAAATGTACACATCATCCATCATAATGTGTATGTGCATATTAGTGTTAGCACAAGATAAACATCGCTCAAAGAAATTTGAGGCACAGTAGAGAAAACATGTCATCCATCATGCAATGATAGTTATTGTGTTCAACATGATTAGGACGCTAACTATAGCAAGTGTGTGGCAAAATAATAGCATTTGTATTCATGGGGTGCATATGGTGTACACAATCATGGGAATCATGCAATTCATAGGATGTAGAAAAATCTCCTAATAGTATGACGAAACTATGGGGGTCTCCTCAAGAGCAATAGTGGAAGCATAATATGAAGAAAACATGGCAAAAATGCATGTCCGAAGCTAGGTGGCCATGGCATGGCATATGAGATAAATGATGCAAAGGGAGCATATCAATATCATCACAAGAAAAACAAATGCCAATAACTATAGGATTGTCATCTATGCCATATATACAAATTGGGTTCATTTTAATGGCATATGCATAGTCACTACGATGAGATTGCAAATAAGACATATGATTGATCTCATGCATAGCACATGACAAGTCAAGCGGATTGTCGAACATGATGTGACCAAGATAGTTATGACAAGAAATCCTATGTAACATGGCATCACAACTAATAGACTCCACATGGCAATCATCAAACTCATCATAAATGGGTAAATCATCGCATGGGGAAATCATACTAGCATGAAGCATGGTAATAGGTTGATCAACATCATGCAAGCAATCAATTTCCAGAATGTCCACTAGTGGGACAAGAGCATCACCTTCACCTATGTTACCTATGTCATTCCACTCATGTGGTGTAGGTGAGGTGGCAAGGACCAACTCGTGGTCATCGTCATCGTGATGGAACCATGTGGGGGGGGGGTGCATCATAGTCCACCATGGCCATCGTCTTGTCCATAGGAAGGACGAAGTCATCGAGGATCGGCGTGTCATCATATATGGGATCTGGCACCAAATGAGAAGACACAACAGAGGTAGAGGTTAAGTCATCAGAGATCGAAATGGCCTCACATGCCCTATCAACTACCTCACTCTCTCTATATGGTGGCGGCTCACTCACTCTCTCAAGGTAGGTGCACTCAAACTCACATATGGTGGAGTCAATCAAATCGCTCAAGTGGTGGTGGTGGTGGCTCTCCTCACATGGGAATTGGGGCAACTCATCATATATGGGGCTAGTGGTGAAGTCACTCTCACTCTCAATATGGTGGCACAAGTCGCTCAACTCATCATTGTACGCCTCCTTGGTCGAAGGGACAATCCCATGCTAAACCATCTCATCACCGTGGCCATGGATGAAGGCCGAAGATGGCACATCATCACTCCCGCCTCCAAAGATGGAAGCACCATCCTTGCTCATCATTGTGTAACTCGCCTCCAAATCTTGATCCTTGAGTTGCTCCGTAGTCGTAGTCGTAGTCGTCGCCGCACCGTCTTGAAAAGAGTCGTGGTAGACTCGGCATCGTCAATGCCACAAAGAGGGATGGTGGTGGAGTCGAACTTGGAAGCATCATCTTGGAGCTCATCGGGCTTGGACATCTCGGTGGTACTAGCCTCATGCTCGCTGTCTGGGAGTGTGGTCATCGTGAAGTGAGCTTGGGGTCGAGCAGGGGCCTTATTGAGTTCTTGCTCCGCCTTGAGAGCACCAATGTAGAGGTCGTCGTGGGACTCGTAGTTGTTGAGGAAGATAGTCTTGACGATGTCGTTGTTCAATCCCATCGTGAAGTGGAACTTCATCCAAATGGGGTCATTCACACCGACTCATCGCAAGGATTCCTTCATGTTCTTGAAGTACTCGTCGAGGGACTTGGATCCTTGTATGTGTTGGGGAACGTAGTAATTTCAAAAAAAATCCTACGCACACACAAGATCATGGTGATGCATAGCAATGAGAGGGGAGAGTGTTGTCCACGTACCCTCGTAGACTGAAAGCGGAAGCGTTATGACAACGCGGATGATGTAGTCGTACGTCTTCACGATCGACCGATCCTAGTACCGAACGTACGACACCTCCGCGATATGCACACGTTCAGCTCGGTGACGTCCCACGAACTCACGATCCAGTAGAGCTTCGAGGGAGAGCTTCGTCAGCATGACGGCGTGATGTCGGTGATGATGAAGTTACCAGCGCAGGGCTTCGCCTAAGTACTACGACGATATGACCGAGGTGGATTATGGTGGAGGGGGGCACCGCACACGGCTAAGAGATCAATGATCAACTTGTGTGTCTATGGGGTGCCCCCTTCCCCCGTATATAAAGGAGTGGAGGAGGGGGAGGGCCGGCCCTCTACTATGGCGCGCCCTAGGGAGTCCTACTCCCACCGGGAGTAGGATTCCCCCCTTCCAAGTAGTAGGAGTAGGAGAGAAGGAAGGGGAAGAGAGAAGAGAAGGAAGGAGGGGGCGCCGCCCCTCCCCCTAGTCCAATTCGGACTAGGCCTTGGGGGCGGGGCGCGGCCTGCCCTAGGCAGCCCCTCTCTCTCTCCCCTAAAGCCCAATAAGGCCCATATACTCCCCGGTGAATTCCCGTAACTCTCCGGTACTCCGATAAATACCCGAATCACTCAGAACCTTTCTGATGTCCGAATATAGCCTTCCAATATATCGATCTTTATGTCTCGAACATTTTGAGACTCCTCGTCATGTCCCTGATGTCATCCGGGACTCCAAAGAACCTTCGGTACATCAAAACACATAAACTCATAATACCGATCGTCACCAAACGTTAAGCGTGCGGACCCTACGGGTTCGAGAACTATGTAGACATGACCGAGACTCATCTCCGGTCAATAACCAATAGCGGAACCTGGATGCTCATATTGGCTCCTACATATTCTACGTAAATCTTTATCGGTCAAACCGCATAACAACATACGTTGTTTCCTTTGTCATTTGTATGTTACTTTCCCGAGATTTGATCGTCGGTATCTCAATACCTAGTTCAATCTCGTTACCGACAAGTCTCTTTACTCGTTCCATAATGCATCATCCCGCAACTAACTCATTAGTTACATTGCTTGCATGGCCTATAGTTATGTGCATTACCGAGAGGGCCCAGAGATACCTCTCCGATACTCGGAGTGACAAATCCTAATCTCGATCTATGCCAACCCAACAAACACCTTCGGAGACACCTGTAGAGCATCTTTATAATCACCCACTTACGTTGTGATGTTTGATAGCACACAAGGTGTTCCTCCGGTATTCGGGAGTTGCATAATCTCATAGTCATAGGAACATGTATAAGTCATGAAGAAAGCAATAGCAACATACTAAATGATCAAGTGCTAAGCTAACGGAATGGGTCAAGTCAATCACATCATTCTCTAATGATGTGATCCCGTTAATCAAATGACAACTCATGTCTATGGCTAGGAAACTTAACCATCTTTGATTCAACGAGCTAGTCAAGTAGAGGCATACTAGTGACACTCTGTTTGTCTATGTATTCCCACATGTACTAAGTTTCCGGTTAATACAATTCTAGCATAAATAATAAACATTTATCATGATATAAGGAAATATAAATAACAACTTTATTATTGCCTCTAGGGCATATTTCCTCCAGTATGGTGTTCACCAATTGGCGAAGAAGATGTTTCATGTAGGTGGAAGACACAAATTCTCGCCGCATCGCTTTCTTCGTCTTGGGCCAACTCATGTTGAAGTTCTTCAAAGGTGTGTGAAACCACCATGTCGATGCATAGTCGTGGAAGGTACTTGTGGCGCACTTCACTTGATCTTCGGAGGGGACTTGATGTAGTCATCCATCTTGCGCTCCCACTCGAGGTACTCTTCGGGGTCATGAGTCCCAAAGAATGCAATCTCATCGTTGTCGTCGAAGTCGAAGTAGCTCGTGGAGGTAGTGGACTTGAGCTCGTGGAGTAGGAGAAGATGTCGTACATCCGAAGGCGAAGATGCCTTGAAGTCACTTGGTGAAGATGCCATCATAGTCGAAGAAGACGTAGTCTTGGGGTCTTCGTCGCTGTTCTGTATGGCCCGTGCGCACAGGGGTGTAGGAGGCCGTGTGCACGAGGCCCCGTGTGCACGTGGGTGGCAGAGAAGCCAACTCTCATCCAGAAGGTCGCTCTTCATGGTCTTGTCGATGTCGATGCTTGTGTGTACTTTCCGGAGATGGTAGCGCGGGAGTCTTTGGACTTGAGCGTCTTCTCGAAGATGATGAAGACCGCTTGCGGTTGTTGATGAGGACCTTGAGCTCCTCCATGTGCTTGTCCATCTTGGCGTTGATGAAGTTCTTCATGGCATCGAACTCCTTGTCGGGGTTGTAGACCGGAGATGATGTGCTTTGCCTATCCATCACAAGACTCGAGCAAAGGTGAGTAGGAAATGAGATAAACAATACCAAGCTATCATTTCCCAAAGTTGAGGATGTATCCCGTATCACTCAATGTGAAATGAAAGAATAGTGGAATTGGTAACGGACTTGTTCACTCACACCTACAAAGTAAAGCTTATTGAGTGGCTTGGTTAGGACAAGTGGCACAAATTCATGCAAATTGAAGTCCAAGATATTGTAAATGTTGAAATAAATCCAAAGGACTCAAAATGCAAAGCAAGTGAACACAAATATAGAGGAGGGCAATAAAGAAACACACACGGTGGGATAATGGGGCTTGTGAAACTATAGGGGTGAGCAATACAAAATTGCCTAACGAAGACTAAGCTCATGTTGCACAAACACTAGGAGAGCACTAGCTTGATTGCACACCCGGGCACGATTCACCAATTGGCACCAACCTATATGCATGCAAGAAAAATGTCTCCTATTCCATGTATCCTCATGCACAAGTATCTCTTTTCATGCTCAACTCTCTTTTGCTTATAAGCTTATGATCTTTCTTTTCTTGCTTAAAAGCTTTTTTGTCTTTTTTTGCTCTTCTCTTCCTTTCCACTATTCTTATTGAGCCTCAACCACAAATATGAGACAAGTATCACAAGATATGCACATGAGCAAGCAATTTCACTCTATGATATATCCAATGATGCAACAATATGATATCGTATCCCTATGGTGCACAAGTTTTCGCGAAGCCCGGCAATACTCGGATAGCTAGTCTCAATAGGTATGCAGGTATGCGCAAAGATGGTGGGGCTATCAAGATGTAATGGCAAGTAAGGAAAAGCTTATGACGGAATGAATACCTTCGTCACACTTAACCTTTCAAGAAGTCGGGGGTACCCAGCCTTGCTTCCGGTTGAAGATGGTCTCAAAGGATGGATGGTCGAATGTCGTGGTGGATGTAGTCGATGGAGGGATACAAGTGTATGGTGGTTGATGAAGATGTAACCGTCCTAAGTAGCCGAAGCACCTTAGGAGACTCAAATCACAACTCAAACAACCACTAGTGCAATAAGAACCAAAATGGGTTAGTTTGCGGAAGTTTCTATGTGGTGGTGCGGAAGTTATGGCGGAGGGCCGATGCAAAGATGTGAAAATGCACATAATATGATGGAGTCAAATGATGGTAAAACCAAGATGAGCAGTGATACGTCTCCAAAGTATCTATAATTTTTGATTGTTCCATGCTATTATATTATCTGTTTTAGATGTTTTATATGCATTAATATGCTATTTTATATTATTTTTGGGACTAACCTATTAACCTAGAGCCCAGTGCTAGTTTCTGTTTTTTCTTTGTTTTTGAGTTTCACAGAAAAGGAATAAAACCTTCGCGATGATTTTTCTTAGACCAGAAGACACCCAGGAGACTTGGAGTGCAAGTCAGAAGAGCCACGAGGCGGCCACAAGGGTGGAGGGCGCATCGAGGGGGGTAGGGCACGTGCCCTACCTTGTGGGCCCCTCGGTGACCCCCTGACCTAGATCTTCCTCCTATATATTCACATATATTCCCAAACCATCAGAAGCATCTACGAAAACACTTTTCCACCACCGCAACCTTCTATACCCGTGAGATCCCATCTAGGGACCTTTTCTGGCACCCTGCCGGAGGGGGATTTGATTACGGAGGGCTTCTACATCAACACCATTGCCCTTCCGATGAAGCGTGAGTAGTTTACCACAGACCTATGGTTCCATAGATAGTAGCTAGATGGCTTCTTCTCTCTCTTTGATTCTCAATACCATGTTCTCCTCGATGTTCTTGGAGATCTATTCGATGTAATACCTTTTTGCGGTGTGTTTGCCGAGATCCAAGGAATTGTGGATTTATGATCAGCTTATCTATAAATATTATTTGAATCTCCTCTGAATTCTTTTATGCATGATTTGATATCTTTATAATTCTCTTTGAACTATCGATTTAGTTTGGCCAACTAGATTGATTTTTCTTGCAATGGGAGAAGTGCTTAGCTTTGGGTTCAATCTTGCGATGTCCTTTCCTAGTCACAGTAGGGGCAGCAAGGCACGTATTGTATTGTTGCCATCGAGGATAAAAAGATGGGGTTTTCATCATATTGCTTGAGTTAATTCCTCTACATCATGTCATCTTACTTAATGCGTTACTCTGTTCTTCATGAACTTAACACTCTAGATGCAGGTAGGAGTCGGTCGATGTGTGGAGTAATAGTAGTATATGCAGAATCGTTTCGGTCTACTTGACACGAACATGATGCCTATATTCATGATCATTGCCTTAGATATCGTCATAACTTTGCGCTTTTCTATCAATTGCTCGGCAGTAATTTGTTCACCCACCATATTATTTGCTATCTTGAGAGAAGCCTCTAGTGAAACCTATGGCCCCCGAGTCTATTTTCCATCATATTAGTTTCTGATCTACTATTTTTGCAATCTTTTACTTTCCGATCTATAAATCAAAATACCAAAAATATTTAATTTACAGTTTATCTATCTCTATCAGATCTCACTTTTGCAAGTAATCGTGAAGGGATTGACAACCCCTTTATCGCGTTGGTTGCAAGTTGTTTGATTGTTTGTGCAGGTATTCAGTGATTTATGCATTGTCTCCTACTGGATTGATACCTTGGTTCTCAAAACTGAGGGAAATACTTATGTCTACTTTGCTGCATCACCCTTTCCTCTTCAAGGAAAAAAACCAACGCAAGCTCAAGAAGTAGCAAGCAGCTCGGGCACGTTGCTAGCTTTCCAACGAGCCAAAGAACACCCAAATCGGAGTTCGGAAGTGGGAGATATGACCGAAACATGAAGCGGGGCTGCTGTTCTGTAGGGGGGTCATGCGCATGGGGTCTAAGGCCCGTGGACACGAGGTCCCGTGCGCATGTACACGTGCCGAGGATATGGGTGTCGGTGTCAAAACCGACGGATCTCGGGTAGGGGGTCCCGAACTGTGCGTCTAAGGCCGATGGTAACAGGAGACAGGGGGCACGATGTTTACCCAGGTTCGGGCCCTCTCTATGGAGGTAATGCCCTACTTCCTGCTTGATTGATCTTGATGAATATGAGTATTACAAGAGTTGGTCTACCACGAGATCGTAATGGCTAAAACCCTAGAAGTCTAGCCTGTATGATTATGATTGTGATTGCCTCTACAGACTAAACCCTCCGGTTTATATAGACACCAGAGGGGACTAGGGTTGTACAAAGTCGGTTACAGAGAAAGGAATCTTCATATCCGAACGCCAGGCTTGCCATCCACGCCAAGGAGAGTCCCATCCGGACACGGGTGAGAGTCTTCAGTCTTGTATCTTCATAGCCCATCAGTCCGGCCCATGTCCAACAGGCCGGATGCCCGAGGACCCCTAATCTAGGACTCCCTCAGTAGCCCCTGAACCAGGCTTCAATGACGAGGTGTCCGGCGCGCAGATTGTCTTCGGCATTGCAAGGCGGGTTCCTTCTCCGAATACTCCAAAACAGCCTTCGAACACAAAGAACGTGTCCGGCCCTGCAAAACAAGTTCCACACACAACCACAGAGAGTATAATAAAACACGAGTCCAATCCACTGACAACTTTTGTAGTGTGACACCACATCACCACCCGGTCATTATTTCGAACCATTTTTTAGCCTGCCGCTCCACGTTTTGAGATGCGGTTTCATTGGCACGTCTTGTCAAAGCAGAGATCGTGTCCCCTTATTACGGGATTCTCATCAATACGGGCGTGGGTAATCCAACCGCACCGTCTGCACGACCCTTGGGGAATAGGCGAGTTTTAAGGCGAGTGGGGAGGCGCTTGAGATTCGCCGCCTTTATAAGAGATAAGGATTCACCCCCTTTCACCCACGCCCTCCTTCTCTCTGCCCACCCATTCTCAAGCTCCAGCGCCCAAGCTCTCATCCTCTCCGCTTCAAAAAAGCACTCCGACCATGTCTAGATTGTTGGAAATATGCCCTAGAGGCAATAATAAATTGGTTATTATTATATTTCCTTGTTCATGATAATCGTTTATTATCCATGCTAGAATTGTATTGATAGGAAACTCAGATACATGTGTGGATACATAGACAACACCATGTCCCTAGTAAGCCTCTAGTTGACTAGCTCGTTGATCAATAGATGGTTACGGTTTCCTGACCATGGACATTGGATGTCGTTGATAACGGGATCACATCATTAGGAGAATGATGTGATGGACAAGACCCAATCCTAAGCCTAGCACAAGATCGTGTAGTTCGTTTGCTAAGAGCTTTTCTAATGTCAAGTATCATTTCCTTAGACCATGAGATTGTGCAACTCCCGGATACCGTAGGAATGCTTTGGGTGTACCAAACGTCACAACGTAACTGGGTGGCTATAAAGGTGCACTACAGGTATCTCCGAAAGTGTCTGTTGGGTTGGCACGAATCGAGACTGGGATTTGTCACTCCGTGTAAACGGAGAGGTATCTCTGGGCCCACTCGGTAGGACATCATCATAATGTGCACAATGTGACCAAGGAGTTGATCATGGGATGATGTGTTACAGAACGAGTAAAGAGACTTGCCGGTAACGAGATTGAACAAGGTATCGGGATACCGACGATTGAATCTCGGGCAAGTACTATACCGGTTGACAAAGGGAATTGTATACGGGATTGATTGAATCCTCGACATTGTGGTTCATCCGATGAGATCATCGAGGAGCATGTGGGAGCCAACATGGGTATCTAGATCCCGCTATTGGTTATTGACCGGAGAGTCGTCTCGGTCATGTCTGCGTGTCTCCCGAACCCGTAGGGTCTACACACTTAAGGTTTGGTGACGCTAGGGTTGTAGAGATATTAGTATGCGGTAACCCGAAAGTTGTTCGGAGTCCCGGATGAGATCCCGGACGTCACGAGGAGTTCCGGAATGGTCCGGAGGTAAAGATTTATATATGGGAAGTCTTATTTTGGTCGCCGGAAAAGTTTTGCGCATTATCGGTATTGTACCGGGAGTGCCGAAAGGGGTCCGGGGGTCCACCAGCCCCGGGGGGCCACATGGGCTGTAGGGGTGTGCGCCTTGGCCTATATGGGCCAAGGGCACCAGCCCCAAGAGGCCCATGCGCCAAGAGATAAGGGAAAGGGAGAGTCCTAAAGGGGGAAGGCACCTCCGAGGTGCCTTGGGGAGGATGGACTCCTCCCTGGCCGCACCCTTCCTTAGAGGAAGGGCCAAGGCTGCGCCCCCTCTCCCTTGGCCCTATATATAGTGGGGGCGAGGGAGGGCAGCAACACCTAAGCCCTGGCGCCTCCCTCTCCCTCCCGTGACACATCTCCCTCCTCCCGCAGCGCTTGGCGAAGCCCTGTTGGAATCCCGCTACTTCCACCACCACGCCGTCGTGCTACTGGATCTCCATCAACCTCTCCTCCCCCCTTGCTGGATCAAGAAGGAGGAGACATCGCTGCTCCGTACGTGTGTTGAACGCGGAGGTGCCGTCCATTCGGCGCTAGGATCATCGGTGATTTGGATCACGACGAGTACGACTCCATCAACCCCGTTCTCTTGAACGCTTCCGCTCGCGATCTACAAGGGTATGTAGATGCACTCCTTCCCTCTCGTTGCTAGTAAACTCCATAGATTGATCTTGGTGATGCGTAGAAAATTTTGAATTTCTGCTATGTTCCCCAACACGGATATGGAGCGCAGGGCAAGTGGATGGTTTCCTCCGTTAAGGAGAAGGACATCACGAAGCTCCGGGAAGCCGGGTACTTGGCCAAGGAAATCGCTCGCCGGCTTCCGGCTAAGGGGCATATTGTCCCCACCCCAGAGCCCCATGAGAGGGCAGTGTTCATCCCCCACTTCGTCCGTGGGTTGGGATTTCCTCTCCACCCATTCGTCCGCGGACTTATGTTCTACTACGGGCTGGATTTCCACGATCTGGCCCCCAACTCCTTCCTGAACATCTCGGCGTTCATTGTTGTGTGCGAGGCCTTCCTCCGCATCCCACCCCACTTCGGATTGTGGTTAAAGATCTTCAATGTGAAGCCGAAGGTGGTGGGCGGCCAACACGCGGAGTGCGGAGGTGCCATGGTGAGCAAAATGCCCAACGTCTCATGGCCCAAGGGTACCTTCGTGGAGACCGTCAAAGGGTGGCAACAGCAGTGGTTGTACGTCACAGGGCCTCGCGACGCCACCTGGGCCGCGGCTCCCGAATTCCAGTCCGGAGCCCCGATGAGGCTCACCTCCTGGCTAGAGAAGGGCCTGGACTGGTCTTCGTCGGATGGGCTGATAGCTTCAGGCGTGCATCAGGAGCATGGTAGACAAGAACATCAAGCTCGTCAATGTGATCCAGGTGATGCTTGTTCGCCGGATCCTTCCATGCCAAAGCCGGACTTGGCATTTGTGGGAGTTCGATCCGGCCGAGCACCAGACCTTGCAACAGTTCTTCGGCACTACGCATGAAGACATCTGGAAGGTGCTCTTTAAGGCCAACGAGATGTGGACGGCGACGACCGAGGACCGTGGGCACGACCTGGCCCATCCCGCCAGTCCGGTAAGTTTTTCTATTTCAAGGTGTATCCTTTACTTATATACTCAAGGAGAATGTCTGAGCTTCCCCATCTTATTTTTTCAGGGCTGGACGAAGAAGGCGAAGCGGATTCAGTGTCCGGCTCCGCTGCCCGAAGATCCATCTATCCCGCTGTCGGTGTCAAAACCGGCAGATCTCGGGTAGGGGGTCCCGAACTGTGCGTCTAGGATTGATGGTAACAGGAGATGTGGGACACAATGTTTACCCAGGTTCGGGCCCTCTCTATGGAGGTAATACTCTACTTCCTGCTTGATTGATCTTTATGAATATGAGTGTTACAAGAGTTGATCTACCACGAGATCGTAATGGCTAAACCCTAGAAGTCTAGCCTATGAGTATATGGTAATGAATCTGTCCTATCCGGACTATGCTCTCTGGTTTATATAGACACCGGAGAGATCTAGGGTTACATGAGGTCGGTTACATAGGAGGGAATCTTCATAATAGGTCGCCTAGCTTGCCTTCCACGCCAAGTAGAGTCCAATCCGGACACGGGTATTGTCTTCGGCCTTCGTATCTTCACAGCCCATCAGTCCGGCCCATGGATAACAGGCCGGATGCCTGAGGACCCCTTAGTCCAGGACTCCCTCGCCCGCGTCTGACGAAGATGCTGGTTCCAGCGCCCTACCAGGCGCCGGAGAAGAAGGCCAAGGAGACCAGAAGCGGCCTCCGTCGTAAGGGCACTTCGGACATGACGTCCGAAGACGCCGAAACCCATTCCTCACCCGCCACCGACGACGAGGAGGAGGAGGAGGAGGAAGAAAGCAACTCCCCCCTGAGGGTGGAAGGAAGAGAAGGGCGGCCTCCACACATCTGGAGGCAGAGGCGTCCAAGAGGGGGTAGGTCTCCCTCACGGATAACTCCGCGTGGGACATCGATAGCAGCTCGGAATGGCGCCCCTGAGATAAGCCCCTGGCCGAATCGTGAGTACTCAAAGGCCCTGACGCTTTCATATATATCCAGCCTCTTTACTTCATAATTTTAACATGTTGAATCATGCACTTGCAGTCCGGCTCGTTCCGACCTCGAGTGATCCTCATCTTCGGGGAATTCGTTGCACCCGAAGGTTATGGACAGCGGGTCCCTTCCGGCGGCCTCCTCTCCCAAGGCCATGGATGACACCGAGGTGTTGTCCCGAAGGATCCCAGGCCAGGGAGAGACGCAAAAGGCCGTCAGGGCGGCGCCAGAAGGTGAAACCTTGGCCGCCGGACACATGGGGGAGCAAATCCCCATGGAGACTGGCGATGGGGGCCATATCCAATTCGGCCCCCAGCCGAATACGGTCCCGGAGACCTATACGGCTCGGGAATCCGGCGAGCAGCCTCCTTCAAAAGAAGGAGGTGCGCCAATTCCACCGATGACCTCTGTCTATCCAGAGGCACCGGATACTCTACTGGAAGCGCTACGAAGTGCTTCCATTGTTGAGGAACACCGTACCCTCATGGGTACGGTAATTGAGAGGATTCAGTCTGCGAAGAGCAGACTGACCGAAGCCTGCACAAGCCTTCTAACGGGCTTTGAGGTATGAAACACAATTTATGCAAAAGGAATGTCATAGTATAGACAGTAGCCCCTGAGACTCTGTCCGGTGTTCGGAAAGAAAAGCCGGATAGAGGATCAAGTAATTTTCGCAAGAGACTAACCGGATATGTCTTATGTGAATAAGCAGGCGTCGTTGCTTGCTGCAACCTCTCAATTGCCGAAGTCTCCGGACTGAAGCAGAGTCTAGAGCGGACCGAGGAAGAGCTCGGTCGTGTGAAAAAGCAGCTGGAGGACCATCAAGGTATGTAATGGCCTTTTGGAGATCCAAGAAGGATGAATAATTTATGTTGACCATAGCGCCATGATACTTTGTAGGAGCGGCGACCGAGGTGGAGACCCCCAAGAAGGCGCTGGCCGAGGCCCAAAAGAAAGCGGCAAAGGAGCAAGCCGCCCATGAAAAACACGAGGTCAGGGTTGATGAGGTCCAACAGGAGCTCCAGGATGCCATGGCGAAATGCGAGCCCTTGGAGCGCAATATTGCGGATCAAGAGACCGAACTTGCCAGGGCTCACCAAAGCGCACAAGATGCCCGGGTTGAAGCCCAGGGCACCCTCCAGGAAATCCAAGAGGTCAGAAAAATCGCGGCGGGTAAGGCCTTCATTATGTAGAGCAAGTATGTGGAGAAAACATACTTCTTACTGACCCGGATTTGGAGTTCTCCAGGGGTGTTTGCGGATCTGCCTCGCAGTGTTTCTGACGCTGCGGAATTCTTCCGAGCCGAAGAGGGGAGCTCAACGGAAAAGCTGTTCTGGTCGCAATACCTTGCGCCAGAGCATCCAGTGCCCTTTAGCGATCAGTTGAAATAGCTGACCGAACTGCATAGGGTGACCGAACTGGCCATGAAGGATTTGATAATCCGTTTGTGGCCTGCCGAAGCCATACCCAGCAGCTACTTCGGCCTCGTGAAGCGGCTGGTCAATGCCTGCCCTCGGCTTGATGCCATCAAGCGGTCGGCCTGCATCGAAGGTGCGCGGATGGCCTTCGCCCGTGTCAAGATACAGTGCACGAAGATGGACACTGTCAAGCTCGTGACCGAGGGACCGCCCGCTGGCAAGGAGCACCGCATGCCGGAGCGGTATTTTGACGATGTCCTCAAGGGATCTCGCATTGTAGAGGGCCAGTGTTCAAAAGACATTATCTTGGAATGAATACATTCATGTGATCTTGTCTTGTATGATGAAACAAAGCCGTTATGTAATATAATGTTTGTTTATTTAAAATTTTACCTCCTGTGCGGCCGTTTTTATTAAATCTGAGAGTTGGCCAGTCATCGGCTTCAGCTCCCACGTAGGTAGTACGGGGGTGTTCGGGATGGAATCTAAGCACTCTTGATCCAAGAATTTGGTCCTTGAAGGAGGTGTTTAGCGCAACGAACCAGGCAATCGGACTATGTGGCTTTATCACCCTCATTTAGCCAGAGGAGTTTGACAATAAAAATGTAGGCGCAGCCCCTAGTTAGCATTTAATCCGGACTAGGGTGCTGTAAACACCTGATCGGGTAAAGACCGATTTGTCGCATAATGCGGAAAAAATCGCAAAAGATTTGTAACCTCCGAACAACTGACCGGCTCACGCCGCATCATGACAGTCAGTTTTCGGCTTTCTCTACCGAGGTGCTCATCCGGATAAACCAGGACACAATCACAGTAGTTCTTCCTTTACTACCCTAGCCGATATAGCGGAACGTAAGGTAGTAAGGACAGGAGCCAGGCAACCCAACTATTGACCAAAGACATGATTCGGAGCCAATGCATATAATGCTAAATTGGGGGTGCCGAACTATACTGTAAAAAGTGTTCGGACTTTGTTGCCGTAGTATGGGGCGCAATGAAGCCCCTAGCGAATTAAGGCGTATCAAAGTGTACGGGTGCAATTGATAAAATTATCAAGAAAAAATGAAGTAGTAAGCTAGTGCCGCAGAAGTTGGGCCGCAAACTGTTTCCATTATAGTTTGATTAATACGTCAAAGCGTATTTGTACAAGTAGTGCGATAAGCAACGTGGCTATTTAACATGCCACGACCAAGGGAGAGCTGCGTGCGGGTCCTGAAAACAGTTAGGGTGATCGTCAAAAAGACCACCTGGAGATTCCCGTATACGTCGATGCTTCTTGTCGTCTTGGTACATCTATCCTTTGAAAGGACCGATGATCAGGCCGTCAGGAAGGGCCTGTGGAAAAGAAACCTGAAAAGGATGAAAAAGAAAAGGTGAAAGTATGTGTGTCCAGGGGAGGTCGAGTCGTATTATGGACCACAATCTAGTGATGCCGCCGTCTATGCCCATGGTATTTTAAGTGCATGGTTATGCACGCGTGGTACGTATGCCGCCATTTGGCCGGGACAGAGACAGAGGCCGGATTGCTAGTCTAACTCCTGACGAGCCGGACTGTTATGCTGCGGAGTAGTCCGGATTCGTTTGACAGTGTCCGGGAGCTTGGCCGCTGAATTAAGATTCTGCTTGGTAAGGCCGCTCTGTACTTCCGCTGCCAGGGCCGCGGTGTGCTCCTCGGTACGGAGGGAGCGTTTCGTGTTTCCATTAACTTTTATGACACCGCGTGGACCGGGCATCTTGAGCGTGAGATAAGCATAGTGTGGCACCACATTGAATCGATCAAATGCGGTTCGTCCGAGTAGTGCGTGATAGCCACTGCGGAAGGGGACGATATCGAAGATCAACTCTTTGCTTTGAAAGTTGTTCGGGGATCTGAAGACAACCTCCAGTGTGATTGAGCCCGTACAACGGGCCTCTACACCTGGTATGACTCCTTTAAAGGTAGTTTTGGTGGGCTTGATCCTTGATGGATCGATGCCCATTTTGCGCACTGTATCCTGATAGAGCAGATTGAGGCTGCTGCCCCCGTCAATGAGGACTCGCGTGAGGTGGAATCCATCGATTGCTGGGTCAAGGACCAGTGCGGCTGAACCGCCGTGGCGGATGCTGGTCGGATGGCCCCTGCGATCAAAAGTGATCGGGCAGGACGACCATGGGTTGAATTTTGGGGCGACTGGCTCTATCGCATAGACGTCCCTGAGCGCGCGCTTGCGCTCCCTCTTGGGGATATGGGTGGCATATATCATGTTCACCAATTTGACCTGAGGGGGAAACTTCTTCTGTCCCCCTGTGTTCTGTGGACGGGACTCCTCGTCGTCGTTCTCACTTTGCGACCCCTTCTCCTTGTTTTCGGCATTTAACTTGCCGGCCTGTTTAAAAACCCAACAGTCTCTGTTGGTATGATTGGCTGGTTTATCAGGGGTGCCGTGGATCTGACATGGGCGATCGAGTATGCGGTCCAAGCTGGATGAGCCCGGATTGTTTCTTTTATATGGCTTCTTCCGCTGGCCGGACATGGAGCCACTGAATCCGGCGTTGACCGCCGTGTCGTCGGTATTATCATCGTTGCTTCGACGCTTGTGTCTATAGCGTCGGGGCTTGCCGTTGCTATTTCTGGCTTTAGAAGTGCCAGGTTCGCTTGTACTGTTATTGCTACGGGCTAGCCAGCTATCTTAGCCCGCGCAAAAGCGGGTCATAAGCGCCGTGAGGGCTGCCATGGACTTCGGCTTTTCTTGGCCGAGGTGTCGGGCGAGCCATTCGTCGCGGATGCTATGTTTAAAGACCGCTAGGGCTTCGGCATCCAGACAGTCGACGATTTGGTTCTTTTAGTTAAGAACCTAGTCTAGAATTTCCTGGCTGACTCTCCGGCTGTTGAACTATGTGACTTAAGTCATCGGCATCCGGAGGTCGGACATATGTACCTTGGAAGTTGTCGAGGAAGGCGTCTTCCAAGTCCTCCCAGCTGCCAATGGAGTTTTCGGGCAGACTGTTCAACCAGTGCCGAGCTGGTCCCTTGAGTTTTAGCCTGAGGTATTTGATGGCATGAAGATCATCACCGCGGGCCATATGAATATGGAGAAGAAAGTCCTCAATCCATACCGCGGGGTCTATTGTCCCATCATATGATTCAATGTTCACGGGTTTGAACCCTTTTGGGAATTCGTGTTCCATTACTTCATCAGTGAAGCAAAGGGGGTGTGCAGCGCCTCTATATTGGGCTAAGTCACGACGTAGCTCGGATGGAGTTCGTCTCCGTTTTTCGGCCCGGGCGTGGTTATGTTTGTCACGTCTGGCTAGATGGCCGTCATCGTGCGTCGGGGCACGCCCCCGCGATCCATTGATCGATCTGGTCTGACCTGCTCTATTGTCCAGGTCTTGCTGCAGGTCATATGTATAACCCCGAGCTGTTATGTCCCTGCCTTTACAGCGGGGTATGGGCTGGTGTTTGGCTTGGGTTGCTGCTTTGTCCCGGCCACGTGGTGGTCGGTCAGCCGCATTACGCGCTGATGGTACGGGCTCCAGCACCTCGTCATCGAATTGAGGTAACAATTTGCGCTTCGGTTAACTTTTGATTGGGCGCTCGAGGCCGTATTCCTCGGCTGCCAGGACATTAGTCCACCTGTCATTGAGCAGATCCTGATCAGCTTGAAGCTGCTGCTGCTGCTTCTTTTTCAGGCTCCTTGCAGTGGCTATTTGCCGGCGCTTAAAGCGCTCCTGCTCGACGGGTTCCTCAGGCATGATAAAGTCTTCGTCGCCGAGGCTCACCTCATCCTCGGAGAGTGGAAGATAGTTACTGTCCTCTGAGTCTTCGTTTATGGCCTGTTCATCAGGGCTGACTTGCCCATCTTCCCTATCGTCCTGTTCGGAAGTTGGCTCGACGGGGTCTTCTTTGTCCCCGGCATCGTCCGGAGTATTGTTTTCTCTCGTGCTGGTATTGCTATCTTTTCCGCGGCGTGATTTAGAGCGGCGCCGCTGATGTTGGTGCTTTGGCTGTATCTCAGGAGGTTTATCCTCGACTGGACCCTTCTCGTTATCACCGTCATTCTCTTTGGGTGTATCCACCGTGTATACGTCGTATGAGGAGGTGGCCGTCCAGCGCCCGGTAAACGGCGGGTTTTGGTCCTGCTCCTCTTCGGCATCGTCGTCCGTACCGTCGATGCCTTCAGAGCCGTAATCGAGCATGTCGGTTAAGTCTTCGATAGTGGCTATTAAGTGGGAGGTGGGTGGGAAGCGAAATTCCCCGTCATCAGCCCCCAGTTCAAACCGGATATATTTCGGCTGTGAGTCCCTGCTAAGGAGAGGGTATTTAATGAGTTTAGCACATCACCAAAAGGTGAGTGCCGGAAGATGTCCGCGGAGCTGAATTCGACGATCGGCGCCTGATCAGGCTCTACGGACGCGGATTGATGTCTACTACGCAACCTTCTTCTTGTAGACGTTGTTGGGCCTCCAAGTGCAGAGGTTTGTAGGACAGTAGAAAATTTCTCTCAAGTGGATGACCTAAGGTTTATCAATCTGTGGGAGGCGTAGGTTGAAGATGGTCTCTCTCAAACAACCCTGCAACCAAATAACAAAGAGTCTCTTGTGTCCCCAACACACCCAATACAATGGTAAATTGTATAGGTGCACTAGTTCGGCGAAGAGATGGTGATACAAGTGCAATATGGATGGTAGATATAGGTTTTTGTAATCTGAAAATATAAAAACAGCAAGGTAACTAATGATAAAAGTGAGCGTAAACAGTATTGCAATGCTAGGAAACAAGGCCTAGGGTTCATACTTTCACTAGTGCAAGTTCTCTCAACAATAATAACATAATTGGATCATATAACTATCCCTCAACATGCAACAAAGAGTCACTCCAAAGTCACTAATAGCAGAGAACAAACAAAGAGATTATGGTAGGGTACGAAACCACCTCAAAGTTATTCTTTCTGATCAATCTATTCAAGAGTCCATAGTAAAATAACACGAAGCTATTCTTTCCGTTCGATCTATCATAGAGTTCGTACTAGAATAACACCTTAAGACACAAATCAACCAAAACCCTAATGTCACCTAGATACTCCAATGTCACCTCAAGTATCCGTGGGTATGATTATACGATATGCATCACACAATCTCAGATTCATCTATTCAACCAACACAAAGTACTTCAAAGAGTGCCCCAAAGTTTCTACCGGAGAGTCAAGACGAAAACATGTGCCAACCCCTATGCATAAGTTCACGGGCGGAACCCGCAAGTTGATCACCAAAACATACATCAAGTGGATCACGTGATATCCCATTGTCACCACAGATAAGCACGACAAGACATACATCAAGTGTTCTCAAATCCTTAAAGACTCAATCTGATAAGATAACTTCAAAGGGAAAACTCAATCATTACAAGAGAGTAGAGGGGGAGAACCATCATAAGATCCAACAATAGTAGCAAAGCTCGCGATACATCAAGATCATATCACCTCAAGAACACGAGAGAGGGAGATCAAACACATAGCTACTGGTACATACCCTCAACCCCGAGGGTGAACTACTCCCTCCTCATCATGGAGAGCGCCGGGATGATAAAGATGGCCACCGGTGAGGGATCCCCCCTCCAGCAGGGTGCCGGAACAGGGTCCCGATTGGTTTTTGGTGGCTACAGAGGGTTGCGGCGGCGGAACTCCCGATCTATTTTGTTCCCCGATGTTTTTAGGGTATATGACATATATAGGCGAAAGAAGTCGGTCAGGGAAGCCACGAGGGGCCCACGAGGGTGGAGGGCACGCCCGGGGGGGTGGGCGCACCGCGCTGCCTCGTGCCTTCCTCGTTGCTTCGCTTACGTACACTCCAAGTCTTCTGGATTGCTTCCATTCCAAAAATAACTCTCCCGAAGGTTTCATTCCGTTTGGACTCTGTTTGATATTCCTTTTCTGCGAAACACTGAAACAAGGAGAAAAACAGAAACTGGCACTGGGCTCTAGGTTAATAAGTTAGTCCCAAAAATAATATAAAAGTGCATAGTAAAGCCCATTAAACATCCAAGATGGATAATATAATAGCATGAATACTTCATAAATTATAGATACGTTGGAGACTTATCAGCATCCCCAAGCTTAATTCCTGCTCGTCCTCGAGTAGGTAAATGATAAAAGAAATAATTTATGAAGTGTGAATGCTAGCAGGTGCACAAGTTTGATCAATGATAATTTCAATCGCCTTTTCTAGCATCATCATATGTCATAACAGTAGCTCAACTCATAGAACTTTTCATGATCAAGTAACAAGCTATTCACATGTTAAAGTATAGATCATAAACTTTCTTGAAAAACTAACAAACCGTGTTATTAGTCATCAAACAATTACAATTCATCTTATTTTCAGGAAGAGTCTATGTCAGAGCTTTGATTCCGCAAACTTCACATACTCAACTATCATTTAGTCTTCCATGATTGCTACCACTCAAAGCATATTTTTAGAACAAATAGTATTCATTGAACACAGAGAAAGATAGGGGCTTAATGTTTCGCCTCCCAACCTTTTGCCTCAAGGGTAATGTCAACAATAATAATTCATGCTCAAATATATTTGAATGTCCATATATGCTTAGATCTTTCCATCACATGATGCTTGCCAACTAAAGAGTAGGTTGGAATGAGAAGGAATACTACTGACTCTTGCATAAAAGTAAAAGATAGGCCCTTCGCAGAGGGAAGCAGGGATTTGCAGAGGTGCCAGAGCTCGAAGCTAAAACAGAGATGAAAATAATTTTGAGAGGTATGCTTTCATTGTCAACATAACGACCAAGAGTTCCCAATATCTTCCATACTACATACATTATAGGCGGTTCCCACGCAGAAAGGTAAAGTTTTTACTCCCCCTCCACCAACATTCACACTCCATGGCTTGTCCAAAACAACGGGTGCCGTCCAACTATCAACATTCCCGGGGGAGTTTTGTTTAAATTATTTGCGAATTTGTTTTTGATCTTTTGATCATAGGACTAGGCATCCTAGTTACCAGCCATTCTCTCGTGAATGATGAGCGGAGTCCACTCATTGTGAGAATAACCCACCTAGCATGGAAGATACTGACAGCCCCTAGTCGCTACATGAGCGATTCGGGCATACAAAACAGATTATTATTTGAAGGTTTAGAGTTTGACACATGCAAATTTACTTGGAACGGCAGGTAAATACCGCATATAGGTAGATTTGGTGGACACTCATGGAAGATACTTGGTTCAAGGAATTTGGATGCACAAGCAGTATTCCCGCTTAGTACAGACATTTTGGCTAGCAAAGGATTCTAAATAGCAAGCACCACATGTTAGAGGATCCATAACAATATAACTTCTATACAAATATACCCAAGAATAGCTCATTATGTTGTCTTCCTTGTCCAACTTCCAACTAATTTGCTCAGGTTTGAAATTAATTAATGGGGCTGACAATCATAGAAGATGTCCAAGATAGTATATTTATATGTGAAATCTCTCTTCCTTCAATATTCTTTCATGAATTGTTCAAGTCACCAATACAATGTTTGCTAACCTTCAATAAATTTACCACCTCTACTTCTTATATGTGAAGTCATTACTCCCCATGGGATAAGCATATGAAACATATATAATTTCAGATTTATTATATTCAAATCATTCAACCATTTACTCATAGGATATAAGTGAAGCACACGAGTAAATGACAAACTACTCCAAAAAGATATAAGTGAAGATCAATGAGTAGTTAAATAATTATGTAGCTATGTGAAGACTCTCTCTCATTTAAGAATTTCAGATCTTGGTATTTTATTCAAACAGCAAGGAAAGCTAAAGAAAAATAAAACGACGCTCCAAGCAAAACACATATCATGTGGTGAATAAAAATATAGCTCCAAGTAAAGTTACCGATGAACGAAGACGAAAGAGGGGATGCCATCCGGGGCATCCCCAAGCTTAGGCTCTTGGTTGTCCTTGAATATTACCTTGGGGTGCCTTGGGCATCCCCAAGCTTAGGCTCTTTCCACTCCTTATTCCATAGTCCATCGAATCTTTACCCAAAACTTGAAAACTTCACAACACAAAACTTAACAGAAGATCTCGTGAGCTCCGTTAGCGAAAGAAAACAAAACACCACTTCAAGGTACTGTAATGAACTCATTCTTTATTTTTATTGGTGTTAAATTTACTGTATTCCCACTTTTCTATGGTTTATAAACTATTTTACTAGCCATAGATTCATCAAAATAAGCAAAAAATTGTACTTGTACTGTAACCCTTTTACTCAATAAAGTGATGATATGCTGTGGGGGTTTCCCCTACAGTTCCCAGTCAAAAATAAAATAAAATAAGCAAACAACGCACAAAAAACAGAATCTATCAAAAACAGAACAGTCTATAGTAATCTGTAACTAACGGAAACTTCTGGAACTCAAAAAATTCTACCAAAATAGGACGGCCTAGATAATTTGATTAGTGATCTGATGCAGGTGGAATCAGTATTTTATCACGTTCTGGTGATTTTAAACAATTTTTTTCGTGAACAGGAAGTTTGTGGAATTTTCAGCAAGATCGAATAACTATCATCCAAGAAGATCCTGTAGGTCTTACTTGGCACAAACACTAATTAAAACATAAAACCACATCTAACCAGAGTCTAGATGGATTATTTAATACTAAACAGAACCAAAAAGCAAGAAACTAAAATAAAATTGGGTTGCCTCCCAACAAGCGCTATCGTTTAGCGCCCCTCGCTAGGCATGATGATTTCAATGATGCTCACATAAAAGATAAGAATTGAAACATAAAGAGAGCATCATAAAGAATATGACTAGCACATTTAAGTCTAACCCACTTCCTATGCATAGGGATTTTGTGAGCAAACAACTTATGGGAACAAGAATCAACTTGCATAGGAAGGTAAAACAAGCATAACTTCAAGATTTTAAGCACATAGAGAGGAAACTTGATATTATTGCAATTCCTACAAGCATACATTCCTCCCTCATAATAATTTTCAGTAGCATCATGAATGAATTCAACAATATAACCAGCACCTAAAACATTCTTTTCATGATCTACTTGCATAGAAATTTTACTACCCTCCACATAAGCAAAATTCTTCTCATTCGGAGTAGTGGGAGTATCATAAGAGACTTGAATACTATAAATTGTTTCCACATTAAAAGAGTAATGTTCAGAAAAATGGTAATCATAATCATGACAAGTTTTATAAATATAATCATCACTACTCTTTATAGTATAAGTTTCATCACAATAATCATCATAAGTAGCAACTTTGTTCTCATCATAATCGAGTGAAACCTCTTCCAAGATAGTGGACTCATCACTAAATAAAGTCATGAACTCTCCAAATCCACTTTCATATTCATCACAATAAGATTCAACATCCTCCAAAATAGTGGGATCATTACTTCCTAAAGTTGACACTCTTCCAAACCCACTTTCATCAATATAATCATCATAGGTAGAAGGCATGCTATCATCATAACAACTTTGCATATCAAAACTTGGGAGGCTAAAAATATCATCTTCATTAAACGTAGCATCCCCAAGCTTGGGACAAACATTAATTTCAGCAAATATATTCTCAAATGTGTCATCCTCATCAAACATAGCATCCCCAAGCTTGGGCCTTTTCATATCATAAGCATAATCACTCTCATTATTAATAGTATGGATAGCACCAATAGTATAGCAATTATCGTCATCACAATGAGTAGTAGGAGCAACATCATTTGGGAGGGATTCCTTTTTACCTTTGCTTCTCCGTTTTTTCTTTTTCTTCTTCACATCATGTGCGGGTTTATCCCTCTTTTTTGAGCTCCTTATTGATGAGATTGGTTGAATAGAAAGCTCCTCCTCGTTACCTGATTCATCATAAGAAATAATAGGAGGATATTGGGAAGTCTCTTCCGTTTCATTAGTATTCTCTTCATCTTCTATTTGTTTTCTTTTCTTTATGTAATTGGCAATATAAGGATTTTCAATGCAATTCACCGCACAATACATATAAATTTCTTCTAGATCAATATCGAGGAATTTCTCGAGGTTATATTCTGGAATAAACTTAGTTTGACGTTTCAATTCTTCATAACCCAAAAGCAGACTAAGTTCATTATGATGTGCAAGGGAAATCAAGTCATCACAATTTTTGGACACGATTCGATCATGAAACAAGTTGCATTTGATATTTAAATGACCATGTTCATTGCAAAGTTCACAAGTATGGCTAAGATATTTTAAATTTTCAGCACTAACATTTAGCCTCTCTTGCAACCATTTAGTTTCTAAGTACTTGTGCCTCTTACAAAATCTATCTTCCCTTTTTGCTATGTATTTGCAAACTCTATGCACTCCACAAAAATCGACATGCTTATAAGAGATATTTTCATTATGACTAGTGCAATCATCATTAGTACTATGGATATTCAAAGAGTCCGTACTAACAACATTGCAATCATGCTCATCATTCAAAGATTTAGTGCCAAACATTTTAATGCATTCTTCTTCACACTTTGGCACAATTTTCCTTTCCATCATACTCACGAAAGATATTAAAAAGATGAAGCATAGGAGGCAAACTCAATTCCATTTTTTTGTAGTTTTCTTTTATAAACTAACTAGTGATAAAACAAGAAACTAAAAGATTCGATTGCAAGATCTAAAGATATACCTTCAAGCACTCACCTCCCCGGCAACGGCGCTAGAAAAGAGCTTAGTTGACGGGGTGTGAGTACCGCTTACCTAGCCTCCCCGGCAACGGCGCCAGAAAAGAGCATGATGTCTACTACGCAACCTTCTTCTTGTAGACGTTGTCAGGCCTCCAAGTGTAGAGGTTTGTAGGATAGTAGCAAATTTCCCTCAAGTGGATGACCTAAGGTTTATCAATCCGTGGGAGGTGTAGGTTGAAGATGGTCTCTCTCAAACAACCCTGCAACCAAATAACAAAGAGTCTCTTGTGTCGCCAACACACCCAATACAATGGTAAATTGTATAGGTGCACTAGTTCGGCGAAGAGATGGTGATACAAGTGCAATATGGATGGTAGATATAGGTTTTTGTAATCTGAAAAATATAAAAACAGCAAGGTAACTAATGATAAAAGTGAGCGTAAACGATATTGCAATGCTAGGAAACAAGGCCTAGGGTTCATACTTTCACTAGTGCAAGTTCTCTCAACAATAATAACATAATTGGATCATATAACTATCCCTCAACATGCAACAAAGAGTCACTCCAAAGTCACTAATAGCGGAGAACAAACGAAGAGATTATGGTAGGGTACGAAACCACCTCAAAGTTATTCTTTCTGATCAATCTATTCAAGAGTCCGTAGTAAAATAACACGAAGCTATTCTTTCCGTTCGATCTATCATAGAGTTCATACTAGAATAACACCTTAAGACACAAATCAACCAAAACCCTAATGTCACCTAGATACTCCAATGTCACCTCAAGTATCCGTGGGTATGATTATATGATATGCATCACACAATCTCAGATTCATCTATTCAACCAACACAAAGAACTTCAAAGAGTGCCCCAAAGTTTCTACGGGAGAGTCCAAACGAAAACGTGTGCCAACCCATATGCATAAGTTCATGGGCGGAACCCGCAAGTTGATCACCAAAACATACATCAAGTGGGTTACGTGATATCCCATTGTCACCACAGATAAGCACGGCAAGACATACATCAAGTGTTCTCAAATCCTTAAAGACTCAATCCGATAAGATAACTTCAAAGGGAACACTCAATCCATTACAAGAGAGTAGAGGGGGAGAAACATCATAAGATCCAAAAATAGTAGCAAAGCTCGTGATACATCAAGATCATATCACCTCAAGAACACGAGAGAGAGAGAGAGAGATCAAACACATAGCTACTGGTACATACCCTCAGCCCTGAGGGTGAACTACTCCCTCCTCGTCATGGAGAGCGCCGGGATGATGAAGATGGCCACCGGTGAGGGATCCCCCCTCCGGCAGGGTGCCGGAACAGGGTCCCGATTGGTTTTTGGTGGCTACAGAGGCTTGCGGCGGCGGAACTCCCGATCTATTATGTTCCCCGAGGTTTTTAGGGTATATGGACATATATAGGCGAAAGAAGTCAGCCAGGGAAGCCACGAGGGGCCCACGAGGGTGGAGGGCGCGCCCAGGGGGGTGGGCGCGCCCCCCTGCGTCGTGCCTTCCTCGTTGCTTCCCTTACATACACTCCAAGTCTTCTGGATTGCTTCCGTTCCAAAAATAACTCTCCCGAAGGTTTCATTCCGTTTGGACTCCGTTTGGTATTCCTTTTCTGCGGAACACTGAAACAAGGAGAAAAACAGAAATTGGCACTGGGCTCTGGGTTAATAAGTTAGTCCCAAAAATAATATAAAAGTGCATAGTAAAGCCCATTAAACATCCAAGATGGATAATATAATAGCATGAATACTTCATAAATTATAGATACGTTGGAGACGTATCACAGATGCACGTGGTTCGGAACCTATGGACGGAGACGAATCTGAGGTTCCGGTGATGCAGATCCCGCTCGAGGTTGGGTTTGTGTGCGGCTCCAACGCCGCTGAGTCCGCGGCTTCTGTGGCGGGCTTGAGCTTCCCGTCCTCGGATGGCGCAATCTGCTTCGGATCTAGGGCCGGAGCACTTACAGGCGCTATCTCCTGGGTATGGTCCGATGACAGATTTAGGTCATGTTCATCCCGGTGGCAGGGAGCGGCTGCCATGGGCTCGAATCCGTCTAAGATCAAGTCTCCGAGGATATCAGCAACGTAGTTCAAGCTTCCAAACCTGACCTGATGACCAGGGGCGTAGCTGTCGATCTGCTCTAGATGGCCAAGCGAGTTGGCACGCAGTGCGAAGCCACCGAATACGAAGATCTGGCCGAGGAGAAAGACCTCCCTCAGGGCAGCATTCTTGTAGATGATTGACAGATCCATCGAGCCTTCTAGCGACGAGACAATGGAACTTTCAATGAAAGCACCAATGTCGGTGTCAAAACCGGCAGATCTCGTGTAGGGGGTCCCGAACTGTGCGTCTAAGGCCGATGGTAACAGGAGACAAGGGACACAATGTTTACCCAGGTTCGGGCCCTCTCTATGGAGGTAATGCCCTACTTCCTGCTTGATTGATCTTGATGAATATGAGTATTACAAGAGTTTATCTACCAGGAGATCGTAATGGCTAAAACCCTAGAAGTCTAGCCTGTATGATTATGATTGTGATTGCCTCTAGGGACTAAACCCTCCGGTTTATATAGACACCGGAGGGGACTAGGGTTGTACAAAGTCGGTTACAGAGAAGGGAATCTTCATATCCGAACGCCAGGCTTGCCATCCACGCCAAGGAGAGTCCCATCCGGACACGGGTGAGAGTCTTCAGTCTTGTATCTTCATAGCCCATCAGTCCGGCCCATGTCCAATAGGCCGGACACCCGAGGACCCCCTAATCTAGGACTCCCTCAACGGGGTCACTTGGAATTTCGCGGGGCCCGTGTGCACGGGGCTCGGGCCCCGTGGGCAAGGGGGTGGCGGAGAAATCGTGATTTCGAGGTTAAATTCAAGAGGGATAAAGAAAAATTGGGCTATGGGGATGCAATAGGAGGTGGATCTACTTGCGAAACACCAGATCCACGGATCAAAATCAACAAAAGCTCACAAGGAACATCAAATCACAAAAAAATTGGTATGACTCTTTTTGTGGGGAAATTTTCGAAATTGGGTAAGAACAAGCAAAATTAGGCTAGAAAACGGTGGAGAGGACTCCAAATTCGTGATCAACGTGGCTCATGATACCGTGATGTTGTACGGTGGAGACCCTAAGTGGAGATCTTTCATGAATTGGAGGGGGGTTCCCCGAAGAACATGAAGAACACAAAGGGAAAATCACAAGAGGAACACTCAAGAACAAGTCCAATCACACATCCACTAGACCAACAAACACAAGAGATTCACAAGGTACAAGAACAATTAAAGGGAAACAAGATACATGGCAAAGTTCATCCCAAATCCTATGAAGGAGATGAGGCCTTGATGATCTAATTAGATCCTTCCCACAAGGGGGTCTTGAATCCATAAGGATCTTCTCCAATGGAGACCTTGAACTATAATGGAGTCTTCTCTCTCTCAAGAGGAATCCCACAAGGGGAGATACATGAGCTAAGATCTAATTTCCAGATCTATTCTTAGCTATTCCCAAATGGAGGAGGAGGAGGAGTATATAGGTCCAAGGCATGAAGTGGTAAGGAGGGACGAAATGGGGATACATGGGCAAAGCCCAAGAGCCACATGCAGGAGGCCCCGTGCACACGGGCTCAGAGCCCGTGCGCACGGGTGTCCAGCGACCTGACGCCTTAGCCCATGCGCACGGGCTTGTACCGTGGGCACGGGGTCCAGGGGCCCGTGCGCATAGGTTGTCTTGAAGCTCGCAGCATGTCTTCTCATGGACTCCCGTTGGTGCAGGTGGAACCTCGCCTTCTCCTTGATGGTTCCTTCTCCTTTTCCAGGCTTGTCTCGTGGATGGCGTAGGCGCTCGCTTGTGGATGACCTCCTCCATGGCGCGTTCATCATTGGGCTCAAACCTATATGGGCACATGGTAGGACGATAAAGTAGTATACAATCCTCGAGGGAACTAAGAGGACACGCATTAAGGATAGAATTCACCTTAACATGAAAGAAGTAGGAGTTGGGCGTGTCTCTTAGCAATGGAACTCTTGACATGGTGATGTCAGTAGGATGCTCCGCATCACATTCACAGTCTCCTCTACAAAGAAAAAAACTTAGGTTCCTCTGGCTCATGTCGGTCCAACTCGTCTGTGATGGCCCTAGGGCCATGGAGGCACGATGGACCCCGACCATTGCCGGCTGGAGTGATCTTGCTCTGCTTTTAGTTGTTTTTGGTAGTTCGTTTAGGGTTTGGGTCCTGCTTACGAAGACGAGGCAGTGGCGGCTTCCTGAAGAAGGAATAAGGTCTTTGCCCGCTTAGCACTCATTCCGGTGATGCATTTAGCGTTGTCAAAGAGTGTGTGGAGGTGTGTTTCTGATGAATCTTACAGGATTCAGCCAGTGCTGGTCTTTGGTGGATCCATTTGGATTCAGTCTTCGTTCGTGTGTCTACATGTGGGATCCTTCTAACTTGATCTGTACTTCTTTTCATCGCTGACCGTTGCTGTCCTAGCGCTGGTCCTCTGAGGTCTTAGCACGGCGACTTCCTGACTGTCTATCGCATCAAATTTGGCCGCGCTTCGGTGAGGGAGAGATGATGGCTGTTGCGCACCTTTCGCTCATTCTAGTGCTTGTAGTTGTTGCTAGATGGTCTACGGACATGAATGCAATTTTTTTATTTCTGTATTCTTTGTACTCCCATGGCATGATGAATAGATCGAAATTTTTCTCGCAAAAAAAACAAATATTATAGAACACAAGTCAAAAAGGAGAAATAATATACTCAGGTTCAGGCCTCGTAAGGGCCTGTTCGAACGTCTCTCAGATTCTCCAAATCTCCAAATCCAGCTTTCCTCGATAGCGTCCAACTCTGTCTGGTGATCAGAAACCGTTTGACACGATTGATAACTTCTCTCAGTGACACATGTGGTAAGCAATCCAAACTATTTAAAAAAAATCTCCTAGTGTCGCAGCCCAACTGGGAGGCCGCTGGCCTATTTGGTGCGAGTTTGGGCCGGCTGGAGGCAAGCCAGTTAAGGTGGGTACCGATTTGTTGCGATAGGTGAGGACTGAAACATTTTTTCTAGCATGGCTTCTTGACACATTTTTTTGCGGTGGCACTTTAGTTGTGAATATGGCAACTCTTGATTCTTGTTTTGCTGGAGCTAGGTTTTTGGGGCTTCTCTTTTCTACACCGTGGGTCGTCTTAGCTTCTTGGATTTAGGGCCTGTTTGGTTGGAGACTTAATATGCCACGCCTAAGCTAGCCACATGCCCACACCTGTGGCTTGCTGCAGAAACTATAGCGCTCAAAACAAATGCCGCACCTTAGACAAAAATCTCTACTGCGGATGCTCCTATGGGCTGTGGCGAACCAAACATTAGTACATAACCAAACACATGTCAAGGGAGCTGTAACACGCCACACGTTTGGCGTGTCAAGCTAAGGCTGGCAACCAAACAACCCCTTAACTTCTCAGAGCTTGAGCCAAGTCTGCTTTGAAAATCTTAGGTTTTGCAGGATGGCGTGCGACGTACGTTGGCTGGTCTCGTTCACGCCTGACCTCACGACGGCACGTACTCTGGTGTTCACCGACGGCGAGATCCAGCTGCGACACGATGCACTCTAGATCGTCCTGATTGATGAGAGGGGGGTGACGGTCGATGCACGCTTTCTCCGGGTCAGGGAGTGGATCGACGTCGGGCAGGCCGTTTCCTTCCCGTGCCACATCGCCAGGGTGCGGGACCGGATCCCGGTGGGGCAGGCGGTGCCGCCGCATTAGACATGTGACGGTGCGTGCGGTACACCGTGGCACACCGCGGGCACGAGATGGCAGGGGCGGGGCGTCCTTGGGCCACATCCAGGCGCGCCCAAGGAATCCGCCAAGGATGCGCGACACGTGGACGGAGATCACGGATGCCATGGCGGGGAGGCGGGTCGCTCGGCAGGTACAAAAGCTCACCCCGCTCCCACCTGTGACCTAGATACTGCCTTTTCCCACTTCTGGGCGGTGCCACCACGAAACCCTAGATCCAGATCTTCCCCCTCGTTTCTGTGGTGGGAAGGGAAAGTTGGAGGAGATTGCAGATCCTTTGCGGAGGTGGTGGCCTCCGAGCCGAGCGATCCGGTGGAGATGGAGGACCGTGGTGGCCATTTCTTCCGCGGGAACCGGCGCGAGGGCTTCGGCGCGGGGTGATTCGGGTGTGGCGCCGGTCGTTTCGATCAGGGCCACGGCCGTGGCCGTTTCTCGTGGTCTCGGGAGGCGGACGGTGATGACCTCTCGACGAACAAGGAGGCGGCGTCCGGGTCGGACGACACCACGCGGTGGGATGACGCGGCGGATCGGGCCAAGCGGGCTAGATCTAGAGGGGTTTGGGTGGAGAAGCAGCCAAACCCTAACCCTCATGATCTCGTCATCGACAACAACAGGAAGAAGCAGACCCCGGACGTCATCCAACGGGACGAATCTTCGAATCAGGTGCCCCAACCAAACCCTATGATCCATGCCTGATCTGTAAGGCCACTAGCCATACTCCTGCTATTTGCCCACAAGCCTTTTGTGAGAGATGTAGTAAGATGGGGCACCTGGCGTCAATTTGCACTACCTTTTTGCCTTGGAATGTGTTGCTCCTATGTGCGCTTTTTAGGCCAAGGACTAGGGGTTCTTCTATATTCCTGATTCCTGTACTGCTAAGCAGCTTAAGGAGAGATCTACGAGTGTCGTGATTACTGTTATTGAGGGAGAGGCGAGCGTCAAAGAGCTGGAAGATGCATTTTCCGATTACATCGGGACAAAATGGCACTGCACAGCACGTCCTATAGGCCCTAATTCTTATGTCATGCACTTTCCTAATCAGAGGGATGTGAAGAAAGCTTGCTATAATGATAAGATGACTCTTAGATCTTGCGGTGTTGTGGTTAAGATCATTCCCTGGTCAGCTAATGTTGGAGCAAAAGGTGTTATGGAAGTTGCGTGGGTTAGAGTGGCCAACATTCCTTTGGAACGGGGCAATGAGAGGAACCTCACTTATGTCTCATCTCTGGTAGGCGTTCCACTTGAAATTGACATGGCCACTTTGCACAAGCCCGAATATGTGCGAGTCTGGCTGGGATGTCGCAATGTTGACGAGCTTCCTGGTGTTGTGGAGGCTGTTCTAGGAACACACTTCTTTGATTTCTTTTATGACATTGAAAAGGTCTTGGTCAGAGATCCTGAGAGAGAGTGCAATACGACCCCGGTTGAGTACATGAAAAGAAACTCATCCCATGGGAAGCAGTATGCACGTGTTGAGCCACAAAGTGCTGAAAAATGAAAGGGTACTGGTGTTAACAAGGGTGGCACTTCTGGGAAGGATGTACCTAATGACAATGCTGAGGAAGTCCTGGAAGATTTAGAGGAATCTGAGGACAATACACTTTTGATTGATTCTATTGCTAAGGAAGCATGTGAGCAAGCAGATTTGGGTGGATCTCAGGCACTGCTTGTTGTTCATTATAATAAGCAGAATGCTGATGAGATTCAGGTAGAAAACACGATATTTGAGTCCATTTTTAATGATATTTATGATATCTGTACTTCTCACTTGGGGGAAAATGGTTGTGCCCAGGTTGAAGAAGTGACGGATGATGAGAACATCAAGGGTGATATGCATGTGGAGTACATGGTACAATTCCCTGTCTCTTCTGATGATGTGGAGGAAGTGATTCCTACTACTCCACTAAAATCTGAGGATACACTGAGATTCAGTACAAGGAATGTGCAGAACATGGAGGACAAGATTCAAGACAGAGCTGTGGCTATTTCAAAAAAGAGGAACCTTGAAGGTAACCCTAACCACAACTCATTCGATGTCTTTTCTGATAATGAGCTTATGCTTAGAGCAGCTAAGATGGGGGTTCTTATTCCTGATAGCAATTTCTCTAGTATTGATATTTTGAGAGAGCTAGAGAGGGCCAGAAATAATAATTCTACTAGTAGTTCTGAGCTGAAAGTTCCCGGGGAGGAGAAAATGATGTATATCACCAATGGAAAAGGGGACAAGACCCCCCTTAGCTCTGATTGGGTTGATGGTGAGGAAGATTTGGAGGAAGATTTCGTTTTAGTGAGGTCCAGGAAGAAGAGAAGCCCAAAGATTCAAGTGACCATTTCTAGACCTTCAACTAGAAGCCAGAATGCTGAGTTAGCTCAGAAGAAAAGGAATACTGGCAGCCCTTTTGTAACATCCCAGATTTTCAATTTGGAATGTTATACATTAGATCATCATTGCATTGCATATTTTATTGCATTTTGGCAAATCCTCGAAAATCCTAAGCAACTCAAGGACCCTCGGAGAGAGTTGGGGATTTTCCCGGTTTTTCATATTTGTTTTTTATCAAATAATAAAAACGAGGATTTTTTGTTTTAATAATTTTTCTCTCCGAAAATATTTCATATAAAAATAAATGAGAGGAGAAAATATGACTTCTCCAAAATAATTGAAATATTGGAGGAAAAATATTAAAATCAAATATTTGATTTTATTCGGGTTTGATTTGCAATTTTAATTGCATTAGAAAAATTGCATGTTTTCAAAACTGCATTTTTCGGCCAAGAAAATGTTCATCTTGTTCCAATTATTTTAATTAGACGGTGAAAATTTGTTTTAGAATTTTTGGATTTTTATTTATTTTTCTATGATTTTTTTGATTCGGCGAAATTATTTTAAAAAAAAAGTCGCCCGAGCGCAACTGGGCCGAAGCCCAGCCGACGGCCCAGCTTCCCCGCGCGGCCCAGCCGCTGTCGTCTCCCTCCTGAAGTCGGATGCCGCCGCCGTGTCCCGCTAGGACACCGTCGCCGCCGCCTTGCCCCCTCCCCCACGCCACCCCTCCCCTCCAATAAGTACCCCCGACCCCGCCCCCTCTCCCTCACCCCGTTCCCCACCCTGAGGAGCCCGACGCCGGAGCCGAGCCGGCGCGGGAAGCCCCGAACGCCGCCGCCCTCGTCGCCCCCGACGACCCCGCAGCCCCGCCGCCCCTCGCCGCACCTCGCCCGACCCGCCGGAGCCCGTCCCGAGCCTTGCCGGAGGTTAGCCGGAGCCGCCGCCGTTCGCCGTCCGTTTTTTTAAAACCGCCTCGGTTTTTTTTTGAAACCCTAGATTTTTATTCGGTTTATTTAATTAGTGAACGTTCACCGATCCGTTCATTTTAACGAACGTGTTCGTCGGTTAGTTGCTGTTAACGAACGTCCGTTCGTTTAACTGTTCGTCAGTTTTCTTTTTTCGTCGGATTCTCCGCGATTATTCCAGATCGCGATTTCTGATCAGATTTTCGTTTTAGTTTATCTTTTCGCTCGTTTATCGGAATCAGGCGATTCAAGCGCCTAGAGTTTCGTCTCCAAATTCTCTTTCCATTTAACCCACTCAAACAAGTTTTTGCTACTGTAAAATTTGACCTCGATCCAGATTAGTAAACGAAGCTTGTTTCTTTCGCCATTTGACTTTCGTTGCTTCGTTTGATTTGATTCTTTTTGCAAACCGGAGTTCTTAAGTTGAACTTTCTGGTTAGATCGTTATTTGAGTTTTACCTGTGCATTTGATGAGTGCTTATTGTATGCTTGTTTGTTTGCGATAGAGTACCCGGAGTGCGCCGCTTGCTACTTCGAATCGCTAAGTTTCACGGATCATCAGCAAGGAAAGTAACACTTTGATCACACCTTTTACTACCCAGCTTTATTGCATTAGACCAACCCTCAAACATTGCATGGTTAGGATCTAATTAAATTGTGGGTATTGGGAAGTAGTTGAGGTAGTACCTATTACATGTTTATTATCAAACCCTTGGGAGTTACTTCTACGTTTGCTTATATCGCTATGCTATGCTAGTAGACGTGGATTGGGTTTGAGAGATATTCACGACAGATGTGAGATTGTTAATTAATGGTTTACTTAAGGTGGCAACTAAAACTCACATCTGGGTGGATTTAGGTACCTGGAGAACCCAGTGTTGCCTGTTTTTCGAAGGACCGCCACCCAGGCTCAAAGGGATTATAAGATTATTCATGCTAGAAACTTCCGTGTGCAGCCACAAGCTATTATGGGCTCTAGCATAGTTGAGTAGGTTACATGATCTCTTGAAGAGGTGGGCTAGCAGATGTAGGGGAAAGTAGGTGTAACTGTCCACCCGGAGTAAAGAGTTATTATTTCTGAAAGACTGTGTCTCGGTCATCCGTTTCTCAAACATCATGTAGTGCGAGAATCAAGCGGAGGCGATCGAGTCTTGTGGGGAAAAGTGCGCAATCCTCTGCAGAGTGTATAAACTAATCATGATTAGCCGTGTCCCCGGTTATGGACATCTTGAGTATCTAGTACTTGGATTATCATGTGAATCTCATCACCATGTTACTTTAATTAATTTTGTTGGGTTAATGATGATACTTAATTGGGATTGAGATGCTGTCAACCATCTCAATGTTTAACAACCACCATGATAGTTAAATAAAATTTATTCCTTTGCAGTAGGGAAAAATTGGCTTTTCGCAAAACAATAACCATAGAGCTTACCACCAGCCATATATGCATGTAGAATAGCATTATTGTTCATTACTCTCTATGTGTTACATTGCCAGCATATTCCATGTGCTGACCCGTTTTCGGGCTGCAACGTTTTATGTTGCAGACTTTTCAGACGACGAGTAAGGTGCCTTAGGTCGTGGTCTTATACTCAGTGATGCCGTTGGAGTTGATGGACTCACTATTCTTCCAAGTATTCCGTTGTTATCGTATTAGATGGCCTTAAGCCATATTTATCATACTTATTTCTCTTTTTGAGATACTCGATGTAATAAGTGTGTGGTTGCTACTCTGTTATAAATCCTCCATTTGAACTGTGCGTGTCAGCATTACTGATCCAGGGATGACACTAAAGCACAGAGCACAGACTGTTTGAGGTCTGGTCGCTACAAAGGTGGTATTAGAGCCAGGTTGACTGTAGGACACGACCACTAAGCTTAAACCCTAGAACACTAGTCTCTTCTCATTTCTGACTCCTCTCCACTTTCTACTCTTTTAGGAATGGCGGATGCAAGGAACAAGTTCATGCAACCGAATGAAGATACACCTTTTGGACGACACTTGAAGGAAGTCACTAAGTACCTAAACGTCAGAATACCAAGCTTCACCGGTACCCACAACGCCACACTACCAGAAGAGGAGCGCTGGAAGATTCAAGTTCAAGTTCCAGGAAGGACGTTTACGCCAGTCACTAAGCCTATAGAGTTTTCCTTTGATGCACCAACCTGGAGTTTAGGGAAGAGCATGGCAGCCCACATCTCTATGGGACGCATTGGAGACGTCTACCACAGGGAGCTTAAGGGTACTATTTATCAGATCTGTGGACGCCGAGATGAACAATGGGAGATGATCAGCACCAAGAAGGATGGATCAATTGCAGCTTTCATCCACGAGCAAAACCAACACATTCGTCGCCAGGAGAACCGGATGTGCTCAGACATGATATATCTGAAGAAGGCATTGACCAAGATCACGGAGTTGGAGGAAGAACTCAAGGCTACGCGCGATGGATATGAGGAGGAGATCACCATGTTGTTGGAGAAGAACGGCGAACTGATACAGAAGATCGAAGTATTCCTGGGAGACCCATCACCTGGAGGACAAGACGACGATTCTACTTGCCCGGATAACTACATCATCATCGACGACACCGACTCGGACCCCAGTGACGATGACTTTGTTGATGAAGCTGGAGCAGATATCATGGAGTCTTCGACCGATCAAAAATTTCTAGTAGACCACCAAAATCAGTAGTAGTATTCCCCCATGTATATAGTATAGTCCGAGCACTTTTGTAACGATAGTTAGATCGATTGTATGCCCTATTTGATTTGATTGAGTGATATTTGATTGTGTTTGTCTCATGAGCATATGGGTAGTGTTTTCCCTCTAGACCTCATTCTATTCTAAATTCTCATCTTTTCTAAACCTATCAGATGCCTCCGAGACGCGATACCAGATTTGTTTTCCCACCGAAGATCACTCAGTTGATTCAGCAGCAGAATGCCCTGATGCAAGTGTTAGTACAGAACCAAGGCAACAACCACAACAACCCGCCACCACCACCTGTTGATCACTTAGCCCGTTTCTTGAGGCTAAACCCGCCGGTGTTTTCCAGCAGCACCGAGCCGATTGTTGCAGATGATTGGCTCCGCAAAGTTGGAAGGGAGTTGACCACTGCAGGATGCACAGATGCGGAGAGAGTGTGTTTTGCCGCACATCAGCTTGATGGACCCGCAACATCATGGTGGGAGAATTACACAGCCACACACCCTATTGACACTGTCACATGGGACCAGTTTCAGCAAGCTTTCCGTACTGCCCATGTTTCAGCAGGAGCTATGGCTATGAGGAAGCGTGAGTTTCACAACCTACGCCAAGGAGGACGCACCGTAGGCCAGTATGTGGAGGACTTTAGTAAGTTAGCACGTTATGCCCCAGATGACGTTGCTACAGATGCAGCCAAGCAGGAGAAGTTTCTCGAAGGACTGAATGATGAGCTGAGCATGCAATTGATGGTAGCAACCTTCAACAACTACCAGGAGTTGGTAGATAGAGCTCTCATGATTGAAGGGAAGCAACAGCAGATTGAAAACCATAAGAGGAAGTATGGACAAGGGAAGTACAATTCTGGAGCTCAGCAGAAGCCACGTTTTACCCCGAAGTCGGGAGGACAGTTTCAGCATACCCATGGAGGAGGTAGTTCGCACAACCATAATGGACCCAAGAATGGTAATGGGAATGGAGGAAGCAACGGACAGAACCGTAATAACCCATCTACCCCAGCCAAGAGGGATCTAAGTCACGTTACTTGTTTCAAGTGCCAGAAGACTGGACATTATGCAACTGAATGCCCGGAAGCCCAGAATGGAAATGGCAATGGAAGCTCTGGGAAGAAGCCTAACCCGTTCAATAAAGGACAAGTGAACCACGTTTACGTGGAGGAGGTTGAAGCACAACCTGATGCAGTAATAGGTAAGTTTTTGGTTAAGTCATTTACTGCAATCGTTCTTTTTGATACTGGTGCATCGCATTCATACATATCAAGGGGATTTGTGGATAAGTTTAAGTTGCCCACCAAAGTTCTTAGAACACCTATGCTAGTAACCTCGCCTGGAGCAGAGTATATGGCAAGCCAAGGATGTTTTCAGATGCCATTGGCCATAGGTAGGCATGTTTTCCCCTTAGACCTAATAGTTTTGGAGTCGCAAGGTTTGGATGTGATTTTGGGAATGGATTGGCTATCGATGTATGGAGGAAACATCGATTGCGCCAGTAAGACGATTTTGCTTACCACCCCAGAAGGAAGAAGGATTAAGTATGTATCCCGACATATGCCGAAGAGGACTCAGGTAAATTCCTTATCAGGAGTTGTAAAGGAGGAAGTACCAGTGGTGAAGGATTACCCGGATGTATTTCCAGAAGAGTTGCCAGGCATGCCAGAGACATTGAGTTTTTGATTGAACTTTCGCCAGGCACTGGGCCAATATCTAAGAGACCGTACAGGATGCCCGCAAAAGATTTGGAGGAGATTAAGAAGCAGATTAAGGAGTTACTGGATAAAGGTTATATTCGCCCAAGTTCGTCACCTTGGGGATCACCAGTACTTCTAGTGGAGAAGAAAGATGGATCGTTGAGGATGGTCGTTGACTATCGTGGATTGAATGAAGTGACCATCAAGAACAAGTACCCACTGCCAATGATCAATGATCTGTTTGACCGATTACAAGGAGCTAAGGTATTTTCCAAGATCGATCTACGATCAGGATACCATCAGTTAAAGATTCGAGAGCAGGATATACCTAAGATGGCTTTTACCACTAGGTATGGGCTGTATGAGTATACCGTTATGTCATTTGGTCTGACTAATGCACCTGCCTATTTCATGAACCTGATGAACAAAGTGTTTATGGAGTTTTTGGATAAGTTCGTCGTGGTGTTCATTGATGACATTTTGGTCTACTCAAAGAACGAAGAGGAGCATAAGGAGCACTTGCGTTTGGTACTTGAGAAGCTCAGAGAACATCAGTTATACGCCAAGTTCAGCAAATGTGAGTTTTGGCTGAAGGAAGTTGGATTCCTTGGACATGTTATATCCGGAGATGGAATAGCAGTAGACCCCACCAAAGTTGACACAGTAACAAACTGGGAATCACCCACGTCAGTTGGAGAAATCCGGAGTTTTCTTGGACTTGCAGGATACTACCGGAGGTTCATTGAAAATTTCTCGAGAATTGCTAAGCCCATGACAGAGCTGTTAAAGAAGGACATCAAATTCAATTGGACTGAGGAATGTGAAGCTAGTTCCCAAGAGTTGAAGAAACGTTTGGTTACATCACCAGTGTTGATTCTGCCAGATCAACGCAAGGATTATGAAGTATATTGCGACGCTTCACGTCGAGGACTTGGAGCAGTGCTAATGCAGGAGGAAAGAGTTGTTTCATATGCTTCACGACAACTTAAACCCCATGAGAAGAATTATGCCACGCATGATTTGGAGTTAGCAGCCGTAGTGCATGCATTGAAGACATGGAGACATTTTCTCATCGGAAACCATTGTGAGGTGTACACGGATCACAAGAGTTTGAAGTACATTTTCACGCAAAAGGAGTTAAATCTCAGGCAAAGGAGATGGTTGGAGCTTATTAAGGATTATGATATGAGATTGCATTATCACCCAGGGAAGGCTAACGTAGTAGCTGATGCGTTGAGCCGCAAGAGCCATATTAACACCCTCATGACCGGAGAGTTACCGAAATTATTAGCCGAGGATCTTCGCGAGCTATGTTTGGAGATAGTTCCAAGAGGCTATTTAGCAACGTTGGAGATTCAGTCTACCTTGATGGAAAAGATCAGAGAAGCTCAGAAGACAGACAAGGAGATTGACGAGATAAAGGAAAGGATGAGAAAAGGAAAAGCCAAGGGATTTCGTGAGGATGAGCACGATACCTTATGGTTTGAGGACCACGTTTATGTGCCCAATGATCCGGAGATCAGGAAGTTGATCTTGCAAGAGGCCCATGATTCACCGTATTTGATTCACCCAGGAAATACCAAGACGATGTATTTGGATTTGAAGGATACTTTCTGGTGGACCGGAATGAAGAAGGATATTGCGGAGTATGTAGCAGTTTGTGATGTATGTCAGAGAGTGAAGGCAGAGCATCAGAAGCCACCAGGATTGCTACAGCCATTGCCGATACCCGAATGGAAGTGGGATAAACTAGGCATGGATTTTATCACGGGATTGCCCAGGACTCGTTCAGGCTATGACTCAATATGGGTTGTAGTCGATCGTTTGACGAAAGTAGCCCATTTCATCCCAGTGAAGACCACTTACACCAGTGCTAAGTTGGCAAAGATATACATGACCAGAATCGTATGTTTGCATGAAGTTCCGAGGACCATTGTATCAGACAGAGGAACCCAGTTTACCTCGAAGTTTTGGAATCAGTTACATGAAACTTTGGGAACCAGGCTAGAATTCAGTACAACTTTTCATCCACAGACAGACGGACAGACCGAGAGAGTCAATCAGATTTTGGAAGATATGCTGAGAGCTTGTGCGCTAGATTATGGATCAAGTTGGGACGACAATTTACCATATGCAGAATTTTCTTACAACAACAGTTATCAAACCAGTTTGAAGATGGCCCCTTTCGAAGCTTTGTACGGAAGGAGGTGTAGAACACCATTGTTATGGGACGAAGTTGGAGACCGCCAGTTGTTTGGACCGGATTTGATTAAGGAATCAGAACAGAAAGTGAAGTTGATTCGCGATAGACTCAAGGTAGCTCAGTCCAGGCAGAAGAGTTATGCAGATTCTAAACGTAAGGAGACAGTTCACGAAGTTGGAGACAGAGTTTACCTACGAGTATCACCCCTTCGAGGAGTGAAGCGCTTTGGAGTTAAAGGAAAGTTAGCGCCACGTTTTGTAGGACCATACAGAGTTTTGGAGCGTATGGGAGAAGTTGCTTACAAGCTGGAATTGCTTGAAGGATTGTCAGGAGTTCATAATGTATTTCACGTATCCCAGTTGAAGAAGTGCCACGCAGAGATAGCTGAGATACCACTGAGAGATACAGTGCCACTGGAAGCGATTCAGTTGGAAAGTGATTTGACCTATGAGGAGAAACTGGTTAAGATTCTTGAGTATGCCAGCCGAGTCACCCGCAGCAAGGTTATCAAGTTCTGCAAAGTTCAGTGGAGTCACCACACTGAAGATGAAGCCACCTGGGAACGAGAGGAAGATCTACGGAAAAACCACTCTCACCTATTTTCTAGCCAACCCGAATCTCGAGGGCGAGATTCATCTTAAGGGGGTAGGTTTGTAACATCCCAAATTTTCAATTTGGAATGTTATACATTAGATCATCATTGCATTGCATATTTTATTGCATTTTGGCAAATCCTCGAAAATCCTAAGCAACTCAAGGACCCTCGAAGAGAGTTGGGGATTTTCCCGGTTTTTCATATTTGATTTTTATCAAATAATAAAAACGAGGATTTTTTGTTTTAATAATTTTTCTCTCCGAAAATATTTCATATAAAAATAAATGAGAGGAGAAAATATGACTTCTCCAAAATAATTGAAATATTGGAGGAAAAATATTAAAATCAAATATTTGATTTTATTCGGGTTTTATTTGCAATTTTAATTGCATTAGAAAAATTGCACGTTTTCAAAACTGCATTTTTGGGCCAAGAAAATGTTCATCTTGTTCTAATTATTTTAATTAGATGGTGAAAATTTGTTTTAGCATTTTTGGATTTGTATTTATTTTTCTATGATTTGTTTGATTCGGCGAAATTATTTTTAAAAAAAAGTCGCCCGAGCGCCGACTGGGCCGAAGCCCAGCCGACGGCCAGCTTCCCCGCGCGGCCTAGCCGCTGTCGTCTCCCTCCTGGAGTCGGACGCTGCCGCCGCCATGTCCCGCTAGGACACCGTCGCCGCCACCTTGCCCCCCCCCCCACGCCACCCCCTCCCCTCCTATAAGTACCCCTGACCCCGCCCCCTCTCCCTCACCCCGTTCCCCATCCCGAGGAGCCCGACGCCGAGCCGAAGCCCGACGCCGGAGCCGAGCCGCTGCCGCCGCGGGAAGCCCCGAACGCCGCCGCCCTTGTCACCCTCGCCGCCACCGACGACCCCGCAGCCCCGCCGCCCCTCGCCGCACCTCGCCCGACCCGCCGTAGCCCGTCCCGAGCCTCGCCGGACCCGCCGCCGTTCGCCGTCCGGTTTTTTTAAAAACCGCCTCGGTTTATTTTTATTTTTATTTTTTTGAAACCCTAGATTTTTATTCGGTTTATTTAATTAGTGAACGTTCACAGATCCGTTCGTTTTAACGAACGTGTTCGTCGGTTAGTCGCTGTTAACGAACGTCCGTTCGTTTAACTGTTCGTCAGTTTTTTCTTTTTTCGTCGGATTCTCCGCGATTATTCCAGATCGCGATTTCTGATCAGATTTTCGTTTTAGTTTATCTTTTCGCTCGTTTAGCGGAATCAGGCGATTCAAGCGCCTAGAGTTTCGTCTCGAAATTCTCTTTCCGTTTAACACACTCAAACAAGTTTTTGCTACTGTAAAATTTGACCTAGATCCATATTAGTAAACGAAGCTTGTTTCTTTCGCCATTTGACTTTCGTTGCTTCGTTTGATTTGATTCTTTTTGCAAACCGGAGTTCTTAAGTTGAACTTTCTGGTTAGATCGTTATTTGAGTTTTACCTGTGCATTTGATGAGTGCTTATTGTATGCTTGTTTGTTTGCGATAGAGTACCCGGAGTGCGCCGCTTGCTACTTCGAATCGCTAAGTTTCACGGATCATCAGCAACGCAAGTAACACTTTGATCATACCTTTTACTACCCAACTTTATTGCATTAGACCAACCCTCAAACATTGCATGGTTAGGATCTAATTAAATTGTGGGTATTGGGAAGTAGTTGAGGTAGTACCTATTACCTGTTTATTATCAAACCCTTGGGAGTTACTTCTACGTTTGCTTATATCGCTATGCTATGCTAGTAGACGTGGATTGGGTTTGAGAGATATTCACGACAGATGTGAGATTGTTAATTAATGGTTTACTTAAGGTGGCAACTAAAACTCACATCTGGGTGGATTGAGGCACCTGGAGAACCCAGTGTTGCCTGTTTTTCGAAGGACCGCCACCCAGGCTCAAAGGGATCATAAGATTATTCATGCTAGAAACTTCCGTGTGCAGCCACAAGCTATTATGGGCTCTAGCATAGTTGAGTAGGTTACATGATCTCTTGAAGATGTGGGCTAGCAGATGTAGGGGAAAGTAGGTGTAACTGTCCACCCGGAGTAAAGAGTTATTGTTTCTGAAAGACTGTGTCTCGGTCATCCGTTTCTCAAACATCATGTAGTGCGAGAATCAAGCGGAGGCGATCTAGTCTTGTGGGGAAAAGTGCGCAATCCTTTGCAGAGTGTATAAACTAATCATGATTAGCCGTGTCCCCGGTTATGGACATCTTGAGTATCTAGTACTTGGATTATCATGTGAATCTCATCACCATGTTACTTTAATTAATTTTGTTGGGTTAATGATGATACTTAATTGGGATTGAGATGCTGTCAACCATCTCAATGTTTAACAACCACCATGATAGTTAAATAAAATTTATTCCTTTGCAGTAGGGAAAAATTGGCTTTTCACAAAACAATAACCATAGAGCTTACCACCAGCCATATATGCATTACTCTCTATGTGTTACATTGCCAACATATTCCATGTGCTGACCCATTTTCGGGCAGCAACGTTTAAGTTGCAGACTTTTCAGACGACGAGTAAGGTGCCTTAGGTCGTGGTCTTATACTCAGTGATGCCGTTGGAGTTGATGGACTCACTATTCTTCCAAGTCTTCCGCTGTTATCGTATTAGATGGCCTTAAGCCATATTTATCATACTTATTTCTCTTTTTGAGATACTCAATGTAATAAGTGTGTGGTTGCTACTCTGTTATAAATCCTCCATTTGAACTGTGCGTGTCAGCATTACTGATCCAGGGATGACACTAAAGCACAGAGCACAGACTGTTTGAGGTCTGGTCGCTACACCTTTCAATCATACCAGGGCCACCAGGGGGGGGATAAAAAAGAAACCTGGGTAATTATGTTTGGTCTCTTTTGGAACTGTAGGGGGGCAGGAAAAAAGGGGATGAGTTCCCACCTTTCCCATATCATTAGAGATCATTCTCTGGACTTTGTTTGTTTGCAAGAAACTCATAAGAAATTTTTTCTAGATAGCTACTTTAGGAAAATTGACCCTTACAATGCTTTTGAATGGGACTGGGTCCCATCTGTTGGGAGGTCTGGTGGTATTTTGTGTGGGGTCAAGAAGGAGAGGTTTGAGGTTATTGCATGGAGAAAAGGCAAGTTCATTCTCCAGGTTTCTGTTTTTGATATTAAAGTGAAGAAAGTGGGGACCTTGTGTTCTGTTTATGGGGCAGCCCATGACTGTGACAAACAGGAGTTTCTCAATGAGTTGGCTGATTTTTGCACTCATGTGCAAACACCTCTGCTGATAGGAGGGGATTTTAACATTCTTAGACATGAAGGAAAAAAAACTGGCATCGTTCTATTTACACAGACATGTTTAACTCTGTGATAAATGCTATGTGCGTAAGTGAAATATTCATGAGTGGAGGATTGTACACTTGGACTAATGGTCAATCCCATCCAACTCTGAAAAAGCTAGATAGAGTGCTTATGAGAAGTGATTGGGAGGATTTATTCCCCCAAGTAAACATTAAGAAAATTGTCAGAGATGCTTCTGATCATAATGCTCTTTTGTTGTCTTCTGACAATCATGTTGTTAGAGTGCCACAACAGAGAGAGTTTAGGCTTGAAATTAGTTGGCTCAAATCTGAGGATTTCCTTCCTTTAGTGGAGAAAATCTGGAATCAATATGTTAGAGCCACTGACCCTATTGATGTTTTAAACATCAAGTTAAAACGTTTTCAAAAATTCTTTAAAGGATGGGGCTCAAACAAGTTTGTCCATGAGAAGATTAAGAAGCAAAAGATTAAAGAGGAATTAGCTAAGATTGAGGAGGAGGAAGAAAGAGGGGTGTTAAACCCAGATATCTTTTGTAAGAAAGCAGAGCTATTGGTGGAGCTTAATGAGATTTTGGTGAATGAAGAGCTTTTTCTGTTGCAACAGTCAAAGGAAAGGTGGTTGCTTAAAGGTGACAGTAACAGTGCTTATTACCAGAAGATTACTAATGGTAATAAAAGGAAAAATACTATCCACTATCTCTGTGTAGGAGAAACTATCATAGAGGGGACTGATAATCTTTTGAGACATGCCACTGATTTCCATAAAAATCTTTTTGGACCTGCACCTGGTAACTTGTTGCAAATAGATCCTAACATGTGGAAAAAGGAGGAGAAGTTGGATGAGGGGGATAATGAGATGTTATGCAGACCTTTCTCAGAGGAGGTGGTTAAGCATGCTTTGTTTAGTATGAATAGTAACAGAGCCCCTGGCCCTGACAATATACCAGCAGAGTTTTATCAACACTGTTGGGACATTGTGAAAAATGATATCATGAGACTTTTTACTGCTTTGCATGAGGGGACTTTGGATGTGCACATGCTGAACTATGGGATAATCAGGCTGCTCCCTAAGGTTAACGGGGCGAAAAAAATTCAGCAGTTTAGACCCATTTGTTTGCTCAGGTGCCCTTATATGCTGATAACAAAAGTGCTTGACAATAGATCGGCCCCATATGCTGACATCTTGTTTAGCAAACACCAAAATGCTTTTATCAAGCACAGAAATATTATGGATGGTGTGTTAACTTTGCATGAGATTCTGCACCATACTCATGTAAAGAAAAAAAGTTGGGATTATCATTAAACTTGACTTTGAAAAAGCCTACGACAAGGTTAACTGGGAGTTTCTGTTGAAATGCCTTGAAATTAGGGGGTTTGCTAAAACTTGGTGTAGTTGGATGAAAAATATTCTACAAAATGGAACTGTGAGTGTGAAACTGAATAATACTTCGGGGCCTTACTTCCAGAGTTATAAAGGGGTTCGCCAAGGAGACCCAGTGTCGCCTTTCTTGTTTAACATCGCTGATGAATGCCTATGTAAGATGGTGTTACATGTGCAAAGTAATGGCTTGATTGATGGAGTAGTTTCTGATTTGGTGGAGAAGGGTGTGGCTATTCTGCAGTATGCAGATGACACGGTGTTGTGTGTGGAACATTGCTACCTCTTGAGCACGGCGTTGGTTTTCCCTTGAAGAGGAAAGGGTGATGCAGTAAAGTAGCGTAAGTATATCCCTCAGTTTTTGATAACCAAGGTATCAATCCAGTAGGAGACCATGCTCGAGTCCCACGCACCTACACAAACAAATAAGAACCTTGCAGCCAACGCGATAAAGGGGTTGTCAATCACTTCACGGTCACTTACGAGAGTGAGATCTGATAGATATGATAAGATAATATTTTTGGTATTTTTATGATAAAGAGAAATAAAGATGCAAAGTAAAATAAACGGCGCCAAAAATAGTTTGTTGTTGGGAGATTAATATGATGGAAAATAGACCCGGGGGCCATAGGTTTCACTAGTGGCTTCTCTCAAGATAGCATAAGTATTACGGTGGGTAAACGAATTACTGTCGAGCAATTGATAGAATTAAGCATAGTTATGAGAATATCTAGATATGATCATGTATTAGGCATCACGTCCGTGACAAGTAGACCGAAACGATTCTGCATCTACTACTATTACTCCACACATCAACCGCTATCCAGCATGCATCAGAGTATTAAGTTCATAAGAACAGAGTAATGCTTTAAGCAAGATGACATGATGTAGAGGGATAAACTCATGCAATATGATATAAACCCCATCTTTTTATCCTCGATGGCAACAATACAACACCTGCCTTGCTGCCCCTGCTGTCACTGGGAAAGGACACCGCCAGAATGAACCCAAAGCTAAGCACTTCTCCCATTGCAAGAAAGATCAATATAGTAGGCCAAACCAAACTGATAATTCAAAGAGACTTGCAAAGATAACCAATCATACATAAAAGAATTCAGAGGAGATTCAAATATTGTTCATAGATAAACTTGATCGTAAACCCACAATTCATCGGATCTCGACAAACACACCGCAAAAGAAGATTACATCGAATAGATCTCCAAGAAGATCGAGGAGAACTTTGTATTGAGATCCAAAGAGAGAGAAGAAGCCATCTAGCTAATAACTATGGACCCGAAGGTCTGAGGTAAACTACTCACACATCATCGGAGAGGCTATGGTGTTGATGTAGAAGCCCTCCGTGATCAATGCCCCCTCCGGCAGAGCGCCGAAAAAGGCCCCAAGATGGGATCTCACGGGTACAGAAGGTTGCGGCGGTGGAAATAGGGCTTTGGCTCTGTATATGATGTTTCCAGGGTATACGGGTATATATAGGAGGAAGAAGTACGTCGGTGGAGCAACAAGGGGCCCAAGAGGGTGGAGGGCGCGCCCAGGGGGGTAGGCGCGCCCCCCTACCTCATGGCTTCCTCGTCTGTTGCTTGACGTCCACTCCAAGTCCGCTGGATGACGTTTGTTCCGAAAATCACGTTCCCGAAGGTTTCATTCCGTTTGGACTCCGTTTGATATTCTTTTTCTGCGAAACACTGAAATAGGCAAAAAAACAATTTGGGCTGGGCCTCCGGTTAATAGGTTAGTCCCAAAAATAATATAAAAGTGCATAAATAAGCCCATTAAACATCCAAAACAGAATATAATATAGCATGGAACAATAAAAAATTATAGATACGTTGGAGACGTATCAAGCATCCCCAAGCTTAATTCCTGCTCGTCCTCGAGTAGGTAAATGATAAAAACATAATTTTTGATGTGGAATGCAGCCTAGCATAATTTTCAATGTAACCCTCTTAATTGTGGTATGAATATTCAAATCCGAAAGATTCAAGATAAAATTTTAATATTGACATAAAAGTAATAATACTTCAAGCATACTAACTAAGCAATTATGTCTTCTCAAAATAACATGGCCAAAGAAAGTTCATCCCTACAAAATCATATAGTTGGTCATGCTCCATTTTCGTCACACAAGAATGCTCTCATCATGCACAACCCCGATGACAAGCCAAGCAATTGTTTCATACTTTAGTAATCTCAAACTTTTTTCAACTTTCACGCAATACATGAGCGTGAGCCATGGATATTGCACTATGGGTGGAATAGAATATAATGATGGGGGTTATGTGGAGAAGACAAAAAAAAGGAGAAAGTCTCACATCAATGCGGCTAATCAACGAGCTATGGAGATGCCCATCAATTGATGTTAATGTGAGGAGTAGGGATTGCCATGCAACGGATGCACTAGAGCTATAAATGTATGAAAGCTCAACAAAAGAAACTAAGTGGGTGTGCATCCAACTTGCTTCCTCACGAAGACCTAGGGCATTTGAGGAAGCCCACTGTTGGAATATACAAGCCAAGTTCTATAACGAAAAATTCCCACTAGTATATGAGAGTGACAAAACAAGAGACTATCTATCATAAGGATCATGGTGCTACTTTGAAGCACAAGTATGGAAAAAGGATAGTAGCATTGCCCCTTTTTTTGGGCCTTTCTTTTTTTCTTTTGGCCTTTTTTTGGGACAATGCTCTATGAATGATGATCATCACACTTCTATTTATTTACATCTCAATGATTACAACTCGATACTAGAACAAAGTATGACTCTATATGAATGCCTCCGGCGGTGTACCGGGAAATGAATCAAGAGTGACATGTATGAAATAACATGCATGGTGGCTTTGCCACAAATACGATGTCAACTACATGATCATGCAAGGCAATATGACAATGATAAAATGTGTCATGATAAACGGAACGGTGGAAAGTTGCATGGCAATATATCTCGGAATGGCTATCGAAATGCCATAATAGGTAGGTATGGTGGCTGTTTTGAGGAAGATATAAGGAGGCTTATGTGTGATAGAGTGTATCGTAGCACGGGGTTTGGATGCACCGGCGAAGTTTGCACCAACTCTCAAGGTGAGAAAGGGCAATGCACGGTACCGAAGAGGCTAGCAATGATGGAAGGGTAAGAGTGCGTATAATCCATGGACTCAACATTAGTCATAAAGAACTCACATACTTATTGCAAAAATCTACAAGCCATCAAAAACCAAGCACTACGCACATGCTCCTAGGGGGATAGATTGGTAGGAAAAGACCATCGCTCGTCCCCGACCGCCACTCATAAGGAGGACAATCAAAGAACACCTCATGTTTCAAATTTGTTACACAACGTTTACCATACGTGCATGCTACGGGATTTGCAAACTTCAACGCAAGTATTTCTCAAATTCACAACTACTCAACTAGCACAACTTTAATATCACTACCTCCATATCTCAAAACAATCATCAAGCATCAAACTTCTCTTAGTATTCAACACACTCATAAGAAAGTTTTTACTAATCTTGAATACCTAGCATATTAGGACTAATTTCTCAATTGAAGCAAATTACCATGCTGTTTTGTAGGACTCTCAAAATAATATAAGTGAAGCATGAGAGAACAATAATTTCTATAAAACAAAACCACCGCCGTGCTCTAAAAGATATAAGTGAAGCACTAGAGCAGAAACTATAGCTCAAAAGATATAAGTGAAGCACATAGAGTATTCTAATAAATTCCGAATCATGTGTGTCTCTCTCAAAAGGTGTGTACATCAAGGATGATTGTGGTAAACTAAAAAGCAAATACTCAAATCATACAAGACGCTCCAAGCAAAACACATATCATGTGGTGAATATAAATATAGCTCCAAGTAAAGTTACCGATGGACGAAGACGAAAGAGGGGATGCCTTCCGGGGCATCCCCAAGCTTTGGCTTTTTGGTGTCCTTGGATTTACCTTGGGATGCCATGGGCATCCCCAAGCTTAGGCTCTTGCCACTCCTTGTTCCATAATCCATCAAATCTTTACCCAAAACTTGAAAACTTCACAACACAAAACTTAACAGAAAATCTCGTGAGCTCCGTTAGCGAAAGAAAACAAAACACCACTTCAAGGTACTGTATTGAACTCATTCTTTATTTATATTAGTGTTAAACCTACTGTATTCCAACTTCTCTATGGTTTATAAACTATTTTACTAGCCATAGAGTCATCAAAATAAGCAAACAACACACGAAAAACAGAATCTTTCAAAAACAGAACAGTCTGTAGTAATCTGTAACTAATGCAAACTTCTGGAACTCAGAAAAATCTACCAAAATAGGACGACCTAGATGATTTGTTTATTGATCTACTGCAATTTGAATCAGTATTTTATCACATTCTGGTGATTTTTAACAATTGTTTTCGTGAACAGAAAGTTTCTGGAATTTTCAGCAAGATCAAATAACTATCATCCAAGAAGATCCTATAGGTTTAACTTGGCACAAACACTAATAAAAACATAAAAACAAATCTAACCAGAGGCTAGATCAAAGATTTATTCCTAAACAGAAGCAAAAGGCAAAAAACTAAAATAAAATTGGGTTGCCTCCCAACAAGCGCTATCGTTTAACGCCCCTAGCTAGGCATAAAAGCAAGGATAGATCTAGGTATTGCCATCTTTGGTATTGGGAAAGAAAAGAGAAAATTTATTATCTATAGCATTTATCTTTCTATTTTGAGAAAGCACGTGGTCATTAATGGTGGAAGAAAGATTAAGTACGCTACGGAAATTTGCATCTAAGATAGCCTTCATCTCTTTGATAATTTCGTTTTGGTAAAAGCACAAAAGAGAGGTGGATTCAACTTTCTCACTCATAGGGTGCCCAAATATAGTTTTCATCTTTTCATAGGTATCTATGGGATCCCCCTCAAGAAAACCTTCTTCAAAAATAGAATCTAAAACTTGCTTGAACGAAGCGGGCAGCCCAATATAAAAGCTTTTTAGGTATATCTCAATTTGATATTGGGGCACATAGCTAGCTCGGATCCTTAAAAGCCTATCCCAAGCATCTTTCAAAGACTCATCAAGCAAATAACGAAAAATTCCGGGATCATCTTCATCGATATTATTCAAACACTCATCGATAACCCCAGTAGGCCTTTCCATAGCATCATTATTTATGAGCTTAGAGAGGACAGAAGGACTATCCAAAGTACTAAAACCCTGGAAAGAGCCCTTAGCCCTTTTTGGTTCGGCCATGGCACAAGAAAAACAACGGGAAAGAGGCGACGGAAAGAGAGGGCGAATAAAACAGCAAGGGTGAAGCGGGGGAGTGGAAAACAAGAGGCAAATGGCAAATAATGTAATGCGAGGGATAAGAGTTTGTGATGGGTACTTGGTATGTCTTGACTTGTGCGTAGACTCCCCGGCAACGGCGCCAGAAATCCTTCTTGCTACCTCTTGAGCACTGCGTTGGTTTTCCCTTGAAGAGGAAAGGGTGATGCAGTAAAGTAGCGTAAGTATTTTCCTTAGTTTTTGAGAACCAAGGTATCAATCCAGTAGGAGACCACGCTCGAGTCCCACACACCTACACAAACAAATAAGAACCTCGCGACCAACGCGATAAAGGGGTTGTCAATCCCTTCACGGTCACTTACGAGAGTGAGATCTGATAGATATGATAAGATAATATTTTTGGTATTTTTATGATAAAGAGAAATAAGGATGCAAAGTAAAATAAACGGCGCCAAAAATAGCTTGTTGTTGGGAGATTAATATGATGGAAAATAGACCCCGGGGCCATAGGTTTCACTAGTGGCTTCTCGTAAGATAGCATAAGTATTACGGTGGGTAAACGAATTACTGTCGAGCAATTGATAGAATTGAGCATAGTTATGAGAATATCTAGGTATGATCATGTATATAGGCATCACGTCCGTGACAAGTAGACCGAAACGATTCTGCATCTACTACTATTACTCCACACATCGACCGCTATCCAGCATGACACTAGAGTATTAAGTTCATAAGAACAGAGTAATGCTTTAAGCAAGATGACATGATGTAGAGGGGTAAACTCATGCAATATGATATAAACCCCATCTTTTCATCCTCGATGGCAACAATACAATACGTGCCTTGCCGACCCTGCTGTCACTGGGAAAGGACACCGCAAGATTGAACCCAAAGCTAAGCACTTCTCCCATTGCAAGAAAGATCAATCTAGTAGGCCAAACCAAACTAATAATTCGAAGAGACTTGCAAAGATAACCAATCATACATAAAAGAATTCAGAGGTGATTCAAATATTGTTCATAGATAAACTTGATCATAAACCCACAATTCATCGGATATCGACAAACACACCGCAAAAGAAGATTACATCGAATAGATCTCCAAGAAGATCGAGGAGAACTTTGTATTGAGATCCAAAGAGAGAGAAGAAGCCATCTAGCTAATAACTATGGACCCGAAGGTCTGAGGTAAACTACTGACACATCATCGGAGAGGCTATGGTGTTGATGTAGAAGCCCTCCGTGATCAATGCCCCCTCCGGCAGAGCGCCGGAAAAGGCCCCAAGATGGGATCTCACGGGTACAAAAGGATGCGGCGGTGGAAATAGGGTTTTGGCTCCGTATATGATGTTTCCAGGGTATATGGGTATATATAGGAGGAAGAAGTACGTCGGTGGAGCAACGAGGGGCCCACGAGGGTGGAAGGCGCGCCCAGGGGGTAGGCGCGCCTCCCTACCTCGTGGCTTCCTCGTCTGTTGCTTGACGTCCACTACAAGTCCGCTGGATCACGTTTGTTCCGAAAATCACGTTCCCGAAGGTTTCATTCCGTTTGGACTCCGTTTGATATTCTTTTTCTGCGAAACACTGAAATAGGGAAAAAAATAGCAATTTGGGCTGGGCATCCGGTTAATAGGTTAGTCCCAAAAATAATATAAAAGTGCATAAATAAGCCCATTAAACATCCAAAACAAAATATAATATAGCATGGAACAATCAAAAAATTATAGATACGTTGGAGACGTATCAAACATAACCCTGAAAAAGCGCTTAGTCTGAAATTGTTGCTATACATGTTCGAACTCATGTCTGGTTTGAAAATCAATTACCAGAAAAGTGAAATTCTTTGTGTGGGAGGGGATGATAGCATCCTGGAAGAATATGCTGACATTTTCGGGTGTCAGATCGGTCACTTTCCGATGAAATACCTTGGGGTCCTGGTTAGTTATTCAGCTTTGAGAGCTATCGATTGGGACTTCCTAGAAGCAAAATATATTAAGAGATGTGAGTCAGGTCTGGGAAGCAATGCTTCTTCTGGGGGGAGACTGACACTGTTGAATGCTAACATATCTAGAATAGCTTACTACTACATGTCCATGTTCTTGCTGTCCAAAACCATTATAGATAGGTTGGACAAGCATAGAAGAAGATTCTTTTGGCAAGTAACTAAAAAAAGAAAGCGGTACTATCTTGTTAGATGGTCCAGGATCTGTAGATCCAAAGACAAAGGAGGCCTGGGAGTGAATGATCTCCATAGGCAAAATATTTGTCTCCTGGTAAAGTGGTGGTGGAAACTTTAGATGAAAAAGGGCTTGTGGCAGGATATCATCAGGGCTAAGTATTTTAGCAGGGAGACTGTGGCGTCCGTCAAAGGGAAGATGAATGATTCTCCTTGTTGGAAGGCCATTATGAAAGTAAAAGACTTATACGTGGCTGGTAGAAGGGTGATCGTTCGATCTGGCAACATAGCAAGGCTATGGGCAGACCCTGTTGGTGATCAGGCACCCTTTGCCGTTCAATTCCCCCGACTGTTTGCTATTTGCAATTTTCCTGATTGTGTTGTGAAAGATTGCCTGTGTGCTGATCCTGTTTCCTTCTTTCGAAGGAGACTAACTCATGAGCTCAACGAGCAGTGGCAAAAAATAATCTCAAATGTCAGGAGTGCTTGTGCCTCCACTGAGAGCGATGTTATCAGATGGGGTTTGGGTCCTAAACCACACTATACAACCAAATCCATGTATACATATCTTGAAAGAAACATCTCAGGTTGCAATTATCGGTGGATCTGGAAAGCCCGTATCCCTTTGAAAATTCAGATTTTCATGTGGCAATTGTCGCAGGATACGGTGCTGACTAGGGACGTGATGAAACATCGTGGGTGGAAAGGGGAGCCAAAGTGCTTGTTTTGTGGGGAAAGGGAGACTTCCCAACATCTACTTTTCACGTGCCCTGTTGCGAGAGTTACATGAAGAGTGGTGGGGTGCATGCTGGGCAATGATCAGTGCCCTAACAATCTATGGCAGGCTTATGTGTGGTGCTATGTGTTTTTACCAGGGGGTGATGTCTTTTATACGGCCGGCATTGCGGCCATTTGCTGAGCTATCTGGACCTGTCGTAATAGTTACTTTTGAACATGTTCCTCTCAAATCTCCATTTGAATGCATCTTCTCTGCTTGTGCGTTGCTGTGTTACTGGGCAAGTCTGATGAAGCAAGAGGACGCGGCGACGCTGAGAACTGGAGGAGAAAAGCTGAAAGAGAATGCTTCTCGGCTGATGAGGATTTGCGCGACGGCCTATCAGGAAGAAGGAGCTCGCTGAGGAGGGGGTGATCGTGATCTTGTCATTTACTTTGCTGGACTAGTTACCTCCTGCGTGAGGATGGTTGGGGCATGTTGCTCTGGTTGGAACCTGTTGTTTGTGTTGGTCTGGTCGTAGATGGTGTTTTGCTCTGGTTAGGGCTTGGATTATATAGTATCGTCGGGTTTTCGCCCCATAGTGAGTAATCTCGATGGCGAGTGCTCATGGTGGGTTTCCCGGCGATGCTTGAACCCGCTTTCCTCTTTCCCGCCTTATTTCCTGGACAATGGTTGTATTCCCGTTATGTCGCAGTAATGGAAAGGGATAATGCCCGGTTCAAAAAAAAAACTTCTCAGAGCTTCGATGGTCGGGTTGCCTCCAACAGTGGAGTTCGTGGAGGTGGGAGTTAGAATCCGAACATGCCCTAAGTCATGTGTTAGAACCCAATTCGACGATCGTTCCCATGTATCCACGAACAGTGGCGGAGCTAGAGAATTTGACAAAGCTTGGGCACACCGCTAGCTAAAATACTTCATTTGGCCTAACATGTATGAGATATTTGAATAAAGTCATATGCAGTATACTCACAAATGTTTTATATATCGTAGATATAAAAGATACGATATGTGAGATACCAAATTGTAATGCTCGTGCGGTTGATGCTAGCTAGATTCTTGACCGAGAATTTGTCTTCTTGGGACGAATTCCCATCAGAGGAGCCGTTGCTTTGTCTTATGCGCTTGCAGTTTGTCACGAATCACTATCATCCATTGGAGTCGTGGCCTGACTAGACGCCTGGATTCACATCTCTCTTGCCTGTCTCTCCGCCAGGCCGAAGTCAACTAGGGCACAAGTGCGCCCATCTCGCCGCTGGCAGTCGCAAGTCATGACTCGTATCACGCAGAGCAACAACCAACGATTGATTGATCAACCCCCCCTCCCGCCTGTCTCCACGAGCAGTGTTGGCCTATTGTAGCCCACGTAAAAAATGACTAAATTGGCTTATAACCTCACTGGTCGATGTAAAGGTTGAAAAGCACAAAAACGCCCGAAGTTGGCGCAATTAAATAAGATCTCATATTATTAGCGTAAGATCCTTGATTTTCAGTGTTTTTGATGATTTTCACTGCTCTGGAAAGTCACCGACGTTCTAATAATCACTATTGTAGCCCATGTAAATACATAGCCCACCTTTTCTTATCGGTTTGAGCTTTTGGATGAACTGGCCGGTGTGTATAATTCTATATGGTATTAGAGCCAAAAAAAATTTAGTTCAAGACCCGACTGATGCAATTTAAAAATAAAAAAAGTTGCGCCCACTTTTGGTCCATGTTTAGGACTGAAGGAGCCACACGTGAGGAAAAATGTTAAAGTATAAATGCATAGCCCACATTTCCCTATCAGTTTAGCTTTTTGGTGAACTGGCTGGTTCGTGCAGTTCTACACTCCCCCAGTCCCTCCCGTACTCCTTTGGGCCTCCTTTGGGCCTACAAGCGTTCCTCAAACGGGGTGTCTCCAGCTTGGGCTTAAGTGATCTTACTTCTCGTCGACAATTCCTCATCAATATCTGTAACCTAGAGCCATCATTAGCGTTGGTTATATAATATAAATAAAGAGTTAAAATGACATGTAGGGTCGATCTAGACTTGGCAAAGAACTGAACATCACACTTAGAAGGGGCTAAATGCATAAATGCAATGAGGTTAATTGTAAACGTAATCAAATAAAATAGAGATTTGTTTGGTCAGAAAGTGTAGCGGTAACCAATTCCAAATTGGTCGCGACAGTAGCGCTCGTCACGCGCCTATGCAAGCTTAGGTAGGAGGGGCAACGATAGTGGGATGCAAGCCGCTTCTGCAAAAGACACACGCACAACCGCCGGCGGCGGCGGTCGCGACATGGAGATGGCCACACTCTTATTTTGACTCTATCGTCATCTTCCTCCTCCCACCTCTGCCTTGCCGCCATCCACCGCATCTCCACCACCATGTGCAACCGCATCCCCACCACCAGATGTATCACTTATGAAATTGCCGACCTGATGCACTGGCCAACACTAGCACTGTCAGTGCCACCGTTGTAGCAACTGGAATGCATGAGCTGGCCTTGTTGGTTTTGCTGAAGCCGAAGGCGGAGCCTTGGCAACTGGTGTCGTGGAAGGTGGGGCGCCGATCGACGACTTTCGGGAGGCAGTCGTGGTTGGATGCGATGTCTTCGGCGGTGCCATGTTAAAAGTGCATGTAGCTCCTAAGCGTGGTTTTGGTAATTGATGACAATCTCTATGGAGTAATGCTTTAACTGAGATATATTTGAAAAAAATACTCCATAGATGGCGCTTTAGGGATATTGGATGGATTCAAGGATGGAAGCTATAAAGATGAAGATATGCTCTAAGCTTTGGTATTGAATGATAATTCCGATGGGGGCATCAAATGCTTTGAGTTTTACAGAATAAAGGTTTCATAGTGATGCATGAAGCATATGAGTATGATTTGTGAAGAGTTTCACCAAACGCCTTCCGAAGAAGTCCTCATGATATTATTCTCTACTTACCCCGTGCCTATAGGGACCTTGGTACCTATAATCTGAGTTTTTGGATTTGTATAAAAAATGGAGGTAGTATCTGGTTGACGATCGCCAAGGAAAGAGGCTCGATTCTTTCAATAGGGGATCGATCAACTTTATTTTAGGCTGAGGGGATGGATCAACTAGTGAACGTTTTATGCAAAAAGTGTTTCTTTTTCCCCAAGCGACTCAAGATAGGGTCCCCTGTCCTCCAGCGGGCGCCGCCGAGAGTTCCCCTGTGATCGATCGTCCCCTGCATCGATCGTAGCTACCGTCCACTGCCCTGGCTACCCGGTCTGTCTTCTCATGACCTTAGCGGCTAGGGTTTCGCCAACTGGGAAGATGGCTACGCCCTCAGAGGCTAGTGGATCGCAATCCAAAGTCCCTGAAGATCCCAGTGTTTTACTGGAACATTTGCATCTGGAGGAGGATGAGTTGGATAATCTAGTTTGGGAAGAAGAAGCGGACGAACTAGATGAGAAGCCAAAGTGGCTTGCGCTAGCTAGGGTTTTGACGAACAAATACTTTGGGCAGGGGGCGTTGATTGCCGACATGAAAGCGGCTCAGAACCCAGCCAAGGAGGTGGTTTGGAGAAGGATTAACCCTAACCTGTTTTCGGTACATTTTAATTGTCTAGCAGACCGGAATAAGGCGCTCCATCAGGGTCTTTGGGATTTCAAGGGCATGGCCCTGATCATTGCTGAGCATGATGGCTTCAAGAACCTGGAATCAGTAAAGTTGGATAAAATTGAGACGTGGTGTCAGATCCACTGACTCCTGGATAGGGTGCTTAAGAGGGAGCAGTTTGTGAAGAACATGGCACAGCGCATAGGTGAAGTGGTCGTGCTACAGATTGTTCTGCCGAGTGGATTAATTGGTGAGTTCATACGGGTTAGAGTTAAGCTTGACATCACAAAAAAGCTAACAAGGTTTGTTGGCTTTACAAAGGCCGGAGAAACTGAATATTACCAAGTCATGTTTGAGAAACTCCCTGTTTTCTGTTATATGTGTGGCCTGCTAGGACATTGACATGAAGAATGTGGCTCCGGTGAACATGATGATAAAGATATGGAGTAGGGTCCTTTTATACATGCTGCTAGAAGGGGCGCCAATGCTAACCGGACCTCGGGCAAAGGCTATGGCCGCAGCTTGGAATGGGGTGCAGGTGCCTTTGGTGATGTGGGTGATGGGAATGCTTATGGCAGGGGCCGGGGAGCCGGCATATCACATGGCCGAGGTCGTGGTAATGAGCACCGGAACTTTGTACCAAATAGTATGCAAAATACTAGGATACATGCCCAGGGGCTTGAATCTTTTGACCCCACTGGACGGGGTCAATTCATGCAAAAGAGCTGGCATTTCAATGCTACAAACGCTTGTATGACCCCGGTGTTCAGCTAGCCACAGCTGTTGGTGAGACACAACTTGGGCAGAAGGATGATGCCCTCATTTTGGGCAAAAGGGTTGCAGATGATTCGAGCACATCACATACCACTACTGTTGAAGAAGAGATAGACAGGAATGTGGGCGCCCTTGTCCCGTTGGGGAATACAGCAGATAGGGTGGGTCAGTTTGAGGGAGCCGAACCACCCAGCAGCTCCAATGGTGGAACTCCTCAGAAGAATGCAAACCGGAAAAATTATAAGACAGATGATGGTGCGGCCATTGACAGTACCTCAACTAAAACATTGGCGGCCTCCTCGCCGGAGGACCGCCTGTCCCAATGAATCTACTAAGTTGGAATTGCCGGGGTGGGGGGAAGCCCCGGACAGTTCGTGATGTTGCGATGTTGGTGCAACCACATTCCCCCATGTTTGTGTTCTTGTGTGAAATGCGACAAAAATCAAGTAAGATGAAAAGAATTAGAGGACATCTTGGCCTTCAAGGTTTTGTCGGTGTGGATAGCAATGGATTAAGTGGTGGACTAGCCTTGTTTCGCACGGATCATACCAAGTTACGGTTCTAGGAACAGATGACAGCTTCATTGATATTTCTGTTATCTCTCCCGACGGGGAGTAGTGGAGATTAACTGCTGTTTATGGTGAACCTAGGGTTGAGAACATGCACTTGATGTGCACTAAACTGCAAACTTTGAAGCAAGTTTCGGACCCGCCTTGGGTAGTAATCGGAGACTTCAATGAGGCGTTGTGGAGTTTTGAACACGTGTCTTTAACACCTACGCCAGAAGCTCAAATGGCCGCGTTTCGGGATGTGCTGATGGCATGTGAGTTAGTCGATCTGGGGTTTTCTGGCATAGCTTATACATACAAGAATATGCAATCGGGTTCTGCAAATGTACGTGTGCACCTGCATCATGCGGTGGTAACAAATGATTGGAGGAACATGTACACATACTCTTCTATGCAACACCTTGCATCCTCTTGCTCGGACCATATCCCATTGCTACTGAGGTTTAATGCAGAGCAGGAGAGGCCTAGAGCCAAGGCACGTCGGTATGAAATCTTTTGGGAACGTGACGCAGAATTGCCAGATCTTATATATAAGGCGTGGTCGGGCTTAGGTGCAATGGAGGACCTGGGACATGTTAGTGCTGTCTTGAAATCTACCATGACATCCCTTCGTCCATGGAGTAACAAAAGGTTTGGGAACATTACAAAGGAAATAAATAAATCACGCAGCCAGCTTGAGGAGCTAATGAGAATGAATGCTGATAGGAAGGAAATAATAAAGGTGTCTGACAAACTCAATGAACTTCTGTACAAAGAGGAGATGCTATGGTTGCAACGTTCGCGTATCATGTGGCTAAAAGAGGGAGATAGGAAAAAAATTCCAGAGTAAATCTGTATGGCGAGTAAGAAAAAACAGAATTAGCTAGAGAGTTGCATGATACTGATGGCAATGTTTATACAGAGATTGTTACTATGAGTAACATGGCTACTTCCTATTTTAAGGACATATTCATGGCTGCTCTATCCCTAGATGCTTCGGGGGTTGTGGATCGGGTTAATACGGTGATAACCTATGACGATAATGATAAGCTCTATGCAGAGGTCATTGACCAAGAGATCTCGGACGCTCTATTCCAGATTGGGCCCTTGAAGGCACCTGGCCCAGATGGGTTCACTGCAAAAAAAATACACTTCCGTGATGATACGTGTTTGTCACAGTAGGTCAGGTTTTCTGTCATGCATGTACATCCATGACAATTTTATGACAGAATCAAGATAGTCATACCTGTGCTGTCGTAGAAGTGTTCCATGACATTACAAATATTATCATCACGGAAGTGTCCACTTCCATGACGATAAATGCCACGTCATGGAAGTGCTTTTGTCAAGGGTGACCGACACGTGGCATCCACCGTAACGGGTCGTCGTTAAGCTACCGGGTCCGGTTTTGGATCCGATAACCCGCTAACAGCCCGGACCAATGAGGATTTTCCATGTGTAAAATTCTCATTGGCCGGAGGAAACACGTGTTGGCTCACCGTTGGGACAGATGTCATCCATTCATTGGACAGGAGGCACCTGTGATACGTCGACATGTGGCATGGCCCAAAAGAGGCCCATATAGGTTAAAAAAGCCGACCCAGTCAAAGGCCTGTAGTACTTACTCAGGTACTAGTGGGCCAACCCAATAACAACCTATTTAATAAAGGCCCATTTACGGCCCGAAGCCAGATTTGGCCCGTTAATTGTTCGCCGAATATTTGGGCCCAATTATAGCCCAGCGACTTTCGGCCTGTTAGAGGCCCGATGTAGACATGGGCGCATTTCAGCCCGGTGTGTCTTTCGGCCTGGGAATGACCCGTGCTGCCCATGGGCCATATATGGTCCGACGCGACATCCGGCCCACTAACGGCCCGTGATAAAGGTGGCAACAGTTCAGCCTAACGTGACTTTGGGCCTGTTAAAGGTGTAACGCCCACGATGCGGCTATATCTCCCCCGTGTCGAGGCACGACTTAGAGGCATAACCGCATTGTGGTTTTGTCGCAAGAACGGTCATCTTCACACAATCCCATGTAATGAACAAGAATGGGATAAGGAGTTGGCTTACAATCGCCACTTCACACAATACATAAATAAATCATACATCAATCAGAGTACACACATAGGTCCGACTACGGAACCAAATAAAAGAAGACAACCCCAAATGCTAGATCCCTGATCGTCCCAACTGGGCACCACTACTGATCAACATGAAAAGAAACATAGTAACGACCGAGGTCCTCGTCGAACTCCCACTTGAGCTCGGTTGCGTCATCTGCACTGGTATCATCGGCACCTGCAACTGTTTTGGAAGTATATGTGAGTCACGAGGACTCAACAATCTTACACCCGCGAGATCAAGACTATTTAAGCTTAAGGGTAGGAAAGGGGTTAGTGGTGGTGAGGTTGCAGCAGCGACTAAGCATATATGGTGGCTAACATACGCAAATAAGAGGGAGAAGAGAAGCAAAGGAACAGTCGTGAAGCTAGCAATGATCAAGAAGTGATCCTGAACCCCTACTTACGTCAAACATAACACAAGAACCGTGTTCACTTCCCGGACTCCGCCAAAAAGAGACCATCACGGCTACACACGCGGTTGATGCGTTTTAATTAAGTCGAGTGTCAAGTTCTCTACAACCGGACATTAACAAATTCCCATCTGCCACATAACCGCGGGTACGGATTTCGAAAGATAATACCCTGCAGGGGTGTCCCAACTTAGCCCATTATAAGCTCTCACGGTCAACGAAGGATAAACCTTCTCCCGGGAAGATCCGATCAGTCTTGGAATCCCGGTTTACAAGACATTTCGACAATGGTAAAACAAGACCAGCAAAGCCGCCCGATGTGCCGACAAATCCCGATAGGAGCTGCACATATCTCGTTCTCAGGGCACACCGGATAAGTCAAGCTACGAGTAAAACCAGGCCTCGAGTTTCCCCGAGGTGGCCCCGCAGGCTGCTCGGTTCGGACCAACACTCGAAGGAGCACTGGCCCCCCCCGGGGGGGGGGGGGGGTCTAAAATAAAGATGACCCTTGAGTCTGCAGAACCCAAGGGAAAAGGGGATAGGTGGTAGCAAATGGTAAAACCAAGGTTGGGCCTTGCTGGAGGAGTTTTATTCAAAGCGAACTGTCAAGGGGGTCTCATAAATCACCCAACCGCGTAAGGAACGCAAAATCAAGGAACATAACACCGGTATGACGGAAACTAGGGCGGCAAGAGTGGAACAAAACACCAGGCATAAGGCCGAGCCTTCCACCCTTTACCAAGTATATAGATGCATTAATTAAATAAGAGATATTGTGATATCCCAACATATCCATGTTCCAACATGGAACAAACTTCATCTTCACCTGCAACTAGCAACGCTATAAGAGGGGCTGAGCAAAAGCGGTAACATAGCCAAACAACAGTTTGCTAGGAAAGGATGGTTAGAGACTTGACATGACAATATGGGAGGCATGATATAACAAGTGGTAGGTAGCGCGACATAGCAATAGAGCGAACAACTAGCAAGCAAAGATAGAAGTGATTTCGAGGGTATGGTCATCTTGCCTGAAATCCCGCAAGGAAGAAGAACGAGTCCATGAAGAAGGCAAACGGACGTAGTCGAACGAATCCTCACAACTCCGGAACGAAACCGAAGCTAGCGAGAGAAGCAACCTGGAAAGAAACAAACAACATAGTAAACAACCATCACATAAACATGACATGATGCACAATCAAGTATGATGCATGTCTGATTTAATGAGGCATGGCATGGCAAAGTGCAACAAACAACACTACAAGTTAAGTGGAGCTCAATATGCAACGAGTTGCATATTGACGAAGCACCACATCAATTATTTAGTAATCTCTCGTTTATGTACCCAACAATATTAAATGTTATTAAACATGGCAAGAGGTGAAGCATAATTGAACTAACTATTTAGGCAAGTTTAAGTGAGGCCGGAAACAAGAAACAACAATTCCGGAAAATCCCCATATGCATATTTAGCAATTTAATGGAAACAACAAATATAAACATTTTAAATGTTGTTATCATGATGCAGATGACATTTACAAGTTTTATGCAATTTATGAAAATGTTGACATGAGCATGTTTTGAAGCATTTGTCACCGTGGTGGAAGAGAGGGGTGCCACGGCAACGAATCCAAAAATGATGTCATGGCAACATATCAGTTCCGGTAGCTCATGGAGATACCGATGCAAAAGGAAGCGTGGCGTGAGCGTGTCATGCAAGATGGTGGGTGATCCCGGCAACCGGGTTCCCACGAGACGATGGCATGGCAACGAGGAGGAACATGCAAGCGACAATTTTGAACACGGTGCAAACGCGGGCATCTCATGCATCGCAAACATTCGTTCTCGAAAGGTCATCTCGACGGTTATACCTTTGAAGCGTGCATTTTCGAAACGAATCCAGTTCGTCGAAGGAAGTAGTGGTACACGGGCCATAGTGGAAGTAGTCGTTCTCGCGACGATAGTGGAAGTAGTGGCACACGTTCGTTTTCGGAGAGGTACTTGACGGGTCCGAGGTCTCCAGCGTAGTGGTACACATCTCGGAAGCGGTTCATGACGATGGTAGTCGAACTTGGTGATCCGAAGGGGTACTTGGCGAATGACGACCGTCGTGGTACTTGGGGGAAAAATCCCGGAGACGATGCTTGGCGGTCCTGGTATGGTCTTGGCGTCCATGTAGTCGGTCTTGCCGATCTTGACGGTCCAACACAAAACATCACAAGGGGCCTCGGGGCGGCAGCAGCAAGGAGACGATGGTGTTGGTCAGTGGCAGGGGCTCGTGGAAGGACAAGCAGGGCAAGCATGCGGCCCTGCGGTGGAGTTTGAGCACGCCCTCGAGGCATCCACAACGAGGAGCACGGGCGGCCATGGGTGCTGGGATGACGCCGAGGTCGTGGTGGTCTAGAAAGGAACCACCCAACGTCCTGGACGCGCTGTAGATGGTCGGCCATGGCAAGCAGAAGGCGGGGCGAGGAGGCCTGCGGTCGAAGGGGAGGACCGAAGGTGCAGCAGTCCGGCGACGGAGACAACAGGGACGGCGCGGAGCAGCGACCTGCTGCTGGTCGCCGGCGTGGGCAAGACAAGGGGTGGCACCGCGCCATGGCTTGGGTGGTGCGAGGCATGGAAGCAGAGGAACGGTGCGAGGGAAGGTCCGGCGGCGAGGGACACCGGCGAACGGAGGCGGCGGAGGACATTCATGGGCATGAGGGCTCGGTGGCGCTTCTGTTGCCGACCGGGACGAAGAAGGAGGTCGAGCGGGTGATGGGATCAGGCGCGATGCAGGTTTGGCGGCGGGCACGGGAACGAGAGGAAGAGATGGGGATCAAGAGGAGAGCGAGGGATCGAGGGACAGAAGTGGATCGAGAGAAGAGTTAGCGCTGCCCTCTCCCTGCGTGACGGCGCTCGAGAGGGAGATGGGGATCGAGCAGGAGGCTCTCCCCTGGCGCTAGGGTTAGCGAGGGGGCTGCTGGGCCTTGGGCCAAAAGGCTGCGGGGAAGCAGGCCGGCCTGGGCTGTCTCTCTCCTCTCTCTCTCATACTTCCTTTAACGGAAAAGAAATAGAGAGAAGAAAAGAAAGAGAGAGGTTAGGGAAAGATTTTGCGCATGGGGGTAATTTTTCCGGACTCACAAAAATGTGCTTGTGCCGAGAAAATAGAAAAGGCCAAGATTTAAAGATTTGAATTCAAACTCATTTGATTTAAATACAAATGATTTGAATAGGAAGTGAGGGTTGGGAAGGTCCAAAAATGTTCGGATTTTTGGTGGAGCTCCGGAATATGATGAAAGAATATATGGCAAGATTGGAGACCAAGAATTAAGATAACAAAGGCATTGGGATAATTTGCAAGTGTGTTATGGTGATTTCCAAATTAAAGAAATATTTAATATAGCTCCCTAATATTGGGAGGATATGTTATAAAGAGAAGTCACCATGTGCATTTCCCTCGATTTAAATGGATCGAAGATCCATGCAATTTACTTAGTTGAGTTTTAAAAATTAAATGGCATGATGGCATGATGACATGATGCAATGCAAAATAAATAGAGCAAGCAAAAGAAACACACGGCGATCACGAAATATATGGAAGGCGTCTGGAGCGTCGGTCTCGGGGCGTTACAAAAGGCTTGTCGTGTAATTCGGCCCGTTGATGCCTGTACTAAGCTTTGGGCCTATTAGAGGCCCATGATATCAGTGGGCAAACTAAGGCCCCCCGAGATATGTATCGGCCTGGTAAGGCCGAAAAAGGCCCGGTCTACATTTCAGCCCGCTGAAGGCCCGTCGACGACTAGTGAAAATTGAGGCCCAACATGCATTTCGGCCTGCTAAAGGCCCATGGTTTCTTCTGGGCCGTAACAGGCCAGCAGAATATTCAGCCTGTTAATGGCCCAACGCTACATGGGCCAAACTAAGCGTTGGGTCCACAAAAGGCCCAACTAAAATTTGGGCCGAATATAGGCCGGAGTAAGTTGTGGGCCTGGCGCAAAGTGTGAAGGCCCTGATGGCCATTCGGGCCCAAGAAAGATGCAGGCCGGCCCAATTGTGGCCCGCTAAAAACCAGGCCCGTTAGAGGCGAATGTTTCAGCCCGGTCGACAACATCAGATTTTTTTCAGATAGCGAATGATGGTAGTAACTAGTAGGAATTAAGAACAAACCTACTCTATACAATAAACAAATTACAGCATAGTAACTTAGAATAAACCTACACTATACAATAAAGGATTTATGGTATATTACATCCACTGGGCATCGAAGTTCGCCACTAGTGATCATAAAGCGCAACGAAGAAGCCGATTACAAAAACTGGGCACCATTGCAGCGTAACAAAATAATACTAAACCGAGACCACTTCCAAGATAGTTCAAGAAAGGTTAGGCTTGCGCGGGAATTGCTGCGCAAGCTGCTGAGCAAGGCTGTGAGACCGGCCTAGCATGTCGGTCATAGCTTTCAGGTGTAGCTGTTTAGAAATGAGGTCCTCATTGGTGTTCTCCGCAATCTTTCTTAGAGATAAGAGTTCAAGTTGAAGTTGAGTTGCAGAATGCCTTTCTGCTAGAACTTGGGACTGAAGAAGTCGAACTGATTCAGACAGCGAATTCTGTGAGCTTGTCTGACTGCTAGTCTCAAGTAACTTGAACACTGCATCAAGATAAGACTTTGGGGTTGTCTCGCTATCTTCAAGATGTTTTGCCTTCTTTGCTGCAATATATGTTGGGTTTGTCTCACAGCCTTCAGCAGACTTGTTCATGCCATCAGGCATATCACCCTGAAACAAGCAGAGAGATGACAATTTTTGCACGTGTATAAACAAAGGTGATAACTGTGCTGTCAATTCCATCCAACTTGAAATTAGAAAATAAAGAGTAAGTTCAAAATATCAATAGCATAATTTGGCATTATTCATAATGCGGGGAGCTTCCCCACACTACTGGATTACCATGTCAACATAACAAGCATAGATGAAGGGCAAAGACAATCATTGTATCTATTTTGGTTAATGTGCATGGCATGTTGGTCATATCATCAGCCACATCAGTAAGATAAAACAGGAGATGACAAGGTGCAAATGTGGGCTGCTTCACCACACACTGGATTATAGATCCACAAAAGCAAGCATATGTATAGGGAGTATTGAGAAATGTGCATGGTATAAATAAGGAATTTGGTTTTACAAGTAAAACTTGGAACTTACGGTTCTTGCGAACATGCATTTTGATAGAAACAGCAAACCAAACAGTAGTAAACGATAGGGAGTATGAGCAAATTTAACAGCAATTGAGGATAAAGGCTTTAGAAGGACTGACTTACATTAACAGTTAACACCGGCTTTATAATGCCCTTCTCCATGTCAAGGGAAGGATAACTCAAGAATTTCAGCACAAAATCTTCTTCATAAGCATTGCCTGTACTCTACATTTTGTAGAGAGTAATTATAGATATGATAATACTGGAAGGGATAGAGGATAATGAAGATAAGATGCAGATTGATGCTACATAATCAACTACCAATCCCTGGAAGTACAAGCATAACAGGACAAAATGTACTGACAAGAGCAATGGGCTACACTTCTGCACTGGCATTGTCTGTGTATTCAACTTTTTGGTAAGATTAAATATAGGTCTGATATTTTTTAGTAAATGGTGGGCGAGGGAGATAAGATGCAGAATGCTACACAATGAACCAATCCCTCTTCCCATAACACAAGAGTGTTTTGAACACTGGTGTACTATACAAAACGTTCTTATATTATGGGACGGAGGGAGTAGCTGTTAATGTAAGTACAGTGATAGACGACGTTCAGTCCTTACAAGAGGACTGCAGAGCTAAACCTCTTCAAAATCATTGGGTCGATTCTAAATTTATGTAATAGTCCATACGGATCTTATAATGTCCACCAAATGGATGATAACGAGGCTAACATGTGTAGTGATGCTACATAATCAAACAACTATGAAAGTAAGTATGGTCATACTGGGCAAGAGGTACTCACAAGAGCAATGCACTGTGCATATAGTTGCGAGATTCGGTGGTCCCTTGAGAATGAGTGTTCTTCTGCTAACAGTTTTCGTACAAGTGAGACGTTAAGGCAAATGCAGAAATGTAGTTCAAATTGTGATGTGATATCATAGACAATACCTTACACTGCAGAAGAGACCAATGTGTAACAAGATTATTCCAGTCACTGTCTGATAAATGTAGCACCGGAGACTTTATAGAAATTTCGTTTAGAGGCTTGCCATCGAAGTGCGCTTGCCTCAGGTAGGAACGATACTTCATCAACGAGTGCTTGAAAAGCGCAACCGACCCTTGCTCGTCTTGACAATCCAGTTTGGCCCTCGCCTATTTAAAAGAATGAAATCTCGTGTCTTCTATCAGCAGAAACATATGTAGTAATTACCATGAATAACATTAGTACATCACTTACGCGTAAGTTGCGGAGGACGACTGGAAATTGTTCTGTGTCTGCGGTATAATCTTTCCATGAAGGAAAGATGCGCACAAAGTTCCTGACAACAATATAAGATTCGTCTTCTAAACTAGGAAGAAATGGAAAAGGGGTCCTATTTGCTGCAATTGGGGCTCTCTCTGGTTCAAAAAGGGATTTGGCAACTGGATTTGGTGTGCTCTTTGCTAGAATGGGGGTTTGCATCGTAGAGCTGGTGCTATGTCAACTGGCATCATCATACTGTTTGCTGCAGTTGGGGTCTACTGAGTTGGGGCATCAGAAATGAACAGTGTAGTAGGGCTAGTGTTTGCTAGAGTTGGGGTGTTTTGTGGGTCAGGCGATATTGCAACTACACCTAATGGGATATTTGATTTATCAGGTGTCACTACCTTTTCCAATTAATTTGCTCGTGCTCCTCCGCGATCAGCAATCACCCTCTTCCTTTTGAACGTCTGATACACAAGAACAACATTTCAATGGATAAATATGGTATGACGACAAATGGAATATGTACTGAAAATGGATAGGCAGGGCGTATTCACATACACGATGTGTAAACTAAGCTAATGGCAATGCAACAAAGTAGAAGCAATGCAAAGCATCAGTGGCAAGATATGTGTGACAAATATAACCTTGGAAAGTTAGAGCAAGCACCTTGATGGGTGAATAAGATAGGGTATCTGCCTTTGACTCCTCCACTAGGGAGCTACATTGACTTAGGTCTCCCTCTAGCTCAGAATCACTGTTAGGATCATATTCTGAGTATGAATCTATAGGTGGAGAGCGTTTGCATTGCATTGTATCCAGACTTGATTTTAGTCCCTTAATGCCAAGTTTGGCAGCCATGGCATTGTTCTGCTTGATTCTTTTCATGCGAGCAAGCTCATAATTATTATGATGTTGTTCAGAATTTGAGATTCATAAAAACATAAAAAGTAGTCAGATTATCTATGGAATGCATTGCGGATTCAACTCGAAGAGTGTCTCCCTATAAACCCCCGCATATGCAAAGTTCACCCCCAATCGTGCTGACCAGACCACACAGAAATACAAACCTCTTATGTCTCTATAACAGGCAGACACACATTTCAAAACTGAAGTAGGAAAATTTGAATCATATCAAATTCGTATTTGAACAAATAAACTAAGGAATTATGAGTGGCATAATGTTTAGCTTCAAGGGTGGAGTGCTGGTAGTGCGACGCATAGCAAGTAGGCAGATTGTATTCCATGTAAAAGATTGTAGTCTATGTAAAAGCTGGAAATGCAGTGTTCGTTGCCCACACATGATGGAAGAGATCACAGAGAGAAATACTATTCACTCATGTCTACGGTTCCAGTATTTTGAAACAGGGTGGTCCACCCTAAAACAATATTGACAACAAATATGACAAGGCAAGCATAGATGTAGTGAATCAATCATTTACTTGTGAGCTTACTAGGACAAGTATGCAGAATTGTAACTGCAGTAAGAGACCGTCCAAAATCTGAATCAAGAAGTTCGTCTAGCACTTATTGTTTGCACCTAATCGGCGTGAATAATTGGATATCATATCAAATGAGTCAGAAAGACAAGTAAAATTGTCAACAAACCTGGCCTGCAGTAGTAATCTGGGTTAATGTCACTACGACCAACAATCCAAAATGACTAGTGTCTGTTCCTAGGGCCGGAATTTTGAAACCCTGTGAACTTTACAGGTACTAAAGATTACTGAAATACATGTTAACCATTAAGTGTAGGTAGCACTCAGCACACAACAAACCCTAATGACAGTCCTGCCCAATGAGTAATGAATCAATTAGAAAATGGGTGATGAGGAGTGGCTACTGAGTGTTGAGGACGTATCTCAGGATAAATCGGGTTGGCTTAGTGGGTGCTGCATGCCTGAGCCCTGAAACAGACTGGGAAGGTAGGCACGGCGGTGCGCCCAGGCAACGGTGACGTTGTTGGGCGAGCGGCTCCTGACCTCCTGTTAGTCCAGCGTCTCCTCCTAGAGTCATGTCGTCCGGGGACGGCAAGTCGCCGGCGAGGCAGGCGGCTGGGGCCGAGTAGAGATCGGAAGCGCAGCAGAACAGAGGGGAATCGGGGCCTGGGCTGACCCAAAATCCCAGGGTGGGCCGCGGCCCACCGTGGGCACCCTGTAGAGATACACACCCGAGTTTTCTTCTGCTAGCATTTTTTTGAGCAAAAGAGGGTTTCCCCTCCGATTTCTGTTAAAGAAACCACCACGGAACCAACATGATCAATTAAACCCTAAGCATGATCAATTAAACCCTATTAAGATTATTGTGCCATGGCAGATTTAAAGCTGCAAACCGGAGAAATGCTATTTAGCATCCATTGTTTGCTTCAAACTAAGAACTAATTTCTAAGAGTTGAAAAGAAAGTACAGTAACCAAGTTACGATCTATTTTCTGGTTGAGATCAAAAAGTTGTGGAGATATGAAGTACCACCTCTCTTGCAGCGCCGTGTAGGCATCGGGTGTGCGATGGCTGTCGGTGGTGTTGAAGCAGATCTGCGAGCGTAGACGGGTGCATCGGGGGATAAGTCCCGTTGCGGTGGAACAGAAGGTTGGTGAGCGGCCCCGACAAAGAGGACGACGGCGCCGATGAAGTGAGAGGACGCGATGCAAGGCTCTTGGTCCGTCGCCGTGAATGAGAAACGTCCATCTCTAGCAGTGGACGGCATGGTCTTGGTAGGCGCTCCGACATGGTGGAGGACGGTGGCGATGGATGGCGTGGAGGACGGCGGTGATGGATGGGGTGGCAGACGGAGGAGGCTGGTGTGGGGATGGTGTTCTAGCACAGACGGTGTATGAATGGGAAAATGGAGGGAGAGGTACGGGGAACCATGTTTTTGGGACGCGCCTGTCTGAAATATGGGAAAGTTACGAACATAGCCCCGGTTTAAAATTTGGACGTCCCGTCGGTTGGGGATATGACGGTAATCTCACATCTTGCCAATATTTGCCCAGAGCAATTTCTGGCGAGGAGAGGGTGTTTTGGGGACCATGGTTGGCGCCCACGGTGTATGAACGGAGCTGACAAGTAGGGCGGTTGTGTCACGTCTGAGTGAAGTTACGAACCTGCCCCTATTGAAAATATTTGCCTACATCAATTTCGGCCAAGGCGAGTTTGTTTTGCCGCCCACCATGTATGAATGGGGAAATGGAGGGAGAAACAGAGGTCTTTTGGACGAGCTTGAATCAAATGTGCCGCCCATGTTTGGCGCCCACCATGTCGGAATGGGCTCAGAGGCGGTCGTGTCACGTCTAATTGAAGTTACTAACCTACCCCTATGAGAGGAGTGGAAATCGGGCCGATGGATTGTCCGTGTAAGGGGTAGACAGTAATTTCCATCTCCCAAACACTTGGCTTCGGGCAGCCGATGTGGGAGTGGACATTTTGCCGCTTCTTTCAAATTTTGGGACAATAAGCATCCATGTTTACCCTGGCAACTAAATTCGAATCCATTTTGTATTCCTATACGAATCTTTATAAATCATTCTATGTGTTTTTAGTATCTTCAAAAGCACGACAAAGATGTATTCCACTGTCATATATGAATATGATTTACAAATGCCGATACTCGAATTCAGAAGCTAGAATCCAGTTTAAGGTGAATTTGAATATTTGGAACACTTTATGTTCAACTCAAATGTCACATGCAGCATATTGTGTACTCCCATTTAGATATGTACACAAGCGATGTATCAAGATTCAAATACGAGTCAATCAACCAAGAATGTACAAAACTAACAGACATATAAACAATTATAGATATGGATCAATAATATCAACTAACATACATAAGCCAGGCCGATGTATTTTTTTTTGCTAGAAGAGCATCCTTTTTCTAGCGAAGCTAGTACAACATCTTGGCCCTTTCCGATGCGTGCCACTTATGGTCCATCTATACTACCATTATTGTTGAATGCACATTCAGCCCGATTGGCATATTTGTAGGTCTGGCACAGCAATCAAAATGAAATGTCTCCGAGTCTTATTAATTAATACTGACTTGTGCTCAGATAAAATTACAAACCAAAAAACAAAAAACAATTCTTACATGATCTCTAAAACAAATGGTTTGATCGATTACATGAACAAACAACACAAAGGTTATTCAACGATGGAAAGAACATTTAACCTATGATTTACCAAGTGCGAATTTAATTTCCTTTTTTCCTTCAGGACCTTAACAATGCGGTCAGTCTCAGCTTGCTTCGTTTTGAAATCCACCAAATATTTAATGGTTGTCTTTAGTACTTCTTGTGATTGTGCTGTTTGCTTCCTCGACATGTCAACTTCATCTCTAAGTGCAGAAGCAAAATCTCTTTCTACCACTAGTTTAGCCTCTAGAGCATCAGCAGTTGGCAATTCATGATGCACGATTGGGCCGGTGCCATTGTTGTGGGATGATACAACGTCCATGTGACGCCCCAAGACCGGTGATTACGAAGACTTCCATATATTTCGTGATCACCGTGTGTTTCTTTTTGCTTGCTCTATTTATTTTGCATTGCATCATGTCATCATGCCATCATGTCATTTAATTTTTAAAAACTCAACTAAGTAAATTGCATGGATCTTCGATCCATTTCAATCGAGGGAAATGCACATGGTGATTTCTCTTTATAACATATATCCTCCCAATATTATTAGGGAGCTATATTAAAATATTCCATTAATTGGAGTTCACCATAACACACGTGCAATTTAATTCCATGCCTTTTCTATCTCAATATTCTTGACCTCAAACTTTTCCCATAAATTCTTTCTTCACTTTCCGGAGCTCCACCAAAAATCTCAACATTTTGGCCACTCCTAAACCTTGTCCTAGTTCAAACCATTTGAATTAAATTCAAATGTGTTTGAATTTAAATCTTGCATTCCTGCCAACTTCTATTTTCTCAAACCAAGTGCATTTTTGCGAATCCAGGAAGATTATCCGCGTGTCAAACTTCTTCCCCAACACCTCCTTTCTTCTCCTTCTCTTCTTTGTTATTTTCTGTTTCTTAGAAAATAAGAGAGAGAGAGAGAGAGAGGGAGAGAGCCCAGCCGCCAGGCTTCTGGCCATTTCCCTCTCTACTAGGCCGGCCTCTAAGGCCCATCCCTAGGCCCAGCCGCGCTCCAGCTCTAACCCTAGCCTGACCGATCCCATCTCTCATCCTCTCTACTCTCTCCCTCTCGTTCCCTTGCCGCCGCCACACACACAGGAGAAGAGCTCTTCTCCTCGATCCCCTCCTTCCTCCTGGCGCCTTCCATCGCGTGTCCCACCAGAGTAGCCGGCCTCCCCGCCTCTGGCAATGGCCGCCGCCCGTCGCGCCATGTTCGGCGTCGTCGCCTCGCCATGGCACCATGCCCGTGCCATCGCTTCTCCGCCTTGCCTGGAGCTCCAAGTCTGTCGGCCACCGGAGCCGCTACCGGTTGCCGCCCCGTCGCCGCTCCATGCTTCGCCGTCCCCTGCGTGTTGCATCACCTCTGACCTCCAGGATCCTCCAGCCAAGCCGCCAAGGCCCTGCTCTGTCATCCGCCACTCCGTCGACCCCGCCGCTCCCCTTGGCCTCCTGCAGCTGCCTGTTTCCGACCATCCCCATGGCTCGAGGAGCCTGAGCCTCTATCTGCTCCTCTCGCCCTGAGCCCCTTGCATCCGCCATCTCCAGTCGCTCTCGCCTGCAACTCCTTCTCCACGCCGCGGTTACGAACCTCCAAGACCACCACTGCAACTATGCATCGCGAGGTTGCTGCACTGGACCCCAAGTACCACGACCATCTCGTTCCGTTTCATCACCGTCAAGGCCGAGAGGACGCCAAGTACCAGGACGACGAGGACCGCCAAGTTCGTCTACCGCCGTCAAGTGAACGACTACCATCATTCCAAGACCCAAACGACTGTGGCGACATGAACATCTACGAACCGTGTTCAGCTATCGTTTCCTACCTAGAAGGACTATCGTCGACGTGCATTTCGCCCCACAGGACTTGGATGCGACAAGTTCCTCTCCGGACGTGTACAACTACCGTCGCCGTGTATGATTACTTCCCATGATGACCCGTGAACATCTACTTCGACTACCATCGCGAGAATAACTACTTCCACTACGGCCCATGGACCACTACTTCCTTCGACGAACTTGTCCGTTCCGAAGATGCACGCTTCAAAGGTATAACCGCCGAGATGACCTTCCGAGAACGAATGTTTGCGATGCATGAGATGCACCCTATGTTTGCATCGTGTCCGAGTTGTCATTGCACGTTCCTCCTTGTTCGCCATGCCGTCAACCCGTGGGAACCCGGTAATCGGGATCACCCCACCATCTCTAGCAAGTTCCGCACATCCGCTCACTTGCTTCTTTTGCACCGATATCTCAATGAGCTACCGGAACCGATATGTTGCCGTGGCATCATTTTCGGATTCGTTGCCGTGGCACCCCTTTCTTCCACCACGGTGACAAATGCTTCATAACATGCTTATGTCAATATTTTCTTTAAATTGCATAAGACTTGCATATGTCATCCGCATCATGTTAACAACATTTAAAATTGTTGTTTGCTTTAAATTGCTATATGCATATGGGGTTTTTTCCGAAATTGTTGTTTGCTATTTCCGGCCTCATTTAAACTTGCCTAAATAGATAGTTTATTTATGCTTCACCCCTTGCCATGTTGAATAACATTTAATATTTGTGGGTAGCTTAAACGAGAGCGAACTAAATAACTCGAATGTGGTGTTCCGTCAATATGCAACTCGTTGCAAATTGAGCTCCACTTAATTTGTAGTATTGTTTGTTGCACTTTGCCATGCCATGCCTCATTAAACCGGACATGCATCATACTTGATTGTGCATCATGTCATGTTTATGATTGTGTGTTTACTATGTTGTTTGTTTCTTTCCGGGTTGCTTCTCTCGTTAGCTTCGGTTTCATTACAGAGTTGTGAGGATTCTTTCGACTCCGTCTGTTTGTCTTCTTCATGGACTTGATCTTCTTCCTAGCGGAATTTCAGGCAAGATGACCATACCCTCGAAATCACTTCTATCTTTGCTTGCTAGTTGTCCGCTCTATTGCTATGCTGCGCTACCTACCACTTGCTATATCATGCCTCCCATGTTGCCATGTCAAGCCTCTAACCATCCTTTTCCTAGCAAACCGTTGTTTGGCTATGTTACCGCTTTTGCTCAGCCCTTCTTATAGCGTCGCTAGTTGCAGGTGAAGTTGAAGTTGGTTCCATGTTGGAACATGGATATCATGAACTTTGTTGGGATATCACAGTATCTCTTATTTAATTAATGCATCTATATATTTGGTAAAGGGTGGAAGGCTCGGCCTTATGCCTGGTGTTTTGCTCCACTCTTGCCGCCCTAGTTTCCGTCATACCGGTGTTATGTTCCTTGATTTTGCGTCCCTTACGCGGTTGGGTGATTTATGGGACCCCCTTGACAGTTCGCTTTGAATAAAACTCCTCCAGCAAGGCCCAACCTTGGTTTTACATTTGCCTCACCTAGCCTTTTTCCCTTGGGAATCGCGCTCCCAAGGGTCATCTTTATTTTAACCCCCCCGGGCCAGTGCTTCTCTAAGTGCTGGTCTGAACTGAGTAGACTGCGGGGCCCCCTCATGGAAACTCGAGGTCTGGTTTTACTCGTAGGATGTCTCATCCGGTGTTGCCCTGAGAACGAGATATGTGCAGCTCCTATCGGGATTGTCGGCACATCGGGCGGCTTTGCTGGTCTTGTTTTACCATTGTCGAAATGTCTTGTAAACCGGGATTCCGAGACTGATCGGGTCTTCCCGGGAGAAGGATTATCCTTTATTGACCGTGAGAGCTTATAATGGGCTAAGTTGGGACACCCCTGCAGGGTATAAACTTTTGAGAGCCGTGCCCGCGGTTATGTGGCAGATGGGAATTTGTTGATATCCGGTTGTAGAGAACTTGACACTTGACTTAACAAAAATGCATCAACCGCGTGTGTAGCTGTGATGGTCTCTTTTCGGCGGAGTCCGGGAAGTGAACACGGTTTTTGGGTTATGTTTGACGTAAGTAGGAGTTCAGGATCACTTCTTGATCATTACTAGTTGACAACCGTTCCGTTGCTTCTCTTCTCGCTCTTATTTGCGTATGTTAGCCACCATATATGCTTAGTGCTTGCTGCAGCTCCACCTCCCTACCTTCTCCTACCCATAAGCTTAAATAGTCTTGATCTCGCGGGTTTGAGATTGCTAAGTCCTCGTGACTCACAGATACTTCCAAAACAGTTGCAGGTGCCGACGATACCAGTGCAGGTGACGTAACCGAGCTCAAGTGGGAGTTCGACGAGGAACGTGGTCGTTACTATGTTTATTTTCCGGATGATCAGTAGTGGAGCCCAGTTGGGAAGATCGGGGATCTAGCATTTGGGGTTATCTTATTTTCATTTGGATTTGACCGTAGTCGGTCTATGTGTGGATTTTTGAATGATGTATGAATTAATTTATGTGTTGTGTGAAGTGGCGATTGTAAGCCAACTCTCGTTATCCCATTCTTGTTCATTACATGGGATTGTGTGAAGATGACCCTTGTTGCGACAATACCTACAATGCGGTTATGCCTCTAAGTCGTGCCTCGACACGTGGGAGATATAGCCGCATCGTAGGCGTTACAAGTTGCTGCCACAACCCCTAAATGTCCCAGAACAAGTTTACCCGCGTGATACCCAATTTTTTTTAGTGAAATTTGAGGAGAGAAGATTCAAAACTTCTACGTCAGGAGACCTCACCAGAGCGACGAAGGGACTGAGGAGTAAAAAGAATCCTACTCTCCGATATATATAATCCTAAGACTCAAAACATTTTTGTTCTAGACTCAACAACGCCAGCGATTCGATCAAGCAGGGGGCTCCTAAGTCGGGGATGGCTCTGATTACCAACTTGATATATCATTCATAGTCACCACTAGCTATAATTCAAGTTTGCACTTTTCGAGCTCATCCTTACCTTTGCGCTTTAGCTGCTTGTTCCCACTAACCCATTTCATTTTCTTAGCTGGATCCTTCAGAAAGTATCTCTTATCGCTTGTCCAGAGCCTGGATGTCAACCTTAGCCAGAGCCTGTATCTCATCAGTCTCCATCTGAGCCTCAATCATGAACTGAAGATGACGCGCGGTCAACGAGGAATGAATTCGAAAACCCGTACTTGGAGCATTATTGCACTGGGGATAAAGTAGATGTCGAAACAGCTTCTTCTTCAAGTTCGCTATCGTGAGGGATGTCTATGATAATATGCTCACTGCATATGAGTTATTTCATTCCATGAGGTCGAGGAAAGGTTGAAACCATTTTAGAGCTAGGCGGGGTCTCTCAGATGCAGACTAACCCATTTCGACGTGAAGCATCGCATCGGCTTGTGATCCTAAATCTAGTGATTGATTATTGACTTGTCAAGGGCAGGTTGGTGTCTTAATGTGGAGGAATTCCGTACCTAAGATAAGAAGTTTCATTTCATGCCTACCGTAGTCCCTATTTTATTGGGCATAGTCCCCCTTACCTACTCCCGAGAGTAGAAAATCAACATTTATGTCGTTCTTAATAAGAAAGAGATGCTCGGGTAGCAAAGTTGCCTACCATTAGGTATTGTTTGAGCCCGTAACTTCCATTAGGAGAGGCATCCTCGCTCAGTTTCAACTGGTGGTTACTTAAGTTTCTTTTCTCTGCCGGATTGCGTTTCAAATTCAGACTTGTCTTTGTTAAACAACGCTTTCGGGTTGCCTAGACCAGAGAATTCAAGAAATAGAGACGCGCATTGCCTAATTGGTAGTTTATTTCCCACCATAGCTTTACTCAAGTGGAAATCCTTTGAATCGAACAAAAAGTTCGTAACCGCTAGGCTGCATCGTCCCCTTCAACCAGAATCATCTAGATTACAGATTTCATAACTGCATTTTGCAAGAAGAGAGTGCCTCCCATTCTCTGGAGTAACGATAATAATAACACTCCACGTCGCCTTCAGGCTTGGATCCATGCCTTGCATCTTCTTCTTTCTCAGAAAAGAACTCAGATCGTTCAGATTCTTTGCCAGGAGAGTCCCCGGCTTTCGAGCCCTACTCGTGGGAGTTGCTTTATCCATCATTGCTATTGGCATCTTGGCGTTAAACAATTCGTTTATATAAACACTTTTGACATAGCAGAATCCTTCTCAGGTTGATTTGTGTGCCACTCGTCATCAGACAGTGAAACGTCCGGTCTAGCCCTTAGCTGAGGGATCTTCACTCCTGTCCTGCCATCCATATCCGTGCCCACCCGAACCATGGGAAAGAAAGTTTGTCAGAAATTACTTGTACTTGAGGGCAATGATAAAGTGAAGAAAATTATAGAAACAATGAAATGAAGCTATGGCTCGAACTATTGGAGAAGCCACCATAGAATATATCCATGAGCTTCTCAAGCACTTCTTCTTCCAATTACTTTGTGACGATTTCAAGGAAAAGTGAATGATTTCAATCAAGAAAAGAATCATATGCTCGATCCGTCGTAACAAGAGGGATAAGAAAGTCTCAACTCCAACCGCGGGAGCATTTACTATTTGGAAGTGTGCGAACGTAGCTGGTGGATCGGGGAAACAGGAAATCCTTGTGGTAATGCCGTGGGAATAGGAGTTGTTAGAGCGAGGTATTGCAATGAAACAGATTGTTCAATAGATTTCTTCATTGCTAAGGGTAAATGGCATTTTCATGGTCAAAATTCCAGAGAGGAGTTCCGAGCTTCAAGGATGCCGGATCGCACCATTCATAAGAGAAACCCTTGGGTGCCCGATGAGGCACAAAACAGATAACCAGACTGTGCCCTGGGCAAGGAAATAACCATGGCAAGCCACGAAAGGAATGAATAAGCTCCCTCCGGGCTCTCCCTTCGGAGTTTCACGCCAGTGGAACTCACAAAAGCAGCGCAGCTAATGAATCAATGAATCCGTGGGCAAATCGTTGTGTCCATACATTTGATGTGCCTTTTGAAAGTCGCATTTGTTTTCAACAATCGGAAATGGGAATATTCCATTCCATGGCATAGTTCTCAATGTTAGTAAACGGAGTGCGTTATCAACTCAATAATAAATCTCCCCTACACCGTAACCGGATTACATTCATTCAAGTTGGCAATCCCCTGATCTTTGCTTCCGGTGTGCGATCCGAATTGACATATAATGACCGTAGTTAGCAGGCAATGGCCAAGGTCAGTGCATCTCGAACTAGTGGGTCACTATATCTAAACTATCTAATACAACTATGGAATGCGCTTTGAATTGCACTTCTGCTCGTAACCACTACGAACCGGAAAGGAAGGAAGCAGCTTTAGAGGAGGGATGCCGTCAAACAAAGGATTTTTTATATGCTAAAGATACCGGTTCAATATGTCATTTCCGAAACCGAGGACCACACCGCTGGGAGGACAACTCAAGCACCAAAGACAAAGGTATCGCTCGTAAAAGTGATTTTCATCGTAGTACTCGCTCTAGCGTTAGGTTCAATGCAGCGTGTAAATACCTCTAGCCCTAGGGAAGGGGGCGTGCCGTTCCCAATGGTGGAATTGCTTCTTGTCTGCTTTGCCGAGGAGAGCGCTCGCTACCCGATCCCCCTAAGCTAATGTAGTTCCCAGGTTGCCTACTAGATACCGTTTACGGCTATATCCGTGTAGGAAGCCGAGGAAAGAGATAATTGATAGTTGCCAAAACCACGTAAAAGAAATGAGATTGAACATATTTCAATTCAACAAATTCTGATTGTTTCATTATCAAATGCAAGGGATGTGGGACCAGGTTCTATTATTGGAGTTAAGCGGTGTAGGAGCCGTGCCGTTCCTGTGTATTAGCTCGTTGTTAGCAGCCCCGAAGGGCGTAAAGGGGGTAAAAGATTTCTCGGAAGCAGCTCTTCGCCTGTGGGAACTTGCTCTTTTCTTTTGTTTTAAAATGCAACCTATGCTGAAACAGCCGAATAAAAACCAAAAAGTAAAGAGGTGGATCAGTTGATCCTTTTCTCGATTGAATGCGCTTTCTATCTATCTATACCGGTACCAGGAAAAGCAGAATAAGCAGTTGAGCACCAAGAAATTCCTGTTTCAAGTAAGTACGAAGGGGCAAGAGAGACTGTCATAATATTACTATGGGAGACGGATCCTGTTAAGTCAGTACGAATGTGATACGAAAAATCCTCTTCCATTCTTTCCGGCTGGGCAACATGACTGATGGGAATGTTCGCTACTGCTTCGGCGTCCATCTCATACATATGTTCTCTGACCACCTCCATATTCCACGGCCTGGTTGCAGCATGGATAAGATCCGACACAAACATAGGTGGATCATTGGACCGCGGGCACAGCGGCGTCATAACATCTTGTTTCTCAAGAGTACGTAGCAATCGGTCCTTCTTGGAGTTCAACAAAATGAACAGTAGCTAAATTGGAACTAAGGTGACCGATCATCCACCGGTGGGTAGAAATATGAATGTTGACTAGGGTCCCCTGTGCTCATTTGATTCTGAGTCGGCAGCATATCAAGCTCCTAGCCCCGCCTTAACAACCCTCATAGTGTTATGTCCCCCGATCGATAGCTTAATACATTTCAGTATTTGGCTTGCTTTCTTCATTTTCCTTGCGTAGGTAGAAACCTTTCTGGGTGTGTCAGCACACCAAATTATATGACTATATTCAATATGCCCTGATGTCCATAGTACCGTACTCAGACGACCCTACCCTTCCAGAATAGTAGGATTACATTCATCGTTCCAGCTGTAAACACAGTTTCTAGTTTGACTGAATGAGAGTCATGCAATAGGCATCAGTAGGGAGTGCGAAAGCAAAAGCTAAGTGATCGGACTAACACAGAGTGCATTTCTCCCGGGTAAGCTTATGTTCCTGATATCTGATACCTATGTTTGCTCCTTATTTTATTAATAATTGATCCAATTTATACGAAAAATACGTAGGTTGAAGAAGTTATCAAGAAAAATGATTGGGATCTTTCAATATGCTATTCTTGATATCATGTTTTTTATTCTTGATCCTATCAAGTATGGATTCTAGATTGTTAGTTGGAGCATCCTGACCAGTCTAGTTTATTGTGATATGATCCTGAGGGACTCTTCAAATACATGTAGGGAGTCACACAGGTCTCCGACATATCAAATTGTATCTGGATTTGAGTCAGAGCATTTCCTCTGATTCCTAGCTCAGAAATCTTTGCTTTATTTACTAAAGATTGGAGCACACAAGCGCACACGCAGTAATCTGATTGAGAAAATGGATAGTTGCTGCCATCGATATTAAAGAGTCTGTCTAGTGCCAAAAAGGTCCTTCCAAGGCCTGAGCTATCAAATTCATGTGATACACACTTTGCTCTCTGCGGATCACACTCAGCTTACTACAACTGAGGGTAGGATTGGTTGCACAACGCATGCTATCCATTTGTTATTGGTGATAGGAAGATGGCTCAATCATTGAACTAGCATTGAACAACCTACTTCAGAAAAAACTTAGAGTTAACCATCTAGTGCGAAAGTGCTAGTTTCCCCCTCCCAGAGGTGAGAAGGGAGATATGAGCGTGGCGGTATCTTTTGATAGAAGCCCACATGCCCACTCTTCTATCCCACCTATCCACATGGGGTATCAGTGGCCTCGTGATCTCCATGAACAGAGATCACTACACAAAAACAACTATATGAAAAACTTGCTTGCTTCTTCGAATCTTGAAATAACAGAACATATAGAAAGTGTTTCTGTGATGAGACCATTCTCTTCGGGGAACCTATAGGAAGATTATTAGACGGCTTTCATTCCCTTCAGGGGGGTGTTCCTTCAGAGCAATCCATATCAGAAGATGAACTCCCTGATTCATCAGTTGATGAATCATCAGTTAAGTCATAATCCGTGTCGAGATCCGATTCATCAGTTGATGAATCATCACTCTCCCCAGAATCATGATCTGGAAAAGGGGGCTGCCCCTGCCAGAACTCCTCAGCTCCCGGGGGGAGAACGTTTAAATCAAAAGGAAGAACAAGGGCGAGTAAATGATGGAGACTAAAAAATGATTTAAGGTGGCATTGTCCACGGAGAAACCACCCCAAAGCCAAGTCACTATGGTATCTCCTACTACTGGTATGGCGCTAGCTAAGCTTGTAATTACTGATGCTCCCCAAAAGCTCATCTGACCCCAAGGTGGTACGTATCCTATAAAAGCTGTCACAATCATTAATAGGAATATGACAACTCCGAGTATTCCATTCATTTTCATCATAATACTATGCTTCCTTGCCCGTGTGGAACATGTGTGAGCATTATGTTTTTCCAACAAGTGATCCGACTGGAAGAAGTGTTATATGAGGACTTCGAGATCAAATAGAGAATCTGTCTCTCCATTCCTCGTGAGCCACTTATTTCTCCGAAATCTGAGATCAGAGTGATTTTCCTCCTTTTCCCCAAATAGTCGACGGTCTTACACCATTGGGATACTTCGGATAAACTGGAGTACATATATGAGAGACCGGTGCTAAAACCTTTTCTCGAGATATCTTCCAGATTCTTAGGGTCCTTGCTCTGGATCTCGCCCCCCCGGCGCGAAAGCAGTTGGTTCCGTAGTTTGAGAATTCTACTAATTCCAAGTATTCCATTATTATTATTAAATAAGAGAATATAAAAAGTAAAGAGGAGAAGACATAACCAGAAAAATTGTGAGAAATAAGTTAATTTATCAAGTTGAGGCATTTCGATTTGGATTTCAAATAAGAAAGAAAAGACTCCGAACCGTACTTTTGCTATTTTATATCTATACAAAAAGAGATTGACTTTCCAAAATGGAATCTTTGCCATTTCTGATGTGAATGAGGGAGGTTGTCTGCCCGGGTAGGGGTGACCGGAACCCTCCCAAGTCATCGCTCAAGAAAGCACCACAGTCACACGAGAAAGAGTTTGGACTATGACGAAGACGAGCAAGCCTTTGTTGGGGAGTGATCGGGGAAGAGTCGAGTACAAGAGGAAGGTGGAAGGAAGAAAGCGCCAGAAGCGCCAGGTGCGAAGATAGACCATCAAAGAACTCCACAGCAGAGCAAAAAAGAGAAAGGCAAGGCTCGCAAAGAACAAAGGCTCAACCATCAGATCCAACACAAAGCCCTCAAGATATTTAGAGGCTTGGACTACTCTCTCTAGTAAAAGAAAGGAAGCACAATGGGTGTTGCTCTATTTCTTATTAGTGAGGTATTCTTCTGCATTTCAGTATTATGGGCATTCTTCCATTCTAGTCTGGCACCAACAGTCAAACTAGGAGCTCAACGGCCACCTGTTACTACGAACTTGTTTTCATCTGGCAGATAAGCTTTTGAGAAGAGACCACTTTGATAACGAGCTTTCGGGTTGCCGTATTGATACCGCCCTTCGGGGGAACAGGAGAATAGCATGCACGGGAGAAGGATTTAGGGAAAGGTACCCACCTTTTAACGGGAGAAAGGCTGCTTATGTGAAAACTTCCCTTGTGGTTTAAAGTTCAAATAGATCAGGTGCCTATGTTGTTGATACACCGAAAGATACTAACGCTATGCTCCAATGCGGGATGAGGGCCAACGATTGTGATGAGTGGGGACCTTAGAGCTGAAAACCTACATACAGTGACCCTTATGGGCAGCGCCCTGGGCTGGCTATGTACGAGACATCAAACCGTCTCCCGGGTCCAAAGTTTCCATTTCCAGGCCTGATAGTCTTCAACTGAAAAAAGTAGGGCGGAGAACTAGTAAGAATTGTGCCTGCCATTCAATTCGTGACGTGGATGATCCGCCGACGGAATCGATTAGGTGAAACGGCTCTGCAAAGTTTGTTTGTTCATAAAGGCTGCATGCAGCCATGCAATTCGTACTGCATGGCGATATTACTCTACCACTCTATAAATGGTATATAGATATCTTCACTTCATCACAAAGAAATTGAGTACTAGCACGCATTGCTATGGATGCTGCAACCGCAAACAGGCTTTCTGCAATTGCTACCGAAACGGAGCAACTGCAAAATGAGATTGAAGGGCACCGTAGAGTGCTAAACAACCAGTTGAGAAGTGTTAGAACAATGGATCCTGCAAAGAAAGAAGCGCGCATTCGCGCTACCAGAGAGCGCATAGAGGGTTTGGAGGAGAGGCAGGAAGCGCTGCGGGTGGAGCAGCAAGTGCTCTTTATTCGTCTAGCATCTCGCTAGAATAGAAGAGTCCGTAGACTCTTTTTAGTTTTCTAAGGTTGGTTTAAATTCAATAAGTGTCTGGAGACATTTGTTTTCATGTCAGGTGTTCTTTGTCTTAGTTTGATTCCGATCTACTCCTATGCTAAGTGTCTTTGTTTGGTTTGATTTCTTGTGTTTGCATGTATGGGCTAGCCGTCAGTGTTCAATGCTTATGTTAATATAATAACGCCAAAATGTGCTGCAAATTCATGTTCAAGTTGAAATAAGGCCGAAGGGCTAAGTGTACTACTGGAGATTATATATTCCAGCTCTGAAGTTTCCTTTTGAGCCCCCGTTCTACTATGGTTTGGATTCTAGTTGAAGCGTGCGACCATCTATTCAGATGAGGAGACCGAGTAAGAAACCACTAAGCGGAGAGCAAACAGATCAATCTCTATCTATGAGTTTCTCAACCAAGATCCACTATTCAACCAAGACCCGCTAACTAATACTTTTACGCGAGCTTAGTTATTGGAAGTTGCAGCCGAGGAACTCTTATCCCTAGCCACAGTTGTTGCAGCACAAGGCTTTGTCGCGATTGGGTCATATGTCAGTACTCTCAAATTCCCCGTGGTCTCCCTAGTATGCTGAGCTGAACTGAAGTGAAGTGAAGCTGCGGGCGATGATGGACTGATCCCATGCTATTCAGGCGCCTGACAACGCTGGCTCCGACGGTGATGAGTCTGACGGTGGCTCAGATGTTTCTCTTCCTGATCCTTCAAGGTCCCCCGTTCCTGACATCGTCCAAAGGCCGTTGGCGCTCTCCCATCTGACAGTGCGGGCTCTCCGTGTCGCCTATGGCAACACTACCCGAGTGGTCTATTGCATAGTGGATCCACGGGTACCCCGTCGCTGCTTCATTTTTATCAACATCCGGAAAGCAGAACGGACAGAGAACTGTCCCGATTTCTCGTACTTTCTAGTTGACAGGGACAGGCCTTCGTGGGAGAGTAGAAATAAGAGAAGAATGAAGGCCAGAATAAGGAGTTATAGAGAACCCTGTCGTGGGAGTTAATGAGTTAAGCCAAGGTAGGTAAGTAAAGATTGGAGTGATGGGAAAGACTATCTGTTTCCTGTAGATGAGCTAGGCAAAGAACGTTCTCAAGGATAGAGGGGGCCGTTGCTTGAATTCGTATTGGCGTGGAGGAGCCCGAGGAGAGAACCGGTATTTATTGCATTAGGACAGGTCTTGCATTGCTAGAGCTTTTAGGAAGACGAGTAGCTCTCGAGTACGTTTCTGTTTCAGCCACTCCAAATGAGCGCGTTTCACCATGCTCCACCAACTGTTCCAAACTGGCATCCTTTCCTAAACTCAATGAACTAATTGAGAATTCTTCCCTGCCTAGGTGTGCCCTTAATGAATTGATCCGTTGGCGGCTATAGCGAGATCTGGGTCAGAGTCTATCTCCCCATCCCTCCGGCGAGGTAGCAATGAGTATCAAACGCCAATAGAGGACAGATCCTGTTGTCCGTTTGTTTCAGCACCACAATCTTTGTTCGTTCCTACAACATCCAAATCAGCACTGGGAGCGGTTCCACATGCACTTTCAGGTGAAGTCACATCAGACGTTTTCGAGGATGTTCTTGCACATTGCTGGGGTATCGAAACCCGTGAAACCGGGGCTACTGCCATTACAATCTGATCGAAGGGATGGCATTAGGTAGACAACAACCACTCTTGAGCGCCGCCTTGATGGCTTTGTGAATGAAATTCGAGTAGATGTTGTTTCATCCCGCGTATGTCTAGAATCTTGTTAGGATTCGTCTATTCCAGGTCAGGAAAGAGCTTCTGTAAACTATCGTGATAAGCATAGCCTTCGCCCCGCAGAGTGCTATATCAATGGTTCACCAGGCTCAATTCATTAATGGCTTAGGGCCGGTCTTCACTAAGTCAATCACCATCGGGTGGAGGGGAAAGCCCTACGTCAAGGTCAATGGATTCACCTACCCCAGTCTCAGAACTTTCTAGACTTTCTTACCTGTGTTCTTCTCAACTAAGAGAAGGGAGTGCATCTACAGCAATGGTATTATCTTCCTTTTTCTTTTTGCATCTTTCAATCCTGGTGTGTTGGTTAGTACGAAAGCCTCTTGGCTAGTACAGAGTTGTGGTTTGATATAGCTACTAGAGAACCTGGAGGCACTCTCTGAAAATAAGTATTCTTCATATGACATGTGAATAGACAACTCCTGGTATGCTCATTTCATTCCTCTTGGACCTAGATCTTCACTTTCAAAAGTGCAGAATTGATGTATCAAAGGCATTTCAAAGGAACAGAGGGTCCATCTTTGAAGTGAGAGACAATTGGTTTCAACTGTGTCGTAGGGGTTGTATTCTTAGACTTGCCAGGCGGGAGGAACCACCGTCCTGGGTATTGAGCATGTGAATCATGTTATTTTGTAGGAATAGAGATTCTCAGCCATCATATCTTGTTCACCCTTGGCCATGTCTCCTTCCGAGAATGAGTTGGTTTGGGGAGATCATTAGGTTACTGAGATCGAAGTAGCGAGGCTGCTTGAGTGCCATCGAAACCCATTTGAAATTGCAATGACATATTGAAGAAGTAGTTCGTTCAGCACCCGATTAGGTATCTGGAAATAGTTCCTTAGCTCTTTTCTAGTTCGTTAATGACCTCAGCGGTTGAAATGGAATTGGATCCCGGCTTGTTAGTTAATAGAATCTAAATGAGATTGAATGGAAATGTTGGTAAACCGAGGGGTGCGTCATACTTTTCAATAGATGTTGGGGTTCCTAAACCATAAGGATACTCTTTTCATAGAACAAGGCCTGCCAATCGATCTCCTAGGCTATAATCCAAGGGATAGCTTAACATGCATCTCCTAGATGGAAGTGTGCGACAATAACTTTGAGCTCCTGTAGTCTTTGATCCTTGTTCTGAAGAGGTAAGCAGCTATGATAAAGAAGCCAAGGGATGAAGTGATTGTGGTTGGCGTGCCACATGGAAACTAGATAGGTGGAAGCTATTTTAGACGACCTTGCGGGTCATCCTAACATTGAAATGAAGCTATTCGAACCTTGATTGTGTGTGTTCGTGCCCACTCCAATAGAGCATTTGGCCCTATGAGCTTTGACTACGAAAGCTACCTATGTCAATCAGTATAGCCACTAGAGGATTGGAACAGGTATATTCCTTCTCAGACAGTACTTTAAGACAAACACGGTTCACAAGGTGGATTTTCTATCTATTAGTTGACTACGGAGCTTCTTCGTCACAAGGTATATTCCTTCGTCATGCTATGTCACTCCATAATTGCAAACAAGGGCAGGAATGGATGAATTACAACTATAGCTACAAAACATCCTTACTGAACATCTCCAAAATATGCATGGATCTCTCTGTAGCATCAAGTTTACATGGCAACAAAATAACAGCAGACAAGGACTTAGAGAAATCACCAAGTCCCTGAAATCAAAAACATTACGGAGCCTACTTTGCATGCTTGTGCTAGTCACCACAGAGATCACAAAAATACATGGAATACACCCTTGGAAAGATGGCATGGCATACTTCAAAACACATGTAGAGCTCATGCCCATAAGATGCACAGATTTAATGATACACAAATGACAAATCTCCAAGTTCTGCTAAGAACCAGAAGATAACAGCAACTAGCCCTCTTCCAACAGAGATTTGGGCATCAAGATGACCTTTAATGAACATGGTGCAATTGAACAAAATGAAGAGCACCACGAGGCGAACAATTTGACATATTACACGCGCGAAACGGAGCTAGGCACAAAGAGTTATGCACTGTTGAACATGGGTATTTGCTGCAAAAATTCCAAGACTTAGAAAAAAAACGGGGACGGGGAGAAGTCAACGGCAGTACCAGATCCGATCGGGGGCTCGGTAGGGTTCGGGCGCGCGGTGGCCGGAGCTCTCGCCGGAGGCTTGCCGGAGGGGAGGAGGGAGCGGCGCCGGCGCGGGGAAGGAGAGAAGGCCGGCGAGCCTCGGGGCCGGACGAGGAGAGGCGCGGGCGCGGCGGCGGTCACCACCGACGGGAGGAGCGGCGGCAGTCGGCGGAGCCCCGGGCGGCGGCGGTCGGCGGCGCCGGCGGCCGGGCGCGGGAGGCGGCGGCGCGGGGTTCCGCGGCGGCGACGCGGAGGCGTGTGCGGGAGGGCGCGGCGACGGGCCGGGAGGGCCGCGGGCGGGCCCCGACGGGCCGGCGCGGTACGGGCGGCGGCGGGACACGTGTCGGCCCCGGATTGGCTGCGGGCGCGGTGGCGATTTTGTCCGGCCGGCGGCGGACGCGTCCGGCGCGGCGCGAGGGAAATGGCTAGGGTTCGTCTGCGAATGTATACGGGAGGGGATGGAGTTTTATAGGTAGAGGGAGCTAGGAGAGTCCAAATGAGGTGCGGTTTTCACCCACACGATCGTGATCGAACGACCTAGATCATGGAAGAGAGTTTGGTGGGTTTTGGGCTGGTTTTTGAGGGGGGGTTTTGCTGGACACTCAAATGGTCTTTGTGGATGCCCGGTTAACCGTTGGAGTACCAAACGACCTCCAAATGGAACGAAACTTGACCGATGGTCTCCGGGTGGTATAATAAGGCCACTTGACAAGCCTCGGTCCATTCGAGAAAGTTTGACACCCGCTCACGAAAGAAAACAAGAGGGGTGCGCCGGAGGAGATAGGAGCGCCGGATTGCAAAACGGACAACGGGGAAAATGCTCGGATGCAAGAGACGAACACGTATGCAAATGCAATGCACATGATGACATGATATGAAATGCATGCCATGACAAAATGCAAAACGAAAGACAAAAACCCGACCACGGAGGGAATATCATAGCACATAGCCGAAAATGGCAAGAGTCGGAGTTACAAATATGGCAAGATACATGCGGGGTGTTACAACACTCCACCACTACGAGAGGATCTCGTCCCGAGATCTAGGACTGAAAGAACTCCGGGTATTCAGAACGGAGATGGTCCTCGCATTCCCAGGTGGCTTCCCGGTCGGAATGGTGCGACCACTTCACTTTCAGGAATTTGATGGACTTGTTGCGAGTCTTGCGCTCAGTTTCTTCAAGAATAGCAACGGGGTGCTCATGATAAGAAAAATCTCCTTGGAGGTCAATCTCTTCGAAGTTGATAGTGCCCTCAGGCGTCTTGAAGCACTTGCGGAGCTGTGACACGTGGAACACATCGTGCACGTTCGCGAAGTTGGAAGGAAGCTCAAGTTGATAGGCGAGGTCGCCTCTTTTGCCAATGATCTTGAAAGGACCCACGTATCTAGGGGCAAGCTTCCCTTTGATACCGAAGCAACGAGTGCCTTTCATTGGAGAGACGCGGAGGTAGACATGGTCTCCGATCTCGAAAGCCAAATCACGGTGCTTACTATCATAGTAACTCTTCTGGCGCGATTGCGCGGCTTTGAGATTATCACGGATGACATTACACATATCTTCAGCTTCAGTGATTAAGTCATTGCCAAGAAGTTGGCGTTCACCAGTCTCTGACCAATTGAGAGGAGTACGACACTTTCTGCCATAGAGAATCTCGAATGGGGCCTTGCCCGAACTCGCTTGGAAGCTGTTGTTGTAGGGGAATTCAGCATATGGAAGGCAATCTTCCCATTTCATGCCAAAGAAAATGACACAAGCCCTGAGCATATCTTCAAGAATTTGATTGACTCGCTCGACTTGGCCACTAGTTTGAGGATGGAAAGCTGTGCTGAAGCGAATGTTTGTGCCCATGGCCTTCTGGAAGGAGTCCCAAAACTTAGAGGTGAAGATGCTTCCACGATCAGAAGAAATCAATTGTGGAATGCTGTGCAAGGAGACAATTCTGGAGGTGTAAAGCTCTGCCAGCTGAGCTGCTGTGATGGATTCTTTGATTGGAACGAAATGAGCCACTTTAGAAAGCTTGTCAATGACAACGAAGATAGCATCATTTCCGCGCTTGGACTTTGGAAAACCCATCACGAAGTCCATTTCGATATGATCAAACTTCCATTCTGGGATAGCAAGAGGTTGGAGGAGACCAGCTGGTCGTTGGTGTTCTGCTTTCACTCTTCGACAGACATCACATCCATTCACGAATTGAGCAATTTCTCGCTTCATTCAAGTCCACCAATACGACTGCTTGAGGTCATGATACATCTTCGTACTTCCGGGATGAATGGACAGGAGGGAATTGTGCGCCTTGTTCATAATGACTTTCCTTAGATCACCTTTAGGAACCATAATACGGTCCTCGAAGAATAAAGTGTCTCTGTCATGATGCGATAGCACTTGTATTTGGAAAGGCCCTTGTCGATACCACGTTTCACCTTCTTCACCATGGCATCAAGGAGTTGTGCCTCACGAATTTGATCTTCCAAAGTAGGAGAGACTATGAGGTTGGCAAGAAAGCCTTGAGGAACAACTTGGAGATTCACCTTGCAGAAAGCTTCACAAAGATCCGGTTGGAAAGGCTTGAGAATTAAGCTGTTGCAATAAGCCTTCCTGCTTAAAGCGTCTGCAATGACATTGTACTCTTGAATCATTTCGACCCATCGAGTCTGCCTGAGGTTGAGGTTGGGCTGAGTGAAGATGTACTTGAGAGTCTTGTGATCGGTGAAAATGTCCACTTGTCTTCCCAACAAGAGATGTCTCCACGTTATTAATGCATGGACAACTGCCGCCAACTCAAGATCGTGAGTGGGGTAGTTCTTCTCGTTGGGCTTCAACTGACGAGAGGTATAGGCCACAACTTTCTTGTCTTGCATTAACACAACACCGAGACCTTGGAGAGAAGCATCATAGAAAACTTCAAACGGCTTGGATTCATCAGGAGGAGTCAAGACAGGAGCGGTGACAAGTTTCTCTTTGAGAGTGTTGAAAGCAACGTCACACTCAGGAGACCAGACATACTTCACATGCTTCTGGAGGAGGTTGGAAAGAGGCTTTGCAATCTTGGAGAAATTCTCAACGAATCTTCGGCAATAGCTTGCAAGACCAAGAAAACTGCGGAGCTGCTTGACATTCTGAGGAGGAACCTTCTCGGGATTAACAGCGATGCCCTTGGCAGAGATGATGTGACCAAGGAAAAGAACTTCATCGAGCCAAAACTCACATTTGGAGAACTTCGCATAGAATTGATACTCTCTGAGCTTGTCGAGCACCAATCGCAAATGTTTGGCATGATCCTGCTTATTCTTGGAGAAGACCAAGATATCATCGAGATACACCAGAACGAATTCATTGGTATAGGGGTTGAAGATGAAATTCATCATCCGAGAGAACACTGGAGGAGCATTGACAAGGCCGAAAGACACGACAGTATATTCATAAGAACCAAAGCTTATTCTGAATGTTGTCTTGGGAATATCTTCTTCACGAATGCGAATCTGATGATAACCCATACGAAGGTCAAGCTTGGAGAATACTTTAGCACCTTTGAGTTGCTCAAATAGCTCATTGATGTTGGGAAGTGGATACTTGTTCTTGATTGTCTTCTTGTTCAATGGACGGTAGTCGACACAAAGTCGGTCCGTGCCATCCTTCTTCTTGACAAAAAGAACACCACAACCCCATGGAGAAGAACTCGGCCTGATCAAACCCAGACGCTCTTGTTCATCGAGTTGTTTCTTCAATTCCTTCAGCTCGTTGGGTCCAAGCTTGTATGGACGCTTGCAAACAGGTTCAGTGCCTAGCTCTAGTTCGATAACAAACTCAACTGGCTGATGAGGAGGCATACCCGGAAGCTCTTCTGGAAAGACATCTTGATACTCACAAACGACTGGAATTTGGGAGCTGGCATTCAATTCGCCCTTCTCATTGAGAGAAAATAACCGAATGGTTTCATCACGAGCGGCATAAATAATCACATCCTCAGAAGAGTGTGTCAATTGAATTTCCCTGGCAGCACAATCAAGTTGAGCCTTGTGCTTAGAAAGCCAGTCCATCCCGAGAATAAGATCAATATCCGAGTCACCAAGAACAATTGGAGAAGACAGAAATTCATAGTCGCCCATCTTGATTGCGGAATCCCGAACGAATGCTCGAGAAGTCAGTTGTCGAGCCGGAGAAACAATAGACAAAGGACTCGGCAATACTTCAGTAACCAGATCATGCATAGCCACAAAAGGTCTAGAAATGAAAGAATGCGATGCACCAGTATCAAAAAGAACTTTTGCAGGAATATCATTAACAGGAAGATTACCCATTATCACATCAGTAGACTCCTCTGCTTGAGCTGCATTCATCATGTGCACCTTTGCAGACTTTGGATTATGCTTGACCACTGCATTGCTGGAAGATCTGACAGGAGGAGGAGGCGGAAGGCGCCTTTGGTTGAAGCACTTGTTAGCATAGTGACCTTTCTGCTGACATTTGTTGCAAGTCACCTCTGAGAGTGGACGGTGATAAGGAGCATTGGACTTTGGAGCTTGATTCTGAGACTTGTTCTGATAGCCAGAGTTGGAAGAGTTGGAAGAACCATGGCCACCTTTGTTCTTCTGCTGATAAGGCTGATGAAACGGATGAGGAGGAGGCAACCAGAACTTCTGTTGCTTAGCTGTCACAAGTGAGGAAGAAGAAGACTGAACTGCGTCTCTGACTCTCTTCTTAGAAGCCTCACACTTGAGCTGAGAAGCCTCTTGCTTCAGTGCCATATTATAGAATTGATCAAACTGAGTAGGCTCAACAAGAACGAGAGCTAACTGCAGATCCTCTTTAAGGCCACCTCTGAAGTGATAGATCATGCTCTTTTCATCAGGAACGTCTTGTTTAGCGAAGCGAGCAAGTTTCTGAAACTGGATGTTGTATTGATACACAGACATGTTGCCTTGCTTGAGATTGCGGAACTCCTCATGCTTGCTCTCAACAACACTTTGTGGAATGTGGTGCGCTTTGAAGTCCCGACAGAAATCAGTCCAAGTGATCACACGACCTCCTCTGGAATCTTTGTATTGTTGATACCAATCAGCAGCTTGGTCCTTGAGCTGGAAAGAAGCGAACTTGACATAGTCCTCAGGCCTGACATTGCTACATTCAAAATGCTTGTTGATGTCCACGAGCCAATCATCGGCATCCGTGGCCTCGGCACAGTAGCTGAAAGACTTGGGCTGATTTGCGAGAAACTGGTTGAGTGTAGCGAAGTTAGGCTGATTGTTGCCTTGGCCTTGATTGCCTTGCCCTTGAGTACGTTCTTGCAAGAGTTGCAGAATCATCTGAGCATTGGCGTTGGTGGCTGCCATGATAGCCTGCCATGCCTCCGGAGGTGGAGGTGGTGGCGGAGGGTTCGCTTGACTCCCTTCATTGCGATCCGGATTCTGACGCGTTGGCGGAGCCATCCTGGAGAGGGTGACATCTGTTAGCATCTTGATAGACAAATAGATAAGTAGAATCAACGGATAGAAATTGCAACATATAGTCTTCACAATAAACATTCGAACGAAGATGAACGAATGAATTCCGTAGTAAATCATCACACTTCCATAAGTTGAGAAGCCACTTGAAAAAGATATGGAATCAACATATGACTTCGAAGCAAACTCGAATATCACAAATACAAAACGAAACAAGTATTGGCTTGCAGAATAAGCCGGAACAAACATATGATAGAGATTTCGTCCGAAGTTTTCGTGGTGGGGCCCACACGGGCTCAATCGTACAGCACCATCATGTACAAGGCTGTGCACATGACATACGAAGCGTCCCCGAGTCGGCATAGCCATGGACTCTTTAAGACACTACGAGACCACTATAAAACCAACCGTGTACAGGCGGACCACTAGACGTCGAACCCCAATCTCATATCATGCGTCTGTCGGAAAGATATCCTAAGGCTACTTGAATTCCCACTTATAAACTCCCAAAACTTTCTGGTTATGCAATCTGGTGTTGGGGATACAGGGGACACAAAATATATCACCCAAACTAGCAATCCCTAGATCCAGCTGTATCCATCCGTCAACACATAACCAAGAAACCTTCGGAAATCGTTTACCTCAACCTTCGAAAAGCATCCGTTATACAAGTTATGGCAATACTCCCGAACTCCCGCCCCAGTACTGGGTGGCGTCGAGGTGATCTCACCAACAACTGCATAAAAGAGATTTCGATGTCGGCGAAACTCAGGTATTCCAGAACTGCAACGATAAAATTGTGACGACAACACCTCGGAGCTCAACTCCCCGGGACACTGCCACAACCCCTAAATGTCAGGAGGCACCAAGAACAATGTTCTCGTCACAAAACCATCGGAACGATTCCAAGATACCCGCGTGATCCTAAAAAAAATTTAGTGAAATTTGAGGAGAGAATAGTCAAAACTTCTACGTCAGGAGACCTCACCAGAGCGACGAAGGGACTGAGGAGTAAAAAGAAACCTACTCTCCGATATATATAATCCTAAGACTAAAAACATTTTTGTTCTAGACTCAACAATGCCAGCGATTCGATCAAGCAGGGGGCTCCTAAGTCGGGGATGGCTCTGATTACCAACTTGTAACGCCCACGATGCGGCTATATCTCCCACGTGTCGAGGCACGACTTAGAGGCATAACCGCATAGTGGTTTTGTCGCAAGAAGGGTCATCTTCACACAATCCCATGTAATGAACAAGAATGGGATAAAGAGTTGGCTTACAATCGCCACTTCACACAATACATGAATATAATTCATACATCATCCAAAATACAAACATATAGACCGACTACGGTCAAGATCCAGATGAAAATAAGATAACCCCAAATGCTAGATCCCCGATCGTCCCAACTGGGCTCCACTACTGATCATCAGGAAAAGACACATAGTAACGACCACGTTCCTCATCGAACTCCCACTTGAGATCGATCCCATCATCTGCACTGGCATCGTCGGCACCTGCAACTGTTTTGGTAGAATCTGTGAGTCACGAGGACTCAGCAATCTCACACCCGCGAGATCAAAACTATTTAAGCTTATAGGGAAGGATGGTGTAATGAGGTGGAGCTGCAGCGGCAAAAGCATATATGGTGGCTAACATACGCAAAAGAGAGCGAGAAGAGAAGCAACGGAACGGTCGTCATCTAGCAATGACCAAGAAGTGATCCTGAACTCCTACTTACGTCATTCATAACTCAAACCGTGTTCACTTCCTGGACTCCGCCGAGAAGAGACCATCATGGCTACACACACAGTTGATGCATTTTAATTGGGTCAAGTGACAAGTTCTCTACAACCGGACATTAACAAATTCCCATCTGCCTCATAACCGCGGGCACGGCTTTCGAAAGATAAAACCCTGCAGGGGTGTCCCAACTTAGCCCATCATAAGATCTCACGGTCAACGAAGGATAAACCTTCTCCCGGAAAGACCCGATCAGTCTCGGAATCCCGGTTTACAAGACATTTCGACAATGGTAAAACAAGACCAGCAAAGCCCCCGAATGTGCCGACAAATCCCGATAGGAGCTGCACATATCTCGTTCTCAGGGCACAACGGATGAGCCAGACGTCGGGTTGGCATAGACCCTGGTTGCCCAGGGGGCGCCGGACATCGCTCGGTTTGGACCAGCACTCGAAGGAGCACTGGTCCGGGGGTTTAAAATAAAGATGACCCTCGGGCTCGCGAAAACCCGGGGGAAAAGGCTTAGGTGGCAAATGGTAAAACCAAGGTTGGGCCTTGCTGGAGGAGTTTTATTCAAGGCGAACTGTCAAGGGGGTCCCATAAATCACCCGACCGCGTAAGGAACGCAAACTCAAGGAACATAATCCCGGTATGACAGAAACTAGGGCGGCAAGAGTGGAACAAAACACCAGGCATAAGGCCGAGCCTTCCACCCTTTACCAAATATATATAGATGCATTAATTAAATAAGAGATATTGTGATATCCCAACATATCCATGTTCCAACATGGAACAAACTTCAACTTCACCTGCAACTAGCAACGCTATAAGAGGGGCTGAGCAAAAGCGGTAACTTAGCCAAACAACGGTTTGCTAGGAAAGGATGGTTAGAGACTGACATGGCAATATGGGACGCATAATATAGCAAGTGATAGGTAGCGCAGCATGGCAATAGAGCGAACAACTAGCAAAGCAAAGATAGAAGTGATTTCGAGGGGTGGTCATCTTGCCTGCAAGGTTCTCAGAGTTGTCGAAAGCTTGATCCTCGTAAGCGTACTCAACAGGTTCCTCGTTCACGAACTCGTCTCCCGGCTCTACCCAAGACAAGAACACAAGCAACGGAACCACAATCAATCACGAGAAATGCACAAGCAACATGATGCAAAACATGTATGATATGCAAGATATGATATGCGATGCATATGCGTGCTCCGAAGGAAAATGATGAACAAGGCAGTAACTTGGCAAACCAAGCATGCCACTGGAAAGATGAGATGATTTCGGTCGAAATCGATATAAAGATCACCGGAAACGGATGCACGGTTTGCAAATGGCAAGCAAAACAAGAATGACACGAATCTGCGATTAACAACATGATAGCACTTAGATTGCAACAAGTAAGAATGCTACAGCACTCCAACATAGCAAAAAAGTATATGGCAGTAATCTACAGGAGATTCTTGACAAAAGATGAACACTGAGCTACGGCTAGTTCACAACATAACAAGCTCAAACAAGCATGGCAAAAGTGCAAAAGATAACAGGTTCACCGACTTGGTGAAATTACTGGACATGTCTGAAACAGCATCAGGTAGCAATGTTCGGAGCACGAAATCAACATGCTACAGGAACTTAACATGGAAAAACAAGGCATGGCAGTATTCTACTAAATTCATATGACAAAAGTCCCTTACTGACCATAAGCCAAAAAGGATCAGAAGATATGATGGCAAGCATGTAAACATAGCAAGTTTCGTTATCAGGTTTCAGACTTGGCAGAAAACAGAGCATGGCAGAAATAATAATATGAAGGCCTCTTTGTGAGCTTGATGCACTCACTACAGAGCAATTAATGAAAAATCAAGCATACCTACAGCAAGATGGCATGTTTATGAAGCTATACATGGCAAGAACAAGAGCATAGCATGTATGGATCAACTACAATAAGCTTGGCAAAACTGCATATCATGTTAAGAATCCGCCAGAAATATTTTATGGCAGAAGTAGAGCAAGATTGAGTCATGCTGTCGCACTCCATAATTGCAAACAAGGGCAGGAATGGATCAATTACAACTATAGCTACAAAACATCCTTACTGAACATCTCCAAAATATGCATGGATCTCTCTGTAGCATCAAGTTTACATGGCAACTAAATAACAGCAGACAAGGACTTAGAGAAATCACGAAGTCCCTGAAATCAGAAACATTACGGAGCCTACTTTGCATGCTTGTGCTAGTCACCACAAAGATCACAAAAATACATGGCATATACCTTTGGAAATATGGCATGGCATACTTCAAAACACATGTAGAGCTCATGCCCATAAGATGCACAGATTTAATGATACAAAAATGACAAATCTCCAAGTTCTGCTAAGAACCAGAAGATAACAGCAACTAGCCCTCTTCCAACAGAGATTTGGGCATCAAGATGACCTCTAATGAACATGGTGCAATTGAACAAAATGAAGAGCATCACGAGACGAACAATTTGACATCACGAGACGAACATGGTGCAATTGAACAAAATTCCAAGACTTAGAAAAAAAACGGGGACGGGAAGAAGTCAACGGCAGTACCAGATCCGATCGGGGGCTTGGTAGGGTTCGGGCGCGCGGTGGCCGGAGCTCTCGCCGGAGGCTTGCCGGAGGGGATGAGGGAGCGGCGCCGGCGCGGGGAAGGAGAGAAGGCCGGCGAGCCTCGGGGCCGGAGGAGGAGTGGCGCGGGCGCGGCGGCGGTCACCACCGACGGGAGGAGCGGCGGCGGTCGGCGGAGCCCCGGGCGGCGGCGGTCGGCGGCGCGGGGTTCCGAGGCGGCGGCGCGGAGGCGCGTGTGATAGGGCGCGGCGACGGGCCGGGAGGGCCGCGGGCGGGCCCCGACGGGCCGGCGCGGTACGGGCGGCGGCGGGACACGTGTCGGCCCCGGATTGGCTGCGGGCGCGGTGGCGATTTTGTCCGGCCGGCGGCAGACGCGTCCGGCGCGGCGCGAGGGAAATGGCTAGGGTTCGTCTGCGAATGTATACGGAAGGGGATGGAGTTTTATAGGTAGAGGGAGCTAGGAGAGTCCAAATGAGGTGCGGTTTTCGCCCACACGATCGTGATCGAACGACCTAGAGCATGGAAGAGAGTTTGGTGGGGTTTGGGCTGGTTTTTGAGGGGGTTTTTGCTGGACACTCAAATGGTCTTTGCGGATGCCCGGTTAACCGTTGGAGTACCAAACGACCTCCAAATGGAACGAAACTTGACCGGTGGTCTCCGGGTGGTATAATAAGGCCACTTGACAAGCCTCGGTCCATTCCGAGAAAGTTTGACACCCGCTCACGAAAGAAAACAAGAGGGGTGCGCCGGAGGAGATAGGAGCGCCGGATTGCAAAACGGACAACGGGGAAAATGCTCGGATGCAAGAGACGAACACGTATGCAAATGCAATGCACATGATGACATGATATGAAATGCATGACATGACAAAATGCAAAACGAAAGACAAAAACCCGACCACGGAGGGAATATCATAGCACATAGCCGAAAATGGCAAGAGTCGGAGTTACAAATATGGCAAGATACATGCGGGGTGTTACATCACCCAAGTGTATTGCGGGATGTGTGCATTCCACAATCCCTTAAGGAAGAGGTTCACTACAGCCTTGCTTCTTAATGGGTTTCTGACTTCACAGCAGAGTGCTAGACTAGGGATAAGCTGGATACTGACTTCTTTCCAAGAGCTCCATCAGCCCTGCTTAGCCATACATCAGCTCTACCATTACTATACGCATTCTACCTATGCTTTTATGGAAAGAAAGAAGAAAGGTTGGATGGTTGATCCACACAAATAAGAGATATGTAGGCCCAACCTTCAATTGCAGAGAATAGAAAGCCCCCTTTGCTGAACAGATGTATAGAGGAAAAGGGTGACCCACATCGCAAGGGCTTTCCGATTGTGTGAATCAGAGCCCAAGAGAAGATCAATTCATTAGGAGACAGGTATCGATGCTTGCCAGCAGGAGAAAGATCACTAGGTTCATTCTCTGATCTGATCAATAGGGTTCCCTAGGTACATTCCATTTTCTGGAAATCCAGCAGGGATAGTAGCTGCCTTTTCCAGGGCAAAAAAACAAGTTAGGCTATCCAAGATTTGCTCTTTTTTCCAGCTTTTTGGCGTGAAAATAAGGAGGGACTTGTGATTGGTTTTCTACAGGGAAGAGAGATACCAAGCCGGGCAACTTCCCCTACTAACTACTGAACACAAAAGCCAAGGTGACCTAGAACAATTATTTCACTTATTTCTAGTTTAACAAGGACCTTGTGCGCGGTTCATGACTCCCGGTGCTTAGAGATGCGGTTCACTACAGCAGTGGTAAGAAAAGCAAGAAAACAGGTATCAAGAGATGGAAGTGAAAGAAGAACTGTTGATCGACCGGTGGTTTGGGTCTTGCCTTTTAGGATTCGGATTCCTATTGAATTGACTTTGCCTTTGCTGAGGAGCAGAAATCGAGCCCTTTGATTTGATCCAGTGAGTGACATTACGAGCAGAAGCCTCGACAAGTTGAATCCGGTACCAAAACAAGGATGACATTATTGAATATATTCTTCTTTCCTGTGCTTTGCCTTTCCCGTTTTCCGTACCTTTCGTAGTAGTTACTCGCCACTAGAAACAGGATTCATGAATTCAAACTAAAAGCAAAGGTATCGCTAATTCCATTTCAGTGGAAATATAGGGATGAAAGTTTCTCTCCTACTGATTTCGATTGCACATCTAATGAAAATATATGCACATGAATGTTCAAAAGCAAGGCTATCCCCTTTTCCGTTACCGAGGATCTATCTTTGTCCCTTGATTCGAAACCGAGGAAAGCATGCGCTCGACCTCCTGGAACGAATGCAATTATTCGCTTAGTAGTCCTCGTATGAATTCGCTATCGCTCCGAATCGTGGGAGCCGTTGAGTTCGGAGATACCGTTGTAGGAAAACAAACAAGTGAAAGAAGCCCTTGTTCCCACTCTTCTTCCCCCACCTACCCGGTAGGTAAGTAGGGGCCTCGGTTTCTCTATTTGCTATGAGGAACCTACACATGTAAATTTCTATTTCGTGCGTGATCCCAATCATGGACTTTCACAATTAAGTCGATATGGGGTTTATCCTTCATGTTATTTAAAAAATAAAGGCATCGCCTTGAAATGCCCTCGAGGACCTGGGTTTTTTTACCCGTTTTTCCTTGCTCGCATTTTCCAGGTTAAGATCCCTGTAAATTTCTTCCAATTTGGTTTCGGGCAGCTTACGATTTCGACAGGATCTCAGAACATTCTTTATTTGCTTTTTCAACAACGAAATGGAGGGTACTTCTGGGTTGGGCGGGGTGCGGCTTGCGGATGGCTTCGACCGAAACCCATCTTTTCCATCGGCGTCTTGACGTCCCACTTTGTTTTTTCGTGGATCATCATCTCCTGGCGTAGCGGAAGCACTCGACGAGGCCTCTACGACAGAAGAGATTCTTCCCCGTTTCTGCCCGGACGATTCCATCAAATAAATAAAAATAAAAGTGAAGAGGAAAACGCATAACCAGAAGAAAAAGATATCGTGATGTAAAATGATCATGGGGACACATTGTTTTTAGGACCGACAATTTCCTGCACTGCTTAAACCAAGAAAAAGATACATACTAGTTTTCATAGGTAGGCCTCTCTCTCCTACAGAATATGTTTTTCCAAAAACTACCCATGGGATTTCTTTGTCTTTTCCTTATCTTTTGTCCGGTGAAGAATCTCCTGCTGCAGAGATAAGATGAATGGCTTCGAGATACCATCACTCGTCATTGCCAAGGAAATGAATTGCAAATTGGGTACTTATAGTCTACACTTCCCCTGATTCTCCACGATGACCCGCATTCATTGATTGAGAGAATAAGCTGAAGATAGATCCATTGAGATATTGGTTTGGAAGAGAAGCCGTGGAGACAACTCATTGTTCCTATGTCCGGAATTGTTAAAGAATGAAGGTACCCCGTTGACTATGTCGGGTAACGCCGACTTAGGTTATCCCTAAAAACACTATCAACCACATCATAACTGTTTGCTTCCGCTTTCCTCGCAGAGTTGGTTCTAGGTTTCACCGAAGGATCTCGATCGATGCTCGCCATCAAAAGATATGGGTCTAGCTGCTGCCCTAGCCGGAAAGAATGGGAGAGTGAGCCATTCATACTGAAAAGAGTGATTCGTTTTTGAAGTATATCAAATTCAGAGGAAAAAGCTGGAAGAAGATGACGGGATTGTTGATAGATCCTCTACATCCTAACCAAGAGGACCAAGTGCAAACCTCTGTCTCTTTTTCTCGCCGGGTGGAAAGGTTATTCTTTGCCAGTAGTGTCCTTTGTAGGAAGAATCGTAAATGCCGGAGGACGCGTTCAACATGAATTGTCACTGTGGAATGAAATCACCTCTCGAATCGAGCAAGAAATGACTATTTATTTGATAATAGCGACTTATCACAAAAACAACCAAGGGTCCATCGACCCGATTGAAACTGTCTTCACTGCGTTGAATCAAAGGGAACTACTATAGAGAGTGGAATAAGCTACAAGGCATAACACTATGAGCTTTTCTTTAGATAACCTTAATCACACCAGCTTTTCCTCATGGGAGGGTAAAGGAAATAGGAATGTATGAAATCTATCCCAATAAGAAATGCGGAAGGTTGTCAACTAGAAACCTATTATCACTCTCTTCTTCCGATCGTCCCATCAGTTTCTTGTAAGCCTCCTTCCTCCGATGATCGGTTGCGGCTAACTTCTCTCTCTTCATCTCTCTGAGTTCGCTTCTTGGTAGTAGTTACCCTTGTCAGAACCTTTGTCTACTCTTTCGTATAAATACGCTGATCTGCCAGCCAGCCGAAAGTAGAGAACCACATTGTATGATCTAGGGCAACTCTCTGTTATAGCAGCGATTTCTTATTCATTCAGGGCGCCCGTTCATGTGTTTTTAAAGAAAGGATACCTTGTGATTCTAGATTTCAATAGAGATTCGATTCCTCACATCTAAGGGAAGACAGACACAAATGCACAGACACATTATCGGGGGTGTCACCGTTTGCATCGTATCAGTATCATAAGAAAAGATTGATTGTTGTGAGTGATTTTACTACCCTTCCAGACTTAGCAGGTAATGAAGCTGCTGACGAGGGAGGAAATGTCCGTTGAAAACAAAGCAAACCAGTGGGGCTTAAAAGTCACTCTTTGAATAGTTTTTCAGACCGTTAAGTTGTCAATCTTTCCAATGATGAGGCTCCAAAGTTTATTACATTTCCTGGTCTGCCGAGGACAGCACTAGATTGATTGCTTACCGACTTTCATTCAGATACCAACCCATCTTTTTATCAAAAGCATGGAAACTATCTAATCGAAGATAGAATTCATGCCTGTGAAAAGTAAGCAATTTCATCATTTTCCTTCGCAACACAACTCACTCAATTGTAGAGATACCGAACAGTTTGAGTGATCGATCGACCTTGTCGCACGATGAGCCCATTCTCTCTCTTCCATCCCGCCTTCTGAACCGAACCCTGGAGAAAGACTTCTTGAACAAAACAGAGCAGCAATTCTAGAAACTTCCATTTTCCATTGATCTGGGCGTTGCTATTAAAAGTGGGTCTACCCGCCCCGGCGTGACTCACACTTGACCAACCACTTCTATCTAAGAAAATACTTAGGTAGGGTCAATCTCCCTTCGGGGTTTACGCGTCCTAGTCCGAACCATTGGATCGATCAGAAGAAGAAAGGCAAAGGAATTGAAAGGTAGAGTAAGAAGCATCGCCCAGCAGAGTGATTGAGGGAGTCTTCCCCAGCACAATGGTCTTCTTTTTGTTTTTCACTCTCCTATTTTGATTTTGGAAGAGTTCTACTACTGTTTCAGTAGTTCTAAGACCCTTCCTTCCCTTTTCAAGTGCTTGCTATCCCTCTCGCTCTACCCGTCCAGAGGGAGCCCTAGTTTCAGCATAATAGCCTCGTTTTGAAGCGCTCGCTTCATATGGACGTACGTCGAACAAAGGAATCTTATCGGCATACCCACCTGCTGGGCGTGGTTCACTTGACCGACCAACCGACCCAATAGTAGGAGTAGGCGGCTGACTTCTTATGTGAAGAGAACGGATGGAGAAACAGATGCGCGAAAGAACTAGTCCCTTGGAAAGCTTCGTTTTCCTAACCCAACCTAAGCATAATGAGCTGGTTATTTGAGTATCGAAGCTGTCGAGTGTTCCATTCTTTCGTATGTAGAACCCAGCGAAGAAGGAGAATCAAAAATGGAACTAGTCGAACACGCTAAGATACTGGTTTTAGGCATAACCCTGGGTTAAATAAAGTAGTAAAGGAGCCCAATCTAGCTAAAGAGGGGCTTCTCCGCCACCATAACCAACTAGCTACATAGATGAATTATCCTTGCATTCAGCTATCAAACCCATCCACTAGAGCTTGAACCCATGCTTGCTCAAACCATCTGTTTTCTCTTCTAACGAGCATGGCTTCCCTGTCACCTACCCTAGAGACGTCTCAACAGTTTAGTTTATTCATAAGCCTAGTACACAAGGAGGGTTTTAGCACGCACTAGCTGTACTGTAGTATGATCTGGTATTAGCTGCTGTCTCTCCTTGCTATTCTAGTTTAGTATAGGTCGCCTCAAACTCAAACAAAAATGGGTGCATAGTTCTACTGCGTCTTATCGAATAGTGCTTTTGAGTCAAAGTGCAATCACCATTTCATGTACACCATCTTTGTCAATATCTGTAATTACCTGTAGAAAGAATGTGAAAAACAACTCAAGGTCATTTACAGAACGAACAGGAAAATATAAGCAAAAGGATGCAAAAGGTTCACTTACTGGGGTGGACAAGATGTGCATAGATGCTCACGTAATCTTCCGCTTTCTCATGTTCTTGTTCTGTCCAGTCCTCATCTCCCCACATGGATTCATCAACATAGTCATCATTTAGAGAAATCACCATGTGCATTTCCCTCGATTTAAATGGATCGAAGATCCATGCAATTTACTTAGTTGAGTTTTTAACAATTAAATGACATGATGGCATGATGACATGATGCAATGCAAAACAAATAGAGCAAGCAAAAAGAAACACACGGTGATCACGAAATATATGGAAGTCTTCTGAATCACCGGTCTTGGGGCGTCATAGTCCATGGGGACCTCGCTCTTTGATCTTAGGCTAACCTATTTTGCCATTAAAGTTCCGATTGGATTCCAAAAAATTGAAGTTAGCAAAACATCTCAAATGGGAGTTATAACAGCAAACCAGTTAAACAAACAAGGAATTAAAGAATTTCAATTGGATGCTGAAAAGTAGTTATTAACATCATTCTAACCGGTTGTTGCAGTAGCAAAGCAGTTAAACAAACAAGTTTTCCAAAAGGTACCTGTTGTGGCATTGGAGTTTCTCTTGGATCCTGAAAAGTTGAGTAGCCAGTAACATGATTAGAGCAACCGATTGCAGCAGCAAAGCATTTAAAGAAACAAGTTTTGCAAAAGAAACCTGTTGTGGCATTGGAGTTTCTCTTGGATCCTGAAAAGTTGAGTAGTCAGTAACTTGATTAGAGCAACTAGTTACAACAGCGAACCTATTACACAAATATATTTTTGAAAATGTACCTGCTGTGCAATTGGACTTCCAGTTGGATCCTGAAAACTTGAAGTTGGTAAGATGATTACAGCAGCAAACCAGGTAAACAAGGAAGTTTCTAAAAACATACCTGTTGTGCCAACGGAGTTTCAGTTGGATCCTGCAAACTTGAATGTTAGCAATTAATAAATAAAGTTTTGCAAGAGCCATAAGAAACTAACATCAAACTAGTAAAACTAACCAGTTTTGGCAACGTATTTAATTACACATGAACTAGTAAAACTAACAAGTTCTTGGCAACATATTAAAGTAACAAGTCGGTACCGTTTACCAGCAACACAGACATCTGTAAATTTCTTTGACGTAAGCAAAATGATTCCAACACATATATAAGTTAAAAAGACGGTGTCCCTCATATAAACCTGACAGTTCTCTATCTATGAACATGCAAACATTACTAGTGCAACAAGTGATAACAGCAAACCATTTAAACAAACAGGGTATCCCAATGTAAATTACACGTGAATTCTGCTGCACCCTAGAAGTACATATGACCAGCTATCTACGTGCTTAACTGGCTATTTAAGTTCAGGCAAAGAGGTAATTCTTAACAGTAAGTATCAAACACATAGATAGACGCAGTCTATAATAGGATTAGCAGGCTATGGCATTATGTAATCAGTAGCAAACTAAATTAAGCCAAGCAACGTAATTGAACAATTTTGCAATAAATGGCTAACTAAAATTCTGAGAAGCAGGTAACTGAACTTACACCAGCTCTTTGTACAGGCACACTGCAACTTCTTTTTCGCTTACAAGGTTCTATGAAGGAGTCCATGGCATCAATTGCTTGGATACGCAGTCTCAATACTTCTTTTTCTCCCACACTGCATTGGTAAGTCGAATGGTTAATCTGGTAAGATGGTGCGTCCTTGATATGTTATATGAGGACGTGTAGTCAGACTAGTTGTAGCCACACATATCACACTGGCTTTTACTGTATATTTCACGCGATTACATTTGACATATTGAGATCTAAGCAATCTACAATAGGATGAAAAGACTGGCATCCTTCACATTATTGGCGAACTCAGTTCATAGAAACAAGCAATTCAACCATTCTGTGGGTAAATCAAAAGCGCCACCGGAATATTTTTCACTACCCCAATCATACACGCAAAAAGGGCAACGCCACCATAGGGGCTGGTATGGGCGGCCGCCTCGGGTGGCTGGAAAGTGTGCACCTAGTTTGAGTCGTCCAGGTTGGCCCAGGCTAGTTTTATTCGTCCCAACGCACGAGCAGGCAATGTAAAAAATGAAGAAAAACGTTTCAATTTGGATGGGCCAATAACATAAGTGCAAGGCAGGCCCTATAGCAGGCTCGTGGCCCAAACGAGCGCCTCCCATATTGGTCAACAGCAGGAAAAATCCCAATTCGTTTGCTCCAGCCTCCGGTCTGGTTCGCTCCTAACCTAACCGCCGCTAGACACACCGACACTGCACTTCCTCGCGCCCTCGTTGGAGGGCGGTCGCCGGGCTTCAAGCGAATGGAAGGACAAGAAGATGAAGATCCAACCCTAGGTGTAGCCTGCGTGGGAGGCAGCGGCGGCAACACGGGCATGGCATCAAGCTTGCGCAAATGGACAGTCACAGCTTGCAAGAGCAGCACGCGTAACGAGCAGGTACATCACATCCCTGATTATATCTAATTCTTGTTCAATTTCTGGCCAATAGTTAAACCTGACGGTGTTGTAAAATTGCTTGTATGTAGGGAATCTATGAGAAAATGAAACCAATTTCTACTTATTTTATAACTCCCCCAATCAATACTGAACTGACTAAATCTGATGCATCTAATCAAGTTTCCGATGCAAACATACAAGCTCATGTTGTTCTTGAGCCTGAAGTGTCTAGTGAACAGACTGCAAATGAAGGGTTTGATGCAAATGAAGGGTGATGAACATATAGTGTCTAATGCGGGATCTAGTGCAAGCATTTTGCAAGCTCCCATTGAAGGATTTAGTGTCTAATGATGATCTGCTATGTTGAGAGAGACATAGAGATTTGCAGGCATTGATGAGAAGGAAATTACAGTATATTTTCATGGCTTGAGGAAACTTCAAGGCCATCTACCAGAAAGTCCCCGTATCATGACAATGTAGCATAAATACTTTTCTAATCTGTTGTTTAAAACTATTGGCATACTTGTGCAGGATAGATATATTGATATGCAGTTTGCGCACTGGTTATAGGTGCAATTACACTTCGATATTTTCAGCCAGAGAACGAATAATTCAAGCAGGTACAGACCATGTTAGTAGCCCTTGTACACCATGTTGCATTTTGTGTTTTTTGGTGCTTACATCATTTAGTGTTTTATAATCTGAACTACTTTGGATCATTAGCTGGTTTTCAAAGTGCATGTAGCTTCACATTTCTCAAGTTATGTTGATTTCCGGAGTGCAAGTGCCTTCGTATTTTTTAAGTTAAATGTTCGCCCCTTGTAACTTGAATTCGTTGATCCGCCACTGCACACAAATCATACACGCATGCCAGTATGAATTAAATGAAATGCAGGGACTTACGCTAGCTCGTTGTACGGGCTCACTGCAGCTCTGCTTGCGCTTGGGATGTTCCATGTACAAGTCCATGTTACCACTTGCTTGGATGTGCAGGCCCTGTGCTCCTTGCATCCCCCTCTGCATTTTTGACACGGCAAATGGTTGACCAAATAAGAGGAATCGACCTTGCTGTTGTACCGGAGGACAGATACTTACAAGGTTATACGGGTGTGCAGTATGTGTACCCGACCCCGTAGCGCCGTCATGCTTTGCTAAAAAATGGTTTTGCTTGTTTCAGATGATATCTCCAAAAGAAATAAGAGTGAAAGTCAGAGTTGCATAGGCGTGTAAGCTAAGAGAGTAGTGAAAGGATATCCAAACATCGTCGGAACAGTGCACAAGGGAGTGATGTGTGGATACCTAGTTTGGGCCGGCGTTTGGGCATGCTCGCCTAGCTAGAGTGCGGGTCACTTCAGAGCCGTTGAGGGTGATGCGCTGGTGTTTGCTGGCCGCGCACGGATGCAAATCTTGAGTGGCAGCAGAGCGCTACGATGCGGTGGACGAGACCATTGGTGAAGCCCCAACGGCCTCAGGGGCGGAGGTGCGACGATGTGCTCGGTGAAGTAGCCCCGGTGAGGTGGGAGACGGCGTCGGTGAAGCGCACCTGATGCGGTGGAAGTCGGTGTCTGTGAGGCACATCGGTTGCGAGGCCGACGTTGTCGGTGGATCACCCGGTGTGGTGGACGAGGGCGTAGATGAGGTAGCTCCGATGCGGTGGTGAAGCGCGACCGTCGTCTTCGTCGTCGTCCGGCACAGAGGTGGGGAAAGGGACGAGATGAGGGGCGATTCAAACTTTGCTTGGGTTGGCGGCTAATTAGGGATTTGAGCAATCTGGGCGAGGAAGGGGACGGTGGAGAAGGGAGATTTTAATTGGGGCCGCCAGATATTTCAATCTGAAACGTGGAAGCACGAACTTATTTTGTTGTCGTCCTTTTGGGGGGGGAGGGAGGGGGTGGGTGGCTGGGTGCTAAGCATCCGTACAACACACGCGACCACCATGACACGACCCTGGTCTGTCTAGTGCGCGTACATTTGAGAATGCAAACAAATCTTCTTTCATTTGCAAACGAATCTGTATGTATTACCATGCCCGTGTTTTCCTTGCAAATAATTAGTCATTTGAAACGAGATACTATAAATTAATTAATGAGGAGTTATTTGAAAAAAAATCAAAACGGTATCCACGGTCTCCATGCCAACGTGGATTAGAGTGTGTGTCACATAATTAGTTATTTGAATTAGAGTGTGTGTCACATAGCGATCTCCAATTCTAACGTGGATTTCGCATTTCACGGTATCCATGCTACTTTTTTAATACAAATTCATATGTATATGTTGAACACCATGGTAGTGAGAAAACTTTGGATGGATTCAAATATATGACCTAATATCTACTCTTATAAAAAAACCCGAGTTGCCATCCTGCAATATAGACCGTCCGATCTATATCTGACGGATAGAAAGCAAACTATGACAATTTTGCAAAAAGATACCCACACCCCTCTCCACATTTGCAGATAAGGACTTCCCTCGTTCATCTTCGTCTCCCACGAGATAAACAGCTCGTATAAATGCATCTTGATGTTCCATGCAACGCATTGGCCTCTTGCTAGTAAATAGCACAACAGTCGAGTCAATGTCAACTTTTCCAAACCTAGTATGGCACGAATTTGAAATAATTACCCATATGTATGGTCCTCAGTTCAAATCTTACAATGTACACCGAATTGAAACATCGATATTAAGTCTCGTACTATCTACATTCAAATGTTGTTTTTAGCCACCCCCCTCGACACACACGCTACATACTTCCGGTACCGTTCAATCTTCCTCTCCTAACCATATTAGGAAGCTATCGGTTTCCGACACATGTTCATTCTTTCTCTCCATGTTTTGATCTCTAACTCTCTCAACTACACAACCCCCTTTTTACACTCTGTTACCAAATGTATTTACCTGACACACCCGCCATTGCACCCCATGCCGAGCTCTCTCTCTCTCCCTCCCACCCTCTCTCGCTAGATACATGGATTGCCTATCTAGCCACCCAACCTCTCGTGCGCACGCACACACGTTGTCTATCTAGGTCACTCCCTCGAGACCGTGTCACTCTTTCTTCCGCACGGCGGGCCACACTCGCTCAATCTCGCTCTCTTTATCCAAGTCTTGATTAACCTCGTTTTCTTTCACACACAAATGATATATCTCCCTGTTCGGGCCTCGATCGACACACTCTATACTCTCTCACGCAGATTGTCTATCTAGGTCAGTCCATCCAAGCCGCCCCCGCTCTTTTGACCTCATGGTGGGCCACGCTCGCTCAATCTGTCTCTCTATCTCTCTCTCTCTCTCTCTCTCTTTGTATGTCTCGATTGACCTCGCTCTTTCTCGGACACAAACGATATATCTCCATGTTTGAGCCCAATTCGATATATTCATATTGTATACTCTCTCGCTCACATTGTCTATCTAGGTCACTCTCTCCAACCCGTCTCACTCTTTCGATCGCACGACGACCCACACTCGCTCAATCTCTCTCCCTTTATATATGTAATCGATTGACCTTGCTTCCTCCCACGCACAAAATATATCTACATGTCTATGACTGGATCATCTCTCAAGCTCTATCTTACAGCCCTCACTCTTCCCAAAAGCTCAATCGGACAATATCTCTCCAGAGCATATATATCTTTTCAATGAATGTCGGACCATACTCACTTTGTCTCTCTATCTATATGTCTCTCGATTGACCTCGCTTTCTCACGCCATATCATCCACACATTGAAGCTACCTCTCCATCCCTCGCAAAGCCGGAGCTATTTACATTGCGAGGGGGGCTCCAACCTTGGATTAATTTGTGTAGGCATTTATTCCGGTGGGTTTAGATTATATTTTCATAGCGTCCGGCCCACAACTACTCCAAACACCGTTGCAACCCCCGCACCTCCCCCAATTGATTTCCCTCTGGCTCGGTCATCGCTCTCTCGCACGTCCTTTCTCGCCTTCAACGTCGCATCATGGTATAATTGCAAAAAAATCTGTTGTTCTCTTTAGTTATTACAAATAAGCTATAAAACTACACACCGATAGTCCACCTGGAATGGAACAAATTTCGACCCACAAATTAAAATGCTACAAACTACACACCGAGGGGCCCACCTGTCATGAAACAAATTTAGACCCATATACAAATTTAAAAATAAAGGACGAGGATCGAACATGCGACCAGGGCCTTCAAGCCGCACGTCAATAGGCAACATACTATTATTTTTAGACGAGGATCAAACATTGATGTTCTAAGCGGAGTACGTAGAACAACAATGTTTGTTGTACTCCCTTTGTTCATATAATGTTTTTATATTACCACAGCCTATTTAATGGATAACATGTAATATTATTTTTAGTACATTACTGGGACCGGCTCGTTAGCATGTACTATTCGCCTTCACTTACTGGTGGGTTTCATGTGTGCTCTCTCTCTCTCCTCCCCTTCTACGTTTAGACGCACAGGCAAATACGAAGAACTCGCGGGCGATGTTGCCGTTGACTATATCTGGACGCGTTCACAAGTTACGGCACCAGATTCATGTAGTAGTAGTACTAGTCAATGTGTACATGCAATGCACGTTAATTTGGGAGTATATTAAGTGCATGCGGATATTAAGTAGGATATTATTTGCATGTTATTATGTGATTAGCACTATTTTTAACATGGAATTAACTGCACGCTAAACGTGTTGAGCGTTCGACATTGAAGCAGTCTAGGTCGTTGGATGAGAAGGAACATGTGGCCTGATGATGTTTTATATTTAATTTGATACAGCTCTAGCAAAACATTCAATCAATCAAACCTTAGATTTCATTCAGTCTGACTCCGACTTTACATTCATACGACGGTCGATCAAAAATAAATGGAAATGATAAACGTTCGGATTTTAAGCATGGCAATCCGAACGTTTTTCATGGCAAATTTAGATTATGCGGCGGCGGCGGGGGCGTCTTGCGGTGGGAAGCGGCTCCTCTGCCGTGCTCTGTGTGTCGTCGGGCCACTGACCGACAGTGACGGCGACGGCGGCGTCTTGCTCCGTTGTTGGCGTACTCCTGGACGTTGGCCCTAGTTTCAAGGAAGGCCACAATGTTCTGGACTTCGGTCTCCAGGAGCGAGTCAACTGGCGGGAGGAGGCGACTGGCACTGGTGCAAGGAAGCGGTCGACGGCGGCCATCCATGCCGCTGAGGGGGGCACTGGTACCCGCGCGGGGACAGGCGCTGGCAACGGCGCCACGGAGACATTCATGTGCACGGGCACCGGCATGGGCGCGCACGTCAGTGCACGCGCAGGCGCATGCGCTGCCAGGTGCACGGGCCCGTGAAAGTCGGCAGGGACCTCGTGGAACCCCGTGGCATCAAGCTCGGCGACAATGTGCGGCTCCCAGCCCATCAATGCCACGGGGATGGGCGCTGGCGCAGACGGGGCGACGGGAGCCGAACGGGAGTGGGGACAGGCGCGACATCTTCCCGCAAGGCCGGTTGAAGCTCGTCCCATAGCGTCTCATGTTCTTGAGACTCCGGCTGGGTGTCTTCCTCGGGAAACTGGAAGACTAAGGGCAGACCATCGTGATGCGACATGGCGTACGGTTAGGTCAGGCTGGTTGGAGGTAGACGACAGGAGAATTGGAGGGGAAGAGAGAAGATTGTAGCGATATCGGGTAGTGCGGGGTTGATTTTAAACTGCGGCGCCGGCGACATTAAAAGTGGGAGCAGTTGGGACGAAGGTGGGCAGTGGAGCCTGGTCAAAGGGCTCGCCTCCCGGTGAGCCTGCGCAGCGGTCTGCTCGCACGCCTTCCTATCAGCCAGTGCAGCGGTCTGCTCGCACGCCTCGCGTCGACTCACACGCTTGCTCGGACGGCACCTGTCGATGAGAAGCGGGACTCGTGGCGGCACGTAAACGCCCACAGTTTCAATAGTGAAAGTGTTCGCCTTAACGTGACAGGTCTTTGTTCCAAAGTACCTTGGCTCTTCATTTGTGCAACTTCTCATAAGCAGCTTGTCTCAAATTAAAGAAAAAAATTACGTAGGAATATTTGCGCCATATCACGTGACCATGGTCAGTTTCATGAATTTCTGTTCACTTTTAGATTTTCTGAAATTTAAAATCCAGGATTCGAAACAATATCATAACCTGCATCATGCAATAAATTTTCAAGCGATACATCTTTCCTGTTGTATTTCTTAAGAAAGGATTTGGTCAAACATTTTTTCTAGTTAGACTTCAGACAAGTTATATATGCAGAGTAAAAGGATAATCCCTCCGTAGCAGTGCATTGCTTGATATATTAACTCAAGTTTTTTAGGGGTATATATTAACTCAAGTACTAGTAGGCACGAACAAACGGGCTCAATTCTGTGCTCATCCTGGTCTAGTAGTAGTACTAGGCAATGCAGTTGACGGGTGACCTTGGTAGTGGCAACCGAGGGAATTGAACCGTGCTCGGCACAGTAGGTAACGTTGTCTAGTTACTAAAGCATCCCTCCATTGTTCATCGGTAGTCATTATGGACCGGGGACATGAAGGGAATTTCCTATGGCTGGAATTCTGGCCGCCAGATATTTCGACTCGAAACGCGGAGGCTTGACTGGTTGGGTTTGGCTAATGTGCGTACCACACACGCCACCAGAAGGACATGAGCCGGTTTTTTTAGGATCAACACGAGCCAAGGTCTGGCTGGTACGCCGTTGGGTCCTACCATTCGAGAATACGAAAGGATCCCTAAAAAAGAACACGAAAGGAATCTTTTAAATTGCCGAACGAATCTATGTGTATTACAATGCCCGTATTTTCCTTGCAAATAGTAATCTCAACGTGGTAATTGATTTATGACGAGTTCTTGAATTAGTGTGAGTTTGTGATATAGTGATCTCAACGTGGATTTCACATTTCATGGTATCCCTAGTAAGTTTTTCATTGCAAATTCAAATTTAAAAGATGAACGGTATGGTGGTGAGAAAACTTTGTATATATCAAGCATACGACCACACACACACACACATACACACACACGAACACAACAACAATCCAATAAGTATAGTGCATCTATTTTTCCAAACCATGTATGTATGACACGAATTCGAAAATACTCCTTATGTTCCTAAATATTAGTCTTTTAGAGATTTCAACAAGTGACTATATACGGAGCAAAATGAGTGAATCTACACTCTAAAATATGTCTATATACATCTGTGTGTGGCAGTCCATTTGAAATCTCTAAAAGGACTAATATTTAGGAACGAAGGGAATAAAATGAAAGACATGCATGGTCCTCAATTCAATATTTAAAATGAACAGGAAACTGAAACATGAATATGAAGTCTAGTACTACAGTACATGCAAATGTTGTGTATAGGAAGAGCTATGTAGATTGTCGGGGGTTAACCCCTCGACCCTAGATAAAATTGTGAAGCTCTGTTTAGGATTGTTTAGATTATATTTGTCCCCACCCTCCCAAACACCGATTGGTTGTGCACCCCCTCCTCTCCGGGAGAATATCATGCGCCCCCACACCTTAGATGTTATATGCTGATACGAGTTGCTTGGAGCTTGTTGATCTGAGATATAGCAGCCCACATGTTGTGTTAATATTTTTACAGGAAACCTTAATGAGTTTGAGAATTGCATACAATTTGTACAAAAACTACTCAGATGCCCTTGGATCCCATATCCAACGACCTCGAAGCTCGTATCACCGTAGCATGTAAGATGAAGGAGAACATCATATTCTCCTGTATGTAAGAATATCATGTGCTACCACACCTTAGATGCTTTGGTGATACAAGCTCTTCAGAGACGTCGGATTTGTGACCCAACAACTCCTCGGTGGTTCGAATGTTTTTTTTGCAGAAAAGCACCCAAAGAGTTCGGCCACTGCTTACAAGCATAAAGACTGCTCAGATGCCATTGGATCTCATATCAAACGACCTCAAAACTCGTATCACCGTATCATCCAAGCTGCGAGAGCACCTGATGTTTTCTCGCATGGGAGAATATGAGGTGCTCCTGCACCGTAGATTCTATGGTGATACGAGTTCATGGAGATCTGACGGCTCACAGTAGGAGGTTTGAATATTTTTGCAATATACACATGAGAGAGTTTGAGAATTGCGCAGAAAGTAAAAGTACTACGCATGTGGCATCTGATCACAAATCATACGACCTAGATGCTCGTATCACCGTAGCGGCTAATTAAGCTAGGGGGAGCGCCTAATATGAGCAACGAGGAGCCGTTGGATCCAAGATGCAGCGGCACACACGAGGCCTGAATGTTTTATTTGCAAAAAAAACCTTGAAGAGTTTGGAAATTGCGCATAATTACAAAGACTATTCCCAAGCCATTGGATCTTAGTTCCAACGATGTAAAAACTCGTATCACCATATCATCTAAGTTGCGAGGTGGATGTGATATTCTATGCCGCTGTCATTTTTGTTCGTAAACTTGCAAAATACGTGTAACTCGTGCCGTTACTTGTCTAACCGCGCAAAGTGTTTGTTCAAAAAACCATCTTACACTGAAATATCGGAACAACACACGGGGTCCCACTTGTCATTGATCAAATTTGGACCTAAAACTAACAAATCTAAAACACGAGATTCGAACTGGCAACCTGGACTACAAAGCGTAAGTCGATAGCCTGAAACAACAACGGTTGTTGGCTTTGTTTCATAACTTGATTTTATAGAGTATTACGTTGAGTAGAGTAGAGGGAGTGCCTCGTCAACACGTGCATGGCCGTTGACTCACTTACTGATGGGTCCCAGGTCTGCGATCTCTCTCTCCTCTTCATCGTCTAACATTTAGACGCACGAGCACACACGAAGAGCGGCGCTAGCTTGCCATGGTGTTATCTATTTATATATAAAAAGTGCTTTATGGGCTAACCACAAAAAGATAATTAGTCTACAAATTCTCACAAAAATTAGAAACATCCGTCCCTTTATTTGATAGATTAAACATTTATAGCCATTAGATTAGTGTTAAGTGGCATTATGTGAAAATTACCACCTATGCCATTACAGTGGAATAACGTGGCCCTTCTCTATAGCTTCGATCCCTAGAAGGCTAGACGTGCAATTAATCTGATGGCCATGCTACATGAATGCAAAGCATCAATGCATGATGCAATGAATCTGGTTCCTCACGTCCTGTTACGATCTGGAGTGCTTGGTGCGGAGGGAAGATGGAGCACGTCATGTTCCGATCTGGAGTGCTACGTGCACACAGAAGATGGAGCACACACCCATGGATCACGTCCTGTTCCGATCTGGAGTGCACCGTGGGGAGGAAGATAGAGCAGGCACCAATGGATATGATCGTGGCAGGGCAGCGGCATCGACGACGACGGCAAGGGCAAAAATGCATTGGTCTGAGGTCTCCTTCGGCTGTATAACTTCCTGTGCACTGCTTTGCTTTGTTCGTTCCCCATCAGGGCATGCCAAATTAAATTAACTCCAAACTGTAAGTCTGTTTGATCCTTGCAGGTTTTGACGTTTTCAGTACATGGACCTTCGTTTGTACATCTGACTGATCCGTCCTCGCTATAGACATGTCCAACGATTTCAGCTCTCGGACATGAACGTGAAGAGAAGACGAGAGATTTCCCTACTATTACCATCCAGGGAAAATAGACTCCACTGTGACAAGGTTTTCAAGTGGGCACGTGATTTCTTTAGCTTGCTTTGTTTATTCGGCTTCCATTTTCTGCACCACAAAGAAAACAAGGTAAAAGATTTTGTCTTAGTACGTGCTGCTTAATTAGGCTGAGGATGGATGGATTGTTGATAACCGATGGATCAGCGCTAAGTAGTTATATCAAATTTCAGTAAGCAACTATTTTGCATGGTATAGTACTGATAATATGGCATTAGTTTGAAAAGGTTTTAGAACGCAAATTAAATTGTTCTCCATCAGGATGTCTCCCCAAAAATGAGCTAATGGCCTTCCAGTAAGTTATTCGTGGTTGATATGTACGACTGTTTTTGTATACATCCATATATTTGTAGTATTGTCATGGATAACATCATTCGACGAGTTCAAAGTGGGACGAGATATTTCTTCGTCGTTATATTCCATTACCACATTTTTTTGTTACGTCACAGGTGGTTTGGCAATGATATTAATCGAGGCTTTTTGGCACCGTTTTAGGTCAGAAAAAAGAGAGAAGTGGCTCATAAACAAAGTGTGCTCAACATCCGGCTTTAAGAGATTGGATTAGGTGAGGAAATGGAAGATTAAGATCACTGAATGGCGAATCCAGGACGAAAGGGTTATTCAACTTTTTTATACACCCGTTAATGAGAAGAAAATTTTCATGCAGTTCCAAATTACATGATGCTTAAGAGATAAACACAGTCTAAGATGGAGGTGTGATCTTTATCTTTTTTAAATGGTAGTATAAATAAATTAATGTTGTATTATTTTCACACAGAAATTCTGTGGAACTGTTTTGACATGGTCATCTTAGTAACCTCTCTGAATAATAATATTTAAAGTTTAAAAATGATTGAATGTCTGCAACAACTTAGTTTGTTTTGGAAGAGTAGAACTAACACCATAAGTTGTATTCAGTTTGATCCTTGCAGGTCTTGACGTTTTTTAGTATATGGACCTTTGTTTGTACATCTAAATGATCCGTCGTCCCAATAGACATGTTCAATGATTTCGGCTCTCGCAGATGAGCATGAAGAGAAGACGTGAGATTTCCCTATTATTACCATGCAGGGAAAAGAGCCTCCATTGTGACAAGGTTTTCAAGTGGGCACGTGATTTCTTTAGCTTTCTTTGTTTCTTCGGCTTCCATTTTTTGTACCACAAAGAAAATAAGGCAAAAGATTTTGCTTTGGTACGTGCTGCTTAATTAGTCTGAGGATGGATGGATTTATTGATGGCCAGTGGATCAGCACTAAGTAGTTATATCGAATTTAAAATGGAAACTATTGTGCACGGTACAATACTGATAGCATGGCGTTAGTTCAGCAAGGTTTAAGAACGCAAATAAAATTTATCTCCATCAGGATGTCTCCCAAAAAATAAGCTAATTGCCTTCGAGTCAATTATTTATGATGATATTTAGACTGTTTCTGCATACATCCATATATTCGCAGTGTTGGCATGGATTACATCATTCGACAAGTTCATAGTGGGACAGGATCTTAGTCCATTGTTATGTTCCATTATTACCACTTTTTTGTTACCTCACAGGTGGTTTGGCAGTGATATTAAGCGAGTCTTTTTGGCACCGTTTCAGGTCAAAAAAAGAGAGAAGTGGCTCATAAACAATGTGTGCTCAATGTCTGGCTTTAAGAGATTGGATGCAGGTAAGCAAATGAAAGATGAAGATCACTTAATGGCGAATCAAGGACAAAAGGTTCTTCAACTGTTTTTACACATCCGTCAATAAGAAGAAACTTTTCATGCAGTTACAAATTACATGATGCTTAAGAGATAAACAGAGTCTAAGATGGAGGTGTGTTTTTTATCATTTTTAAATGGTTGTATAAATAAATTAATGTTGCATTATTTTGACATAGAAAATCAGCTGGTACTCTATTGACATGGTCAATCTTAGTAACCTCTTTGAATAATAATAATTAAACTTAAAACGTTTGAATTTCTCGAGCAACTTAATATGTTTTCGAACAAAAGAAGTAACACTGTAAGTTGTATTTAGTTTAGTGAAAATTGTGAATGGATAATCACTTCGAATATCCCGAGGAAAAAATTAATTCTGAAAGAAAGTAAACTGTCATGTGTTATTTCAGTTCGCATTTTTTATCTAATGTGCCTTCTACCACGTACATTCTTCTGTAATACTCCAATATCTTCTTCTTTTGATGGTATGTTTCATTTGGTACATTTTTGTTGTCTCTTCTAATGGTACCATTTACGTGTATATGCCACATAAATTATTTCCATAAAAGATAAAAACGGCATTCATCATGACATTTCTGGTAGTAGGCCCCTGCTCAAAGGTTTGAACATTGTTCTGTCCTTGGCAATGAGCAGTCATCTGTATTTACTTCTACCCCTATAAGGGCATGCGGTCGAGGTCTGCTCTTAAAAACACATATCTAGGTTGATATTTGAGCAGAAATTGGTTCGATCGATTTGAGCACATTAATCCATTTTAGTTTTGTCTCATTATATGCACACTATTGTGTGTGTTTAGTTGTTGCTGATTTTGCTATCGATGAACTTGCGACCATCACTGATATTAATGATCTCCTTGCAGAAAGCATCTCTACTTGCCTTCTTCTATATATGGGTTAAGAAGTGAACCGCTACTGGCTTTTGTACTAACCACAATTTGAATTTAGTATTTATCTTATTTTAACTACATGCTGGGTTTTTAAAGATTTATTATTTCCAAAAGTTCAATAGCATGTGGATTGTAAATAAATGTTTGGATCAACTTCGTTAGGTGTTCACCGCATAGTCCTCAACAACAACATGTTGTGAGTTAGCCTCCATCGTCCCTCTAAGTTGAATTTGCTATTACAGACTATACACATGTGTAGAATTGGCATGGGTGACATGAAACTGTAGCTTCTTGAGCAAGGATAGATGGTGATATCGACAAATATGTCACTGATCAGGCTTTTGTAGTTGTAAGGCTCTTATATTCATGCCAGTTGGTAAAAAAAAAGTCCTTGATCAAGAAGATTACTAAAGATAGAGGGTAAATGTTACTTTTTTTTATATATCGATGATAAGAAAGGAAGTGTTGGTGGTTACTATAATAACCATAAAATAAATTTATAATGCAGTTTTTTTCTGCAATGGGTTGTCTACGTAGATATCTTAATTGTGAAAGATCTTATATTTGTGTGTTACAACTAAGCAGGTGTCTCCAATTCCAGCAGAATATATGTCTCTACGTAAATGTAATATATGGATCAAATAGCATATACTATGCATATATGATCAATGGTAATATATGTTCTATTTCTTGAGTTGAATATGATGTATAATGGAACAAGGCCGAAAATGGGAACATTCTTACACGCTTGAACATATATGATCATCATTGTTATTTGTATCAATATATAGGACATTAATATGCTAATACCAAGAAAAAAACCATCCCTATTAACTTAAACTTACAACGTTAAGCATCCCAATTTTTGACATATTAGAAATCATGCAACTAATTTTAACCATCATATAAAATGAGAAATGTTGCTAACTATCCAAAAAAAGTAACTCTTTCTCATATACATTACTTTTTCTTTCATATCTACTGTATAAATTTTATTAAGCATGAGTATCTATTTACAATGTTAAAAAAATTCAAGTTGTGCATGTCCTACTACAACAAAACGTACTAGATCAATGGTGCTAACTATCCAACTTTTTTCTTTCTAAGATCAATTCACTCATATTTGTTGTAAGGATTATTGAAACTTTAGTAAGAAATATTTATACTTGAGAGTAACTCAATTTTCAATGTTAAATCAATAAAGATCTATTTTTAATAGCTCAATATAAATTATAGATGTTCCAATGTTAATATAATGCCACTAATAACATTTATGTTTCAAAATGAGAATATGGTGTCTGAAAAAGTGAATTTGTTCAGAATTTTAGGGAAAAAACTTATTTGCTTCTACTATTGATATATAAATAGAAGTTGAGATTGGTCAAAAGAAAACAACATGACTAAATTTTTGTTCAAAAATATTTCAGCATTCCACGGAATATGTAAATGTGAGCAATAATTCATACAATTGTCAATTTAGTATCTTCGATATTTTCATATAAGATATCATGTATTTTTGAACAAAGTGATTGAATGACAGGCATGCATATGATAGGTAAGATAAAAATATTCAATGGCCTAACTGTCAATGCAAATGAACTGTTTTATCGCACAAATTTAATATTGCGTACTCATGTAATGTAAAACACAAACTAACACCTCACAAGGTCCGCATTTAATTATGTGTACTAATATATTGCCACACACAACTCCAAATGCAATCCACATTATTACCTATGAAAACATAAAACATTATTGTTTAAACATTTTTGCATGATAAAAATCATGTCCCCGCATTAAATGCAGCCTATGAGATTCTATATTCACATTTCGGTCTCAATTTTACTTTACACAAAACAAATACTATGCTCTCAATATAAACTTTGTAAAGTCCTAGCCCGCGCATCGAGCGGGCCACTTTGCTAGTTATAACTAAAAAAGCTTGGAAAATAGAAGAATCGCCTAGAACAAGAGATGTTGTGACTGGTCGAGACGGAGCTAACCACACCTATCCTCCGTGCCACGTTAGCATGGTGAAGCTATGTGGCTAGTGGGGTGTTTTTGACCGACTGGCTGGGTCCCGAGGTCGAACCATAGGTACTACTACGTCTGATACAGTATATTTTTACACGCACATTTTTCCTCCGTGACGAGACGTGGCACACCCTACCGCGCAGTTTTGGGGTCCTCCCGGGTGGTGCACGCATATATTCTTCCTTGCCGAGATGTGGGTTGCCCTACCGCACGTTTTCTGGGTCCTCCTCGGTCGTAGCGCCGAAGCAAGTAAATGAGTCGTCAAATCACGAAAGACCACCTTTCCCGCCGAGTACATCAGTGAAGCACGGTGGCTAGCTAGTTGGGCTACTGCAACTGATTAGCTAGGCCGCTGCCACATTTGTTTTTTCACCCTTCTTTTATCTCCTTGCCGGCAGGTAAATTTAAATATCCACCGCGGCGTTGCTCTAGTCTTTGGGTGCGGCAGGCGCGGCAGGATTTTTAATTTTTTGATTGACGGGAGCAGGCGCGGCAGGATTTTTAACTTTTTGATTGATGGGAGCATGCGCGGCAGTAATTAGTCACGATGACTCCGCCTGTAAAACCCACTGCTCCCTGATGTGAGAAGTCATCGACTGGTGTTTTCCCATGGTGAAAACCTAAAGATCCCCCGCTCCTCGGCTGGCTCCCTCCGCCTTCCCGTAGATTGCATTGGCTTTCAGCCATTTCGCCCCCTTTGCTTCCTCTCCCCATTGCTTCTACCTGGTGCCATGGCGGCGCTGTAGATCACGGAGTCTGAGGTGAGGCGCCTGACACAGGAGCTCCAGGCCAAGGATGCGGAGCTCAGGGCCAAGGATGTGTAGCTCCGTGAGCTCAAGGAGGAGAGGAGTGCCATGCTCCTCTATTATGTGCGGGAGTTCACGGAGCTTCAAAAGCGGCAGGCATCCACCACAAAGATGCTCGAGGCGTCGGCGGCGTTGCTGTAGAAAGCGGGAGATACGATAGGCCGTCAGGGGAACCGGCTGGAGCACGAGCGGGCCGATCGTGACGAGGTCTAGGATCGCCTCAGCCACTTGGTGGACCAAGTTGCCACACATGTGTTGCGGCTGCGCAATGCCTACCGTCGTGCCAGCGCGACCATGCCGGCCGTCGTGCTAAACCCGTTCGGCCGCCCCGTCGACTTTAACGAGCTGCAGCTTCCTGACCTGGTCTCCTTCTTCACCTATATCTCCGAGGAGCTGAACCGTCTCCGCGCGATGGTGTTGGCGGAGCTAGACAAGGAGGGGTTGCAGGCTGCCGTCGCCGTTGCCGGGCGAATCCTCTCAGGGCTCCGTCACCGGAATCCATTTGTTCCATTGGACGCCGTCTTTGATGAGTTGGCTCCCATCGACCGGGAGCGGGCTCTGCGGGCCGTTGCACCCTGCATCACCAACGTCGTGCGCCTCGAGAATCAGAGGGACTTCGGTGGTGTTTAGGCATCCTCTGCATTGGCATGTCCATGTCTCGGCGCAACATGACCGTTGGATCAAACTCGGATCGTGCAGATCAGTCACTGTAGCACAAAGCGTGTGGGTGTGTTTGGTTGCATTCTCATCTCAATATAGTTGTTCCCTCTTCGTGTATTTGTGTTAACCTACTAGTGTGGACTCATGCACCCTTCATGCACTCTGCCAAACACCCAAAAGTGGGTCGAGAAGGGAACTTTTGCTCCCATCCCATGCACCCTTCATACACCCTGCCTAACACTGAGTCGTGCTTCATATGGTTCATATTTCGTGGAGTACTGTAGCACCGTACTCTCTGTGCGCTGTAGACCTAGTTCTGTTAACATTGATCTCACCGTTCATTCTCGACCGAACAGTCGAAAAAGCGGTACTATGTTACATTACTGTTCATATAGTTGACATGCGCACAACATCATTTGTTATCGTCATATCTTACTACACTAGCAACAAGATTATGTAGTACTGACATATGAACCACTGCACATGCCTAGTAGTAGGAGCACTGTGTATGTTCAAGTGGCTACTGTGTTTCGCACTCCTCCGTCGTAAGAGTGGAAACGCTTGCTGTAATCATTTTTTCTTCTTCAGAAAAAACAGTGGACTCGCTCTACCGTGCGGATCCTCCTCGACGGTCACCGGGAACCTCGCTACTCACTTTCGCCGACATGTGGGACAGCCAGCATGGGGGTCCACCAGCCATGCACTAAATTACTCCGTAGTAGAGTGCCCAACTGCACGGTAGACTACCCCGATCGAAGCGCCGCAGTAATGCCCAATGAGTCGTCAAATCACAAAACCCCCTCCTTTCCAGCAGTAAGTTGGACGGACGAAGCAACCATCATTTCACTCTTCTCTCTCAGCTTCCTCTACCCAACCCTCGCTTCTCCCTCATCTTGTTCCTCATTTCTTCAAGAAAACCCCGACCTGCTTCTGCCATTGTTCTTCTGTCCCAAAGAAGGAAAGGTGAGCGCATCAATGGTGTTGATTCTGGCCAAGGCCCGGTCTTGCAACCCCGAGACTGATCCTATAACTCCCTCTCTGTTCTTCTTTTGGGTTTGTGATTATGATTTCTTTTCTTTTATTTCTATTTGACAGTTTCTTGATGGACGCTGGAGCACCGGCCAAAGTGATGTCTATGGCTCTGGCCAAAACCGTCGAGGCTCATGGTACGAAGAAGCGCAACCACCCCGCCGAGATTACCGCAGACAAGCTCAAAGCCATCGCCCTGTCCAAGCCCCCTCTCGGGGATCCCTCATTAAGCAAGTCCAGGTAATATTTCTTCTTGACGATCTTTTTCTCAATCTTGATCGTGTTTTTTCATCTAACACGCAGTACTAGTACTAGTAGTACAACTTTGTGGGTGATCTTACATGTGATTTTTGTGTGCCAAATGACGGTTCTAAATTCCTCTTTTGACCAAAACATGCGAGAGGTTGACACTGATTTCTTATAAATTACTTTCAACTACTTTATGAACATCAATGCTACCTTTGAAGAGGGCATATTTGCATCAGTAACTTGAGTTATGGATATTCCAAGTAATCCCTCTACTCTCATGCCTTTGAAGACATGTTCTAGTGTCTTTGTTCACTCATTTCTGTGCGTATATGTAGTCGTATATGGAGTAAAATATCGAAAATCATCTTATATTTCTAAATGGAGGTAGTAATAAATATTTGGTTTCTGTTTGAATTAGAACCAGGTCCACGGTGGAGATGAAGTTCTCAAAGTCATGCCGTGTGAACTGGAAGACCTGAGGATGAGTTCTACTGCTAAACTATCCAGCTGTTGTGTCCTTGTCGCCATGTGTCCTGAACTAGTGTTTTCCTGTAGCATTGTTGTCAGGCGTGTTCTCAAGGCTGTACTTGACCACAATAATTTCCTGGCTGTGCCTTCGATTATGAAGGGTGTGGTTCTTGTAAAGCTTCCCGACAAATCTGATGCGGCATGTCTTCATCGTCATGTTTATAAGTGGAAAGACCACTCTTTTAGGTTCTCCAAGGTTGAGGAGATGGTGATGGTGCCGGTAGACATCTCTCGCGAAGTCCATGGCCTAGTCAGTTATGCGGGGTTCATCCCGTAGGTCGGTGGCAAGAAATAGTCTGCAGAGTTTAATTAGTGCAACTTTGCTTGTATGTAGTAAGTACTATTGTTCAGTACTTGATTTGTGTTTGTGAACCCTGTATTGTTTAGTACTGCCGCTTTTGGTGTGTGGTGAGTCCTGAGAACAGTCTATGTTAATGTCTGTCCACTCAATTTAGTCTGTATATTTTGAAGTATCCAGATCATCTTTTTTGTGAGGACGGTTTATCAATTATGGTTACACTCCAATATCTGTATGCATTGCAGGGTTTATCGCACCCACCAGGATTTCCAGTCCCATGGATGTTCAGTCCATACGATTTGTCATGACCTTTGGACTGTCCTGCTTGTGGGAGTAGGCGGGGGCTGTCGGTGTCAAAAACCGGCGGATCTCGGGTAGGGGGTCCCAAACTGTGCGTCTAAGGTCGATGGTAACAGGAGACAGGGGACACGATGTTTACCCAGGTTCGGGCCCTCTTGATGGAGGTAATACCCTACTTCCTGCTTGATTGATCTTGATGAATATGAGGATTACAAGAGTTGATCTACCACGAGATCGTAATGGCTAAACCCTAGATGTCTAGCCTGTATGATTGTGATTGCCTCTAGGGACTAAACCCTCCGGTTTATATAGACACCATAGGGGATTAGGGTTGTACAGAGTCGGTTTACACAGGAAGGAATCTACATATCCAAACGCCAAGCTTGCCATCCACGCAAAGGAGAGTCCCATCCAGACACGGGAAGAAGTCTTCTGTCCTGTATCTTCATAGCCCATCAGTCCGGCCCATGTCAAATAGGCCGGACGCCCAAGGACCCCTTAATCCAGGACTCCCTCAGTAGCCCCCGAACCAGGCTTCAATGATGATGTATCCGGCGCGCAGATTGTCTTCGGCATTGCAAGACGGGTTCCTCCTCCAATTACTTCAAAGCACCTGTCTTAGAGAGCTGTATTCGGCTTGTGATTTAATGTCATGCCCCTCGGCTTCTGTGCCTCCATTGCTTCTGCCTCCATGTGTCGAGCGAATATGAAAGGGCAGGGTATTTTTGCACATAACACCCCGGCCGTGCAAGAAAGGCATCTATTTAAAGAGATTGAATCTCAGATCCCATTCCACATCAAGCGGAAAATCCTTAGAGCTTGCCAGGAGAAACCATTCCAACATGGCTAGCGTTCCCAGTTCTTCATCCCGCCCCCATGGCTCTGAAAAAGGCGACTAGGAGAGATGCTCAGTATCCCACGATCAGCTGGTTAAGCTTCAAACGCATGGATTTCTTCGCCCCGCGGATCTAGTCCCTGTTCGGGCAGGATTGACCTCCTTCTCTGGCGAAGTCCTGGCGGAAAATTTCCCCAATCCAACCAGGGGGGAACTGGTATGCTTCGTTTCCTACTTGTTAAGAGGCGTCGGATTTCCAATCCACCCTTTCCTCCGAGGACTCGTGGAGTATTATGGCCTCCAACTGCACAACCTCACACCGGCCTCAATCCTGCACATCGCGGGTTTTGTTGCTCTTTGCGAGCTATTCCTGGCTTGTGAGGCCCACTTTGACTTATGGAGAAAGCTATTCTGCCTCGTCCCTCCCACCCAAGAGGGATCGATATTCGAGGTGGGCGGTGCTGAGGTATGGCGCATAGCCGAGACCGGATACCTATCCGGTACACCGAAGAAGGCATCCGAAGAGTGGCTCTCAGAGTGGTTCTATATTGAGGACGTCACTCTCCCCGACCCAATCCGCATGGGTCTTCTCGAATTTTCCAGTGCTCCATTGAAGAAACGCCACAGCTGGCGCCCTCAGAGGCTCGAAGAGGAAGATAGCGCGGAAGTCCGTCAATTAATGGGCAAGGTAAAGACACTCGCCCAGTCCGAATTATCGAAGAGGATCCGGACGTATTTGTAGAACTCGAGGAGGGAGTATTCTACCAGGCAAGCTATGACGGCACAGAAGTGGCCGTCATTGCCGACTATCCCGGCCTCCTTCCTGCCTCGCATGTAAGTAATCGGGAGACATCTCCTTCGAAAGGGCTTCCTCATTACGCCTCACCCATCGCACTATTTTGTGCTCCAAAGGGGAGGCGCTCGACGCGCCATGCTGCACCAGAGGCGTCTCCTAAGAGAGCGGCGCCCGCGCCGGGCAGATCTTCGAAGAGGAAGGCAAATGACAACACGACAGAGTCTTCATCAAAGAGGTATGGATTTTCTTTTGAATACGCCCCTTGGTAGTCACATCAAACTGAGACATTGTCCGCTGTGTCTTATCAGGAAAAGCGTTCGCCGGACTATGTCCGGGGATTCTTCCAGTCGCGCCTCCACCAGTCATGTTCCGGACCCCGCCTTACGGACCGGGGCTGATATAGGAGTGATGCCGGACTGTCCTCCTACAGAGGATTCGGATGATGTATCCGTCACGAACTCTGAAGTGGAGAGCGTCGTGAATCATCGGCGCCGGAGGGCCGCTCTTCGCGACCCTGCCTTTACAAAAGAGGCATTTAATGCCTTCAGCTTGGCTGATCCATACTTCCGAGCTGCTCGGGATGGGCTTGCCAGAGCCATATACTAGCATTTGAAAGATATTCGGGTAAGTATGCATTGTACAGATCTGATAAACATATACCAGTAGCCCCCGAGACTTGAAGCAGCTAGTAGAACTGGTTTAAGGATCATTGTATAACCAGGCGCTCACGGAGAAGAACAACCTGCTATCTCAAGAGCTGGAACAGTGTCGGACCTAGCTAGCTACTGCTACCATCGAACTAGAGAAACCCAAGGAGGCACCGCCTGGTAATGTTCCCCTCCATCGAGAAAAATATAATCATATACCAGCAATATTAATACGGTTGTATTTCCCATGGCAGGATCGTTAGATCAACTGAAGGAGGCACTGAAAGTCACGCAAGCGGGCGAACAAGAGGCCAAAAGGCAACTGGCCGCAGGCGAACGTGTGCTGACATGGGTCAGGGATGAAAAGAACAAGCTGCAGGATTCCAATACCCTGCTGGGTGAAGAACTAAAAGATGTGCGAGCCCAGCTGGCTGACGCCGTCAAGGAGAATAGGAGGCTACAAGGTGGCATATTCAGTATTCTTTTGAACTTACCTTTATGTAATTCAGCGAAGAAATGATCTAACAGATTTATGTTTGCAGGTATGCTGACTGGCTGTCCCGAAGAGGAAATGTCCGGCTCTCAAGGCGACCTGTTGCAAGAGCTGTCCCAGCTGCACGAGCGAGCTCGGCAAGCAATGTGGAGCGTTGCCAAAGCTTTGTGGCCATCCGCCTCTCCTCAAGGAAGTATGGAGGAGCTTGTGAAGCTATTCCAAGGAGCTCGGCGGCGCTTCCAATTATGGAAGATATTGGCCTGCCGAGAAGGTGCGCGGGAGGCCTGGGCCATGGTGAAAACACGGTACACCAAGCTTGATCTGAATCATATGGCCCGGGTCGGACCTCGGGGGTCAGATGGAAAAGAAATTCCAGTTAGTTTGGTGTATGACCAAGTAAAGGTAGCCGCCAAATTGTCCCAACAGGATTGTAGGCTAGACAGCCTGTTGGACGGCATAGAGGAAGAAGTTTTTGAGTTGAAGTGACTATGTACTTCAATTGACAAATTTGTCCCTAGCCGGATTGTAAAACGATTGTCATGGCAGACCTTTTCGCTTCGACCTCTAGACCCGAAGGTGCGGAGTGTTTCCGAATACCGCAACGGTAATATAGACCGGGGTATGCGTGGAAACCAGGCGTAGGGGTCATAGTTGCTTGAACAGACAAGTTGTATCTGGCTAGCTATGTTATATTACATGTTGATTGTAAGAAACATCTTCCAGGGAGAATAGTTCCGTTAAGGGTTCCTTTCCCTGGGTGAACATGCGTTAATATGCATGTCCAAACTGTGATCGAAAAATCGCAGTATACGTAACGTCTGGGGGTTCATAGTATAATGAGTGTAAAACGTCTTTAGTCCGCCGACCGAATATTCCCTTAAGAACACTAGCTTTCGGCTTCACCCAGTCTGAGGTACACGTCCGGATGACCCGACTGTAACAATCGCAGAGGTGCTCCCTTTATGCCCTAGACGAACAAACGGGAACGTAGGGCATAAGCACAGGAGCCAGGCAACCCAGCTTGGCCAAAACTTAAGTCATAACGGTGCATATAATGGCGAAGAAAAGGTACATATGAGAAAAAGACACATATGTGGGGAGCTTGATGCTCGTAAAATAATAATAAGCTTCTGTAAGAGAAGCCCCCAGGTATTATGAGCATGTACATTTAAGGATGTTTACGTCATAGGTATGCGGTTTAGCCGCACAAGAGCTTAAAGCTAGAAAAAAAGTTAAAGAGAGGAAAAGACAGAGAAAAAGGGAGAAGAAAACGAACAAAGAGTCCGGCTCTAGGCGTAGAATCTTCGGAGTCTGGCGGCGTTCCACGGGTTCGGCTCTAGGCGATTGTCCGATGCATCATGCAGGCGGTACGCTCCTCAAGTGAGCACTTCATCTATGATGAAGGGACCCTCCCACTTGGGCTTGAGTTTGTCCTTTTTATTTTTTGGCAAGCGTAGAACGAGTTCACGAACATTATAAGTCTTGGCCCGCACTTCTCTGCTTTGATATCTGCGAGCTTGTTGTTGATAAAATACAGAACGGGTTTTTGCAACATCGCACTCCTCCTCCAAGGCATCTAGACTGTCCTGCCGATCCAAATCGGCTTCTCTCTCTTCATACATGCGCACTCATGGTGAGTCATGAATGATGTTACAGGGCAAAATGGCCTCTACGCCGTACACCATGAAGAATGGTGTGTATCCGGTAGTGCGATTGGGCGTGGTCCGCAGCCCCCAGAGTACGGAGTCGAGCTCCTCAACCCAGTGCTTGTGATTCTTTCAATGACCGCACTAGTCTAGGCTTAATGGCGCTCATAATAAGACCATTAGCTCGTTCGACTTGACGGTTTGTGTCGTGGAATTGTCACGGCAGATGTCCTCGAGCTAGGACTTAGTCGTGGAGCCATCGCAACTAGAAAGCTTGAAGGGGTTATACGGGACAAGGAACACGAGGGTTTATACTGGTTCGGCCCCTTACGGTGAAGGTAAAAGCCTACGTCTAGTTTGAGGTGATATTGATTAGGGTTACGATTACCAGGGAGCTAAACAGCTATGCCCGGCTCTCGACCAGATTTTCTCTCTCCTCAAACCGCTGTCGGGTCGTCCCTTTATATAGGGAGGCTGACGTCCAGCAGCCCTCAGAGTCCCGGCCGGCTTATAAGAGTGTCCGGCTCGGACTCTAAACCATACTTGCCTTATACTACAAGTTCTACTATAATAATGATTATAACTACGAGCTTTTAAGCCATATCCGGGTCTCAGCCCATCTCTGGCCCATCGTCTTCAAACTTGGCTCCGGGCTTCTGGTAATGACCGCGCGAGTAACCCGGCCCCTCCTGGCGGGTGACTCTAAGGTCTATATCCTCAACATTAGGCCCCAGATTGATTTGAGCCGGCTCACGTCAATCTTCCACTCTTCCGACAGAAAAAATCTCCGGCTTACTATTCACATGAAGGCCATAACCCGGAGTGACGTCATCCTCTGGACTCCGGATAATCCGCCGTGACGTCATCCTCCATTAAGTCCGTTTTTTACTCCGCCAGATCCGCAACGGATCTTTGCTTTTACTGTCATTCCGAAAATCGAGGCGTCGTGGGGGGGAGATAACCACGCCGTGGTCTCCTTAAATCTCGCGCCCACTTATGACCTTGCCTTATAAATAGGCCGGCCCGACGGGCTCTTTTCACGCTCTCTTCTTCCTCCTCGCGCCGTCGCTCCTCTGCCCGAGCTCTGCTACTGCCGCCGCCGTCGCGCCCCTGGTCTTCGTCAACTTGGCCGCTGCATCACCCTGATTCGAACCAGATAAACGGCGACAGCCTCCGCTCCTCTCCAACTCCGGTGAGTCTCTCCTGCCCTGCTAGAACAAATCTGCGGTAGGGTTCAAAATAGCTCGTCCATGTTCTTCGCCATTGTCCGCAAGCTTCAATAGTTCTCGTAGTGCTGCCCTTGTTTGATCTTTAACCTTTTATAGAACCGGTGCGGTAGTTGTTTAGGCCTCATTTCAAGTGCCAGTAGATCTCTTTCCACTATATACATGCTTCGTTCGAGCTCAAGAACATTCGCTCGTCTATTTCTAGGTCTAGAAAATTTTCATCTCACCCGACCATTTTGATCCAAAAAAGTTACTGCAATATGGGAAACCTGTTTTACCACACTTAGTAAAAATTGCAACCATTGAATCTCGATGGCTTACGATTCCGGGTTAAAGAAACCACACGCTGTAGAATCCTCTGGTTTAAAGAAAACCATGCATCGTAGATTCCTCCGGCTTAACTGTGATGAGGCCGTAGACAATTAACTTATTCTGAACACCCCTGCGGCTTAAGCAACCCACTGTACCTGAATATATACCATTAGTCCCCTTCATAAGCCGCCACCGTAGCTTTGAACTGTAGATCTCCGGCTTACAATTAACCCGGATATTTTTCCTTTTTGTCATAGACCACCAACTTTCACCATGCCTCCCAAGGCTCCCATCACTTGCAATTGGATGAGGTCCAACGTCACCAACGAGACCCTGGCCAATTTTGTTAAGTCCGGATATTTGCCTAAGAAGGAAATCATGTCCTACCGTGCCCCTGACCCATCGGAAGAGAGACCATAGCCAAGGGACGGGGAGGTAGTGATCTTCGCAGATCATATGAGCCGGGGCTTCGCACCGCCCGGCTCAAAGTTTTTTAGGGATGTGCTCAACTTCTTCGACTTGCGTCCTCAAGATATAGGACCCAACTCCGTATCCAACATCTGCAATTTCCAAGTCTTTTGCGAAGTGTACCTTGGAGAAGAGCCGAGTCTGCTGCTCTTCCGAGAGCTGTTTTACTTAAACCGCCAAAATGAGTGCGCCAACGGGCCAAGTCTGGAGTTAGGTGGCATCTCCATCCAGCGGCGTAGGGACTGTCTTTTCCCTTACGCAGAGCCGCCGAGCCACCCCAAGGACTGGAATATGACTTGGTTCTACTGCCAAGATACATCCCCGGCTGACGAAAACCCGCTGCCCGGTTTTTGCCCCACACGTCTAGAACCGACTCACCCGCTGTCGGACAAGCTGACTGCAGCGGAGCGCCAGCCTCTGCTTCCGACTATCAATAAAATCAAGGCCCTCCTGGGCAATGGTCTGAACGGAATCGACCTGGTCCGGGTCTGGATCTCATGGCGGGTGATCCCATTGAGCCGCCGCCCCGGCTTAATGTGTGAGTACACCGGGCGAAAGGACGACCCTCAGAGGCACAGTCGCAACGATCTTCCAGAAGAAGTTGTTGAGGAAGAGACCAAGGCTCTGTTAAACGAGAGTCTGGAAGACTGTGGAAGGACCGGGTTAGCCCCCTTCTGCAAGACCAACCCAGCCCCAGCGGTAAGCCGCTGACTTTAACTTATTATCACTTTCTGTATATAACCTTCCTCTGAACCGTTGTAAGAATTCACCATTGTATTTTTCAGGCTGATGACAAGTTCTGGCGGGTCAAGTATGACCATGAGGCGGCCAAGAAGGCCAGGAAGGCGAAGAAAGCCGCCAAGAAAGCCGCCCCTCACAAAAAGGGAAGCAGACCTACTGCTTCGGAGCTGATGCAACTCAGTGACAGCTCCGAGTCAGAGGTAACCCCTAAGCCTTTAAATTCTTGTTGTACTTGTGGTTTGTTGCTATCCTCCTTATCAACACTTGCTCATTGACAGGATGACACCGGCGCCAGTAACCCGGTGGTTGAAGAGGTAATGTCACTTTCCTCCGACTCGGAGCCCTTGCCACAGCTGAAAGTCCGAAGGGTAACCCGGAAAGTAAGCTTTTCACATCCTTTAGCTCATCGAGACCCCCAATTTCTTTTGAAGCGAAAGGTTCACGAAAGCCGGCGTCACACCCGGACCAACAAGGACACCGATCTCTCCGCCGGGTTACCCGACGCAACAAGGAAGCGTCGTACTGAGGTTTTTTCGCACTTGTACCCTTTTCATCCATTGGCGGGTGTTATCCGACAGCCACTCAACTCTTCTGACTCCAATTATCAGGAGACCTCCCCCTCTTCGGGTGACTCCATGCAGTCAAATCTGCCAGCCTTCAAGACTGCACCCGGGTAACAACAATCATCTTACAGTATCTTTATCTGTACTTACTCTTTGTGTGCCTAACACTTCTGTCTTTTCAGTGCCCAGGCAAAGCTCACCAAAAGAGCAAAGAAGACCAAGTCAGCCGGAGTGCCGGACGTACCTGAACCGGAAGTGACGGCTCAAGAGCCGCCAGCTGCCTCCGCCCCCGAAGCTACCACTCCAATGGACACGGCACCTGAGGCCTCTGCCCCGACTACCAAGGCAACGACCGAAACTTCGGTTAACCCGGAGGCCTCCGGCTCAGCTCCACCAGCAGACGACCCGGACGTGGTAATCACCCGGACGGAGTTCGTTGAGCCGGGGAGACCAACCGTGTTGGCCAAATGCTCAGCGAAGGGGGAGTTGCTGCAGCCCCACCGGGTGAACCTGGACCTCTCCGGCTACACCGACTTAAGCATTGGAGAGCTTGTCTCTCACTATATCAGCCAAGTACACAAGAGCCGGGACGCCGAGGTCGCCATGGTCAACCAGATCCAACAAAAATCTGAGGTATTCCTCTACTGTTTTCTTACTTACTGCATAGTTACCTTTGCCATGCTAGCCCCCAAGTCGACGACTTATGCTTGAATATGTTGTAGACTTAGGTTCCGGCTTACTCAACTAAGCCGGCAGTATGTAGATAGATACGTTCAATATGCATTAGCCCCCAAGTGCCAAGTGTCTTTGCTTGGAAAACGCTTGGGACTTATATAATGACTGTTAATAACCCGGAAATATATGCAGGCTGTTGGCAAGAAACTAGAGGCGGACCTTGCGGATCTCAAGAGCCGGCTGAAGATGCAGGAGATGGAGACCCGGAAGGCAAACGCCAAGTTTGTATCCAGCATCGCCACTCAAGAAAAATTGAAGACCGAGTTTGATGCTGAGAGAAAAGCCTGGGTCGAAGAGAAAACCGCTCTGGTCACCCGGGCTGAACAGGCAGAGAAGGCTCTCGCTGAGAAGACCGCCGAGCTCTCCGGCCTAAAGCGCCAGGTTTCCCAAATGGTGGCCGCTATCTTCGGTAAGTCGCCTCACCGGCTTTCATCAAATTTGTATATGTCATGAATCATCCTTGTCACCGGCTTATCTGACTCTGTTAAACAGGTCCCAGGAGTGCCAACCTCAACCAGAGCGTGGTCACCAAGTTAAAGGCCGTGTATACCCTGGTGGAACAGCTCTACACTGGGTCACAGCGTGCCTTAGCTGTGGTGGCCCTATCCAACGAGGTGCCAACTCATCTGGCCGAAGTCCTACGCCGGCTTGCCGTTCTGCCTCAGCGGATCCAAGAGCTGCGACGGGCCTCCGCGAGAGCCGGAGCAATCGCCGCGCTGAGCCGGGCCAAGGCATTCCTGCCGGAGCTAGACCCGGCAGACATCGCCCTGGGTTATTCAAGCCTGAAGGAAGACGGCTCAGCTTTCGATCAGAAGGACTTCGCGGCGTGTGTGAAGGCTGTACGCCCGGTGGCCACCCTCATCGGGAACGACACCGATCTGACCAAGTACCAGCCGGGTTATGACGCGGAGAATCAGAGGATTCCAACCCCTCGCTATGAAGCCCTCAACCTGATCCCGCCGGCTCGTCAGCACACCTTCGCCCCGGAGATTGACCCGGCCGGGTTAATTGACGAAGAGGCCCAATTCGAAGCTCTCAGCGGCATCAACTGGAAGTCATCCACCTTCGAGGCCTTGGGATCAGCCGGAGGAGAAGACAGGAATGAGCCGGGGACTTCAACTCAGCGAGCATCATAAGTTGGCCGGCGGTTTATCAAACAATGTTCCACCTTTTAGACTTGAAGAGTTATCGTAATAGAGTAGGTGCAACAGTTCATCTCTGCCGTGCCATCGTGCACGTGCTGAATGCCAAAGTCTTTTGAAGTTGTCTCCTTAATATTTCTCCGGGTCATAATCATCCCTTTGTTTTTCTCAACCTTAAAGAGGTACCTTTGAGTATCCTGCATGAAAAGGAAAATCACAAGTCTCAAGGCGGCTTACCGCCCGGAGAATCAGGTGTCTTAGATAGATAACCCGGAATATGAATCAAAAGACCGGTCCTCAATTATCTGCTTGACATAGCCGTAATAACACTTAGCAGCCAGTAAGCATACTTCCGGTTTAAATAACCCGGGCAACAGGGTTGGTATCTTAACCCTGCCTTACCGGTCATAATGACACCCATGACGTTCAATGAACACTGTAAACCAAAGTTAAGCCGGTAAAGTGAGACCCGGCCGTACACACCGTGACATGACCAGAGCAAACTTGTGATAAAGCAGAGGAACTTTAGGGGCTTCCGGTTCGAATACGACCAGAGACCCGGCCCAAAGGGGTTAAGCCAAGATTCGAATACGATCATATAGCCCCCAGTGGGCGTGGCGATGCCAATCAAGAGGGTACCGACAGCTATGTTCTCTTTGGTTCGAATACGACCCATGTTTGAACAGGAAGCCCCCAAGTGATTCTTAAAATTGTTTAACGACGCTGATTCGGATACGATCCACGTCGGTTCTCAGAGGGGTTAAGCTATGATTCAAATATGATCAAAGGTAACCTCCTAATGAGCTCGGCACTTTTGCCAATCAAATGGGTATCGACAGCTATGTTCTCTTTGGTTCGAATACGACCCATGTTTGAACAGGAAGCCCCCAAGTGACTTTACTGCTGACAACTAGATTCGAATACGATCATAAGCCGGATCCTCCTTTAAACCATCATGTAACCTTTGTAAACAACACACGCATATTTGGATGAGAAAAAAGGACAAAGGTCATGCTTTATTGCTTATCATAATATATACATGGCTGAGACAAATATGTACCCCACGAGAGCCGGTAGCTCAAGTGTAATAAGGCCGAAGCTGAGCTATGTTCCACGGCCGACGGGTCTCTTCCTCAGACTTTCGTGAATCTTTATGCTCCCGAATATCAATGAGGTAATATGACCCGTTGTGCAAGTTTTTGCTGACCACAAAGGGCCCTTCCCAAGGTGGGGATAACTTGTGTGCATCTATTTGATCCTGGATGAGCCGGAGCACAAGGTCGCCTTCCTGGAAGACCCGGGATTTGACCCGGCGGCTATGATATCGGCACAAGTCTTGTTGGTAAATCGCTGACCGGGCTGCTGCCACGTCACACTGCTCATCCAACAAGTCAAGAGCATCCTGGCGCGCCTGTTCATTATCCGTCTCAACATAAGCCGCCACGCGAGGTGAGTCATGACGAATGTCGCTGGGGAGGACTGCTTCTGCTCCATAAACCATGAAGAAAGGAGTGAAGCCTGTAGATCTGTTAGGAGTCGTATTGACGCTCCATAATACGGAGGGCAACTCCTCCACCCAACAACCCGGCGTCCGTTGCAAAGGGACCAAAAGCCGGGGCTTGATACCCTTCAGAATTTCCTGGTTAGCTCTCTCAGCTTGACCATTGGATTGAGGATGAGCCACTGAAGAAACATCAAGTCGGATATGCTCTCGTTGACAAAACTCTTCCATGGCACCTTTGGAAAGATTGGTGCCATTGTCAGTTATAATGCTGTGCGGAAAGCCAAAACGGAAAATCACCTTTTTCATAAATTGAACCGTCGTGGCTGCATCGCACTTGCTAACCGGCTCAGCTTCCACCCACTTGGTGAATTTGTCAACTGCCACCAAGAGGTGGGTCTTCTTATCCTTGGACCGTTTAAAAGGCCCAACCATATCAAGCCCCCAGACCGCAAAGGGCCAAGTGATTGGGATCATCCTCAACTCCTGAGCCGGCACATGAGCCCGTCGTGAGAACCTTTGGCAACCATCACACTTACTGACCAAGTCCTCTGCATCAGCATGAGCCGTCAGCCAATAAAAACCATGACGGAAAGCCTTAGCCACAAGGGATTTTGAACCGGCATGATGGCCACAATCCCCTTCATGGATTTCACACAAGATCTCTTGACCTTCCTCAGGGGAGATACAACGTTGAAATGCCCCTGAAACACTGCGATGATGTAACTCGCCATCGATGACGATCATTGACTTAGCCCGCCGGGTTATTTGCCTAGCCAAAGGTTCATCCGCAGGCAACTCTCCCCGGGTTATATAAGCCAGATATGGCCTTGTCCAGTCTGGTATGACATGAAGAGCCGCCACCAGTCGTGCCTCTGGGTCAAGGATAGCCAAGTCTTCCTCTGTAGGCAACTTAACCGAAGGGTTGTACAGGACGTCCAGGAAAGTGTTAGGCGGCACCGGCTTTCGCTGAGAGCCTAGCCGGCTTAGAGCATCAGCCGCCTCGTTCTTCCTGCGATCAATGTGCTCCACTTGGTAGCCCTGAAAGTGCCCGGCAATGGCATCAACCTCGCGGCGATAAGCCGCCATGAGAGGATCCTTAGAATCCCACGTGCCTGATACTTGTTGAGCCACCAAGTCTGAGTCACCAAAGCACCTTACCCGGCTTAAGCTCATCTCCTTAGCCACCCGAAGACCGTGGAGCAAAGCCTTGTATTCAGCCGCATTGTTAGTACAAGGAAACATCAACTGTAGCACATAATGGAACTTATCCCCCTTAGGGGAAGCCAATACAACACCAGCCCCCGAGCCCTCACACTGCCTGGACCCGTCAAAGTGAATAGTCCAATATGTGTTATCCGGCTTCTGCTCGGGCACTTGTGATTCTGTCCAATCATTGATGAAATCCACCAAGGCCTGAGATTTAACAGCAGTGCGTGGCACATATTTGAGGCCATGAGGTCCAAGTTCTATAGCCCACTTAGCAATCCTCCCTGTGGCCTCTCTGTTTTGAATAATGTCACCAAGAGGGGCAGAACTGACCACAGTGATGGGATGACCCTGAAAATAATGCTTAAGCTTCCGGCTCGCCATGAACACCCCATACACCAGCTTCTGCCAATGCGGGTACCGCTGCTTGGACTCAATGAGCACTTCACTGACATAATAAACCGGCCGCTGAACCGGATGCTCCTTACCCTCCTCCTTGCGTTCCACCACAATAGCCACACTGACGGCTCGTGCGTTTGCCGCCACATACAGTAGCAAGGGCTCCTTATCAACCGGAGCAGCAAGGACTGGGGGCTCTGCCAGCTGCTTCTTTAAATCCTCAAAGGTGGTATTAGCTGCATCATTCCAGACAAAGGTATCAGTTTTCTTCATTAACTGATATAGGGGCTTGGCCTTCTCACCCAAACGGCTTATAAATCAGCTTAAAGCAGCGATGCGACCCGCCAAGCGCTGAACGTCATTTATACATGCCGGCTTAGCCAGGGAGGTGATGGCCTTGATCTTCTCCGGGTTAGCCTCAATGCCTCTGTCAGAAACCAAGAAACCCAAGAGTTTGCCTGCCGGAACACCAAAGACACACTTGGCCGGGTTAAGCATCATCTTATAGACCCGGAGATTATCAAAGGTTTCCCTTAAATCATCTATCAGGGTTTCCTCTTTGATGGATTTAACCACAATGTCGTCCACATAAGCGTGAACATTGCGCCCAATCTGTTTATGAAGACAGTTCTGTACACAACGCTGGTAAGTTGCCTGTGCACACTTGAGTCCAAAGGGCATAGACACATAGCAGAAGGCTCCAAAGGGAGTAATAAATGCCATCTTCTCCTGGTCCTTAACTGCCATCTTGATCTGATGATAACCAGAATAAGCATCCAAGAAACTTAAACGTGCACAACCTGCCGTAGCATCAATGATTTGATCAATACGGGGGAGGGCAAAAGGATCAGCCAGACACGCCTTGTTCAAGTCCGTGTAGTCCACACACATCCGCCAGGTGCCGTTCTTCTTGAGTACAAGCACCGGGTTAGCCAACCACTCTGGGTGAAGAACTTCAACGATAAACCTGGCCGCCAAGAGCCGGGCTACTTCTTCACCAATAGCTTTCCGCCTTTCCTCATTAAACCGCCGAAGGAACTGTCTGACCGGTTTAAATTTTGGATCCACATTGAGAGTATGCTCAGCGAGTTCTCTAGGTACACCTGGCATGTCAGAAGGTTTCCATGCGAAGATGTCCCTATTCTCACGGATGAACTCGATGAGCGCGTTTTCCTATTTTGGGTCCAGATTGGCACTGATGCTAAACTGCTGAGATGAATCTCCTGGAACAAAATCAACAAGCTTAGTTTCATCAGCCGACTTAAATTTCATTGCCGGCTCGTTCTCCGTCGTCGGCTTTTTCAGAGAGGTCATATCTGTTGGGTCAACATTGTCCTTGTAAAACTTCAACTCCTCTGTAGCACAAACAGATTCTGCATAAGCCGCATCACCTTCCTCACACTCCAGAGCCACTTTCCGGCTGCCGTGAACCGTAATGGTCCCGTTGTGACCCGGCATCTTGAGCTGTAAGTACACATAACATGGCCGTGCCATGAACTTGGCAAAAGCCGGCCGTCCAAAAATAGCATGGTATGGACTTCTTATCTTGACCACTTCAAAGGTCAATTTTTCCACCCTGTAGTTATTCTCATCACCAAAAGCCACTTCCAATTTGATCTTGCCAACTGGATAAGCCGACTTACCAGGTACTACCCCATGAAAGATAGTGTTGGACTGGCTGAGGTTCTTATCAACCAACCCCATACGACGAAAAGTCTCATAATAGAGGATGTTGATGCTGCTGCCTCCATCCATGAGCACCTTTGTGAACTTATATCCTCCCACCTGAGGAGCCACCACTAAGGCCAAGTGGCCCGGGTTATCCACCCGAGGAGGGTGATCCTCCCTACTCCACACTATGGGCTGCTCAGACCATCGTAAGTAGCGTGGGACTGCCGGCTCAACAGCATTCACAGCCCTCTTGTGAAGCTTCTGATCTCGCTTGCACAGACTAGTGGTAAATACATGATACTGTCCACCGCTTAGCTGCTTTGGATTGGTCTGATAACCCCCCTGCTGCTGTTGATGACCCTGGCCAGCCTGTTGATTAAAGCCCCCTTGACCATTCTGAGGACCGGAGTTTGAGCCGCCGCCCGGGCCATGAAAGCCGCCAGCACCTGAGCCGCCGCCCGGGCCATTGTAATTCTTAAAGGCCTTCATGATCGCGCAATCCTTCCACAGATGAGTCGCTGGCTTCTCTCTAGAACCGTGCCTTGGACAAGGTTCATTCAACAGCTGCTCCAGCGTTGGACCTGACCCGCCGCCTCGGGGAGGGGGCCTCCCCTTGCGTCGCTGGTTATTACCTTGGGAGTTGGCATTGGCTACAAACTCTAGGCTGCCATCGGCCTTGCGCTTGCCTCCTCCTTGGACTCCCGGGTTAAACTGAGGACCCTTGCCATTGCCGTTCTTCTTTCCCTTCCCTGTCCTTTCATCATCTGAAGGGGGATCCTTGGTACCATCGGAATCGACGTACTTGACAGGAGCCGCCATTAGTGTACCCATATCAGTGCAGTCGCGTTTGAGCCGCCCGAGTTTCATCTTTAGGGGCACAAAACGACAGTTTTGTTCCAACATTAAGACTGCAGAACCGGCATCCATCTTATCTGATGAATGTATGATCTCTTTGACCCGGCGAACCCAATGGGTCGTGGATTCACCCTCGTGCTGCTTACAGTTAGTCAAATCCACGATTGACATAGACTGCCTACAGGTATCTTTGAAGTTTTGGATGAACCGGGCTTTCAGCTCGGCCCAAGACCCAATGGAATTCGGTGGTAGCCCTTTCAACCATGTGCGGGCAGTTCCATCTAACATCATGGTGAAATACTTGGCCATGGCCGCCTCACTGACCTCCACAATTCCATAGCCATCTCATAACTCTCAATCCAGGCCGCAGGCTGTAAGTCAGCTGTGTAGTTAGGCACCTTCCTAGGGCCTTTGAAGTCTTTAGGTAGACGTTCATTGCGGATAGCTGGCACGAAACAAGGGACACCCCCGGTCCTGGTAGGGATACCCACATCAACGGAAGTCGTGGGATAAGCCGGGGGGGTCTGGTAAGCCGTCAATTGAGGCACTTGCTCCGCCTCTTGCCGCGCTTGGTCCGCTGCGTAAAAGGATCCATTATGAGCCGGGCCATGGCCAGGGGGCGGGTCATGGCGTCGGACGTTACTTGAGCCGGTTGCTGAGACCATGTGCCGGCTGTAACTCGGGCTCTGGCCTGGACGAGGGGTCGAGTGGATCCTGTCCCGGCTGTAAGAGTATGCCTCTTGCTGCGCCAGTGCTGTCTGAAGGAGTTCCCTAACCCGGTGGGTCTCAATAGCCGTCGGAGAGTCGCCGTCAACGGGGAGGGCCGCCAGCCGTGCTCCTGCAGCGACCATGTTCTCCAGTGGGTTGTTATAATGACCCGGGGGTATTGGCACATACTGAGGCGGGGCAGGGGGCACCTGGGGAGGCCCCATCACCCGTGGCTGAATAAGGGGTCCAGACCCGGGTGCTATGACCCCTGGCGGGTTACTAGACCCTGCACCCGGCGTGTTGAAGAGGTTGCGTGGATCGTAAACCGGCGGGAGTCGGGACTGGGCCTTTTGATGCCTCCTTCTCATGACCTCATTAGCCGCGTTCTGATCCATCGTGAGTTGGAAGGACTGCGCCTGAATCAGCTGAGTCTGGGCATCGATAGCCGCCCGCTCCGCAGCCAGCCTGATTCCTTCCGCTGCAAGATCCTCTTTAGCCTTTATCAGATCCAATTTCAACTGTGCCACCTCCGCATCATGCTAGGCTTGATCCGCCGGGTCAACCGTGGCGGTTAACAGGGCCGTCATCTTGTTCGTGAGATCCATCAGCACCTAAGCCGGAGAAGGCACCGGGTTTCCCGATCCGGCAGCGGGGTTCTGAACAAGCTATGCACCAGCCATAAAAACTCCAACTTGACTTGGCGGCTCCAGATGGCCCGGAATACTGTCGCCATCGGAATAACCCATGAGCCTGCCATCTTGAAGTTGGTACAACGAGCTTGACTCATCGGTGGCCGACTCGCCGTCAGAGCCGGCGGCCGCCTCATCACCAGACCCAGATGGCTCCGAGGGCCCTCCATGGATGCATCCCACAAAAGCGCGCCTTAAGGCAGGCCGGGCCCGGGCGGGTCGTGCGCGCTGAGCCGTTTCGATGAGATCGGCACAGAGACCCAGCTCGGGGCCCGGCTCACCGATTTCGCCAATGAAAACATGAATTCCGCCGAAGGGGACCCGGTACCTGTACTCAATTGAGCCGGCGTCGGGGCCCCAGTTTGTATCGTCGATGTAGAGCTTGCCGCGACGACTCTTGGTCATCCGGCCCACAGCGTATCCCTTGAGCCCTTCGAAGCTGCCCTTGAAGAACTCAAATCCACCGTGCGCTGGCCCCACGGTGGGCGCCAACTGTCGTGGAATTGTCACGGCAGATGTCCTCGAGCTAGGACTTAGTCATGGAGCCATCGCAACTAGAAAGCTTGAAGGGGTTATACGGGACAAGGAACACGAGGGTTTATACTGGTTCGGCCCCTTACGGTGAAGGTAAAAGCCTACGTCCAGTTTGAGGTGATATTGATTAGGGTTACGATTACCAGGGAGCTAAACAGCTATGCCCGGCTCTCGACCAGATTTTCTCTCTCCTCAAACCGCTGCCGGGTCGTCCCTTTATATAGGGAGGCTGATGTCCAGCAGCCCTCAGAGTCCCGGCCGGCTTATAAGAGTGTCCGGCTCGGACTCTAAACCATACTTGCCTTATCCTACAAGTTCTACTATAATAATGATTATAACTACGGGCTTTTAAGCCATATCCGGGTCTCAGCCCATCTCTGGCCCATCGTCTTCAAACTTGGCTCCGGGCTTCTGGTAATGACCACGCGAGTAACCCGGCCCCTCCTGGCGGGTGACTCTAAGGTCTATATCCTCAACAGTTTGTTTGTGGATGATAGACCGAGGCGTAATCGAGCTTAATGCCCAATTTAGCACACCAGGATTTCACTTCATCGGCTGTGAAATTGGAGCTGTTATTGGTGATGATGCTGTGTGGAACACCATAACGGTGCACGACACCGGATATAAAGTCTATCACCGGTCCAGCTTCGGCCGTTTTCACTGGTTTGGCCTCTATCCATTTGGTGAATTTATCTACCATGACTAGCTGGTATTTTTTCTTACGGCTTCCTCCTTTAAGGGGTCCAACCATATCAAGCCCCTAGACCGTAAAAGGCCAAGTAATGGGGATTGTTTGTAGGGCAGTAGGTGGCATATGGCTTTGATTGGCGAAAAGCTGGCATCCGACACAACGTTGGACAAGGTCCTGTGCATCTACTCGGGCCGTCGGCCAAAAGAAACCTGTACGGAAAGCCTTACTTACAAGGGCCCGAGCTGCGGCGTGGTGACCACCGAGGCCAACATGGATTTCGGCCAGGAGCTATCGTCCCTCTTCTTCGGAGATACACCTTTGAAGGACTCCGGTAGCGCTTTTCTTGTAGAGCTCTCCGTCATGGACCTTGTAGGCTTTCGAGCACCGGACAATGCAGCGAGCCTCATTCTGATCCTCAGGGAGCTCTCGCCTGTTAAGGTAGGCCAAGAAGGGTTCGGTCCATGGGGCAATTACTGCAATTATAAGATGGGCCGATGGTGTTATTTCGATGGCTGAGCCTCCGATGATATCAGTATTGTGTTCGGAATCTGGGGGTATAATCGAATCCGGCTGGCGTTGCCGCTCTCCCTTGCCACACCACGGATGGCTTGAAGAGCCTTTCGAGAAAGATGTTAGGCGGGACGGGGTCACGCTTGGCGCTCATGCGAGCAAGGACATCCGCCGCCTGATTACTTTCTCGAGCCACATGATGAAACTCGAGTCCCTCGAACCGAGCTGATATTTTAAGTATGGCATTACGATAGGCCGCCATCTTCGGATCTTTGGCATCGAAGTCTCCATTTATTTGGGATATTGCGAGGTTTGAATCCCCACGCACCTCCAGGCGTTGTATGCCCATGGAAGCAGCCATCCGAAGACCGTGCAATAAGGCCTCGTATTCGGCTGCATTGTTGAAGTGTATAATATTTGGAGTACGTACTGGACTGTGTCTCCAGTGGGGGACGTTAAGACAACGCCCGCTCCTAAGCCCGCTAGCATTTTGGAGCCATCGAAGTGCATGACCCAGTTGGAATATGTGCCGTAATCTTTAGGGAGTTCGGCCTCTGTCCATTCGGCGACGAAGTCAGCCAACACTTGGGATTTAATGGTTCGGCGTGGCTTGTATGTTATATGGAATGGCAGGAGCTCAATGGCCCACTTAGCAATCCGGCCTGTAGCGTCGCGGTTGTTTGTTATGTCATTGAGTGGTACTTCGGAAGGCACCGTGATTGAGCACTCTTGGAAGTAGTGTCGTAGCTTCCGGGATGCCATGAAGACCGCATATGCTATCTTTTGGTAATGAGGGTACCGGGATTTGCATGGTGTGAGGACAGTGGATACATAGTATACTGGTTTCTGAAGTGGGAATTTGTGTCCGTCCTCCTCTCGCTCAACGACGAGCACCGCGCTCACCACCTGGTGTGTTGCGGATATGTATAATAACATTGGTTCGCCGACGTTTGGCGCAGCCAGGATTGGGTTGCTCACTAAAAGAGCCTTTATTTCTTCCAGTCCGGCCATTGCCGCATCCGTCCACTCGAAGTGGTCGGTGCGTTAGAGAAGGCGATAAAGTGGCAATGCTTTTTCTCCTAGTCTGGAGATAAAGCTGCTATGCATCTGGCTAGTTTTTGGACCTGCTTAAGGTCTGTTGGTGTAGCCAATTGTGACAAAGCTTGGATTTCGGTTGGGTTTGCCTCGATTCCTCTATTAGAAACGATGAAACCCAGCAGTTTTCCAGCGGGAACGCTGAAAACACACTTTTTCGGATTGAGCTTGATGTCGTATGTACGGAGGCTTTCGAATGTGAGACGTAGGTCGTCTATTAGTGACTCGACGTGCCTAGTTTTGATGACTACGTCATCCACATATGCTTCAACTATCTTGCCGATTTGTTTCTCCGGGCATGTTTGAATCATGCGTTGGTAGGTGGCGTCGGAGTTTTTGAGCCGAAGGGCATAGTGTTGAAGCAGAAAGGCCCATATGGGGTAATGGATGCCGTTGCGGCTTGATCAGACTCCTTCATTTTGATTTGATGGTATCCGGAGTATGCATCACAGAAACACAATGAGTCGTGTCCTGTAGTAGCATCAATAATCTGATCGATGCGGGGGAGGGGGAAGGGATCCTTAGGGCAGGCCTTATTGAGGTCTTTGAAATCGACGCACAGGCGCCAGGATTATCCTTCTTTGGCATCATCACCAGGTTTGCTAGCCAGTCTGGGTGTTTTATTTCTCTGATGAATCCGGCCTCGATTAACTTGGCTAGCTCCTCCCCCATGGCTTGTTGTTTGGGTTCGGAAAAGCGCCACAGTGTTTGCTTGACCGGCTTGTATCCCTTCAATATATTGAGGCTGTGTTCGGCCAACCTGCGTGGGATTCCTGGCATATCAGAAGGGTGCCAGGCGAATATGTCCTAGTTCTCGCGCAGGAACTCTCGTAGTGCGGCGTCAACCGTTGGGTCCAGCTGTGCCCCGATGGAAGCTGTCTTCTTCGGGTCCGTAGGGTGGACTTGAAATTTGACTATTTCATCTGCTGGTTTAAAGGAGGTGGATTTGGGTCGCTTATCGAGGATTACGTCATCCCTATCCACCGTGGAGTGTAGTGCGGTTAACTCTTCGGCCGCGAGGGCCTCGGACAGTGCCTCGAGGGCCAGGGATGCGGTTTTGTTTTCTGCGCGGAGTGCTATGTCTAGATCACTGGCGAGAGTGATAATACCATTGGGCCCGGGCATCTTGAGCTTCATATACCCGTAATGGGGTATCGCTTGAAAATGCGTGAATGCGTCCAGCCCCAACAGGGCATGATATCCACTATTGAAAGGGGCCACTTGGAAGGTTATCTCTTCAGACCGATAGTTTTCTGGCGTGCCAAATGCCACGTCGAGCGTGATTTTCCCCGCGCATCGTGCCTCCCGGCTGGGAATGATTCCTCGGAAGGTCGTGTTACTTTGCTCGATGCGGCTCCTGTCTATTTCCATTTTATTGAGTGTGTCCTCATAGATGAGGTTTAGTCCACTGCCGTCGTCCATGAGCACTTTAGTGAGCCGAAAGCCGTCCACAATTGGACTGAGGACCAAGGCGATGGTGCCCGGACTATCCTGAATTTTGGTTCGTCACTGGCATTGAAAGTTATGGCCGTGTCATTCCAGGGGTTTATTGCTGCGACTTGGCAGAGTTCGGCGAGGTCGCGGAGTGCCCTATTGCGCCGATTGTTTGAGGTGAAAGTCTCGAAGACCGTCAATACTCTAAGGTCGTCGTCTTCCGGGGGGGTTGCTCTGAGGAGTTTTTGGTGAGGATATCCTCGCCACTCGTAGCCACCTGCCGGAGTATCCAACATGCTCTAAGGCTATGGGTTAGTACGGTGTCCGGTGTGGTGTGTATTTTGCATGGCCTGTCGAGCCATCCCTCCAGAACTATTCCGCGTGCTGTAGTGGGCTTAGTTTTCTTTACTGTGGGTCCGGGCGCCCTGCGAGGGTGCATCCTTTTTGCCCGCCCGAGGGGTTGAGTGGATACTGGTGGTTCCCAGCGAGATGTCTGAGTTTTCCAAGCGCTTACCATTGCTCAGTACTTCTGTACTATGGTTGCCAAGTCAGCGAAGTGTAATACGCGACGGCGGTTGAAGGCGTTGAGGATTCCTTCATCCGTGCAATTATTGCAGAATACTGAAATCGCGTCCTCATCGTCGCAATCCTTAATCTTGTCTTTGACAAGGAGGAATCTGGCCCAAAAGTGATGGACTGTTTCCTGAGACTGTTGTCGTACGTACATGAGGTCGCATGTATCCGGAGGTCTAGAATTGTTTGGCGAATATTGCTTGTGGTGGGTGGGTGGCTTTAAATCCGAACCCTAACCCGATTTGGGATCTGGAGTTTGAAAAACTTCCGAGCTTAATAGTTCGGGCTCCGGGATGTCAACTGATTTTTCAGGCCCACCGTCCGATTCTAGGTTCGGAGGACTAGGCGTGTCGTTCCGCAGATAGGTATCCGGCTCTTCGAGCTCGGAAATCCGAACATAGTTCGTCTGCAACATAGAGGAAGAGTTGTTTTGCTCCTCTACGACCGCTATCTGGTGAGTGATCGGCGGAGATTTGATTTCTCTCCGATCAGGTTTAAGCCCAATCTGATCATAGTCTGTAGCAACCCCCATGGCGGTGATGCGATCCAGGAGTTCGTTTAAAGATGACAACTCCACCGGATCCATCCGCTTGGAGTATTCGGAGTCAACAAGGAGACGATTTTCGATGACCCGAGAAGTCATCGTCGGCTTAACGGCCAACGGGCGGCCATGGTGAAGCCGCCCAGCCGGAGGGTTTGGCCTGAGGCCAGGGCTCCTCCGGAGGTGATACTGTCCTTGATAACAAGGCGAGCCATCAATCCTGTCTTCGACGTCACAGCGGAACTCTCAATGAAAGCACCAATGTCGGTGTCAAAACCGGCGGATCTCGAGGAGCTCAGGCGCTGCTGGAGTTTTTTCTGCTCGTTTTTTAATCAAGACCGCAGCTATTACGAGGTCATATTGCTGCCACTCAAAAACAGACTACATGGAGTACAAAACACTGGTGTTGCAAGTGCATTGCTACTAGTATTACTACTTGCACGTGGAGATCAAGGGTCACTGCCGTTTCTTCATTTGATCAAGAAAAGAAGAAGATTAGATTGGTAAAAAGGACAACGACCCGGAGCCGGATTGGATTCCTGCTTTCAAGCCGCCGTGGCCGAATCAGCTGTCGCGCCCGTACTGCCGGCGTCTGCCACAACTGAGCAGTCAAACCACCCTCGTTGTGAGCGGTCTCACCTTTGCTGTAAGCCGGCCTAGGCCCTACTGACGCCGATGCTGTACATCGAACCGATGCACACAAGGGGTCACCTCTGCCTCCGTCGACCCCACGCTAAGCGGTCTGCCAATATCATCGACCCGTGGGTGCCGCCGCGGTCCAAGGGCAGTGCGCTACTGCAAAGCGGATCAGGTGATACCCATCCAAGTTTATTTTATTAAATATATTGGTTTTCATCAAAGAACAAATACTTTGTAAATATATTTTTATGCGCAACAAAGGTGGTGCCATGTTGTGCCTATGAAGTGTGCGTCAGCACCATCACGCACCGGCGTCTGCACCTGCTTACTGATGGACCAAGTGTGCGCAAGTCGCCGCCCGTGCAGCTTAATCTACATCAACCCGCCGGAGCCGTTTTGAGCCGCCCTTGCCGTTTTGAGCCACCGGGGTTATATTAAGTCGCCGGTCTGCCTGAGCCACCGGAACTATATTGAATCGCTGGTCTGCCTGAGCCACCTTTGTCGCGATAAACGGATCATCCGTCGTCCGAACAAATTAGGTGATATCCATCTAAATTTATCTATTAAACACTTATTGTTTTTCGTCAAAGAACAATTACTCTGCTCTGTAATATTTTTATACAGGACAAATTTTTTATGCCATTATACCTCGGATACGGAGTGCATGCACTAGCATTCGTCCATGCCATGCTGCTCGACAGACATGCGTGCAAGCCGTCGCCCCCCGTAGTCCGGTCTACATCAACACACGGCCGACTCGCCCGTCCGTGCCGGCTTACAACACCACTTCACCGTGGTGATCATTAAACTCCGTGGTGGATATTTTCTAGCTTAATGTGACACCCAAAATTTTATTTGGCTTTTCAAAACTTTTATTTGATTTGAGGGAGGATATTTAAATTTTCTTCTAAGAAACTCTCCCTCTCAAAAATTTTCTTTTGTGACAAATATTTTGTTTGGATCCACCCAAGACTTGATTTTTGATCTTGAAGGTTTTTCATCTCATGTTGGCTCAAATGTTTTTCATTTGGAAAAAATATTTTTGAAAATCTTTTAAATAGCCCTATGGCATTTGGGATGATCCTTTCCACTTTCAAAAATCCCTGTTGCCATGACATGAGTGGAAACCACCTCCCAAAATCCATTCCCCATCTTTGGATCATGATATACTTCAAATCTAACAAGTTGAACCTCTCCATATATTTGTTTCCATTTATTTCTCATCAAAAACAATTTCTGCCTTCTACTTTGGCTCTTGAAGTTTTACAAAGGAGCTACCCTTTCTACTTTGAGTTCTGCCTCCAAACCAATTTCCCTAGCTAGTCCTTAGAGCCCTCAACCAAGATCCATGAAGATCCAATGGTCTCCAGTTCAAATATTTCAAATTGTGCTTGCTGCAAGTTTGGACCATCTTTGCCAAATTTGATGAAATTCATTTGAATTCTTCTCCTAAAAATCTGAGAAAATTCAGGCAGCCTCTGGGTGCATTGAGAGGTCACCTCACCAAGTCCCAGCTCCAGAAAAAAAATTCTTCATGCCAAATCATTTCGTCGAACACCTGCAGGTCACTGTTCCTATCAAGTTCAGTTAACAGTTTCAGGAACACTGTCGTTTTCTTCAGAAACTGTTCTCAATCTCGCCAGTACCGCGGTGGCGCCTTACGCCCTGTTCTCTCCTTCTTATCCCTGCGCCGCACGATCGTCTGGAGGCTAGCGAGCGTCGGTGATGAGCAGGAGGAGGTGCGCCACCCCATGAGCGACGGCAGCGGCGGCTTTGCGGCCGCCAGAGAGAGGCGCAGCATGGACGGCGCCGCCCAGCGCCGCCCAAGCCACCGGAGGCCGCCGCGTGGCCCTCCACTCCCCCGTGCGCGCTGCCATCCTTCGTCATGAACTGGTAGGCGCGGAGCACGCTCTCTGCCGCTGCCGTGCCCGTACGGCCGCCCCGTCGAGGATCGGCGTATTACGCCTTGCCCGACCGAGGTTTAGCGGTGGAACGGCACGAGTGATCTTCCCTGATGGTGCCTGGCCCCCTAAACCCCCTGCCCAACCTCTGCCTCGCCGTAATCGCTCGCCGGAGAAATCCCGTTCACGGCCACCCCCTCGGATCGCCTATAAATAGAGGCCCCGAGCTCGAACTCGAACCCACACCACCTCTGCACTCCTCCAAGACCACGCCAAGCCACTGGAAGAGCCCGAGGGAGCCTTCTTCCCCAACTCCGGCCGCCTCGACCCGCCACGGGACCCAGCTCGATTCGCTCCCGTGCGTGCACCCCTACCTCTCCGCTCTTGCCAGTAGCTTCCTTATGCATCCACTCTGCTGACCCACGCTTCAATTTGGAGTTTGCAGCGCCCACCGGAGTTCTCCACCATCGCCCGAACCACCGTCCGCCGGAGAAAGTGTCGCCGTCGACGTGGTGCTCTCCGACGGCCAAGTCCACCACCCACCGACGCGGAAGAACACACTGAACCTCTTGGTACCCTCCGATCTCCCTGCCTCGCCGTGGTTCAACGCCGGCGACCACCGCAGCCTTCGGGCGCCGGTGAAGTTTTAAACCTGACATGTGGGACCCCCCCCCGTCAGCCTCTCTTCTTTTCCCCCTCGAACCGTTTTCTGTTGGCGCCTTCGGGCAAATGCGCTTTCTCTTCGGACTAGCGCATTTCTTTCCGAACTGTTTTCTGTTTTCTCAGTTAAGTCCCTGGTTCTTTTCTGTTGCATCACAAATTTGTCCCTGGACTAAAACCCTTATATCTTTTTAATAAAAGGTGATTTTTGATTGATTCTTTTTCTGCCAGTCTTATATTTTTGTCTAGTTTTTTATAGTATTTATTTGGAAAACTTTCGGAACAAATTTTAATGCAAGCTACGATTTTCACGTTAGTGTACGGTTTCGCTATACCGTAGGTTCCGGAGGAGGTGACGGAGCCGCGAACTTCGCCGAGCTAGACTCCGACTTCTCCAAACCAGGCAAGCATGTTTGAACCTTTGATATGATAGGTGTTTTGCATGTTTGCTTGAATGGTTTGTGCATGGCATATGAGCATCGGTGAGTATCTCGTTGCATGTAAGACAACTATCCGTGTGTTCCGAAGTTACTGTGATCTCTAATGAGAGATGGCCTAGTCATGTGGTGACATGAAAGGCAGTAAGGTGGTATTGTTGTAGCATGCCAGCCTTACGACTTTCGATAAACTCCGACGTTGACGTGGACTGAGTCACGTCACCATTCTTCCCCTTTCGTGCTGCCACATGTTTTCTGCAAAGAATACGGTTTAGTAAGTTGGTAACCTCTTTCCGTGTACACACCAAATAGAGGGGCCGGGATGAGGGTTCCATGGCCCTGGATTAAAGCCAGTCATCCGGTCAGGGGGCATGGGTGTTTCCGGTTGGGACCGAGAGGGGGGCACCCCTTAGAGCGCGCATATATAAATTTGATCCCATGCTACGCGAGGTTGTAGCCTCCCCGTCTCAAGGTTTTCTTGAACGTTGCCGAGGGTGATTCCTGGCTTCGGAATGTTGAATGGGTGTGTACTGGTTAGATGTGTTTCTTCCAAAACACCGTAAACGGAACTAGTCCTCGTGACTACTGAAATCCGTTGGCTGTGGTTAAAGTACAAACTCTGCAGAGTCAAATCCTTCCGAGTCATCGTGTCCATGGTCAAGGACCATGGCCAGCATATCCATATCTATGTCAATCCTCGTGGTAAATCCCTGGTGAATAAGCTTGAGTGGTAAACCCGGTTGCATTGTTATTCCTGTGGATGGACTAACCTTTATTTTTTCTCGTACCTGAATATTCCCTTGTAATGATTTCTATTCATGAGCTACTGAGATATTAAGTTATGAAATATAAGCCCTTTATGTGATGTCGCTCAGACGTCCGACTGTGGCACGCTTGTTATTTACTTTTGATATAAGCCCTTTATGTGATGTCGCTCAGACGTCCGACTGTGGCACTCTTGTTATTTACTTTTGGATATAAGCCCTTTATGTGATGTCGCTCAGACGTCCGACTGTGGCACTCTTGTCATTACTTTTGATATAACCCTTTATGTGATGTCGCTCAGACGTCCGACTGTGGCACTCTTGTTATTTACTTTTGATATAAGCCCTTTATGTGATGTCGCTCAGACGTCCGACTGTGGCACGCACTGTCTTTTACATTCTATTATAAGCCCTTTATGAGGTGTCGCCTTGACGCCCGACTGCGGCATTATTATTTTATTTTTACCCTTCCGAGGAGTCTTTCAGACACTCGATTGGCCCTCAGTATTACTTTGGGATTTCGGGAGGACTACCGCCCGACTTCTCTTTTATTTCCCATGCATCATTATCTCATTGTCTGAGTGCGCTTGTTAATCTGTTCATATGCATCATGTTTACATTTGTTATATCTTATGTCCGAACTGTCTTGCGAGTACTTTCATAGTACTCACCTGGCTTGTTGTTTTGGCCAGATCTTGACGAAGGCGATCTCATGGATGAAGAGTTTGATAGCGAGTCCGACGCCTAGAGGTGTCCCAGTCAGTCCCGTGCAATCCTGGATATTGGTCACTTGTATTATATACGCTTCCGCCACCCACAATAAGTATCCTCGAGCCTCACTCCGACGCTCGAAGAGCTATTAGTTTCAGGAGTCATGTCACCCACTTCACTGTGATATACCCACCACCGCTTTTATCGTGAGTTAGTAGTTATGCCACCCTATCCGCCTTTATGTATTATTGGCGTGTTTGTAATAAATTGTTGAGCAGTCTCCGCTCAACCTTGTATTATATCTAGTACTCCTGGTTTTTCTTCTGTGATCAAGATATTGTCTACCAGTGAGAAGGAATTCTTCTTTACTGGTCCGTAAAAGGGATCGGTCTTTCAATAAATGTTTTATTGGAAAACCGGTCGTGACAAGCTTGGTACCAGAGCCAGGCTGACTGTAGGAAGCCACTAGGTGCGATCGCTAATCGGTTATTAGCGTCCTTGGTGCTTTTTCAGCATTTTGCAAATGTGGCTATTTTCTGTTGGTCATCATAAATTTATGATGTGACTACTCAGAATTTTTGCCTACTTTTGTAGATGGCTGGCAGCAACTGCGAGACTCGGGTGTTCACTAATGTGCCCGAGGGGTTTGTCAAACTCCTCGTCTCCATCACCAAGCTCGGGATCGGGCAAGCGACTCGTCCGGAGTTCACGCTTTACCAGCACAAGCTCAGCGATGACGTGTCTATGCACCAGGCCGTGGTGCAATTCAAGGGAGGACGTTCTGCGTCTCGCCACTTCCGTTTTGTGGGAAGGGCCATGCCTACGGAGAGGCATGCCATGCAGATGGCCGCCCGTGAGGCAATAGCTCGCCTTCGGGATATCCTTCCTATGATGAAGACTCATCGCTACCGCTACCTCCCATGCCACGTGCCATATACTTATCACTATGCATTCGCCTGCCATAGGGGAGAGCGGGATGAAGCTATCGAGATGCTTGTCGAGTACCTCAAAGCTCTGGGGGAATCTTTCGACAACCTCGTGGACGATCTTGTGGCTGCCCGCATGGACTTAGTTCGGGGCGGTCCTGCCAGCAGGAAGGAGCTTCTCCACATGGCACCGCCACTGACATTCGTCTCGTCCTCGGCATCTTATTCACCGGCCATTTTGGCCAATGCTCGCCGTCTGCCTACCACTGAGGAGTTCGACCGAGTCATCGCTCCTACTCCAGTCAGAGCTGCACCGCCTGCCGCACCCGCACTGCCGCCTGTCGCACCTGCGCCATCACCTCAGCGCAGTGCTACGCGCCTGGAGCCTACTAGGGAGGAGGTGGAGGTTGAGTCTCCTGCACCGCTGGGTCTTACCCTCGGCAAGGGGAAGGACATCTTCACCATCTCCGACTGAGTGCACTTAGTAGCCGTGCGTTGTGCCTGCATGTATGTTATGTTTTATGTACTTAAGTTTGTAGTAGTTGTGTGCGCTGCATTCCGGAGGAATGTGCTAGTCTAAATAACATGTCAGGAGTGTGTACGCACATCCTGAGTGATGTATCGTATGTTTGCGTATCGCGTGTAAGATATATGCTAAGCAGTCCTTCTCCGTGCGAAATCATTTATGTTTTCTTGAAAATCTTGAGGTCTTTTGAATTTTTGCCTTTGCAAGATTTTCCTTGTGCCACACAATTCTTCTCATGATTTTTGCAACATAATACCCCAGAGTGGAAAATGTCTAGTCCATGGACTCGTTCCATGCCCAATCAACCAGAAGAAGTTCATGGAACACAGACCAGCAACAATTTCACTCAGGGACAGTCTAGTCAACAGGACAGTGAGGCAGCCTTATCTCAAGTATGCCGCCTTTTAGAACAAAGCCAGCAACAGCACCAAGAGATGATGAATCACGTCATCAATATGGGAAACCACCGTGAGCCATATCAACCACACTCCAAGTTGTCTTAATTACAGAAGACTCGCCCTCCAACGTTTGCTCACACTGATAGGCCGCTTGAAGCCGATGATTGGCTTCGAGACATCGAAAGAAAGCTGATTATTGCGCAGTGTTTAGATCATGAGAAGGTGCTTTATGCACCCCACTACCTTACTGGAGCAGCTGCCGCATGGTGGGAGAAATTCCTACACATGCATCCCAGTGAACACAACATCACCTGGGAAGAGTTTAAGGAAGGCTTTCGTGGGGCACACATCCCCAGGAGCATCATAAAAATCAAGAAAAGAGAATTTGATGACCTCAAGCAAAGAGGCATGTGAGTGATAGAATACAACGGTCAGTTTACCCAGCTATCTCGTTATGCCTACGATGAGCATATGACTGAGAACAAAAGCATGGAAAAATTTCTGGATGGCCTGGCGCCAGCATTAAGATGCCAACTGGTCGTACACACTTTCCCAGATTTCAAAACTCTGGTTGACAAGGCCATTACCTTAGAGAATGAGCGCCGCAATCTGGAAGATATTCGTAAGCGAAAGAGGGACAAGACGACTCTTGCTCGCAACAATCGAAGCAAGACTGAGGTTTCGCGGGATGAAGCGAGAAAATCCACGCCGACTGCTATAAGGCCAACCAGACAGTTTCATTCCAGGGACAAGGACTTCACGTACCGTCCAGGGGTCACTTGCTATGCTCCTGGTGAAGAAGGGCACTATGCCAAACAGTGCCCAAAACCAAGGAACTCGGCCCCCAAGCCGAACAATGGTGGGAACAATCCAGCCCCCAAGCGCAACAATTTCAATCCCAACAACAATCACCGGAAGGGTCACCTGAACCATGTGACTAGGGAAGAAGCCCAGAATGCCCCAGACATCATGCTCGGTACGTTCCCTGTCAACACAGTACCTGCCACGGTTTTGTTTGATTCTGGAGCTTCTCACTCGTTCGTTTCGAAGAGTTTCGTTTTGCAACATGGTTTTCCGATACTTCCCTTGGAAAAATCTATGATCATCAAGTCCCCCGGAAATAAGCAGATCGCTCAGAGTTACTGCCAAGGAGTGATCATTGAGTTCGAAGGACTAAAGTTTCAGGCTAATCTCATCGTGTTGGAAAATAAAGGACTGGATGTCATCCTAGGGATGGACTGGTTGACCACCAACAAGGGATTTATTGATTGTTTCAATCGGACTGTGATTCTCACTCATCATCACGGCAAGACAGTAAAGGTTACCGCCCAAGAGAGACCACGGTCACGGCAACCAAAATTGAACAAAGTGGATATTTCAGAATTGAGAAAAGTTCCAGTGGTGTGCGAGTTTCCAGACGTATTTCCTGAAGAACTACCAGGCATGCCACCAGACCGAGAGATAGAGTTCAGCATTGAACTAGCACCTGGCACCACTCCCATCTATAAGAAACCTTATAGAATGGCACCCTCAGAATTGGTAGAATTGAAGAAGCAGATAAAGGAATTACTGGACAAAGGATTTATTCTAGCCAGCTCCTCACCATGGGGTTCGCCAGTATTATTCGCCAAGAAAAAGGATGGGACACTGAGATTGTGTATAGACTATCGAGCTCTCAATATGGTCACCATCAAGAACAAATATCCGATGCCACGGATAAATGATTTGTTTGACCAGCTCGCACAAGCCAAAGTGTTCTCAAAAATTGATTTAAGGTCGGGATATCATCAATTGAAAGTACGGACAGAAGATATCCCTGAGACAGCATTCACCTCCAGATACGGGTTATATGAGTTCACAGTGATGCCTTTTGGACTGGCGAACGCCCCCGCATATTTTGTCCACCTCATGAACAAGGTGTTTATGAAATTCATGGACAAATTTGTTGTGGTATTCATTGATGATATTCTGGTATACTCAAGGACACCAGAAGAGCATGCTGAGCATCTCAGAATTGTTTTGGGAGAATTAAGGAAACATCAATTATACGCCAAATTTAGCAAGTGTGAATTTTGGCTAAGGCAAGTTGGTTTTCTAGGCCATATGTTGACCCAAGAAGGCGTGGCCGTAGACCCCGAAAAAGTCAAAGCCATACTTGACTGGAAACCACCGGCCAACGTGACAGATGTACGGAGTTTCCTGGGAATGGCCGGATATTACAGAAGATTTATTGAAGGATTCTCCATTGTGGCAAAACCAATGACACAGTTGCTCAAGAAAGACAAGAAATTTGTATGGACGGAAGCATGCGAGAAGAGCTTCCAAGAACTCAAGAAGAAACTAACAATAGCACCAGTTTTGACCGTGCCAGACATACACAAGAGTTTTGAAGTGTATTGTGACGCATCCCGGAAGGGCCTCGGATGCGTGCTGATGCAGGATGGCAAAGTTGTCACGTATGCTTCCAGGCAACTACGAAAGCATGAGGAAAATTATCCAACTCATGACTTGGAGCTAGCAGCCGTCATCCATGCACTCAAAGAATGGAGGCACTTTCTGTTGGGAAACCGTTGTGAAATATATACGGATCATAAGAGCCTTAAATATATTTTCACACAACCAGAGCTAAATTTGCGACAACGACGCTGGTTGGAATTGGTCAAGGACTATGATGTCGGCATTCACTATCATCCAGGGAAGGCCAATGTAGTGGCAGATGCTCTTAGTCGGAACCCCAGCCCGGGCAACGACAGTCCACAGAACTTGAGGCCTGAGTTTCAGCAGGAGATCGCTAGACTCAACATGGTGTTGGTCTCTGAGGGCACCGTATCAAATCTGGAGATACAACCTGCCCTAGTGGAACAAATTAAGAAGGCTCAGCATGGGCATCCCAGCATCGAAGGTATAAAGAGGAAGATGAGCCTAGGCAAGGCTTCAGAGTTCGTCACAGACAATGAAGGAATATTATGGTACGGGGACAGACTTTGCGTACCAAACATTGAGGAACTCAAGCAACAAATCCTAACCGAAAGCCACACCGCTCCATACTCGATCCACCCCGGAGGAACCAAAATGTACAAAGACATTCAGGAAAGATTTTGGTGGCACGGTATGAAAAGGGATATAGCCGCATTTATTGCTTGTTGCGATTCTTGTCAACGCATTAAAGCCGAGCATCAAAAGCCAGCACGGCTACTCCAGCCAAACAGGATACCTGAGTGGAAATGGGATGAAATTGGTATGGACTTCATCGTCGGACTACGTCGATCGCAACGCGAAAATGATGCCATATGGGTCATCACAGATAGGCTAACCAAGATAGCACATTTCATTCCCGTGAAGACGACCTACTCCACTCAAAGGCTAGCCAAGCTTTATCTCTCCCGTATAGTTTGTTTGCATGGAGTCCCAAAGACTATAATATCCGACCGAGGCACTCAATTTGTCTCTAAATTTTGGGATCACCTGCAACAAGCTCTGGGCACGCAACTAGCATTCAGTACAGCATACCACCCTCAGACTGATGGACAAATGGAACGCGTAAACCAAATCCTAGAGGACATGCTGAGAGCCCGTGTACTCACCTATGGATCCAGTTGGGAAGAAAGTCTGCCATATGCCGAGTTTGCTTACAACAACAGTTACCAAGCCAGTCTGCAAATGGCACCTTTTGAAGCATTGTACGGACGGAGGTGTCGTACCCCACTAAATTGGTCAGAAACAGGTGACAGTCGTATCTTCGGCCCATACATGCTCAAGGAAGCCGAAGAGAAGGTTAAACAGATCAGGGACAGACTCAAGACAGCCCAAAGCCGGCAGAAGAGCTATTACGATCACAAACACCGTGAGGTCAGCTTTGAACCCGGTGATTACGTATACCTCTGAGTGTCTCCTATGAGGGGCCTGCAACGGTTCAAAATTAAGGGGAAGCTAGCCCCAAGATTTATTGGACCATTCGGTGTGATTGCACGAAGAGGCACTGTAGCCTACAAACTAGACCTACCCAAGGAGCTGTCAGACGTCCATGACGTGTTCCACGTCTCACAATTGAGAAAATGTGTGAGTAACCCGGAGAAGCATGTATCTCATGAGAACATTGATGTGCAACCAGATCTCACCTACAGAGAACGGCCAGTAAAGATATTGGAAGAGTCTGAAAGGAGGACCCGTCAGAAAACAACAAAAAATTTCAAGGTTCAGTGGAGCAACCACACCGAGGATGAAGCTACATGGGAAAGGGAAGATTTTCTCTTAGTAGAGTATCCATATCTATTTGAGGATCAGCAGAAATCTCGGGGACGAGATTTTTCCTAAGGGGGTAGGTGTTGTGACACCCAAAATTTTATTTGGCTTTTCAAAACTTTTATTTGATTTGAGGGAGGATATTTAAATTTTCTTCTAAGAAACTCTCCATCTCAAAAAATTTCTTTTGTGACAAATATTTTGTTTGGATTCACCCAAGACTTGATTTTTGATCTTGGAGGTTTTTCATCTCATGTTGGCTCAAATGTTTTTCATTTGGAAAAAATATTTTTGAAAATCTTTTAAATAGCCCTATGGCATTTGGGATGATCCTTTCCACTTTCAAAAAACCCTCTTGCCATGACATGAGTGGAAACCACCTCCCAAAAGCCATTCCCCATTTTTGGATCATGATATACTTCAAATCCAGCAAGTTGAACCTCTCCATATATTTGTTTCCATTTATTTCTCATCAAAAACAATTTCTGCCTTCTACTTTGGCTCTTGAAGTTTTACAAAGGAGCTACCCTTTCTACTTTGAGTTCTGCCTCCAAACCAATTTCCCTAGCTAGTCCTTAGATCCCTCAACCAAGATCCATGAAGATCCACTGGTCTCCAGTTCAAATATTTCAAATTGTGCTTGCTGCAAGTTTGGACCATCTTTGCCAAATTTGATGAAATTCATTTGAATTCTTCTCCTAAAAATCTGAGAAAATTCAGGCAGCCTCTGGGTGCATTGAGAGGTCACCTCACCAAGTCCCAGCTCCAGAAAAAAAATTCTTCATGCCAAATCATTTCGTCGAACACCTGCAGGTCACTGTTCCTGTCAAGTTCAGTTAACAGTTTCAGGAACACTGTCGTTTTCTTCAGAAACTGTTCTCAATCTCGCCAGTACCGCGGTGGCGCCTTGCGCCCTGTTCTCTCCTTCTTATCCCTGCACCGCACGATCGTCTAGAGGCTAGCGGGCGTCGGCGACGAGCGGGAGGAGGTGCGCCACCCCGTGAGCGACGGCAGCGGCGGTTTTGCGGCCGCCAGAGAGAGGCGCAGCGTGGACGGCGCCGCCCAGCACCGCCCAAGACACCGGAGGCCGCCGCGTGGCCCTCCACTCCCCCGTGCACGCTGCCAACCTTCGTCGTGAACTGGTAGGCGCAGAGCGCGCGCTCTGCCGCCGCCGTGCCCGTACGGCCGCCCTGTCGAGGATCGGGGTATTACACCTTGCCCGACCGAGGTTTAGCGGTGGAACGGCACCAGTGATCTTCCCTGATGGTGCCTGGCCCCCTAAACCCCCTGCCCAACCTCTGCCTCGCCGTAATCGCTCGCCGGAGAAATCCCGTTCACGGCCACCCCCTCGGATCGCCTATAAATAGAGGCCCCGAGCTCGAACTCGAACCCACACCACCTCTGCACTCCTCCAAGACCACACCAAGCCACTGGAAGAGCCCGAGGGAGCCTTCTTCCCCAACTCCGGCCGCCTCGACCCGCCACGGGACCCAGCTCGATTCGCTCCCGTGCGTGCACCCCTACCGCTCCGCTCTTGCCAGTAGCTTCCTTATGCATCCACTCTGCTGACCCACGCTTCAATTTGGAGTTTGCAGCGCCCACCGGAGTTCTCCACCATCGCCCGAACCACCGTCCGCCGGAGAAAGTGTCGCCGTCGACGTGGTGCTCTCCGACGGCCAAGTCCACCACCCACCGACGCGGAAGAACGCACTGAACCTCTTGGTACCCTCCGATCTCCCTGCCTCGCCGTGGTTCAACGCCGGCGACCACCGCAGCCTTCGGGCGCCGGCGAAGTTTTAAACCTGACATGTGGGACCCCCCCCCCCGTCAGCCTCTCTTCTTTTCCCCCTCGAACCGTTTTCTGTTGGCGCCTTCGGGCAAATGCGCTTTCTCTTCGGGCTGGCGCATTTCTTTCCGAACCATTTTTTGTTTTCTCAGTTAAGTCCCTGGTTCTTTTCTGTTTCATCACAGATTAGTCCCTGGACTAAAACCCTTATATCTTTTTAATAAAAGGTGATTTTTGATTGATTCTTTTTCTGCCAGTCTTATATTTTTGTCTAGTTTTTTATAGTATTTATTTGGAAAACTTTTGGAACAAATTTTAATGCACGCTATGATTTTCACGTTAGTGTACGGTTTCGCTATACCGTAGGTTCCGGAGGAGGTGACGGAGCCGCGAACTTCGCCGAGCTAGACTCCGACTTCTCCGAACCAGGCAAGCATGTTTGAACCTTTGATATGATAGGTGTTTTGCATGTTTTCTTGAATGGTTTGTGCATGGCATATGAGCATCGGTGAGTATCTCGTTGCATGTAAGACAACTATCCGTGTGTTCCGAAGTTACTGTGATCTCTGATGAGAGATGGCCTAGTCATGTGGTGACATGAAAGGCAGTAAGGTGGTATTGTTGTAGCATGCCAGCCTTACGACTTCCGATAAACTCCGACGTTGACGTGGACTGAGTCACGTCACCATTCTTCCCCTTTCGTGCTGCCACATGTTTTCTGCAAAGAATACGGTTTAGTAAGTTGGTAACCTCTTTCCGTGTACACACCAAATAGAGGGGCCGGGATGAGGGTTCCATGGCCCTGGATTAAAGCCAGTCATCCGGTCAGGGGGCATGGGTGTTTCCGGTTGGGACCGAGAGGGGGCACCCCTTAGAGCGCGCGTATATAAATTTGATCCCATGCTACGCGAGGTTGTAGCCTCCCCGTCTCAAGGTTTATCTTGAACGTTGTCGAGGGTGATTCCTGGCTTCGGAATGTTGAATGGGTGTGTACTGGTTAGATGTGTTTCTTCCAAAACACCATAAACGGAACTAGTCCCCGTGACTACTGAAATCCGTTGGCTGTGGTTAAAGTACAAACTCTGCAGAGTCAAATCCTTCCGAGTCATCGTGTCCATGGTCAAGGACCATGGCCAGTATATCCATATCTATGTCAATCCTCGTGGTAAATCCCCGGTGAACAAGCTTGAGTGGTAAACCCGGTTGCATTGTTATTCCTGTGGATGGACTAACCTTTATTTTTTCTCGTACCTGAATATTCCCTTGTAATGATTTCTATTCATGAGCTACTGAGATATTAAGTTATGAAATATAAGCCCTTTATGTGATGTCGCTCAGACGTCCGACTGTGGCACGCTTGTTATTTACTTTTGATATAAGCCCTTTATGTGATGTCACTCAGACGTCCGACTGTGGCACTCTTGTTATTTACTTTTGGATATAAGCCCTTTATGTGATGTCGCTCAGACGTCCGACTGTGGCACTCTTGTTATTTACTTTTGGATATAAGCCCTTTATGTGATGTCGCTCAGACGTCCGACTGTGGCACTCTTGTCATTTACTTTTGATATAAGCCCTTTATGTGATGTCGCTCAGACGTCCGACTGTGGCACTCTTGTTATTTACTTTTGATATAAGCCCTTTATGTGATGTCGCTCAGACGTCCGACTGTGGCACGCACTGTCTTTTAATTATAAGCCCTTTATGAGGTGTCGCCTTGACGCCCGACTGCGGCATTGTTATTTCATTTTTACCCTTCCGAGGAGTCTTTCAGACACTCGATTGGCCCTCAGTATTACTTTGGGATTTCGGGAGGACTACCGCCCGACTTCTCTTTTATTTCCCATGCATCATTATCTCATTGTCTGAGTGCGCTTGTTAATCTGTTCATATGCATCATGTTTACATTTGTTATATCTTATGTCCGAACTGTCTTGCGAGTACTTTCATAGTACTCACCTGGCTTGTTGTTTTGGCCAGATCTTGACGAAGGCGATCTCATGGATGAAGAGTTTGATAGCGAGTCCGACGCCTAGAGGAGTCCCAGTCAGTCCCGTGCGATCCTGGATATTGGTCACTTGTATTATATACGCTGCCGCCACCCACAATAAGTATCCTCGAGCCTCACTCCAACGCTCGAAGAGCTGTTAGTTTCAGGAGTCATGTCACCCACTTCACTGTGATATACCCACCACCGCTTTTATCGTGAGTTAGTAGTTATGCCACCCTATCCGCCTTTATGTATTATTGGCGTGTTTGTAATAAATTGTTGAGCAGTCTCAGCTCAACCTTGTATTATATCTAGTACTCCTGGTTTTTCTTCTGTGATCAAGATATTGTCTACCAGTGAGAAGGAATTCTTCTTTACTGGTCCGTAAAAGGGATCGGTCTTTCAATAAATGTTTTATTGGAAAACCGGTCGTGACACTTAACATATCAGGTGAAATCCATCCATTATATTTTCATATTATGTATTGCTTTCTTTAAAAAGAGCAATTACCCTGGCTTGCAAGTTTTCCAATGCAGGACAAATTGTCTACTGCAAAAAGGGATTATTATATCGCTAAGCTATTGGATAACCCATGCCGGTTTATATCGTGGTCCAGTCCGCATCAACTCGTCAGGACCGTGCGAATTACCCAATAAAGCGTGCACAGGTCGTCCGTCTCCCGCGGCCTGGTCTACATCAACATACCGGGCCGCACCAGTCTGCATGAGCTGTTTATTGAGTATGAGCAAGTCACAGCGTTGGTAGCCCGGTTTTCTTTCAAATTGGAGGCAATTTATCATCAACCGCCGTCTGCGCTGGATGGATCAATGGGAAGGCGCACAAGTCGCCGCCACTACAGTTTGGTTAACTTCAAAACAGCCAGTTGGAAGGGACCATTGGCCGAGTTGCTGACACGGCTCATACAGGATCATTTATAACCTGCCGTAGTCACCTCAACCTTCTCTGGATTTACATCACGCTATCAACACCAATGATATACACCTTATGCTATGGTCAATATGGAGAATCTCAAAGCCAACTCCTCGAGTCGCCTTGAGACTCGGGGGCTACAATGATGTGACTCGGCAGCATTGGTCAGTTTCAATGCATTCAAGAACTCCGGGTCATTGGAGGGAATAATAATTCGGTCCCGGAGGCTACCGCCCTATTGGTGAAAAGTTTAAAGGCCGTCAGAAAATTTCCGGCTTAAAAAGAAGAATTCCGGTTTAGATCCGGCTCAAGAGACTTGACATCTCCCACAAAGCACTGAAGCTCTTAATATCCGGTTTAAAATCCGGTTCAAGGGAAACTTATCTGCCACAAAGTTTGAAGCTCTCAAATCCGGTTCAAAACCCGGTTCAAGGTAAATTTGTTTATCACAAAGCTTTGAAACTCTCAATATCCGGTTTTTCCGGTTCAAAAAGAATTTATCTCTCGCAAAAGTTCGAGTTCTCAGGAAAAATTAAAGGGACCAAAAAGAGTCTGTTACAAAGCACAACCCAAACATAGGTACCCTGCTTTAATGACCATTGGGAGCTGATCGTATTCGAATTTAGCTTAACCCTTTTGGTGTGACCCTGATCGTATTCGAATCAGAGTCGTTAAATATTCTCATGATCACTAGGGGGCTTCCTGTTCAAACATAGGTCGTATTTGAACCAAATAGAACATAGCTGTCGGTACCCTTTTGATTGGCACACTGTCGAGCTCACTAGGGGGCTTCTTGATCGTATTCGAATCATAGCTCAACCCCTTTTGGGAACCGACGTGGATTGTATTCGAATCAGCATCGTTAAACAATTCTCAAGGTCATTTGGGGGCTTCCTGTTCAAACATAGGTCGTATTCGAACCAAAGAGAACATAGCTGTCCGTACCCTCTTAATCGGCAACGCCAAAGCCACTGGGGGCTATATGATCGTATTCGAATCTTAGCTTAACCCCTTTGGGACGGTTTTCTGATCGTATTCGAATCAGGAGCCTCAAAATTTTTGAAGTCTCTTTTTGCAAACAAATTTTGGATTTTATTTGAAGCTCTTTTTCATATCTAAAGTGTATATGAGTGGTTGCTATTAACCCGGCTTGATTTTCGATGATAAATCGCCAGCTTATGACAATCATCATCTATGTGGAAGCATTGGCTTCTAAAGATTGGGTTATGACCCTTACTGCACAAGTCACATAAACCGACAGTGAAAATTCAATATCACAGGTATAATATTATTATTATAGTTATGTTTCAAAGTTATGATTCATAACAGGCTTATCTGTGACTCCTTGTTACACATCAATGGTTATATGTGAGATATTATGATCCGCCCTGCGGTAAACCGCCAAGGGATCTTGTGATCTAATTATGTGTAGGATAAGACTACATTTGGGTGGTTACCCGCCCTGGTTTTGGACGTTAAGTCGCCAGGGCATATGTTGTTTAAACTCTGCAGGATTTACAGAGCTATGACTTACATAAATGATTAAATTCAAGCCCATCATCAAAGATTGAAATTGGTGTCTCAAAAGGGTTCAATTCTTGATTTTCTCAAAGGCTATAAGTCGCCGGGTTGTACAAATTCCGGCTTACAATGGAGGCGTATTAAATCGCCATCGGCCAAGAGCCGCCGGGTATTTAAACTCCGGATTGACTTATCAACAGATGAGGTATTCAAAGTCGCTTTGGCGCAATGGCTATTATTTTATCAATGGATATGATTTATTCTACAATGGAAAGAATAGTCCCGAGTCGCTGCAGGCTTACGACCCGGCACTTGGGGGCTACATTATTTAAATTGAGATCACATCAAATATGCAAGTCCCATGTCACTGCCAGCATGCACCATGGCACTTGGGGGCTAATGCAAAGTCATTTTTTGCTCATCTTATTGAAGACCCGACTCATCACATTATAATGAGCCGGCCCTTGGGGGCTACCAATTGCTCCTATCAACAATTCAAGGTACACAAGCATTAATCCATTATATTGAACGATCCACTATTCAGTTGGTAGAGTACAAAGCTCTTAACCTTGTGGACGTGGGTTCAAGCCCCATGGTGGAGATTATATTATATGATGTTATTATCAAAGTCCCAGCTCAGTATTATCTTACTAAGCCGGCCCTTGGGGGCTACACGTTGTTGTTCAAGTTTACATGGTTATATCTACAAAGTCCCTACTCATTATTGCATAATGACCCGGCCCTTGGGGGCTACACTGGTTGAAGTTTTCATGAGCATAAGGCAATTACAAGTCCCAGGTTGCTGCAAGCATGACAACCCGGCACTTGGGGGCTACAGGTGATATGCATATAAGGGAGAAAAAATCTTCAAATTCTCAGTTTGGAGTAGACCAGATTAACCCGGTGTCTGCAACAGTCATGACCCGGCATCATTTATTTATAACCCGACAATTTTGGCAATCATAAATCGGCAAGATCTACATCTTTAAGCCGGCTGAATATCAGTTGAATATTTCAAGACCAATATTTTTGTCAAGTCAGAGTTTTGGAAACCGACTCAAATGGATTATTTCGTATAATATTTCTTTATAAAGAGCCAATGTCAGTAAATGGATTATGAAGCTGGCCTATTGATCCGGATTTTCCAGGAGAAAATGTCAAGGACTTAAGGATGATCAGGTGCCGGCTTACAAGAATATTTAACCCGGAGCACAACCTGTCAAATTTGTTCTTGTGTTTGTTTTACAGGATCAGTTTAACATGGATAAATCCAAAATTAAACTGGGGGCTAATGTCGGGGATATACCCCACGGTATGACCCGGCATTACTTGGCGACTCACCAGAGACCTGGCTAGAGCTTGGTGACTCACTGATGATCCGCCCGAACATGGCGATTCACAGGTAACCCGCCTGGACATTGTGACTCACTGGAGACCCGGCGGGCGGATCAGACGGACGACAAGGCCCAAGGCCCAGCAGGCTGGCTTATACTCTGGTGGGCCGGCTTAAGGAGAAAGGGATGACGAATATTTCCTTTATGAGGGAGCAAGATCCGGACTTGTATTCAACTTGTAAGAAAAGATAGACTAGTCCTAGTCCTACTAGGACTCCGCATGTAACCCGCCCCTCTAACTTATATAAGGAGGGGCAGGGCACCCCAAAGAGGGACAAGTAACAAGAAGCAATCTCTAGGGCTAGACACCGAGAGCCGGTTCCCGGCGACTCTCCTGTGATCATAATGAGACCTAGCCTCAAACAGCATGTAGGGTTATTACCGGATGATGTCTCCCGGGGCCCGAAGCTGTCCAAATCCTTGTCTTCTGTTGCGTCTCTCGATTCCGCCCAACCCCTCTCAAGCTACCGCATAGATGCGTTGGCCTCGCGACTAAGTCCTCACACTAGGACATCTGCCGTGACAATTCCACGACAGGTAGCGGGTCCCGAACTGTGCGTCTAAGGTCGATGGTAACAGGAGACAGGGGACACGACGTTTACCCAGGTTCGGGCCCTCTTGATGGAGGTAATACCCTACTTCCTGGTTGATTGATCTTGATGAATATGAGGATTACAAGAGTTGATCTACCACGAGATCGTAATGGCTAAACCCTAGATGTCTAGCCTGTATGATTGTGATTGCCTCTACGAACTAAACCCTCCGGTTTATATAGACACCGGAGGGGACTAGGGTTGTACAGAGTCGGTTTACAGAGGAAGGAATCTACATATCCGAACGCCAAGCTTGCCATCCACGCAAAGGAGAGTCCCATCCGGACACGGGAAGAAGTCTTCTGTCTTGTATCTTCATAGCCCATCAGTCCGGCCCATGTCATATAGGCCGGACGCCCGAGGACCCCTTAATCCAGTTCTCCCTCAGGGGCCCTGCATGCCACGCATAGTTGGACGACCAATCTTCTGTTTAGTACTTCAACATAGTGATTTCCTGGTAAGGATTCACTCGTGTCACATCAAGTAAATCTTATTGATTTACTGTCTAAAGCTTATTGCTTTAATGTCATGTTTTCTTTCTTTTGCTGCAATTTTACGATGCAGGTTTTGCCATGTGACATTCATCATAGAATAAACCGTTTGGTTTGCTCTACGATGGATATTTTTGCAGGTTTCACTTCTTATGTCGTGTCAGTAACGAAGGCACTGTCCATCACTTATATTACTGGAAAAAATTGGACCAGTCTGTTGTCTGAGTACAAGCTGAATCCCTATGATGAACTGCAGTTTGGTTTAACAAACACGCCACAATTAGTCCTTCTCGCGTTTAAAAGAAATGAAGAAAAAGACTGGATCACGGTCACGGAGCCTAGTCAAGTTAGAAAGATGATCATAGCAGACCAAACACGATCACCGCTGTCTCGCACATCGGTACCACCTTCAGCAATGGATCGAGCACCGGCAGTTGCTCTTGCACCGATAGTGGCAGCAGCTCAGTCTGATCTAGCTGAGGATTGGGCACCGACCACGTCAGCGGATCAGGCTGATCTACCGGAGGATCGGGCATCAACACCGGCACCTGCTCCGACACCGGCACCAGCTCTACAAAGAGCACCATCTCCGGTAGCAGCAGCGGCACTACCAGTCGCACCGGCACGGGCACCAGCAATGGCTTCAGCACCTGCACCAACACTTGCACTTGCATCTGCCTCCGCCCGTGCAGCGGCAACGGAACCAGCAGTTGCACCGGCAACAGACTGGGCTGCAGTTCGCACTTCATATACCAAAGTCCTTACCAAAACCGACATGTCCACCTTCTTGGTAAGCATTGGCCGCCCAAGTGCTTCATTCTTTTTTCTTTCCATGTTTCACATGATTCACTGTGTTGATCTAACTATTTGTGTATGTCTTCTTGTTTGCAAACAGAGAATTCCTAGAGCAACGAGGGAGTCATTCAACAATCCGGGCGACCGTGGCCAAGTTTCTCTTACCATGCGCAACCTTGGTGTGAATGAACCTGCTCAATATACCGTAAGTACAAAGGATGGTTGCATGATGATTGATGCTAAAGGATGGGCAAGGTTCAAATCTAAATCATATCTTGCGGTAGGGGATGATGTGAAAATCGAAATTTCTCGGCAAGGAGAGCTGGTCCAAATCAACTTTGAAATTCTTCAGTAGCAGCACGCAACTGCCGAACTGATCTATCCTCCAAGAGATTTTGATGTAATACTCTGGCATGGTGAAACAAGTGTCCTGTGTGTATAAGTAGTACGACAGTATCGTTGATAGAATGGCAACTCTGATTGCTGGTTAGGAACTGTCGTTTGATTTCATTCCAACAACTGCCGTGCTTTATTCAATTTTGTGTATTCGCCTTGCGACAGCATCTAAAACCAGCACCGTACCGACCGCTTGCAATATGAAAAGCGCCGAGGTAGAACACATGGGCCCCCAAACATGTAGGCCCACCGGCCTGTGGCCCAAATTCCAGAACCGTGAGCCTGTCTGAGTATTTCTTAGCTGAACCCCCATAATGCACGTGTGTTGCACGTAACATCGAGATGCATCTGTATGAGTATTTTATCTTGTGAGAGAAAAGGATGAACGAGGGAAGGCCTTATTTGCAAATGTGGAGAGGTGTGTGGGTACCTTTTTGCAAAATTGCCATAGTTTCCTTCATATCCGTCAGATATAAATCGGACGGCCTATATTGCAGGATGGCAGGCACACCATCATCACCAACTCGTCTATACCGTGTTAAAAAAACTTTGTTTTTTATAATTATATATGTTATATATATTCCCCTTGATTTTTCTTATGTATAAAGTTGTGATACAAAAGGTCTTTATATTTCTTTACAGAGGGAGTATCTCTCTGTCAAAAATATATTTATGTGTAACTAGTTACTCCTGTCTTTCTGCTTCCTTTCGCTGATATGTGGGGCATCTGGCAACAGGGTCCACGTGCCATATCCACCAAATTAGATTGCACAACTACACGGTAGACACACCCCGGTCGTAGCGCCACAGTAATGCCCAATGAGCCGTCAAATCACAAAACAACCCACCTTTCCAGCTTTAGTAGTAAGCTGGACGGACGAAGCAGCAATATTTCACTGGGCCTGAATCCCCTTCTCCCTCGTCTGCTTGTTCAGAGAAAACCCCCGCTCGGCGATTGCATAGGGTTTTCTCCTGGAGAACCTGGCACGGATTCTTCATCCATCCCCGATAAATCCAAGTCCCTTGGTCGCGGGTACTCCTAGGATGGCAACCGCCGCCGTTGATGCATTTTTCTTCCTACTGAATCTAGTGTGTTTCATTTGCAGTGCCCAAAGTGCGAGGATCCTACAGGTTTCTGCGCCCTCGGCGAGACGCCACACTTGTTCCTTCTCATCCTAACACAGGATTTTAAAACGTGCACAGTCTGTTCCTAGAATCCTCTTTTCTATCTGGGAGGGTGAGGTTTTTTGAACATACTATCGACTAATTTGGAAATTTGGATTGCTATATTTGGATAAAAGGTACTAGTACCATGGTCAACACTGACGTGAGGGAGGAAATTATTTCTAGATTTGGATATAGGGAATACATTGTGTTCTCATATTATTTTTCCTGCAGTGCATTCCTTGCTCTGCCAGAACACATGTACTCAAGATGATCGGCCTTGCCATAACTGAATACACCAGTTTAATGGTCACAGTGAAGACAAGCCATGGATATTAGTTTCGAGTTGGGTTCATGAACCAAGAAGATCGCTGCTTTTTTTATGGCCGAACTTGGATAAACTTTCTCAAGTGTTACAGACTGAAAGTTGGCGCACGAATGTTGATGGAAATAGCAGAACCTGGTCTCATCTTCACTGCGATCTTCCACCCTGATGTCGTTCCAATTGTTCATCCATGTTAGTTTTGTATCTGGTTCTTGCTTCTTGCCTCGAGTACTTCTTAATCCACCTATTCTGTCTAACTAATCACAATTTAACTTTAGAAGTAGCAAGGAATCTCTCACGAAGATGCTACTTCTAACTAATATTTTCTTATAATTGGTGGCACGTGTAGGTTTTTCAGAGTTAAGCAGGCTACTCGTTTGTTATTCTATAAGAACTCGGCTGTTACCCATGGCACTGAAGTTGACTTGGACGACATCCACAAGTTCCTACACTTTATTAATCGTCTTGAGGTCCTTGTGGGGCGTTTCAATGGTGGAAGGCCACGTGGGATATGTGTGCCACTGCTGCACTCATTGAACAGGTCCAACTGTGTTGAGAAACTTATGGTATGAGCTATTTTCTGTTATATATGTTGTTCATAAACTCTTGCTTATGCAAAGTTCTACAGCTGTGATCTTCTTGAAACAGGAACTGCCAGTTCTGTTGTTCCTATACAGATGCCTGACCATGGTCGGGTCAGACTTGCGCTTGGTCACAACATGATGTTTATGTCGACCTACTCCATTCCCCTTGGAGGTGACAAGATACTTATTCATGGGTGGTCTCAAATAATGAAGGCCCGTCCATCTTGGAGAATAGGACAGAAGATTATGTTCCTACTTTTCCATGGCTCTAAAGCGAATATCCTGTTTATTGACCACATTGCGAGATGAAGCCGCTTTCAGAAGGTTGTGGATGCACGGGGTGGCGCCTGGGCCTTGTCCTGGGGCTTGGCGGCCTCACCCTTTGGTTAACTGTAGGCAAAGTAGCACTGTTCGAGGTGTGCTTTGTACGGTTGAACCTGTATAAGTACTCATACTGCTTTCAGCTATGGTTGTTAAGTGCCCCTGCTGGTTTCAGTTAAGGTTGTTAAGTACTCCTGTTGCTTTTACAGTCTGTCGTGTTTCTTCAGTCCTATCTTCCTCCAGCCGCCAAAACCAAACCAGCGCTGGCGGGGCCGCCTGCTTCCGCCTCCCACGGCTAGCTGCGCCTCAGCGCATGCATCGCCGTCCCACCGTCTCCTAAATCGTTAACACCGACCTCCGAGGCCTCGCCATCGTCCTCCGCGAGCTTTGCTGCGCTCGCCGCGGCGCCGCCCTCTTGCTTGTCAACATGGTCAACAAACAAGAGGAATCAGCAGAGGTCTGTACGTGGAGAGGATGACAGTAGGGGCCCACCATGTCCATGGCCGGACGCAAGGAAGTTCCTCATTTTTTGTTTTATATATATATACTCCATTGTCAGCGTATGGAAAAAGAAAATGCTTCCTGCTAGTGGTTTCCTGACATCTGGGACCCACGATATTGTCAGTGTATATAGTCAATAGACAAGAGAACAGCACAAGATCGGCTGACACCTAGGACGTAGCTGCTCGAGCAGTATTTTTTTTGTTATTGTTGAGACGGAGCAGGGTTTCAACTGTGTTGTGGCCCGTCTAGCCCAGGCTTATATTTTATGTTCACCACATGACCAGCCCAGCTATCTTTTTGTGAAAATGAGACTAGTTTATTTTTTCTGAAGAATACCCAATCCAGGCCTACTTATTTTTCTACGCCCTGATAGGCTGCAACTCTTTCAAGACGCCTGCAAATCTTGAAAGTAATATGAAATGGGCTGTAAATATAAAAACAGATGACAAATTGGCAATTACTTTATAATTTCTGATTTTTTTTCACATTTTCATATTCCAATTTCACTGGGCATTAACCTAATTCAAATATTTCTTCAAAGTAGTTTAAATTTGGCTCGACATTTCGGTATTAAAAATAGTTTGGAACCCACAGAAATATGCGAAATTTCGGTTAAATTTTTAGGGATATTTAAATTAGTGCCCCTGGTTCCTTAGTTGTGCTCACTTTTCCCCACACTCCAAACGTTTGCTCACTTTTCCCCTCTTCCTTAGCTGAAACTCTCACAAATGCTCATAGCGGGCGTTTGCCGTTTTGACCGTCCATTGACCATTAATTGCTGACGAGTGGGGCCAAGTCTTCGTCTGACTGTTGCTTGCTGACGGGTGGGACCGCAAGGAGACACATATTGGGCAGCTTGTCTAAATCTGAAACAGATCGAGACAGGCCGCACTGCACCGCGCTGCCCCGCCCCCTCCGCCGGCGTCGTGCCGCGTCCACCACAGTTGTTTCCTCTACCCTATGCCCCTATTCAGTTCGTCGGCGACGCCGCGTCTCCGCCAGATATAGCCCACCTCCCCATCTGGGATACATAGCGATGTTGAGTGAGGACGGCCGGAATGCAGTCGACCGTGGAGAGGATTGGGTCGAATCCGCGGCAGATAATTCATGGATTAAACCTGGGTAAGCATTGTTTCGTCTCGAATTGACGTTCTAAGTCGTATTGTAGGCCGTATTTGACTTCTGTTTGCTTGAATCGTTTGAATTTGTGCTCGATTTTACCCGGCTAACTGAAGCCTTTGTTTCCTTCAACAAAATAGGATTGATCCCGCGCTGGCTTTTCGGCTGGCGATTAGAATGGAAACTAGTGTGCTGCATGGTACTAAACCGCATTTGATTTCATCATTTTTCTATCCCAAAGTGGTAGAAACCAGCATATCTTTCAAAGATTTGCGAGCTGAGCTACGAAACACCTATCCCTGGAGTGATGCCGATGTTGTTGAACTGAATTACTTCAGCAGTGACGAGCAAAGATTTCTCCCACTAACTTGCGACGATCATATGCCGTTGCTTTTTGCTGGGATTGCTGGCTGCCGATTCGGTAAACTCCAAATCGATGTGCTTCAGCCACGCGCAGAACGGGCGAAGGGGAAGGGAGTTCAGACAGCATCTGTCTATGCTAATAGCCAACACCCCGGCAGTCCTTGTAGGTCGACACCAAGTAAAGCAAGTGGTTCATGGAGCCACAACATGCCTGCTGCCAATTCTGGTTCCGATTCAGCTGCTGCTTCTCGTGTACCTTTTGCAGTTGGTGTAGAAGAAGATGCAGAACCTGACGAGGCAGTGCCTACAAATGATGATGAAGACGAGATGATGTTTCCTGAACTGGTCGATGTAGCCAGTCAGCAAGCAGTGGATGACGAATATATGGAGGAGCCCATCAGCCAAGCTAGGTTTGATGACACTGACGATGAAGAGAAAGTGGAGAACATGGACAGCTTAATCAAGGATGAATACGATGGTGATGACATGCCAACAATTGAGTGGAACAGGGAAAAACCTGAGCTTAGTGTAGGTACCATTTTCCAATCAATGGTGGACTGTCGGAATGCAGTGACAACATGGTGCATTATATCTGAAAACACCTATAAGATTAAAAGGAGTGAGCCAGCAAGGTTCACAGTATTTTGTCCATATCCTAGGTGTAGGTGGAAGTTGCATGCATCTCATATGAGAAAGGGCAAATATATTCAGGTAATCCAAGTTCAGTTAGTAATTTAGTTTCAGATCGTTGAGTAAGGTTTCTTAACTGTTTTTTACCCTTTTATTTTGTTTCAGATAAAGAAAAACCCACACAAGCACACATGTCCACCTGGAGGGGGAGGGGGGAAGGCCAAAACCAAGCTAGCAAAAACTAGGTGGGTGGCAGATGCTATATTGGATTGGCTGAGAGAAGAACCTGGACTTGGTCCAACAGCACTCCATGGGAACCTTTTTGAGAAGTACCAGATAGAAATTCCTTACATGAGAATTTTCAATGCTAGGGAAAAGGCTCTTGACAGAATTAATGGTCAATGGAATGACAGTTTTCAGCTGCTTTACACTTTCAAAGCTGAAGTGGAGATGGCAAGTCCAGGGAGTGTTGTAGAGATTGACAAGCATACAGTTCCATTCAAAATAAAAGGAAATTCATTTCAGAAGGAGTGCTTCAGAAGGGCTTTTGTTTGTTTCAAGGCTTGCTGGCTGGGGTTTCTAGATGGTTGCAGGCCCTATTTGGCTGTAGATGCTACACATTTGACTGGAAGATGGAGAGGACAGCTAGTAGCAGCTTCTGCAGTTGATGGACACAACTGGCTATTCCCAGTTGCATTTGGTGTGGTGGAGGCAGAGTCTGAGGAAAGTTGGGTCTGGTTTCTGCAGCAGTTGCGCAACATTATAGGCACACCCCCAGGTTTAGCTATACACACAGATGCTTGCAAGGGTTTAGAGAGTGCAGTGGAAATTGTATTCCCTGGAGTGGAGCATAGGGAATGTATGCGACACCTAGCGCATAATTTCAAAAAGAAGTTCAAAGGTAAAGTTTATGATGAGAACTTATGGCCAGCATCATACACATGCAGCAAAAGGAAGCATGAACACCATTTGAGAGTGTTGTATGCTCAAAATCCTCTTGTGAAGGAGTACATGGATGCACATCATGGTAAGGTGTGGTCAAGAAGCAAATTCAACGAAATCTGCAAAGTAGATTATGTGACCAGTAACCTTGCAGAATGCTTCAATTCAAAGTTCAAGTCAGTGAAAGGGCTCTTGTTGTGGCAAGCATTTGACAAGATGAGGCAAATGATCATGATAAAGATGGCTCTTCGCAAAAGAATTGCAGAAACACAATATGTTGGTCATCAAATGCTCCCATCACTGATTAAGGCATTGCACTTGAAGGCAAGAGGACTGAAGATGAAATGTATTCGATCTGGTACATATGAGGGAGAGGTTACCTATACTGACACTAAAAATAGGGTATGGAGGTATCCTGTGAACCTAAGTACTAGAGAATGTACTTGTAGGCAATGGCAGATCCGTGGGAAGCCATGCATACATGCCCTACATCTGATGACCGTTATCGGGGGTGCAGATGGTGAAGTTGATCAATATTGCTCTGAGTATTTCTCTGTTGCCAAATTTATGGCTGCTTATGCTGACAATGTGCCTGCACTATTGGGGAAAGATCAATGGAACATAGTAGATCCAGGGTTCAAACTCCACGCTCCTGTCATTACTAGACCACCAGGAAGACCAAGGAACCAGAGGATTAGAGCAGGTGAGGAGGGTCGTCTACCAAAGAAGCGTGCTTGCAAAAAATGTGGAGTTCTGGGGCATATTGCTAGGCTTTGTACCAATGCAGTGGATGCATCATTTGGAGAGGAGGAAAGATGGACAGCAGCCAATGCTGAGGAGAATGCAGCAGCAATGGAGACTGAAGATGCAGTGGAGAATGCAGCAGCAAATGAAGCAGTGGAGAATGCAGCAGCAAATGAAGCATCTTGGTATGTGTTTGCACCCTTTGTAGAATGCAGCTACCCTTTTGTTTGCATTTGTTCTCTTTTTTGCCAGTGGCTTATAATTTTATTTACCAGCTCTAGGGAGAAAAGGCCAAGAGATGAAGAAGCAGAAGATTTTGAAACCATGGCCCTTGATGGTTTTGAAGCTATAAGAGAGGAAGAGGAGGGGGTAATTTTTCCAATTGTGCCTTTAAAGATTACTGAACCCATAGATGACCGTCAAATGGTCGTCAAGTGCTCGGCGAGTGGAACTACTCCATCAGCACCTCCACGGGGAAAACCCCAAGTAAAGCCCAAGATCAAAAGGAACAAGAGTCTGAAAGAAAAGAGCATCTCAACTAGGGAAACCAGGAGCAAGACGGTGAAGCCAGCTGCAAACACAAGGAGCAAGTCGAAAATTTGAATTAAGTTGTTGGGAAATGTTTGTGTTGTCAATTTGAGGGCGAGTCGATCGCTTAAAACTTGGTAGATTTGTATTAAGATGTTGGCATCTTAGAACTTGGTAGATTTGAGCTACTGTGAAAACTTATCAGTTGTAATAATGTTGCTTCTACTTTGGTTTCTTATTTGAGTCAGAATTCAAATTTCCATCAAAATTTGAATTTAAATCAATATTTAAATTTGGGCCAAAATTTGGATTCGAACCAAAGTTGAAGTTGAACATTGGAGGTTCATTGCTCTGTGCGGTGTATTTGATCGAGCATTTGAAGTCCAATATTCGTAGGTGAACAGTCCGAATGAGAAATGTGCTAGAAACGAGCTCGAAAGCTAGGGTAAACAGCCCTATTTGAAATCAAGTTTTTTTTACCTTGCCTAAATGAGGCATATATATTTTTATTAACACTCGTTCCATATATATAGGGTAAAAACGAAGTCTCACTATTTATTGATTAATATTCATATTACTACATTTTTTTGAAAAAATATGCTTTTAATTCAAAACCGTCAAATAACATGTTTTAGATATGAAAATGAAAAAGTAAGTTCAGATCCTTCTCATTCACTCCAAAATGAAGCTATGGAGATTTTTCTATTTTTTTGAATTTTTTTGATTTTTTTTCAAACCCTAAACCCTCTCTCCCTATTCTACGAACTCTGAACATGTTCATAGGTGATAGCTCATTTGTGTGAAGCCTTTTTTCATGAAAATGACCTACACCAAGTTTATATTTTTCTCTCATAACCTTGTCACATATGACGGCTATGTGCGCAAGAATTACAACATTTTGATTTTTTTTTGAATTTTTTAAAAACATTTGAACTTGATTTCGAAAGATCACTTCAAAAAATGTTTTTTCAAAAAAACGCAACTAGGTCTCATAAAGGGACGAACTACGTTTGTTTTATATTTTTGCGATTTTTTCTAATTTAGTTATGGCCATTTGAAATCTGGTCAAACCCTAATAACCCCGTTGACTCGCTCATAACCCCGCAGAAATGCTCCAAACCCTAGCGTCGAACGTCCGCCGTCGGATCCTACCAAGCGCCAAACACCACCCGTCAGATGTGGGGCAGGCATGCGCGATCCGCGTGATGCATCCTGATTGGCTACTACACTGTCCTTCTCGGGTTTTTACGATCTGCCCCACTTCACATATGAAATTGTATTTTTCGCACATGACCACCACATGTCAGTGTTAAGAGTTGGTTCAAATATTCAAACTACAAAATACAATGTGGCAAATCGTCAATATAGCTTCCCCTTCTCCTCTTCTCCATCTGGCAGACAAAGGCATCGAGCAGATCGGGCAATTCCTCTGTTTCTTTCCCCATCTTCTCGTTCTTCTTCCTCTCGAGCAATTCCTCTGTTTCTTTCCCCATCTTCTCGTTCTTCTTCCTCTCGAGCAATTCCTCTGTTTCTTTCCCCATCTTCTCGTTCTTCTTCCTCTCGAGCAATTCCTCTGTTTCTTCCTCTCGGGCGATATGTCGACCTCCTCGTCAGCCCCCCGTTCCACGTGGCCGGTGTATGGTCCAGTGCCGATGACTCGATGCACTGACTCCCACGGACTGCGCCACTGAAGCGGCTGACTTCGAAGGAGGAGAAGAATGGGAACTTTGGGCGCGAGTTCGTCAAATGCGAGAGCAAGCCGGAGGGGCAGGTTAGATCTGAGTTTTCCTCGCATCCTTTATCTCTAATTTCTCAAAAAATCTATCAGATTTGGATTTAGGTTACATGATTTCGTTTTCAGATCGTGAAGAAATGCCACCATTTCGAGTGGATGGATGATTACATCCAGAGGCTTCAAGGATTGGGCTTGCTGGATTTGAGGGGGAATGCAATCCGCGAGTTCAATCTGCCCCATGACAGTGCCGCTCCGGCAGCAGCAGCGCGTCCGGAATACCCGACGGTGGTAGATGTCGAACTGAAGACGGAATTGAAGAAGATGAACAAGAACTTCAAGCAGCTAATTGAGTTGAAGAAGCAATCCAATCTGATAGCTTTAGGAATACTTGCTCTAGGAATTTTTTACTTGATGGCCATCTCTCGTTAGAGATGTTTGTCTACTGTTGTTGCCACTGTTTAGCAATCCAAGTCTGTTTATCTCAAATGCAACTCTGTCTAGTGCAACTGTCGATCTCTGAATGTATGCAGTTTACTGTTAAGTTTCGACACTTTCAGTTTCGGCAGAAGACAACTACCAGTTCAGTGATAGGATTATTTTGTTAGCTAATAACCTCGAGTGTTGGATCATACCCTAGCTCGTCAGATGACAGTAAGCAGTACTTGAGCAGCACAAGGGATATACATCAAGTTCATCTCTTCTCTCTCGCACTTGCCAAACTTTTGTCCTAGAGTTCGTCAGTTCTGCTAGAAACCTAGTTCGCGGGCCCAAAGAGAATCAAGCTGCAACAGGCCCACAAAGGATAAATGAGGCCCAGAAACAAGCGATATTTCTTTTTTTTTGTTTAGGAACGATTGTTTTGTTCTTTTTTGTTTCTAATTGCTTTTTTATTAATTTGATTGCCCAATCTCTTCTATCTCATTGAGGATTATTTTTTTTTGCTTTCCTTTATGGGTCCCTTCATTTTTTAGAATCAAAGTATTTGCAAACCGCGGTATTATTATGCCTAGCGAACCAATACTTCATGATTCGAAAAAGAGGTCCAACCCTCTTTTTTATATACTTCAAACATAGTGTAGTTTTGTACATATTAAAGTATATAAAACTACACTTTTGACTAAAGCCAAACATCTCAAAGTATTTGATACTTCAATATTTCTGAAAACCAAAGTATTCTTGGAATACCTAAAAAATACAGAGCTCTCAAACCAAAGCCGTGTACAAATGTACAATATGTTCTTATTTTTAGAAGGCATCTATAAACACATCATTTTTATTTAGTTTGGTTAATTTTCCCCACGCCAATTAGCCGTGTCTAAACTTGGGACAAACAAAATACAAACATAACAAAGCATTAATATAACACACATAACTTAACTTAGATAGGGTTGCTAGGGCAACATAAGTTCTTACATATAACATAACCTTACATAGATAGGGTAGCTAGGTCGGGCAACACACACACACCACTCACACTACATAGTAGATAGGGTAGCTAGGGCAACACCGCCATGTCTTCACCGTCGTCTTCACCTTAACCGCCGGCTTCACCGTCTTCTTCGCCGTCGGCTTCAGTACTGCTCCTCCTCAAGGCCGTTGTCGCCGAGGTAGTATGGGAGGCTGTGCATGCGGTTGCGAGCGGGGAAGACGCTCTCGAAGTCGGTGAAGATGTTATAGGTGGTGAATGCGATGAACTCGCACCCACACCAATACACCTTGCCGAGCAGGTAGTAGGCATCGAACCTGTTGGTGAAGTGGACGCCGAGCCCTACCACTGGAGCGTTGGCGTGGGGACGCTGCTCCACGAGGTTGAACATGGGCGGCGAGCCCGCCGGGAGGTGGTGGAAGCCCGCACGGAGGAACCCCCGTGCAAGCTCAGTGCTACCCCTCCAGCGTGAGAACGCCCACACGCGGAGCGATGCCTCGACGACGACGTTGGCAGGGTACCGCCGTTCCGGCACGGTGGGCGGCTCTTGGAACGTCGGCCCGTTGTACTGCATCTTGAACGCTTCGCTGAGTGGAACGGCTTTGGCTTTTGGGGGAAGAAGAGAAGTGGGAGGCGCAGATGGATCTGTAGAAGAAGAGGCAATGAAGGGCAGTTTAAATAGCCAGGGGAGACGAAGTGGGTACACGCGCAAACGGCGTAGATCGTGACTCAGTGCGTGCGTGAACCGATGCGATCATCAATGTGTGAACGTGAATCGATACGAACGTGCTTTGCGTGCTCTGCGTTGGCGGCTGCCTGCCTCCCCCTTCTGCGTGCTCTGCGTTGGCGGCTGCCTGCCTCCCCCTTCTGCGTGCTCTGCGTTGGCGGCTGCCTGCCTCCCACAACTGAATCGAGCGGCAGTCGTGCGGCGTGAACCGATGCCTCGACATAGACGCGAGCGTGCGTGCAGCCTGCCCCTTCTGCCACCGGCACGTATGCCTGCGACGCATGAAACGACGCTGCGGAGCGACTGAATCCACCGGCAACCGTGCGGCACGGATCGATGCGTGCGTGTCGGCGTGCATGCATGCGTTTAGGTCTAGGTCACTAGATGCGTGCGTGGCGGTGTTCGCATGCATAGCAGGCTACATCGATGCCAAAGCCGGGCATGCATAGCAGGCTGCATCCATCGATAGCATGCTTTTTAAATTTATTACCAACAAACTAACGGGCCCGTCCTATGAACACAAACACGGCCCAACCAGCGAAGCCACAACCACAGTCAACAGAGTCCAACGTGGCCCCACAAGTCAGTTAACGGCCAAGACGGTAAACGTCTGTTATGAACATTTGTGAGAGTTTCAGCTAAGGGGGTGGGGAAAAGTGAGCAAAAGTTTGAAGCGTGGGGAAAACTGAGCACAACTAAGGAATTGGGGGCACAGATGGAATAAGCCCAAATTTTTAACCCTGGCCCTGGCCAATAAAAAAATGGAGTGCAATAAATTGCATAAGAAATTGCAATGAGCTATATATAAATTATTAAAAAAAATAGGGAATGGTCTGACTTGTGGGCCTATTAAGTTGATGCATATGCAAGTTTTTTTACTTATTATATACGACAACAAACGATTCTAGCAGACATAACCGTTGGATTGGATGTCAATCCAACGGCCGTCGTGTTTCTTCAATCTCTAATCTTCTTGCTCCAGCCGCCAAATCCAGCGCCGGCGGGACCGCCTGCTCCCGCCTCCCGTGGCCGGCTGTGCTGCCGCACAGGCCTCACCGCCCCTACTACTCCCACCACTGGCCAGGCCATCCCTCTACTCACCCACATCCCTCCACTGTTGTAGCTTCGCCGCCTCCGGTTCATTCCCTTCCTGGGTCTCGTCGTCATCCATCGCGCTGGTGTTCTCGGCACGGTGTGGTCAATGTTGTCAACAAACGACAACATCGGAAGAGGGACATACATGGAGAGGCTGACAGTTGGGACCCACATGGTCCATGGCCGCACTCAAGCAAGTATCTCCTTATTACGCCAAAAAGAATGAATACTCCCGCTGACAGCTCGGACCCACCAGCTATATCTTCGCACGCAAGGAAGTGCCACCTTATACGCACAAAAAATGAATACTCCCCTGCTAGCTGGGACCCACCATAGTGGGAGGCTGACTTGTGGGCCTACTAAGTTGACGCGGACGGAGGGCTTTGTCAACTTAGTCAACAAACGATTCTATCACCAGTGACCGTTGGATTGTTAACATTCAACGGTCGTCCTGCTTCTTCAACCTCTGATTTTCTTGCTCCAGCGGTCCAAACCACCGCATGCTCTTGCCTCCTGTGGCCGGTTGTGCTGCCGCGGAGGCCTCACCGCCCCCTACTACTCCCACCACTGGCCAGGCCCTGCGGTGACGGCAGCCTCACACCGCAGCTGAACCAGTGAACCCTCGTACTCCTCTCCGTGTGGGCATCCACTGCCACGTCTTCCCCGGCTCTGCGTCGTTCCCTTCCTAGGCCTCGCCGTTGTCCACCGCCTTGGTGCTCTCGGCGTGGCGTGGTTAATGTGGTCAACGAACGACTTCCATCGGAAGAGTACTGTACGGTGAGAGGCTGACAGCTGGGTCCACGGTCGCAGCAAGGAAGTGCCTCCTTATTACGCGGAAAATAATGATTCCTCCACCTGACAGAAGGGACCCACCGGATGGGCCACCGTATTTCATGAAAAAAACGTTTCCCCCTGACTGCTGGGACCAACCAGGTACATCTTCGCACGCAAGGAAGTGCCTGACAGTCGGGACCCACCCGGTCGAAGCGTACGTAGCATTGTCATTCTGATCGCGAACGTGTACGTACATACGATTGGTCTGTCTGCAGGTTGCAGCGATGAACCGTGGCCGTGTAAGGAAGGGCACGTGTCGTAGTAGAGGGGGCGCATGTAGCATGTACACGTACGTACAATGGCCAGGGTGCAAGAAAGTAAATACGGCCACGTACGTACATACGGGGGGGTCTCGAACGCCTACTCGCGCATACTGTGACGCCCCCGATTTGACCGTACACTAATCATACACGCAACATGTACGATCAAGATCAGGGACTCACGGGAAGATATCACAACACAACTCTAAAAATAAAAATAAGTCATACAAGCATCATAATACAAGCCAGAGGGCTCGAATACAAGTGCTCGATCATAGACGAGTCAGCGGAAGCAACAATATCTGAGTACAGACATAAGTTAAACAAGTTGCCATAAGATGGCTAGCACAAACTGGGATACAGATCAAAAGAGGCGCAGGCCTCCTGCCTGGGATCCTCCTAACTACTCCTGGTCGTCGTCAGCGGCCTGCACGTAGTAGTAGGCACCTCCGGTGTAGTAGGAGTCGTCGTCGACGGTGGCGTCTGGTTCCTGGGCTCCGGCATCTGATTGCGACAACCAGGTAGAAGGGGAAGGGGGGAAAGATGGAGAAAGGCAACCGTGAGTACTCATCCAAAGTACTTGCAAGCAAGGAGCTACACTACATATGCATGGGTATATGTGTAAAGGGCCATAACGGTGGACTAAACAGCAGAATGCCAGAATAAGAGGGGGATAGCTAATCCTGTCGAAGACTACGCTTCTGGCCACCTCCATCTTTCAGCATGTAGAAGAGAGTAGATGGTTAGTTCACCAAGTAGCATCGTATAGCATAATCCTACCCGGCGGTCCCCTCCTCGTCGCCCTGTTAGAGAGCGATCACCGGGTTATATCTGGCACTTGGAAGGGTGTGTTTTATTAAGTATCCGGTTCTAGTTGTCATAAGGTCAAGGTACAACTCCGGGTCGTCCTTTTACCGAGGGACACGGCTATTCGAATAGATAAACTTCCCTACAGTGGTGCACCACATAACCCAACACGCTCGATCCCATTTGGCCGGACACACTTTCCTGGGTCATGCCCGGCCTCGGGAGATCAACACGTCGCAGCCCCACCTAGGCTCAACAGAGAGGTCAGCACGCCGGTCTAAATCCTATGCGCGCAGGGGTCTGGGCCCATCGCCCATTGCACACCTGCACGTTGCGTACGCGGCTGGAAGCAGACCTAGCCCCCTTAATACAAGCGCGAGCTTACGGTCCAATGCGGCGCGCGCCACTCAGTCGCTGACGTCAAAAAGAGCTTCGGCTGATACCACAACGCCGAGTGCCCATAACTGTTCCCGCATAGTTGGTTAGTGTGTATAGACCAAATGGCCAGACTCAGATCAAATACCAAGATCTCGTTAAGCGTGTTAAGTATCCGCGAACGCCGACCAGGGCCAGGCCCACCTCCTCCTAGGTGGTCTCAACCTGCCCTGTCGCTCCGCCACAAAGTAACAGTCGGGGGCCGTCAGGAACCCGGCCCACCTCTAGCGGGATGGAGCCACCTGTCCTTTCAGCCCCCTCATCAGAATCACTTGCGGGTACTCAACGAGCTGACCCAACTTTAGTCACCACATGTGTCATGTATATAAAGTATATAGTATATACCTGTGATCACCTCCCGAAGTGATCACGGCCCAGTAGTATAGCATGGCAGACGGACAAGAGTGTAGGGCCACTGATGGAACACTAGCATCCTATACTAAGCAGTAGGATAGCAGGTAAGGGTAACAACTGTAGCAACAATGACAGGCTATGCAGCAGAATAGGATTAACCGAAAGCAGTAACATGCTACACTACTCTAATGCAAGCTGTATAGAGAAGAATAGGCGATATCTGGTGATCAAGGGGGGGGGGCTTGCCTGGTTGCTCAGACAAGGAGGGGTCGTCGGTGACGTAGTCGACCACAAGGGCATCAGCATCGTCACGGGGTCTACCGAAGAGAAGAGGGGGGAGAAACAGTAAATACATAGCAAGCAAGTGCATAACAGGATAACAGGCAGAGCTAGACGTGTTCTAACGCGGTATGAGGTGATACCGGTGAAGGGGGGAAACATCCGAGAAAATATCCCCGGTGTTTCGTGTTTTCGGGCAGATGAATCAGAGGGGAAAAGTTGCGTGTTCGCTATGCTAGGGATGTGTGGCGGACGAACGGGCTGCATAACCGGATTCGTCTCGTCGTTCTGAGCAACTTTCATGTACAAAGTTTTTACATCCGAATTGCGGATTATTTTATATTAATTTTTAAAGATTTTAAAACATTTTCTAAATTAATATTATTAATTTAATTCGAAAATGGCATTACTGCATCAGCATGACGTCAGCAGTCAACAGAGGTGTTGACTGGGTCAAGCTGACGTGTGAGTCCCAGCTGTCATTGACTGTTAACTAACCTAACAGATTAATTAACTAACCTAAGTGATTAAGTTAATCTGATCAGGATTAATTAAGTTAATTAATTAAGTAATAAATTAATTAATTATTTTCTTTATTATTATTATTATTATTTTATTCTTTTTTTATAAAACGTTTAAGGGCGGGGCCCGCCTGTCATTGGCCCGTGGGGGCTTAGTGGATCGGGCGCTGGCGAAACGGGTGCAGGCACCAGCCCGCTCAGTTGCTGGGGCGTGCGGGCGCCCGAGCGAAGGCCGAGCCTGGGCGGCAGCGGGCACGGCAGCCCGAGGCGGGGCCGGCGACAGGGAGGCGGGGGCCGAGCGGGACGGACCCGAATGGCACCGCGGAGGAAGCGGCGAGCGACGAGGAGGTTCGGTGGCGCGCGCGTGGAGGGATGGGAACGCGGCCGGGCGCTGGCAGGGAAGGGGACGCGCGGACGCGGGTCAGCGCGCGGGGCATCGCGATTCGTCGCGAGGAGGACGCCGACGCGGGCAGGCGCAACCACGGCGGCGTGAGCCGCGTCGGGGAGAAGGAACAGGGGAGGGGCGCGGTAGCAGCAGGCGGGCGGGGCGTGCACGGGGAGGGGTCGGGCGCATCCACGATGCGGCGAGTGCAGCGGTCGATGGCAGCGGGTGGGAGTCGCGGTGGTCGCGCGCCGGTGCGGTACGGTGTGCGAGCGAGGGAAAGGGGAGGCCGAGGGCCTCACCGTAGTTGCAGGGTACGGGGCAGCGGGTGTCGAGGAGGTCGACGGGGACGACGGCGGCGTGGAGGAGGCAGTCCGGTGAGGTGGCCGAGGCGGAGGCGCAGCTCCGGGTGGCGGGGATCGGCGGTGATGGACGGTGATGGGCCGTCGGGGGCGATGGGATCGGGTTCGATCCCGATCCAGATCAAGGGGGGTAGAGCGAGTGGGGGAGAGTGGTGGACGGTGGGTTAGGGTTTCGGGGTCCAGGGGATAAGAGAGAGTGGGGAGGGCCGGCTAGGTTAGTGGGCTGGCCAGCTGGGCCGTTTGGCCCAGTTGGCCAGGGGGTCTTTCTCCTTATTTTTTTTGTGTTCTTTTCTTTTTTTCTTTTTCAATTTATTTTCTGTTTATTTAATCTTTCAAATTGTTTAGTTTTGTAAATCATATAGTTAGCTCCCAAATTAGGAATAGTAGTTATACCACTGCCACAATTATTTTTGTAGTTAAAAAAATAGGTTTTCAATAATTTAATCATTTAAGAGATGTTTAAATAATTGTTTCATCTACTGTTTTACTTATCTTAGAACATTTAGTTACTTTAAAAAATGTGGTTTCTTCACCAAAATAATGTATGGATTATTTGTCGCAAACCTAACATTTTAGTTTTAATGTTTTGAAAACTTTTGATGTTTGCCATTTACTCAAATTTAAAGTTGGATCGGTTTCGAACTAACACGAGATTAGCAACTGTAACCAAAGTGACGTGGCATCATTAGCAGGGGATTACTGTAGCTTAATCATTCGGGCGTCACACATACGTACGGCCAGGTCTCGTGTACATGGCTGGGTCGAAACAGAGAAACTGTGTCGTCGTCGTGTTCATGGGGAGGCAACGAAATGCGTCGTGTTCATCGCGAGGCAACGGAATACGTCGTGTTCATCGGGAGGCAACCGGCTTGGATGGAACAGCCGATGGAAACGAGGCCTGGCATACCGCAGAATGGAGGAAACGGCCTTGTGTTCGACCGGCCACGGTCGAAACGGGATCCTGTTCATCGGGAGGGGTCTGGCGTACCGCAAAATGGAGGAAACAGACCTCCTACGGTCGAAACGGGGTCCTGTTGATCGGGAAGGGTGTGGCGTACCGCAAAACGGAGGAAACAGACTTGTGTTGGAGCGCTACGGTCGAAACAGGGGTCCTGTTCATCGGGAGGGGTGTGGTGTACCGCAAAACGGGACTCCACGGGATACTGTTCATCTCCACCGTGGACTGCCTCCACGGGCTACTGTTCATCTCCACCGTCGACTGCCTCCACGGGCTACTGTTCATCCACCGTCGACCTCCTCCAGCCTCCACATGCGACTGTTCATCCACAGGCTCCTGTTCATCCAGCCTCCACCGCGCGCTCCTCCACCAGCCCTCTCCACAGGGTCTTGTTCAACCACCCCTCCACGGGGTCCTGTTCATCCAGCTCTCCACCGGCTAGTGTTCAACCAGCCCTCCACCGGCTACTGTTCAACCAGCCCTCCACGGGGTCCTGTTCATCCATCCCTCCACGGGGTCCTGTTCATCCACCGGCTCGATCGATCGGAGTCCTGTTCATCCAGCAGCAACGACCTCTACTACCACGGGGTCCTGTTCATCCAACCCCCACCGGGAACTGTTCATCCACCCCCCCCCCCCAACAACGCTCACTGTTCATCAAGGGAAGGAGGCTGCAGCGTTTGATCGGCTTCAGTTAGGAGCAGTAGCGAAGGAATCACTCGGGTTCAGTTAACAGCATGGGATCGATCGATCGCTCAGGTTCAGTAACGCGTAGCCTGCAGTGCAATCGCTCGGGTTCAGTTAGAGCCCAACGCCTCGCTCGGGTTCAGTTAGAGCGCAACGCCTCGCACACGCGCGCGTACGTATGAGAGAAACGCGCATCGCTCGGCCCCCGACCACCCACCGTTGTTGGATTTCGTGTTCCGGCAAAACCTTGAGGTTCGAACACTGGGGTGCGCACGAAGATCTCTCCTCCCTCTAGCTTGCACGCATCAAGATCTCACGGCCTAGCTCGATGAACCCAAAGAACAAAGGGACACAAGATTTATACTGGTTCGGGCCATCATTGTGGTGTAATACCCTACTCCAGTGTGGTGTGGTGGATTGCCTCTTGGGCTGAGGATGAACAGTACAAGGGAAGAACAGCCTCCTAAGGAGAGGTGTTCTTGTGCTCGGTGAGCTTGTGTGGATGAGGATGGTCTAGTCCCAAATCCCTTGCTTCCTATGGTGGTGGCTAGTCCTATTTATAGAGGCCCTGGTCCTCCTCCCAAATATTGAGCGGGAAGGGATGCCACAACGGCCAGTTTGAAGGGGAACAGCTAGTACAAGCTATCCTGACTAAAGGTGGTCTTCGCCTGCCAAAGGCTCTGGTGGTGATGCCGTCTTGGGCTCCACGGTGACCTCCATCTTGTCGTCCTTCTGGTCTTGGTCTCGTTGCACCGATATGGAAACCTTTGCCTGATGCCTCGGGATTCCTTGCCTGCGCTTGCCCCTTTAGCACCAAAGAGGAAACGAGGACACTGTGCACGCTGGCGCCCACCTGGCCTTGGTCGTCATGGCTTACGTCACGGGAACCTCGCGAGGTTCCCCTTGCCTTGATCTCTCCGCCCCTCGCGAGCCAGCCTGATGAGGCTACCCCCGAGGAGGTCTTGTGTCGCCCGCCTCGCGAGGCTTGGCCCCTCGCGAGGGTCTTGGGTGTTTGCTGGTGAAGATGGGTCGTACAGGGCCGCTGGTGGAGCCACGCCGTGGGCCGCAGGCATGCAAGTCTGGGGACCCCTGTTCCCAGAACGCCGATAGTAGCCCCCGGGCCCAAGGCACGCTTAGACTTGGCTTCGAGGTGAAGCCAAAGGGCAAGTGCGGAGCGCCGCGGGCCCCAATAGCCTGCAGCCTTGGTCGACGCGTGGCGATTGATTGGACGTGGGCGTCTCCGCTTCCCCACGCTGCCTCGGCAACCGCTAGACTGACAAAAGACTGGCGCGGGCAACGTTTGCCTTCATTGCTTCCTTTTGCCTTGCTCCAGATCCCCTTTCTCGCTCCTTGCCTCCGAAATCCCCAGATCTGCTCCAATCCCCTTCCGAGCCTCCGACCAATGGCGCCCCGAAAGGCCAAGGCTGTTGCGCTGCCTGCTTGGTACGAGCCAGCTCTGGATGCGCCCAATGTCTCGGAGAAGAACCTCGCCGCCACGCGCAAACCCTAACAAGTAGAGATTAATGTCATGGAGGTTGGGAATCGCCAGATCTCCAAATTCCTTTTTCATACACACAAGTCTCCAGTTAGCTAGGTGTAGTTTCCTATGGCCTTCAAAATCATTCCACAAGCAATTGGCCATCTGAGAGTTGATCATCTCAATGGCCCATTTAGGGAATTTGAAGAAAGGAAGCAAATAAATGGGGATGTTGGCTAGGAAAGCTTGGATTAAGATGAGCCTGCCTCTATATGGGAGGAGTTTGCCCCTCCATCCAGCTATCCTCTTCATGGTCTTATCTATTAGAGGTTGGACGTCCTCTTTTCTAAGTTTGTCATGGTGAAGAGGAATCCCAAGATATTTAATGGGGAATTCACCCCCTTACATTCTAAGACTGATAGAAAAGGTCTAAAGTCATCTTCTATTATATTAATGGGGATGAGTTCACTCTTAGTATAGTTAATCCTCATCCCAGATACTTGTTCAAAACAAGTCAGAATTGTCTTAAGGTTGGTGGCATGAGCGAGGTCATTGTCCAAAAACAAGAGGGTGTCATATGCATATTGCAAGCAAATGATCCCCCCTGGGCACACTTCAGTGCACAACCCTGCAATCAGACCACTAGCTGCTGCTTTGGACAACATCTTAGTAAGGATATCTACTGCTGGTTGAAGAGGAGAGGGGAAATGGGATCCCCCTATCTAAGCCCTTTCCCAGAGATGAAGAAGTCACTTTCTACATTATTCATTTTGACTCCCACTGAGCCATTATGAGTAATTTAGCGTCTCCAACTAATCCATTTACCACCAAAACCTCTTTTGTCTAGCATGTCTAGGAGGAAACTAAGATCTACTTTGTCAAAGGCTTTTTCATAGTCTAGCTTCAACACTAAACCTTGCTTTTTCTCAGCATAGACTGAATGCCCCACCTCATGTGTAGTGAAAACACTTTCCAGGATATATCTACCTTTTAGGAAGGCAGACTGATTGCTAGCTATTAGCCTCTAAAGTATCTTAGCCAGTCTATTGGTGAACTTTAGAGAAAATTTTAAAACTACAGTTAATCAAGCTAATAGGTCTAAACTTTTTCATAGAAGTAGCATAAGGCTCCTTAGGAATCAAGGTGAGCATAGCAAAATTGAGTCTATGGATATCTAGTTTTCCTGAATGAAAATCATTAAACATAGCTATCAGGTCAGTTTCAATCAGACCCCAAAACTATTGGTAGAAGAAGAAGGGGATCCCATCAGGGCCAGGGGCCCCATCTGGGTAAGAGTCAAAAACTGCTTACTTGACTTCTTCCTCAGTAAAAGGGGCTTCAAGAACTTCATTCTCTGCTGGGGTAACTTTCTCTCCAGCTGAGAAGAAGTCAGTCTTGATTTTTAAACCACTACTATTTTTGTTTTTGAACAAATCTTTATAAAAATCGCTAGCTACATTAAGCATATTCTTAATGTCTGAGACAGGTCCATTAGGACTATCCAGGGAGTGGATGAGAGTTTTCCTCCTCCTCTGGTTAGCAACTGCATGAAAATAGGCAGTGTTTCTGTCACCCTCAGTGATGTCTCTATCTCTAGATCTTTCTTTAGCTTTTATTTCTTCCCGAAGCCAGATCTTCTGAAGCTCAGATTGAATGAATTTCATTCTATTAAATTCTACCTCAGATAAGTCAGAGTTTTCAACTCTAATATCTAACATATCAAACTCTTCTAGGAGTATTTTCTTATATCTCCTTAGGTTAGCCTCTTCATTAGAGTTCCACCCTTTGGTAACTCTTCTAAGGCTCCTAATTTTAATTTGCCAATTTTCTATGGTAGATGTGGCTCTATTAGGTTCTGACCATGTTTTATGAACTAGGTCAGTAAAATCTGCTCTAAGGAGCCACCATTTCTCCATCTTGAAGCTACTTTTCCTAGGCTCAGAATTAACCCTAGAGTCCCATAGAAGTAGAGTATGGTCACTCCCACATCTAGAGAGGGATTTACAGGAAGCCAGTGGGTATAAAACATCCATACCAGTGTTGCAAAAGAGTCTGTCAATAGTAGACATGATGAAGTCAACTTGGTTATTAGCCCAAGTGAATTTTCTACTAGAGAGCTTAATCTCTAGAAGTCCCCAGATCTCAATCCTGACACTAAAATTATCACTCCATCTATGGTTGATGACCCCATTGCTCTTTTCCTTGACATTTCTGACTAGGTTGAAATCACCTCCAATAAGAGTAGGAATTTTAAAATCTACAAACAATGTATGGAGTTCAGAGATAAAGGCTCCTTTACCCTCCTCATATGGGGACCCATACATTGTAATGACCCTAAATAGGTTGCCATTGCACTTATGTCTCAGCTCACAGCTAACAGAGAAATCTAAGTGAGACCATGCAATAATTTCAAAAATATCTTGATCCACTCCCATCAGGATGCCTCCAGCAGAGCCTTTTGATGGGAGGTGGTGCCAAGCAAAGTCCCTATTCCCCACTAAAGATTTGAGATAAGAGGGGGGAAATTCTTCCTTCTTAGTCTCCTGAAAGCCTAGGATAGTAGCATGAGTCTTAGCAATAGTGTCTATAATAAGAGGCTTTCAACCTGCAATTGAGATGCCCCTAACATTCCAGAAGAGGGCATTCATTTGATCACCTCTGTTCTCGGGTGCTTTCCCCATCTATTCCTGCAGACCAGGGACAAAAGTCCCTCATTAGGACTGGAGGAAGGATCAAAGGTGACAATATGATCAGCTAAAACTTCTCCTATCTCATTATCATGACCTTCAGTCATGTTTGTAGTTACAACTCTAGAACTACCAATAGGAGTAGAAGGGTTAGTTAAACATTTGTCAGCTAGATCAACCTCTACTCCAATATTAGAAGCTACAGAAAGAAAGGAAGGGTTATTGAACAGATTAAAAGAGGCTTGTTTCTTACCATGAGTTTTGTGGACCTCCAGGTTCTGAACCTTCTTAAGTTGTTGGGCTTTTTCCATGATGGTTCTTTTGTCCCCAGCAATCCTAGAGCTCATTCTAGCCGCCTGAACCGGCCCCCATTTCTTGCTTTCATTGGCAGCTCTCAAAGCAGGGAAGTTTGAGTCGTATTGCACCTCCAGATTTAGTTGCTCAGATTCAAACACAATGTCATGATCTTCTGTTTCTTCATCAGATACTACCTCATCTTCTCCAACCAGCTCCATTTCTCTCAGCAGGTTGAAACCCACAAAAATCTCCCTGTTTAGTATTGAGCACTTGTTCTAACACTTGCATTCTGGGCAGATATTGAGACCCAGGGAGCTGATTTTTGAGCATGGAAGTAGGTGTTTTTCCCCCTGGGAGTTTTGGTGCCCTGAGTCCTGGGTTCTGTGACTGGAGGTACCATGGCCAGTGAGGGAGCCAGTATCAGAACCTGTTCTAGAGCCCTGCTGAGATCTTCCATCAGTAGAAGCACTGTCTTTTGACCTAGTCTCTAGTGAAGTGTTTGTGTCTAAAGCACTGTTCAAGATATCTTCCGATATACCGATAAATCGGCCTGTTTATCGCTTACCAGTGTCTAACTGATAAAATAAATTGGCCGATAAATCAGCCGATATGGCAATAAATCAGCCGATATGCTGATAAATTAGCCGATTTACCCCTTATCATGGGTCGAACGATAAGTTCCTGATAAGCGATATCCCCAACATTGGTCTAAAGAGGGGTTGGTTACTATCACTGTCTCTGCATATGGCAAGGCTGGCTCAATCTCAATCAGCAGCCTGTAGATCTTGCCTTTGATCCCAAAGAGTCTTTCTGTGGGGATTTTTGTGGGGTCCTTGCAGGAGATCTTCACCCTAACAGTTTCATAGAAGGATTTGAAGTTGTGCTGCCAGTCAACATCCAGCAGCACCCCTAGGGTGGATGTGATCTGATCAAGCATAGTCCACTCACACCACTTGGGGTTCATCTTCCTGATTTTAAGCCAGACATCTTGTAGATCATCCTCCGCCGCTACATTGCCTTTCCAGACCTCTACATTGACAATGACATTGTCTTTTTTTAGGCCAAAGCATGGTTAACCTGCAACATGAGCAACATCAATCTCTGGAGGGAATTTCACTAAGAAGGTCCAATCATCCAGTGCATTGATGGGCCATGGCCAATTAGTCTTGTAAATATCAGCAAATTCCTCTGCTAATTCTTGCTTAGTCACCTCTCCAGATTCTATAAGCACAATGCCTACATTCTTCAGAGCTCCATGGTGTTGTGCATTAACATCAGGTACATCAAGGTGGTAAAAGCCAAGTCCTTGGGCAGCACTCCCCACATATCTAGCAGATGTGTGGGCTTGCTTCCAGACTGGGCAATCATCAACCACATGAGTAACCATCTTGCATATGATGCAGCTCTTTGGCTTTTCACACTTATCCTTGTGGTGGCATGGATCCCCACAATTGTAGCATATCACCTGAGCATACGACATCAGACCAGTAGAGGAGGCTGAAATAGCTTTATGTACCTGATCCTGTTTCTTGCGTTGAGGGTTTTTACTCTGATTCCTAACAGGCCCTTGCTGTCTGCTGGAGTTGCTTCGATCAGCCTGCATCGAATCACCCACACCACCTTGGCCTTGTAGGGGTCCTTGGGCAGGAGGGCCGAACCATGGCTGTTGTGGCCCTCCCCCCAAGCCTGTTGCTGGAAAGGGTGTGGGAATCCCCCTGGGAAACCCCACCACGGCGGAGGACCTTGGAAGCCATATCCAAAAAATTGTTGCGGTGGAGGCCCAATCAGGGGATGCATCTGCGCTTGCTCCTGAGACCAGTCGGCCAGATTATCCCCCTCCCTCCTTTCCCTTTGTTGCGCCCTCGTCCGCGCCCCCTCCGCCATTGTGGTGAGGTGAAGGGTGGCAGCGGCTATGGAATCTTGGTAAGGGGAAGGGGAGGCGAGGCTAGGGTTGCCAGGGATAGCACCCAAGCCCCTTTTTATAGGCATCCACAGCTGACGGTGGAATTCCACCACCGCCATGTCGGCATCTTGGTCAGCTGCTTTATCTCTCTGCTTTTGCACATGCTTCCTTTTCTGAAGAAAATTGAATCCACCGGATTGCTGCAACACTAGCAGAGCCGTTGCTTCCCGCCTATGCCTCGCATCTCGCTGGGGAGTCCTGGCCTAAACGAATGTAGCTCCAGCAACATCATAATCCCAACCTTCATCAGGGGCGCATAGCAATTCAAAAGGTCTAGCAGCATCCGAGTTGAGTGGCGAATTTTGCCCTTGGTCAGCTACCTGCACATCCAACATTTCTGTGTCCTCTACTGCAACGACACCTTGGTGAGGAACGGGAACGGCAGGCAGACCAGGCTCTCTAACTGGAAGCATCAGGTCTGGGGCAGTATGCAGTTCCTCTCCCTTGGATCCGTGCTTACAGAGATGGTTGCGGTGATAAGCAGAGAAACTTACAGGATGGCGAGCATCACCCAGAGGATCAGTAATCCAAATGTGGAAGGACAAGTAGGTGTCCTCGTCTTCAGCAATCTGGTCAAAGCTCTTCTGATTTTGCTACTTCAATCAGTTGCCGGCGCCGGCGACAAGTACGGGAGTGGATCCACCGGCTCCGGCTCCGGTGGAACCTTGGTCGGCATGAGGCCAAGGATGCAGTTCCATCTCCCTTACCTCCTCGGATCCTCTGATCTCCCTTCCTGTCTCGCCTAGTTGACGAACGGCATCGGCGATTCTGAAGGATGCGGCATCCTGCGCTTCTCTTCCCATGTGCCCTCGAAGTAGATTCTCCAGGCCAGATTCAGCAGCTCTCTGTTGATGTGATCCTTGCAAACCTGAACATACCTCCGCTCGACCGAGTACTGACCTGCATCTGGATCCAGCTCCTCCTCCGCCTCCCTCCATTCCCGAGTGCATTGGGACCACGAGAGCGCGTCGTCCATGATCCTCCTCGCCCTTTCCCTCCAGTGCATCTCCCTCGTCGCCGCTAGGACCTCCGGCGAGACCGAATCGATCCGTTGGAGCAGATCTGGGAAGGACTGGAAGACGAATGGGAGCGGCACTCGGTATCCCCTCCCCTCCCCCAGCGGGATCCCCATGGATCTGATGAGGTACGGCATGGGGGAGGTTGGGGTGCGATCCGCGCGGCGCCTCGTCGGAGGCAGCACGGCGAGCGGTGGCTGCGGCGGTGGTGGGTGCGGGGGTAGGTGGGTCGTGGTCATGCGGTCCTTTCGGCCGTCCAAAATGAATCAATAGAGCATAATCCAATTATGCGGCGCCACCCTTGCTGCCCCGCTCTGCGCTTTGTCTCTCCGCCCTACAAGACAAGTGACTACATATATTTCCCCACCCGCTGCTTTCATGGGAGGAGTGATCGAATACCCTTGTTTTTCTTGGTAGCCTTCCCCGCCCTCTCCGTCAGAATGAAAGCGCTCTCTGACACTAGAATTGGTCGCCAAATCAATTAGCCAAGCCACGTGATCGATCGGTGATGTAGATCGTAGGTGCAGCAGTGCAGGTTGGCTATGATCTCATGGAGAAACTAACTGATCTATCGATGCAAATGAAAGGTGAAACGTCATCAATAGTAAACGTGATCAACATCTTTTATCTAGTTACACGCAGCAAACTTGGAAATGAAACGGAGACACACCGAACACAGCATATGACCGAGCTAGCAAAAGATCTACGCGGCCGCGACGGCCGGCCGCGGCGGCGGTATCGACGACGTCCGCGCCCGGGTCGGCTGAGGCAGCGGCGGCGGCGGCGAGGGGAAGCTACGGTAGAGGAGGCCGCCGTCGCTGAAGTCGTCGTAGTCGACGTCGTCGTCGCTGTCGTCGGGGCCCTCGTCGAAGTTGAGCGCGTAGCTGAGCGGGTCGTACCTGCCGACGCCGCGGCTGTCCCGCCCGCCCCACCGCGCCCGGCCGCCGTAGCCGAAGCAGCAGCACACCGTGGCCCGCAGTCTGCGCCGCAGCGAGCTCGTCGGCGCCGGCGAGGCCTCCATCTCCATGGTGTAGATATTTCGCAGCGCCGTGACACGGTCAGAGGTCAAAACTGCTGGCCGCGTGTTTAGCCAGGTGGTGTTTGGTTAAGGCGGATATTACGAGTGGATTAGGAGCGGGGCTGGCGTGTGCAGGTGGGGTGGTTAAGTAGGAGGAGGGAGTGTGTGGAAATGACGGAGAAGTACACGCCGGATGCTGGTGGCGACGGCGTGAAGGGGAAGTCGCCTCGGCGGGCACGGGTTCTCCACCTGGTACCATTAACATAACCGTACTTAAGCTGAACACACCATACTTTATATAAATTAAACATCACTATAGTTAGTCACCGTGGTCATCTCGCTGGGACATTCACCTACCATTGAAACGGTATTTCAACTTTGCCCTCTTGCTATTTATAAAAGCAAATTTGTGTTTGTACCTATTAATGGATCGGCTACCACCATTGAAATATTATTTCACCTTTGTTCTTTGTGGGGAAAACCTTAAGACACGTGGGTTTCCGTTTACAAATGAAATGTCCCTGGGGAACGTTCGGTTTCAGCGAACGAAAACATTCGGTAGAGGAAGTCCCTCCCAGTCCCAGCGAACCCCTCCCCTGTACGTACAGCCTTCCATTGGGCACAAAAGAGAACATTTTTGGTGACGCTATTAAACCTTAAAAACTGATATTTTGGAACTCATCTATATCTATATCTATACCAATATAGAAAGACTCAAATGGGCAGATCCAATTAATCTCGACCATCAAATCATGTCAATCCAACGATCTAGACTGTTTCAATGTCGAGCGCTTAACACGTTTAGCGTGCAGTTAATTTCATGACAAATATAGTGTTAATCACATAATAACACGTAAATAATTTCCTATTTAATATCCACATGCACTTAATATACTTTCAAATTAACGTGCATTGCACATACACATTGACTAGTTTTAACAAATTAAACAACACAGAAAAATATCATGACATATAATTGACAATGTACTGTACATTTTTCTAAAAAAATATTGCACATCACAGAAAAACAAAAATTGCAGAAAAAACAGAAAAATTGACAAGCTCAGAAATTTAGAAAAAATATATAAACTATCATGCCTCTAGGATTTCATATATAGCACACAGCTAAAAAACACAAAAAAAATGTATGTAGCAAAAGCTACTAGTTGCAATGTGAACAAAAATACTATTTTAGTTTTTAAAAATCGACAAAGGATGTATTTTATTTGCTCAAAATGAAGCATCAATAACATTCATAACACAATGAGCACACGCACCTGGACGCTGCATAGTTAGAATGCACACAACCACACTAACTCACGCACACACGAAAACATATCCACGACTAGTAAAGTCATATAGGAGCAAAGCGATACATAGGCGAGGGGGAAAATCCCCAAAGCGATTAGATCTATGATCGACAAACTACAACAATAAACATATCCTCCCCAACCATCTCATGACATCACATAGACGACGAGGTTCTTTAACAGCAACGCCTTCAGGAAGGGAACAATACTCAAGCGTCACCGTCAGATTCAACCACAAGGCGAGAATCTAGGTTTCCACCTTGAAAAATCAATCCTTGCATATCTGAGCAATGCCTTTAACAAGGTAACGATGTAATAACAACATCGTCATTGCCAGGTATAACCACTCAGGTCCGACCTAGGCTTTCGCCTTGGAGCTCGAGACCGGGTGCTCGAGTAGCACCATCACTGAAGTTACTCATGTGTTGTCACCACCACTTTCCCCGATCCCAACCGCTACATGCAATGCAGCCGCCACCACCGCACCACCATTTCTTGTGTCAAGCCACATCCATAATTTGCATCTCACCCGTGAAGTCAACCATCGGATCAGGAGAGATGACCCCTCCCATAGACCTTTTGATGACCACCGTCATCGTGGAGTCATAGGAAGTCGCTGCAGTATAGTTTGCAGCCACCACCATCCGTCCGATCGGATATGGATCACCACCACCAAGTTGTGGAACGCAGCACCACCGACCGGTCACCGCACGCGCGGAAGTCTAGCACCATCTCATCGCGGTCAAGATCCAGCAAAGAGCCCGATGCACACCGGGCACCCGGCGCCAAGTCCGTTCGGATCTGGCCAGAGACCGGCCCGCACACGGAGCTGCCACCGCAATCAGGGACGCGCCCCTAGCCGGTGGCGAGCGCCCCACATAGTCAATCCCACTCCAACGTGAAGAACTGGGCGCGCTCCAATTGTTGTAGATCGGGACGTAGGGGTCTCATGGCGAGGAAGCGACAAAGGGATGGGAGGATTGGGGGATATTCAAAAAATAAAAAGATGGGATGGGGGAGTGCTCCCCCGTCGCCGTCGCCCTCCGATGGCTTCCGCCGGCAGTGACGAGGGGCTGGATGGCTAGTGGGGAAGGTTTGGATGCGGCAGCGAGGACGCCTCCGGAGTCGCCAGGGGCAACCAGGAGGCAGTTTGGATTGCAAAAGGGTGGCTATAGAAAATATCATCATATAAAGTCATACATGTTAAATTTCAAAATAAATGTATAAAAACAAAAGGAAATTGCCATGATCAAGGGCGATTCAAAATTGAAATGTTTTTAAAAAAGGAAATTGCCATGATCGAGATAATATAAATACCATGACTTTAAAAAATGCCATGATACAAATATTAAAATTGCTGCAAAATAATAATATTAAAATTGTCGTGCCCAATATTTTATTTGCCAAAAACAAGAAATCACACAAAGAATATTGCACGATTCAAAAAATAGAACATGACATGCCAATAAAAATAATAATTGACCATGCTATAGATTAAATTGCCATGCTCTTAATAAAAGAAAACGTCATGATCTTAATGATACAAATGCCATGCTCCTAATAATAAAAATGTCATGCTCTTCAAAACAAAAATGCCATTCTATAGATATACATCCCAGTAACAAAAACTTTTATGAACTTGCCGTGTGAACATAGATGGTTTTATATAAAACTTGCCATGCTAACAAACAAGGTGGCACATATGAAAAACAATGCCATGTGTTTTGAGTACACACACCATTATGAATTTTACCATTTATTGTTACACAAATTCCATGGCAAGTTACTAAAAGTTGCCAAGGGTTTTCCCATTTTTTAGTACGCAAAAGTTATGAATTTTGCCATGTTATTGTTACAAAAATTCCATGGAAAATTACAAAATTTGCCAAAGGTTTTCAAAACAATTTCTCTCTATTGTGAATTTTGCCATTTCTTCTTCCTACATAAAATTCCAAAATGCCATGGGGGCACCACTTTACAACATGTTCAGTCATATCCAACTCACATCCAAAAAATGCCATGGAATTTCAAAAAAAAAAATTGTGTGAATGGACTAATAATTTCAAAAATTGATCCCGCAAAATTTTTTCCTTCTAAGATTACCATGGTTTAAAATTTTGTATTCCAAAAAAGCCATCTCACCACTATCACAGCGTGTTCAATCGCATAAAAAAATGACATCCTCCAACTAATAGAAATGTCATGGTACCTAAGATAAAATAACCATGTCCCCAATAGTAAAAGCTTGCCATGGTGTCTATAAATAAATTTGCACATGGAAAAACTAGCATGAGTCAGCATGTATATGATATTTTGTGGTGGTTACCTAAAGAATTTCCACGAGAAAACAAATTGCCATGCAAACAATTCAAAAACACTCATACAAACATTGCCATGCGAGCGTCCTGGTCGGCATCATCGGCGGGCTCAAAGTTGGTGACTTCGGGTCGGCAATGCGGGCGAAGCCGGCCGGAGTGCCGTATGAGGAGTGCTGTGTCGGCACGCTGATTTACACCTCGCCGGAGCAGCTGCAAGGCAACCGGCACTACGGCCAGGCCGTGGACACGTGGGCGCTTGGGTGCGTGCTACGTGATGGCGGAGCTGCTGGCCGGCGAGACCCTGTTCTTTTTTTTCACGAATACACAAAAATTGCGTATCATTTCATTGATAGGAGGGGGTGAAAAATACAGAGAGGTGTGCCGACATTGGCCACGCGTACACAAGCCGGCGCGGGCTCAAGTGGCCGGAGCAGTTAGGGGAGGGGCTGCTCATCCCCTTTACATAGCGCTAGAATCTATATCTCAGAGATCAAGTTCGCCAAGCCGTTGGCGCCGGCGCTAGCCCATAGGCGAGCGTCTTCTCGAATGGATTAAAGTAGACTTGAGATGGAAGGTTGCAACTGATCGGTGCTTCCAGATAGCACATGCGGTGAGAGTGATGATGGAGCTGAGTCCCTTCCGTAGAGCCGTGGGTGATGAAGTGCATGTGTCTATCCACCATTCCGCGAATGGTGTGTCTGGACTTGGTATCGTGGTAGTCGATCGGCACCAAGAGAGGAGGGGCAGGCAGTGAACAGGTGGTGCATGTCCTCGGTGGTTTGGTCACATAGCACACATCTGTCGTTGTGGGGCAGCCCTCGCCGGGCGAGGTGGTCGGCTGTCCAGCACCGATCCTGTAAGGCAAGCCAGATGAAGACCTTGATGCGTAGAGGGGCCAATGTCTTCCAGGTGAGCTTCCATGAAGCGTCTGTCGTAGAACCATGAAAGAGCGCTAGGTAGCAGGACTTGGCGGAGTAGATGTCGGACTCCGTCCACTTCCAGCGCAGCATATCAGGCCCATCTGTGAGGGTTGCATTTTGCAGCGCACGCCAAAGGTCGATGTACTGAAGTAGGGCGGCCGGGCCGAGCGCGCCGGCAATGTCATGCACCCAAGCACGCCCAGGTAGGCCCTCGGCCACTGTTCGATCACGGCGGTGACGTCTAGAAACCAAGGAGAACACGAGAGGAGCTAGCTCGGGGATGGCCTTGCCCTCAATCCAGGGGTCAGTCCAGAACTTGCAGGTACGGCCATCGCGGACCTCCCAGGCGGTGGAGGCTCGAAAAATCTGTGAGGCCGCAGGATCATGGGGAAGGTGAAGCTGACTCCAGGGGCGCGAAGCATCGGTACGCTGGAGCCAGAGCCATCGGGTGCACAGAGCGACGCGAGCGCGCTGCAGGTCGCGAATCCACATGCCGCCGAGAAAGGTGGGGCGACACACCCGATCCCAATTCACACAGCACTACCCTCCACGCGCGTCTTTGCGGCCAACCCAAAGGAAGCCTTGAATGATCTGGTTGACCCGAGTGAGGATGGACTTGTTGACGACGATGGCGACGAGGATGTGGATGGTCATGGCGCAGAGGACATGTCGACAAAGCACGAGGCGATCCCCTACGGAGAGCATGGACCCAAGCCAAGTAGAGAGCTTCTTCTCAAGCTTGTCGACGAGTGGCATGAGGTCGATCGTCGAGGGCTTGCGGATGGAGAGCGGGAGGCCGAGGTACTTCATCCGGAAGTGGGCAATCGGGCACGCCATCTCAGTCGCGATCGTGGCGATGTGCTCCTCGGCGCATCGGATGGGTGAGGCCGAGCACTTGGCGAAGTTTGTGCGGAGCCCGAACGCTTTGCTGAAGATGTCCAGCACGCGGCGAATGGTGCGGATGTCGCAGGTGTCGCGGTGGCTGAAGATGACAACGTCATCGGCATAGAGGGAAACACTCGATGGCAGGTGCCTTGCGGTCAGCCGCTGGAGGAGGCCTTGCTCGACAGGTCGCTGAAGAAGCGAGTTGAGCACGTCGATGAAGATGAAGAAGAGCATTGGGGAAATAGGGTCCCCTTGCCGCAGCCCGCATGCGTGAAGAATTGGCGGCCCGGGGACACCATTGACGAGCACACGCGTCGGCGCGGTAGACAGTAGGATGGAGATCCATTTGCACCATTGGTTTCCAAAGCCCAGATGCTGCAGCGTGTCGAGCAGAAAAGGCCACGCCACCGAGTCGAATGCCCTCGCGATGTCGAGCTTGAGAAGCATCCGCGGCATCTTCAGGTTGTGAAGGAGTCTAGCCGATTGTTGAACGAGGAGGAAGTTGTCGTGGATGCTTCGGCCGGCAATGAATGCACTTTGATTCATGGAAACCATCTTGCCCAAATGGGGTGCCAGCCGAAGAGAGAGCGCCTTCGCGAACAGCTTCGCGATGATATGAATGAGACTAATGGGGCGATAGTCAAAGAGAGACGCCGCATCTTGCTTCATCGGAAGAAGGGTGAGGAGCGCCTCGTTAAGCCGCTGGAAACAACGCCCGTTGAGCTCATAGAGTTTGTTGAAGACGGCACATATGTCATGCTTGATCACGTCCCAAGCACTCCAGAGGAATTTGGCGGTAAATCCATCGGGGCCTGGCGCCTTCCCGAGCGGCAAGCTCTTGACCGCAACCCAAATCTCGTCCTCGGAGAAAGGTGCGTCGAGGCCAGAGAGGTCAAAAGGCCCAACGTGGACCGCGGAGAGGTCGATGGAGAAAGGCCGCGACTCCGTCGTTCCAAGGATGCCGGTGAAGTGATGATAGGCAGCTTCAGCAAGTGCGGCAGGGTCGGAGACGGAGGTGTCCCCCACTTGCAACTCGAAGATCCGGTTCTTCTGTTTGCGGTGCGCCGCATGCACCCGGAAGAACTTCTGGCCCGCGTCGCTGTCCCGCAGCCAGGAGGGCCTGACACGCTGGCGCGAGATCGAGTGCTCGAGCGAAGCGAGCCTGAGGTACGCCCCTTTGAGGCGCCTACGCAGCCAAGCCTCGGCTGGGGAGAGGGATCGTAAGTCTTGCGCTGCGTCGAGGCGCGCAATCAGCTCGCGAGCGACAAGAAGCTGCCGGGACACATCCCCAATCTTCTTCGCACTCCAGTCCTTTAGGCGTTAGGCGGTGTTTTTTAGATGTGCCACCAATCTCCGAAATGGGTCTGGCTCATCCGCCGCGATAGCCTAGGCCTCGATCACGACCTGCTTGTAGCCATCAGTGCGCGGCCAGAACCTCTCGAAGTGAAATCTCCTGGTGCCAGGCGAGCGCATAGTGCAGTCTAGGAGGAGAGGCGCATGGTCAGACACTGCGGAGGAGAGGCAGCAGAGCATGCAATGCGGGTGGAGCGCCTCCCATGCAGAGTTACAGAGTACCCTGTTGATGCGCGCGAGGGTTGGGGTGCAATGCTCACTCGACCAAGTATATCGCCGCCCGTGCAGATAGATATTGCGCAGCTCCTCATCAGCGAGGAAGCGGCGGAACCGGGACATGACCCGGTGGTTGAGCCGGGAGTTATTCTTGTCCGCCGTCCCTGAGATCATGTTAAAGTCGCCACCAAGGATCCAAGGGCCAGCGCGCAACGATCAGACCTCACTAAGGTCACCGAGGAAAGCACTCTTGTCATCATCTCCTTGTGGGCCATATACACCAGTGAGCCACCAATGTTGGGCGCCATCGAGAGAGGAGGCCAAGGCGGTGATGTGGTGGTCGCCGCGGTATGGATCGGAAAGCACGATCATGTCCGGGCGCCAAGCAAGCAGGATACCCCCACAGGTCCCATCCGCGGGCAGGAAGAAGAACTCAGAAATGGACGGGCCGAGCGTCTCAGTGACAAGCGAGGACGAAAGAGAAGCCATCTTAGTCTCTTGGATGCAAACGATACAAGGTGAAGCAGCGATGATCACGCTGCGAACGGCGGTGCGCTTGGCCGGGGCATTGAGGCCACACACGTTCCAAAATACAATACGAATGTTGTTATCCATGGAGAAAAGATGGAGTCTTGAGGTGGCCTAGGCAGCCACTAGGCCTCGACAGCGTGAGGCAGGGGGGAGCGAGCCGGTAGGCGGGTCGAGCAGCTTGGGGATGCGACAGCCGAAGAGGTCGGTGAACGCCTGTAGCACGTCATGCGCCAGCGGCCTTTGGAAGAGGCGCTCGTCGTTCGCCAGGTTACTGCAGAGATGGGGGCGTCGTCCGAGACGAGCCCGAGGCGACGAAGAAGCAACTTTTTGGCCTTGAGCTCGGAGCTGAGCCCGCGGTCCACCTTGGCGATCCTGCCACTTCTCTGAGGCGTGAAGTTTGGCGGCAACTCCTTTCTACGGCTGCGGGAGGGAGGCGCAGGAAGAATCTACATGATCGGTCGCTGGATGGACTCTAATAACGCATCCAGGGGCTCCACGTCGGCATGCCCTCCACGTGGCGAGTCCGGAGCGGCTGCATGGGTGGGATCTATCGTCGCGGGCACGGGATCACTCGGGATCGGTGCGGGCGAATCGTGCGCAGCAGGATCCAAGGAGGGTACGGCGCATGGCCCAATGGCGGGGCCGCGCGAAGGGCTCGGGGGCCCCGCGGCCTGGCCAGACAGGGCCAACTGCCCAGCAGGGGGAGGGGAGGGTGGCCCGTTGCCGCCCTCCTCGGGATTGGCTGACAGGCGGGTCGCGAATCCCGGTGGGGCTGCGTAGAGCAGAGGCGGGCCAGAAGAGACCACGGGTGCGGGATCAATCTGGGAGCAAGCGCCGGTCTCGAGAAGGTGCGCAGGCGTGTCGGGCGAGGACGCATTAGCATGTAGCGGTAGGCGCGGGAGCGACGACCTGGTCAGTGGAGTCCAAATTTGAACTGGCCGCTCCCCTGGGCTCGGACGGGGCGGGACGCCCAACGGCCACCACCGGGCCCACGTCCACCACGGCTTTCTGGAAAGCCGCCTTGTCCCCCAAGCGCAGCCTTGCCGGGGCCCGTGTGACGGCAGGTACGACCGGTGGGTACGGTCCGAGGACCCCATGCCAGATGCGTGAAACGGCGAGCGGGCGGTTGCGGCGACGACCACCACGGCGGCGATTGGAACGGCCGGACCGGCGTGAGGGGCCGACAGCATCACGTCACGGTGGCGCAGGAGGGTGATTGTAGAGGCGCGGCCAAGGCTCGGGGCAGGGTGGTGAGTCCTGGCCGGGGCCGGCGCCACCATCGGAGTCGGGGCCGGGAGAATGACGCGGCGGCGGAGGCGGCGGGACTGGTCGATAGAAATCCTCGCAGCAGGCAACGTGAATCGCTACTAAAAAACGCAGTAGGTCCAAGCCAAGGCGCTCGGCAACGTCAGGGTCCGCGTCGAGGGCAACGCCATCACGCACCGGGAGGAAGAGGTCAGCGGGAGTAAATTGCAGAAAACCACCAGTTTGAGGGCTAGGTTAGCAGAAATCACTACGTTACAGTTTCTTGGCAAAAAACACCAACTCTCTCATAAACAATTTGCAAATACCACTGATCGGCGGATCGGGCACCGATAAGTGGATTTATGACAGGTGGGGCCCGGTTTTTGCCGACGTGGCGCTGTCAGCTGGTCGGACAGCCGTTAGACGCCGTTAGACGGCGCCGTTCGTTCTGTTTCCTCTTATCCCCCGTCTTCTTCCCCCGTTTCCCCCTTATTCTCCCCTATTCCCGGTCGTGCGGCGCACCGTCCCCGCCCCCCGTCGCAGACATGAGTCCGGCGAAGTCGAGCGATGCTGACGGCGGCGCCCAGCCATCCACTGGCGAGATGTGCGGGAGCTCGAACCCTACGAAGGCGACGGCAGAAGAAGAGGAGGAGGAGGACCCGCAGTACTCGGTGGAATTCAGGGCGGCCAGATCATTCGCCGTGGCGGTGAAGGCAAATCCAGTTGGAAGCCAGCACATTGCTTCAGCTTTCGGCGGCGTCTAGTGAGATCCCAGTCCCATTCCCCTCCCCAATCACATTCCCCTTCTGTTGCTAGGGTTAGGGTTAATGTAGTTCTAGGGTTTGTGTGTGTTGTAGTTCTAGGGTTTGTGTGTGTTATAGTTCTGTAATTAGAATGATATAGTTCTTTAATTAGATGCTTACAACTAGGGTTTCTGTAAATAGAAGGATATGAATTGTTGCACTCAAATGATGTTCTGCTCTGGTCTGTACTAGCTTGCTTCAGTTTTCCTTAAGTACTTATAGTGCACTATTGTATTATTATTTGCAGTCTTGAAGATGAGGTTTGGGAATTGAGGATGCATTTTCATGACAGAGATAATATTGAAAGGAGTATGATGATGTCAGACATCACATATTACAATTTGGTAGCACTTATGGAGACAGAAGGGTATGGTTTTAGAGATTATATGTATTATGTGAGGGACCCTGGGCTAGGGATTGAAGGAATGGAAGAAATAGATGATGATGATAAGTTAGAGGAAATTTTAGACCACATAGCAGAGCAGAATAACAAGATATTGAATGTGACAATAGTTAGGGCCAGTGCAGAGAAAGTTCCCAATATAAATACCAGTGTTAATGTCATTGAGATGCAGACCCCAATAGAACAAATTGGAGAGCCCAAACTGTATCAGATTGATGATGAAGGAGTGTTGTTCAATGCTGAAAATGTGCATGTAGAAGCTGAGAGTTGTGATGCAGGAGGAGAACAAGAGCCAATGCCCTTGCAGTTTGACACACAGCAGAGCAGAATAAATGTGAGCCTGAAACCTGCTTTAGGTGATGCAGTAGTGGAAGAATACCATGTGACTGACAATTCAGAGGAGCAACTGTTAATAGAGCAAGAAATGGAGGAGAAAAGGAGAAATGAAATTGAAATGTTTAGGAAGAAGAAGAAGGAAAGAGCGAAGGAGACTTGTTTGAACAGGAAAGCAGCAGTGATGGACAATGAAGAGGATAGTGATGATGATGATCTGGTAGAATATGGTGATATCTTAGCTAGGCTTGAGGAGATGAGAAGACAGAGGAATGACCCAGAACTTCATTTTGAAGGGGACACAGATGTTGAGGAAATGTGTGACTCAGAGGTGGATGATGAGCTGTATGTGCCACAAGGTGAAGAAGAGGATGTAGAGGAGGAAGAGGAGGAGGAAATGGAGGAAGAGGAACAAGAGGATGAGCTAGGGCAAGATGTACCAAACAAGAGAAGGGCCAAGAGACAAAGAAAAGGCCCAACAAGCAATTCACATGGGAGTATAGAAGACATGTTTGAGGAGGACTGGATTCCATCATCTGATGAGGACAAGAAACCACAAGACCTTGGTGTGGAAGATGATGATGGTGCTGAGGCATTGGCATATGTGTTGCCCAATGGTAGAAAAAGTAGAGCAAAGAAGATGAAGAAGAGGTTATGGTTTGATGAGCACAGAGCTCATCCAGAGGAGCAATTTGTGAAGCATCTTTGCTTCTTAAATGTGTACCAGTTTAGAACTGCACTTCAAACCCTGCACATTGCTCAAAACAGGAACTTTGTCTACCATAGAAACTGTAGTGATAGGGTGATAGCACAGTGCATAGATGAGCAATGTCCCTTCTATATAGCAGCTTCTCAGATTGCAAATGAGAAGTCATTTACAATTAGGAAGTTGTATTTAGTGCACACATGCTCTTCTATGTCAGAGAACACTAAAGTCACTGCTAAGTGGGTTTCAAAATTCTGTGAGGAGGCTATCAGAAATGACCCATGCACAACAATCACAAGTATTATTAATACTGCAAAGAGCAAGTATGGTGTGGACATACCAACACACATGGCATACAGGGCAAAGAGGGCAGCAAAGGATGTTGTGTTAGGAGACCAGAAAGCCCAGTACACCAGGATTAGGGATTATTTACAGGCTGTGTTGGATACAAATCCAGGTTCAAGATGCATTGTGACAACAAGATATCTGAAGGAGCATCCAAGCACTAACCCTAGGTTTCATGCACTGTTCATATGCTTGAATGGATGCAAAGAAGGGTTTCTCAATGGCTGCAGACCATTCATAGGTAAGTCAATAGTATTTTTGCTAGGTGCTACTAATGTTTGATTTCATGTGCTAATCAATTGTGATTTCATTTATTTGTTGTAGGTCTAGATGGTTGTTTCATCAAGCTCACTACTGGTCAACAAATTCTAGCTGCAACTGGAAGAGATGGGAACAATAATATTTTTCCCATTGCTTTTGGAATTGTTGATAAGGAGGACACTAACTCCTGGACCTGGTTTTTATACCAGTTGAGACAAGCATTAGGTGGAGAATCTGGGAAGTTTGGGAACTACACAATAATTTCAGATAGGCAGAAGGTAATCAGTTGTAATTACTTTCTTTATTTACTTTATTGTATTTACTTTCTTTATTTACTTTCTTGTATTTACTTTCTTGTATTTACTTATTGTACTATCACACACACAGGGCCTTTTAAAAGCCATTACCAGAGTGTTTCCCAATTGTCCCCAAAGGTTTTGTCTTAGACATATCTACCAGAACTTTCAAAATGCTGGGTTTAGAGGGCCTGAATTAAAGCAATACATGGATGCAGCTAGTTATGCATACACTGAACATGGTTTTAAAACTGCAATGGCTGAATTAAAGAATGAGAGTGAGGCTGCTTGGGAATGGCTAAGCAAAATACCTAAACACACTTGGGCCAGACATGCAATGGATATGAACTGCAAAACAGACTTAGTTGTTAACAATCTAAGTGAGGTTTTCAATAAGTGGGTTCTAGATGTCAGGGCTAAACCAATTAGGACCATGGTGGATGGAATTAGGACAAAGTTAATGGTCAAGTTCAATGCAAATAGAACAAAGACTGAGACTGTAAGATGGGAAATTTGTCCAACATATGCTGAGAAATTAGAGGAAGCAAAGAAGTTTGCAAGGAACTGTCATGCTTTGATGGCTGGGCCTAATCTTTACCAAGTCACTAGTGGGGAGAGAACTTATGCTGTGAACCTACAACATAGGACTTGTGGGTGCAAGAAGTGGGATATGACAACAGTTCCTTGCAATCATGCTGTTTCTGCCATACACAAGGCTAAGCTTCAGCCAGAGGACTTTGTTCATGATTTCTTCAAAAAAAAGATGTACCTGGAAGCTTACAGTCCCATTATATATCCTGTACCTGGACCTGATATGTGGCCAAGGACAGACAGTATGGACATTGAGGCTCCAGTTTTCAAAGAACACAAGGGAAGGGCACAGACTAAGAGGAGAAAGGGCCAATATGAGAAGCCAGCTCCCAAAGACACCTCAAGAATGGCCTCAATTACCTGCTCTAATTGCAAAAAGGTTGGCCATAGATACACCAACTGTAATGTTGCTTTGAATTCATCACTGGCAATGAGAAAGAACAAGCATGAGGTAACCAATGTCCTAATATTGACTATTTGATGTTGCTTTGAATTCATCTTCCTGTTCTTACACTATTTGATCTTTTTGTAGCCAAGCAGCAACTCCTATGAACCTGATGCAGCCACACCAGCAAGGAGGGCCTCTTCTGCTGCTGGTGCTGCTGCTACTGCACCATCACCAGCACAGAGGGCATCTTCTTCTTCTGCTACAGCACCTGGACCAGCAAAGAAGAGGGCCTCTTCTGCTTCTGCAACAACACCTGGACCAGCAAAGAAGAGGGCCTCTTCTTCTTCTGCTACAGCACCTGGACCAGCGAAGAAGAGGGCCTCTTCTTCTTCTGCTGCACCACCAAGGAGGACAACTGCTGGTAGTTCATCAGCTGCTGCAAAGGGTAAAACGGTAGTAACTAGATCTTCAGCTGCTGCAAATGGAGCAAGGGCATCTTTCTTGCCTCCAAGGCCAACTGGTGTTTCCCAGAGAATTAGGAAGCCCACCCAGAAAATTAGAGATTACTTGACTGCTTCAGGTGCTCCATGGGAATGATGCATTTTAGGTGTGTGAAAACTCTTGTGATGATGGTCAGTTTGGTTGTGTGTCAAAATACTATCAATTTGGTTGTGTCAAACTACTGTTGAGATGTTTGGTTGTGTCAAAATACTGTCAAATTAGCCAGTTCGGTTGTGATGATGGTCATGTAGTTGAGATGTTTAAGTTAAGTTGTGATACTATAATGCTTCAGATATCTTTTCTGGTATTTTGTGATGACGAGTTTATCATACATTTTGTGATGATGAGGCTAGATGTCAACAAAGCCATCAAAGATGCCAAAAAACTATCAAAGATGCCAAAATACCCTAGGTGATGGCTAGATGTCGACAAAGCCATCAAAGATGCTAAAATACCCTAGGTGATGGCTAGATGTCGACAAAACCATCGAAGATGCCTAAAAACCCTAGTGAAGGCTAGATGTCGACAAAACCATCGAAGATGCCAAAATACCCTAGGTGATGGCTAGATGTCGACAAAACCATCGAAGATGCTTAAAAACCCTAGTGAAGGCTAGATGTCGACAAAACCATCGAAGATGCCAAAATACCCTAGGTGATGGCTAGATGTCGAAAAAACCATCGAAGATGCCTAAAAACCCTAGTGAAGGCTAGATGTCGACAAAACCATCGAACATGCCTAAAAACCCTAGGTGATGGCTAGATGTCGACAAAACCATCAAAGATGCCTAAAAACCCTAGTGAAGGCTAGATGTCGACAAAACCCCCAAAGATGGCTACAAACCCTATTTGATGGCTAAAATACATAAATTCTAAACAGATCAAATTTCATCCAAATACTCTAAATACCATCACATTTAGCATCATAGTACTAGATTAGTACTTTACAGATCCAGTTCAGGAAATTAAAACCATAATCTCATTACAGCACAGCCAACCACACCCTACAAAAGGTAAGCAAATGCCAAATGATAGTGCCCTCTTCCACAGCCAGGTGATCATTCATTTAGGATGGCCTTGATCCCCTGCAGCTTCAAATTGCTCTCCTGCAGCTTCACATTACTCTCATGCAGCTTCACATTGCTCTCTTCAACACTCTTGTGCAGCTCATCAATTTGGATCTGCAAGTTCTTCCTCTCTTCAGCTAGCTTGAGCTTCATGTTCCTAATGACACTGGCCTGAGCAGCTACCAGGTTCTTCACCATCTCATACTTCTCCTCCAACTTCTTGGTATCAGCATCTGTCTTTTCTATCTCTACCCTACGTTGCTGGGCATCTACAAGTGCATTGACATCTTCAACCAGCTTCTCATAGCTGGCCTGCAACTTTTTCTTCTCTTGTGTCAGGTTATGAACTTCAAAAGAATTCATCAGAGTGTCCTCAGCCCTCTGTCTCTTGTTGTCTTCATACATCAACCATAACTTGTGCAATGCATTCTCAAGGGTATTGGGCCAAGCAGGATCAATCCATTTAACTAGTCCACAGTCTCTACCTTCCTGAAATAAGGTAGTATTCAAAACCATATTAAAACCTTTCATCACAACCAAAGCTAAAGATATTATATTTAAAAACTCCCAAGATAAAGTACATCAAAAAGAAAGCACTGATGTTCTGCTCTCAATTATACAATGATGTGCTGCTATTAGGAATAAACTAACCCATGCATCCACTGTACTTTAATCTAATTAACATTGTTGCCAGAGTAAAAAATGACTGCCTAAACACTCTCCTCAGAGTAAACAATGACTGGCTCAACACTCTCCTAAGAGTAAACAATGACTGCGTCAACAGTCTTCCAACTTAACAATAAATAAACAATGGCCAAATCCTAACAATGACTGTGCTGTCACTTAGAAGCATATACCTTCTCAGCGCAACAGAGAAACCTCCTCCCAGTTAGAATTCCTTCAAAAGCAACGCGCCTCTCTGCTAACTTCCCGTGACCATGGCACAAAACCTGCATTTCAACTTCAGGGCCCTCAAAATCGGAGTCCTCAGTTGAAGCAGGGACCTGGGAGTGCAAAGAAATGCATAATATTTCATCAGCTAACACAGCTAACACACAAGCTCCTTTGAGAAAAATATCCCCAAATCATAGAACAAACCCTAACCCTAACCCTAGGAAAATATCCCCAAATGCATACCTGCATCCTGCCGTCGTCAGAATCAGAGCTGATGTACTGCCTAGTGTGCTCGCTGCTGTCGTCGCTTTCACTCCAGGACACCATGACGATGCGGCGGCGGCGGCAGCGCGACGCGGAGCGGAGCGGCCGGCGGCGGCGAGCAAGAACAGAGCGAGAGCGAGAGCGTGCGAGAGCAAAGTGAGAGTGAGAGTGAGAGACAGAGGAGCGAATCACTTAAGTTCACGTGCGAGAGCGCCGTCTAACGGCGTCTAACGGCTGTCCGACCAGCTGACAGCGCCACATCGGCAAAAACCGGGCCCCACCTGTCATAAATCCACTTATCGGTGCCCGATCCGCCGATCAGTGGTATTTGCAAATTGTTTACGAGAGAGTTGGTGTTTTTTGCCAAAAAAACTGTAACGTAGTGATTTCTGCTAACCTACCCCTCAAACTGATGGTTTTCTGCAATTTACTCGGTCAGCGGCGAGAGGGATCGCGTCGGGGTTGGCCGTCCAAGCAGTGAGCCTGAAGATGTCCAGGTCCACGCCATGACGCGTACGCGGCTTGAGGTGCGCCACCAGGCAGAACGGCGAGAGCAGCGTGACCGTAGTGGCGCAGTGCCAGGCATGGTCAGGAACCCCGGTGAGCTCGAGGTGCACCCGGAAGCGAGCACGCACTTGCTCCGCACCAGCAAGCACGCTCCATGGGTGAAGAAGCAGGCGGAAGCGGGCGGTCCACACGCCATCGTTGGCCACCAGGGCACGATCCTCCGCATGCTGGAAGTGGATGAGGAAATCCTCCGGCAGGTGGCGATGAACCGAGAAGCGCGCCGCCGGGATGCCAAAGCGCGAGCAGATCACGTCGGAGACCTCCTGGCACGAGACCCCGGTCCTGCACCCTGCGACGGTGGCGAGCAACGCACGTCGGAGCTCCTGCTCGGCAGCGTCGATCTCCGCGGACAGGGGTAGGAAACATGCAGGCGCAGCGGTCGGACGCAGCGACGGGTGGCCGGAGAGGGGGACGAAGGGGGAGGCAGGCCGCGCTGCTTGGGAAGCGCGAGGGGAGGGGACGGCAAGCCCGGAAGACGCAGGCTGCCAGGACCCTGGACGGACGAGGACGCAGCCGAAGGCGCCGGCGAAGGCGAAGGCTGCGGCGGGGAAGGCCCTCGGAGACGCTTGGGCGACGGGCTTGAGCGCGAGGGGGACGGCGGCGAGCGCGGGTTGGTGCACATGCGCGCCACATGGCCATAGAAACCGCAGCGGGCGCAGCGGATGTCGCGACGGCACTCGGCTCTGGGGTGGCCGTGGTAGCGGTAGCGCGAGCAGAACTCCTCCGAGGCCCTGCGCTGGCCAGGCCCAGAGAGCGGGGCGAGCGCGCGGCGGAAGCGCGCCGCCGCGGGCGACGCCGCTTTGGGGCCGCCTTCGCTTGTGACCGGCCACGAGCCACTCGCGCTCCTCGACGGGCTCCCCCTCGGGGAGCCGGTGGATCTCGGAGCGGATGACGCGCGGAGGTGGCGGGGGTGAGGCCGAAGGAGGGGCGGCGGTCGAGGACCCGCAGAGCGCCTGCCGATAAAAGGGCCTCGCAGAGTCGCCAGAGGACGGGCTGGACTCGAGCCAGCGCCGGTCGCGCCCACGGCCAGGGGCAGCCAGGGAGTCCAAGGGAGCAGGGGGAGGGGACAGGAAAGTGGCCGCCGAACGCCGGAGCGGCGAGCGGTGGGAGGCTGTGGTCGCCGGGGCCGGAGCGGCCGTCGGCGAGGAGCGGGATCGGGAGCCTAGCGGGAGCGGAACAGCTTGTGAGTGTGCCAAACAAAGAAGTTGGATATGCTGCAAGCTGGAAAATGGTATGTATTCGCGAGACCCTGTTCGTGGCGCAGACAGAGGAGGAGCTGGTCGCTGAGATGTACAAGCTGCGAGACCAGATCAGTTCCACGGGGATGCTCGGCTTGGATTTCTTCGAGGAGTTTTCGGAGGCCGGGCGTGAGGTCCTGACCGGCCTGCTCGCCTTCAACCCCGACGAGAAGATCACGGCGGCCGAAGCGCTCGACCGCCGGTGGTTCAGCAAGCCGTGCGCTTCCAGGGGAGCAGAGCATCCTGGCTTTGTGACATTAATCAGTTAATTAGCTTGTTTTAGCAACCGGTAGATGCATACGCACTACTATCTCATTAGGCTCGTCATAGTGGGAGTAAATTAGATAATAACATAGCGCACTTCAAGAAAATTACTACACTAGTGTTAAAAACGTTCTTATATTCTGGGACAGAGAGTATTAAATAAAGCCATCTATGACACCACTACTATGTTACTTTGCACTATGAAGGTATTAATTTAGACTAGTGTCATATGCATGACACTAGTATAAGTTACTCCCCACTATAACCAGCTTTAAAGAAAAAATATGGAAAACGTCAAAAATAGCTATGGAAACTGCGGGCTCCTTTAAGGATGCCGGATGGGCTTGTAAAGCCTCGCATATGCAAGCATAAATGGAGGCGGCCGGTGTGATACAAGCAAGAAATTAGCGACGAAGGGATGGCGATCCAGCAGAGCATGTCGACCCTTTGTTGACACTCAAAAGTGACACGATCATAAAAAGTAGCTCGAAGCTATGTCAAGATTAATTCAAACTTATTATTGAAAGTCACCATGGGATGACTCTCTTCGAGAAAATCAAGATGGATATGAAGATGGTCTAAAACAGAGCTCGGATGCAAAAGTTATGACAAGTTCAGAGATGCTTATTTTGACATCAGATTAAAGAATGGCTTGAAACCTAATTAAGATGGCCTCAAATGGAAAAAAAATTCAACATGAAAGTTGTGCGTCTCGTCAAAGCGGTTGATTTTGATATAAAAAAACGTCTCAATCGGAGTTCGTATGCAAAAGTTAGAGTCGAAAATGCGCGGCTGCATCAGGATGGCCGGACACTCCGGGAATGATCATCTGGGTTTTGGATTTCTCCAAGGATGGCCGGACACGCCGGGGATGTTTGTCCGGATTTTGGATTTTTCTTCCGCAGACTTCAAAAAACAGCCGAAAACCCCCTCAAGATGGCCTCTGATAAAAACCCGTTCAACATGAAAGTTGTTCGCCTCGTCGAAACGATCAAGATTGCGTTTGGGCTCGTTTCCATCCGAGGTCGTTTCCTGCCTCGAACATGACCCGCAAGGTGCAGCCAGGTTGTAAACCGAACCGTTTTGGAAAGTTTGGATTTTGAGTTGGACCCAAACTAGGGTTTTGAACGTGAATTCTAACCTTTCCTTGCACGGGAAGTTCATACGCCACTTATATACCTAAGGGGTGATGGCCGGTTGAACAACACACAATCGACAAAATCATCTACCACTTTTTACCTTTACTTTTATCTTTCTCCCTTGTTCTTCTTCTTTCTCGTTCATTGTTCGTTCTTCTTGTTGCAGGGCGGCAAACCTCGAGGCCCAAGGGGCGATCAGGTCGACCTAGGGCAGCCCATAGCCGCCGCGCGCCCTGACGGAGTCCCTCTCGGACGTGTGGGGTTTCGGGTCTACAAAAGCGCCCTCCGGATTGCTTGCGTACTGCGCTTCCGGCCGGGTCTCCTTCGACGTGAGGCATCACCCCCAGCATCGAGGGTACACGGTAACGTGTTTGTGTCCGAACACACTTTTTGGCGACTCCGCTGGGGACGAAGCTTCGAACGGTCTCCAGCCCGTTCTTGCTATGAAGAGATCGTCATCTAGGGTTTGCAATCTACAAAGGTAATATGAATACCCAATCGCCTTGTGTAGATGCAAATAATTCATATGGTGTTACTAGATCGTTCAATGAGTATACGTACTCTATCGGTCAGCCCTAGTTTTTTCAATCATGCATCTAATTACGTGCAAGGGTCGATTCAAAGTAATTGGCATGCCTCAACTTCTTATGATACTAGTAGCCTGCACCACATGTATCCCAACTCTCATGCATTGGCAACCCCACAAATTGTTATGTTGATGAACAACATGATGAGTTCGGTAAATAAATTTGAAACACCACATGTTAAAATTTCCAATGCCATGCAAGAAAGTGTTTCACTCTTTCATTCATCGGCAACTAATTTGCAATATACTAATACAACCATGCCGATGAATGAGAGAATTGGCCATCCTACTACTAACTATTCGGCCAGTTACTCTCAACCGTCATATGCTACACCTCATGTTAGTAATTATTCAGCACCGTATACAACTGTAGATGCTCATAATTCGGCTCCGCACCTTCACGGTCATAGCCGAATAAGTGAAAATTTTGCAGGAGTGCACATGCCATCATCTAATATTGTAGCATATAATGCATCCTCTACGCAATTGCATAAGTTTGGCAACACCTTAATGTCGAAAGAATCTAAAAGTATTGTGGAGCAATCCCTTACAGAATGGGAAGTGACTAAATTAAAAAGGGATATAGCCCTAAATAATAAGATTAGTGCTCTTTGCCTTGAAGAACATGATAAGGGGCTAGTTCCTGATTATAATGCAATAAAAGCTAGAGTTTTGCAAGAAGATGAATCTTTGCCAATTGGTAAAATTGGCGAGCAAAAATATGGTTTTACAACAATGCATATGCCTTCACCTAGTACTACATCATATTATACACCCCCTACAGAATTACAAAGTTTTGGCAACACCCATGTGTCATTGCCAAAAGAATCTCAAAGCATTGGGGGCAATCATATCCGGAGTGGGCTGAAATTGAGAAAAAACTTAAAGCCAATTTTGCCGCTCGCCGCCAGAAACAAATAGAAAAAGAATTGTCTCGGATAAAAGAAGCATTGCCAATTGATAATATCAATGAAAAGAAGGATGATTCGGAACATGAAAGTTCTTCGGTTGAAAAAGCCGAATCAACTAGTATATATTCCAAATCCATCAAATCCAAAGAGGCAAGCATTATTGAGAAAGGGCATGGCAAGCATAGAAAAACAGCCGTGCTTGATTTTGCTGAAGTTAATGGAACCTATTTTCTGCCCTATGAGTTCCGTGCCTTAGAAATTGACAAGCCTCAAGGACAATAACAAGTAGCCAAACAAAGTTCGGTCGACAAGGATCTTCAAATTAATGATGCACGAAATCAAGAAAAAGATGATGACAAGGAGTTGGGGAGCCATCCAAATACGGAGCAAGATAGTGTTCAAGTCACACCACCATCATGCTTTCCCAATATATTTGAAGAGGTAAGTCTAGCAAGTAATTTACCTATTTTCAGATTTGGTCACAACTTTATTGTTGATGCATCTATTAGAAAAATCCTCATAAGTAATTTTGAAAGACCAATGAAGAAGGGCAATTTACCTGTTAGCAATAAAAAATTTATAGAGCATATCGGTCAACCCATTGCGCCATCTATACAGACCGATAGTGACTTATTGTTACAGCCAAGGCTTTCCCCATTGCTTTATCTAAATTTCATATCTAATTGGGTAGCTTTGCTTATTTCTTACTTGGCTTACATTTGATTTCAATTGAGACATGTGTTTTCCAACTATTTTTTCGGAAACATAAAATCAACTTTATATTCATTTGAGAAAACCGATGCTAGTATAATATCTTACCCAAAGACATCGGAAATAGAGTGCAAAGCACAATGCATAGCCGAATGGAGTGATGCAAAATTTGAACCATTTGTTTACGTAACTCCAAAGCTGTTCTCACAGCAAGATCGGCTAGAAAATAAAAATTATACCTTCAATTCGAACATGTGTGATCAAATCTTTGATTTGTTGTTGAGAAATAATTATATTAGAAATCTTGATCACCATGTCGAGCCATCTATCCAAAGACGAATGTATTGTAAGTTGCATGATTTGTTCAAGCATAATTTTGAGGATTGTAACATGTTTCGTCAAATAGTTAAATCGGCCATTGATAAAGGACGATTGAAATTTGTTGAAACACCAAGAGATGACCAATCTATTCCGATTGGTCCTGATAGAAAAAGGGTTTTGCACCGGCTGCTTCAAGCCCATCCATTTAAAGAGAAGGTAAAAACTACAGGTGATGGATCGAACTTTCAAGTAATCAAGTTGTTGAAGAGCACAATGAACATAATCTTGAAGGTGAGAATTCCATCGAAGCTACAATGAAGACGTCAGATTGGGGGGCAACAAGAAAATTCAAAGATCGGTGCAAGCACAACCAAAGAAGCAAAGGCCGAGGTAAGCACAAAGGTAAAAAGCCGAAAGTCACTTTCGCGCAACTATTGGAAAAATATCAGAAGATAAGTAAGGAGAACAGTGCTTATCGGCCAAGTAATTCAAGAGCATCAAGACCACCGCCTAGGCACAAATTCGAGAATCGGTATTGGCAAAGTGAGGATCTCAATGCAGTATATTCATATCCTTACTTTGGGTCGCCAATGCCAATGTCGTGGATGCCTCCCTATGCTCATGTAGATCCATATCCATCATGGGACAGGTATGAGACAATGGCACATTCTCCATCTTATTTTAGAACACCTCACCAACATTATGCAGCTCCAAGAACATCAACATTTGATGAACAATCATATGTCAAAGACCGTTTCAATCATAAGAAATCGGTCCGGAGCTCAAGGAACAAGAAAGAGGTGGTCAATCAAGTTTACCGTGTTAAAAAAGATGGCCCTAAGAGTGCTACTTCAAATTTGATATCAAATAAAAAAGATCGCAGCCGGGGTGCCCACTCGGCTTATCATATTGGCAAAAGAAGAAATTACAAAAACTTAGTGTACAAGAACTTGAAGAAAGGAACATGGCATGGGTTCCCAAAGGAAGTACTCAAAATAAGAATTATGTGCAAGCTTCTATTACAAGAAGTGCGGCAAAGGTGAAGAGGAAAAAGAGTGAAAACTATGAAGGACCAAGCCGAAGGTTTCAACATCTTAGGTCCACACATTATCCATACTAGATGACACCCCGCGCATTGCTGCGGGACTTTGTTACTTTGATGAGTGGTTTAGATGAATACCATATATTGGATGAATGGACATGAAATATGGCTTGATATTGAACAAATACATTTACATTCGAAATTCTGATGTTAGGGGTTCGATGGCATATTGGTATTTACATTTGAAATGTTGGAACAAATGCATTTTTACACAAAATATACCAAGGTTTATCCCTAATGTTCATAGATTCATCTCCCAAGTAGTTAGATTTTCTTGTAGATCTTTGAATTAATTTTAGTACACTTGGTTGGCCTATAATGACTACAAATGAGGGATTTGTTCACCTGCGGATAAATGTTCAAACTCGTATTGTCAATTATATACCACTCGAAACAAAATATGGACATAGTAAAGATTAACTGTTGCAATAAGATAGTAATGGTAAATCACACCTAAAATCTAGTAGTTGTGACCTGAGATATATGTTCAAACATCCAAAGGCATCATGAATAAAATACAACCATATAGCTCTTAAAATTTGTAAGGAACATGTACTGTACACAAACATAATGAAAAGGGATAAAATATTTGTAATGGTGTGTAACTATTTCTGGAAGGTTTATAGCTGTAGGTTGTACTTTGTCTAGAAAATATCCTATTTAGATGCTTTCACCTTTTCTATCCCTAGCAAAGCAACAATTTGAAGCCGGGTTATCCTGGCATTCTTGATTCATGAAAAATACCAAAATGAAGAATAAATTTAGGAAAATAACTGAAAACACATGGAGAATGGAATCTTCTATTTATTCAGATTGGCGATGGGTAGAAGCTGCAAGATCTTATGGTAAGCAAGGCAGGACGGCGAGATAACATGTGTGCTTGCACACCTCGAAGGATTTTTTGTAACATGAACTATGTACGGTATAGATATAGCTAGGGAAATAATCTTGAATGCTCTGTAGTCGCTCGACAATCTAATGTAATCATTTTTCTTGTTTTGATGTTGCGCATGAAAAAGTAAATTACAGAAGTCCAGCCCTGTACCAAATCAAATAGCACAATTTAAGATCAATAGGAAAAAACAAATGATAAAAGATGCATTGTTGGGATGGAAATAATACATATATTCATCTATGAACATGATTAGAGAATGCATAGCAAAAAATAATCAACAAATTGTTGGGGAAACAACACCTATGGGATCACTGGAATCCCTTCTACGGTTGGCGGGCGCGGGGTTGTAAGAAGTGCAGGTTTAGGAGCTAGCACAAAGATCGTTTACCCAGGTTCGGGCCGCGAGGATGCGTAATACCCTAGTCCTGCTTTGGTGTGTATTTCAGAGTGTTCTTGAGCTCTCAAACTAGCTACGGTGGCTGCGTAGTTCCAAAGAGCCGAATCCTTCTTCTGGTCGCCTCGGGCCTCCTTTTATATGCAAAAGGGGTTGCCACAATGGCACACAGGAGGTGGAAAGGTGTACAGTGCGTGAGCTTATCGCCCAGCATTACGGGACAAAGCGCATTAAATGCACTACTTAGGTGTCCATTAGCTTTATCGGGGATGGGAACGAGGCCCGTCCCGTCCGTCGCCGCTCCGCCTCGTTTCGACACGCGCCCAGGCCAGCGATGTGCGCAGCGCCATGTAGGCAGGCAGGCTGCTGAGGTGGCGCGATGGCAGGGCGTTCACAAAGATCTGCATGCCACCACACAGGTGCTTGCTGAGTCGGTGTAGAGGCCGCCCGTCGCCACGCGGGTGCCTGCCCAGCTGGTTGAGCTAACAGCTGCTTGGGGACGACGGTGGAGTCTTGGCAGGCGCGGGCCTGGCTATGGCCCTGCTGATGCCCTCGGCAAGGGTCTTGCCGGGGGGCCCGGCAAGGGTCTTGCCGTGGCGCTGCGGTCGTCCCCGGCAAGGCGCTTGCCGGGGGTCTTGTGGATATCCTTGGCTAGAATCCCGCCGAGGGTTGTCGTCTTCTGGTTCTCATCTGATCTCATGTATTCATGATCTTGACAAAGATCTGCATGCCACCACAGAGGTGCCTCCCAAGCCCTGGGCCCAATGTAGTTGTTGGCCGCATTTGGAACCCTTGGGCTCAAGGGTGGCTCGCTCTGCTGGCGTTGGGCAAGTTGCCCTGGCAAGGCTCTTGCCGGGGCCGCGGAGGCCGCCCCGGCAAGGGTCTTGCCAGGGGAGTCCACCTCGCCCCTTTGCTCTTTTATGCTTCTGGTCTTGGCGTCGCCTTGTCTGTCTTGTGCTTCGGTTTCCCTCCTTTGCCCTGCTTAGTGTGGCCGTGGGCGTGGCTCTGACTGTCCGTGCACAAGTAAAGGGGTAAAAAGGAGTGCCCCTACTTTTGTACACTGACAGGAGCCCCCGGGCCTGGGCCACACATAAGCGCGACACGTTGTTGGGCTAGGCCCAGAACGGTGCGCGGGCAGTTGGGGCGGGATTTTACCGCAGTAACTTTTTGTCCGCTGCGCTTCCCCACGACCCGCGTTGAACACGCGACGTGGAGGGTCGTGCGTGACGTGGGGGTCATGCGTGGGGCGGTTCCCGCACGCATGCGTCACATCGTAGTTAATGGGAAAAGAGGCGGCCCGTGCCTTCCCCGTAAAAAGGAATAACCGCGGGCGCGCTGCTCATTTACCCTCTGTGCTTTCCCCTATCTCGGAACTGCCGCCTCTTTCTTCCTCCTTCTCAAGCTCTCGCCTTCGCTCGCCGCCGCCGCGCCGTCGCCATCCGTCATTCCTCGCCTCCCGCAGCCGCCATGGCACCCAAGACCAGCAGAGGCAAGGGAGTGGCCAAGGACACCGGGGAGAAGGAGCCGCCGGAGAGCGAGTTGGCGGTGCGGCGAACGCAGCATGCCTACTTCCCGTCGACGGTCGACACGGTCGAACTCCGAGACTACTTCAAGAACTTGTGGGGGTGCAAGATGGGAAGCGAGACGACAAGGCATCCGGCCGCACGCGTCATCCCCGCCGCCTTTGCCGAAGCCGGCCCAAATCGGTACCCATTCTTCGTCGATTACTTCTCCTGCGGCCTCTGCCCCCTTCTCTGATTTCTTCAATGACGTCATGCACACCTACGGCTTCCACCTTCTGGATTTTACTCCAAATGCCGTAGCGTGCATGGCTCTTTTTGCGCACCTCTGCGAGGGTTTCGCCGGGGTGCATCCCAACACGGCGCTCTTCCGCCACTACTTCTTCCCTCGGATCCGAAAGGGGGGCGCCATTTCCGGTTGCGTCACCTAGATCCCAAGGTCCAAGGGGACATACCCGGAGGGCGCCCAAAAGGAGAGGTGGGAGGAGTGGCGGGGCCGGTGGTGCTGGATTGAGGAAGATGATCCACAAGATTTCTGCCGGGTTCGCCAGGCGCCGCCGGTTCGTCGGAATGACTGGAGCAATGTCGATGCCGACAACGCGAAGCTCACGGTTGCCACCACCAGGATTCTCCGCCTCACCGAGGCCGGCCTCACCCTTGAGATGATCGGGGCGGATTTCATCCGCCGCTGCATAACAAGGGGAGGCCGGCCTGGCTCTTTACGAACGCGGCCGACATCATGAGGCTTCGCCCCGGCCTCGACCACAACTTCACGGTGCTGGGGCACGCTCACTTCTGCCAGCGGCTCTTCCAGCTCGACGTGAACCGCGACGGCAAGGTCGAGCGGTCCGGCAAGGCTGCCAAAACCGGCAAGGTCGCCAAGGGGCCCTTGTTCGGGTTGCCGGCGGGGGTGGTCCCGCTGAGCAATAACTCGCGCGGAAGCGACATCATCACCATGATGCCAGAGTCAACGCGCAAGGCCTCGTCCCAAATTGGACCGAGCCGCCGGAGGATCAAGTGCAGGAGTTCTTTGACACCTTGGAGGAGAAATACGTCACCGCCGAGCCGCGGCTCATCCAGGACACCATCCAGGCGGAGCTGGACTACATCGCCGCCAGGGCGGCGGAGGCAGAGCTCGCCAAGGAGGCTGGGAGCACCGGCAATGTGGAGGACAAGGCCGCAGTGGAGGCAGAGGAAAGGGAGCTCGCCCAGTGGGCGGAGTCCTCTGGGGAAGCCAGCAGCGCCGGCACAGGGGCCCCTCTCGTCGAAGATGTGGTCGACGAGTCGTCGGAGGAGGAGATCAAGGCTGTCGATCCCCCAGCCCCGGGGAGAGGCCGAGTCCTGCGGCGGGCCACCTCCAGCGAGCCGGTCCGGCCCGGTAGGGCCGTACAACCGCAGCAAGCCCAGGAGGGGTCCGTGCGCCAGACAAGGGCCGCGACAGCGAAGAAGTTGGTGAAGGCCGCGGTGGCGAAGAAGGAAGCAACTGCCTCTTCTTCGTCCAAGCGTCCTCGGACTCCATCAGCTTCCCCTCCTTCGGCAGATGACGACGCAGGGGGTGTCTTAGATTTTGGGTCCCTTAGCCCAAGGAGGAAGAGGAAGGCGACAGAGGAGGAGGTGGATGACGAGTAAGTATCTTGTTCCCTTTTTTCTTGCCATCTCTGCCTCCTCAAACCGTGTCGCTTATCTTGATTTGTTTCTTTCATTGCAGGGACGCAGAGACACTGGCCCAAAGGGTGAAGAGGGCCAGGGCTTCGGCGAGTGGCCAGCCCCCGGCAGGTACTTCCGGTACACCGCTGGTGGTGTTGAGCAGCCCGGACAGCATCCCTTGGCACAACCCCCAGCGTAAGTTCATCACTCGCCCTTCGTCAACGTGTGTTGGGGGCATGATCCCTTAGTGCTGACCTTGTCGTGATTGCAGGAGGAGGACAGCAGCAGGAGGAGCCACAGAGGGCTACCCCCAACACGCCGCCCCCATCGACCACGCCGCCCCGAGGGGCATCCCCGGCAAGGGCGCCAAGCACCGAGCCCATGCACACAGAGGAGGAGGAGGCGAACTCGGGCGCTGGTGGCTTCGCCTCGGCCCCAAATGTTGGCGGGGAGGGGACCTCTACTTCCCAGCTCGGCACTAGTAAGTCACTCGCCTTCCGTCCCTGTTCTTTTTCTGTTCTTTCTGAATCTTGGTCTTGGCTTCGCTTCATCCCCTTCTCAGTATCCAGATCCTCCCTCGGTGGATCTGGAGGATATAGACACCGTCATCGAGGATGTCGCCAAGGATGCCGCGGCGGAGGCCGAGAATATCGCCACCGAGGAGGCCGCCAAGGATGCTGCTGAGGGCGCCGCCAAGGGGTCCGTTGGGGAACCCGGCAAGGCTGCCGCCGAGGAGGCCAGCAAGGGGCATGCCAGGGAGTCCGGCGAGGCCGTTGCTGAGGAGGAGGTGGTTGACGACCAACCCTCGCCCTCCGCTGCCTCTGGCTCCGGCAGGTATCTGAAGGTGAGCGATGATCTGTTCGTCCACCTCCCAGGGACGGCGAGCACCGGGGCTCCCATTGAGGGTGAGGTGTTCGATGACGAAGTGCTCGCCGCCGCCGGGCTTGAGGTTGTTGACGAGCCAAGTGCCGGTGGCGGCGGTTCCCAGGAAGAGCGGCTCCTCCAGGCCATGGGCGCCAACTTTCGGAAGCTCCGGGCGCTTCACCGCGCTCGCCTGGACAAGGTCAAGTCCAGGATGGCGGTGGTGGACAAGGCGGAGGCGGATCTCGAGGGGCATGTTGCCGAGGCGTAGACTTGGTTCCGCCAGGCCCACAAGGACCTGAAGGGCGCCCGGGACGTGCTAGCTGAGCGCGACCTGGCGCTCGTCATGAAGCAGACCGACATCGAGAAGGCCTAGGAACTGGCGAAGCAGGAAGCCGCTCAGGTCGAGGCCGCTCGGCGCCAGCAGCAGGCTACGCTAAACTCCCAAGAGGAGGACCTTGCCGCGCGCGAGGAGAGGCTCGCCGCAACGCTCCGCGGCAAGGATGAAGATGTGGAGAAGCTCGTCGCGCAGCGGACCCAGAAGCTGGAGCAGAGGCACAAGGAGGCACTCAATGCCCAGGCTCTGGTTCACGCCGGCAAGGTGAAAGAGCTGGAGGTGGAGCGGGACGGGCTGAAGGATCAAGCCCTGAAGCTGGCCAAGGAGAAGGACACGCTCAACGGTGCCTTGGTGGAGGTGCAGGGCGCAGTCATCGGCAAGGTTGAGGAGCTCTCCAAGGCCAATGGCTCCATCAAGGATCTGAAGCTGAAGCTGGAGGCCCTTGAGGGGACACTTTTGGAGGTCAGGGCCCGGGAGGAGACCCTGACCAAGAATCTGGAGGAGGAGAAGCAGCTGCGGAAGAACGAAACCGCCAACCACAAGGACTTTGTGGAGGGCGAGAACCGCTGGATCAGCCGCCTCGAAGACGTCACGGGCAGGATCACCGCGCAACTGGCTACCATGGGGATGCCAAATGTGAGGTACTCCCCGGAGCGCACCACGAGTCCCAACGCCAGGCTGACCCTATTCTTTGAGGGTGTCTTCGGGGCCCTGGGGCAGCTCCACTCCAATCGGGCGGCCTCTCTGGCCGACGAGTCCCGGAAGCTTTGCCGGGGTGCCATGACCAAGGTCCTCACCAAGGTGGCGTACTGGAACCCCGACCTTGACTTCGACGCCGCGCTGGAGAGCTTGCCAGAGGGTGCTGACCTCGCGGCGCTCAAGGAGCGTATCAAGCCCATCATCCGCTGCGTCGACGGAATCGAGAGGGTGGAGGGCCAGCGCCGGGATTAGGCACCCCGTTTCTCATTGTCACTGCAGGTTCATGACCAAGACAAATTTTATCTTTAGTTAGAACCGCAGCAACAATTGATGTAATATAACTCTGCAGCACTTTTGATATCATGCACGTTACTTTCCTGTTCAATTCCCCTTTGTATGTCCGCCCTACGTTAACTGGGTAGGCTCGTCGGTGCGTAAACCCAGGGCGGCACCTTGGGGACGGATCCCCAATGGCCTGCCGAGTGTGCTTGCTACCGGGCGAACCACCTTACCGCTCTCCATGCGGCCGCTCGAACTGTCGAGCTTGACTCGAATCAGAATCGAGAGCCTTGCTAATTGCGGAAGGCTACCCTGCCGCTCTCGACGCGGCCGCTTGAGCTGTTGAGCGGACTCGAAACAGAGCAAGGGCGTTGCCAATCGCGGGAGGGCCCCCTTGCGTGCAGGTTTTCCATACAAAGAACGAGATCTCCGAGGGGAGTAACCTTATATAAAAAGGAAATATTTAAAGTTCGGCATGACTTAGCTTTCCTGTCGCCGCACTGGCATCCTTCGCGCTTGCAGGCGGCGCCATTCTCTTGGCCGTATTCTTCTTTAGAAGCCATGGCCACGAGGAACTGCTAAGCTGGCTGCTAAACCAAATTATCACAACTACGCCCCCTACCTGGCGCGCCAAGGATGTCGGGGAAACGACACCTATGGGATCACTGGAATCCCTTCTACGGTTGGCGGGCGCGGGGTTGTGAGAAGAGCAGGTTTAGGAGCTAGCACAAAGATCGTTTACCCAGGTTCGGGCCGCGAGGATGCGTAATACCCTAGTCCTGCTTTGGTGTGTATTTCAGAGTGTTCTTGAGCTCTCGAACTAGCTACGGTGGCCGCGTAGTTCCAAAGAGCCGAATCCTTCTCCTGGTCGCCTCGAGCCTCCTTTTATATGCAAAAGGGGTTGCCACAGTGGCACACAGGAGGTGGAAAGGTGTATAGTGCGCGAGCTTATCGCCCGGCATTACGGGATAAAGCGCATTAAATGCGCTACTTAGGTGTCCATTAGCTTTATCGGGGACGGGAACGAGGCCCGTCCCGTCTGTCGCCGCTCCGCCTCGCTTCGACACGCGCCCAGGCCAGCGATGTGCGCAGCGCCATGTAGGCAGGTAGGCTGCTGAGGTGGCGCGGTGGCAGGGCCTTCACGAAGATCTGCATGCCACCACGCAGGTGCTTGCTGAGTCGGTGTAGAGGCCGCCCGTCGCCACGCAGGTGCCTGCCCAGCTGGTTGAGCTAACAGCTGCTTGGGGACGGCGGTGGAGTCTTGGCAGGCGCGGGCCTGGCTGTGGCCCTGCTGATGCCCTCGGCAAGGGTCTTGCCGGGGGGCCCCGGCAAGGGTCTTGCCGGGGGGCCCCGGCAAGGGTCTTGCCGTGGCGCTGCGGTCGTCCCCGGCAAGGCGCTTGCCGGGGGTATTGTGGATTTCCTCGGCTAGAATCCCACCGAGGGTCGTCATCTTCTGGTTCTCATCTGATCTCATGTATTCATGATCTTGACAAAGATCTGCATGCCACCATAGATGTGCCTCCCGAGACCTGGGTCCAATGTAGTTGTTGGCGGCATTTGGAACCCTTGGGCTCAAGGGTGGCTCGCTCTGCTGGCGTTGGGCAAGTTGCCCCAGCAAGGCTCTTGCCGGGGCCGCGGAGGCCGCCCCGGCAAGGGTCTTGCCGGGGGAGTCCACCTGACCCCTTTGCTCTTTTATGCTTCTGGTCTTGGCGTCGCCTTGTCTGTCTTGTGCTTCGGTTTCCCTCCTCTGCCATGCTTAGTGTGGCCGTGGGCGCGGCTCCGACTGTCCGTGCACAAGTAAAGGGGTAAAAAGGAGTGCCCCTACTTTTGTACACCGACACAAATCATATAGGATAACCACACAATGAGTATCAATATAGTAGGTGAGGATTATGAATAGAGCCATGGATGAATCACGAATGGCCTGATACGAATCGGATGCCATGACAGGCCCAATGGGAAATCCAAAATTCTCTGAGCACTATATATAACTTGTATGAGAGGATAAACAAATAACACTGCAGGGTTATTTTTTGATAGACATAATCAAGGATTAAGATAAGGGAGTATTTACTTGTTCACAGGCAGGGTCCTCGGCGCCGTTGAAGGAAAGATTGGACTTTCACTATAACCCCGTATCAATTATCAGACCAACACATCCTCATAGTCAAAAAGTATCACCACCATGGCCCCAACCATGTCCATTATCCTCTATGTAATCAAAGGTTTGAGAAGGTTGTAAGGCCCTCGTAGTTTCTTCTCACATGTACAATACTTGTAATCAATAAATGAACCAAGATGTACCATCCTTGGGTCCCTACCAAAACTTCAATCTCAATTAAAATTTAATACTGAAGTGATCCAAGAAATGAACTGATTACATTTATAAAATTTGTCAAAAAGGGCACTACTTAAAAGTTCAGTGATCCAATATGAAAAGATCCAAAAGTTTAAATGGCTAAACAATCAAGAGAGAACCAGTGCTAACCACACAGGAGAAGATATGCTGAACCATTCCTGTAGGCCGACGGGGTCGGCGTGCACGGCGAAGTTGGTCAAAAACCATGCCGAAATCCCAGGGAGCCCCAACATATACTTTGCATCCCGCCTGTTCACTTGTACCTACGCACAGACAAACGCCATGACAGAGAGCTCAGATCCTGGGTGAGGTGAAAGCATACCATGTGGTGAACACCATGATGGACTGGGTGATGGTGCACGCAAGAACGAATGCGAGGAGCAGGGATTGCCAAACAGGGCCGAGAAGAGGGTGACGCCGCAGCCGGCTGCTGCGCGGCGGAGGCATCTTCTCCCACGAACAGTCAGCTGGTTCTAGAAGCCTCCAGCCTCCATCTCGTCTTCGACACCTACAATAGGAGGTGAGGGGCATCGAGCACGGGGGCTTCAAATTCGTTAGTTTTCGATCAGTATTCAAGGGCTAAACCTGAATGCGTGATTAATCCAGTTGGCCTCTTGGGCAGAAGCGCTACAGGTTGCGGCCTAGAACATATCTGTATTAGTACCCCTCTATTTTATTCTGTGGGGAAGAAGAAAAGACACCGGTTAATCAGTGGAAGTTAATTATAGGAAGATAAACAGATGCGCATTCCAACTATTGGGATGCGAAGCCAGTGTGCTACCTTAACTACAGAAAACGCAACAACCACCGCTTTTATCTGCCTCAACCGTGCGCGTGCACCGTGCAGACGTACTGGAGAAACGTGTGCGCGGCAAAGCATGCTCTATCGATGACGTGCCTCTTGTTGTGTACGCTGGTCGGTGGTGGGTCCCATGTAAGCATGTAAGAAAACGCTGATGTGGCAAGGCCGCTGAGGTGGATAGGTTGCATGTCAAGAGAAGTAGGTTAGTGGGGATAAACTATTTAGTTATTATAGATTCTTCAACTATGCCATTAATGCCTATTCCATGGAATTCGTCATCGGGTATGATTGGTTACCCTCAATGGGATTATAATGATCCATGGTTGCAATATAATTTCTGAAAGAACATGCGGTGCCCCCATGTTTGGTTTTGGTAATTGATGACAATCTCTATGGACTAATGGTTGCCTTGAGTTATATTTGAAGGATTTGTCCATAGGCTTTTCTTGAAGTCCATGTGTTGGTTTCAAGGAGTTTATGTGGTGACCAAGGTGTTATTAAGGAATTATCCAAAGATTGGTCATGTGAGAGTAGAGCTTATTGCAAGCATGTCTTGAAGAAGAAGATTGTGTGATCATTCATGTTTACCTTCAAGACATCATCCAAATGAAGAGATTTGGAAAGAGTCAAGGTTGATCAAGACTAAGTCAAGAGTGAATCAAGTTGATCAACACACAAAGCGCACAAGATGTACCGAGAGGGATCAAGCGATCCCATGGTGTGGTAAGCATTGTCAATTACGCTTTGTGTACTAACCCATGATCTTCGTGAGAGTTCTTTGTGGGGTTAGGTTGCGGTGTGCAAGTTCAAGTAAAGCATCATGAAGAGATCAAATGCTTGAAGCTTGCCGTCCATTGTGGCGACAATGGACTTGTGAAGATGTTGCGGTGTGCAAGTTCAAGTGAAGCATCATGACGAGATCAAATGCTTGAAGCTTGCCGTCCATTGTGGTGACAATGGACTGGTGAAGATGTGCGGAAGAGTGGCTCACCCATAGTGGAGTATGGGGGAGCAATCAACTAGTCTTCATCGAGCCAACACAACCAAGAAAGGTGGTCCAACTTGAGGGAGTCAAGATCGTCATCATCTAGCTCAAGTGGACCATGTGCAAGGCAAAGGTTTGCTCTTGATAGGTTTTCTATTTTACCGGTCTCATGATGGTAGTTGGGAGACCGGGTTATAGGATCAATTGCCCTACTATCAAGGGGGGCTCTCGATGAGTAGCTTGATCGTATCGTTCATAGAGAGCTCAAACCATTGCATCCTTGCATCATTTTTGTTGGTTCTTGTTTGGTTCTTCTCTTTGTGAGTTTTGGAGCTTATGGTCATCTTGATGACAAGCTCGAGTTCATCGAAAACGGAGTTCACTCGCATCTTCTATGATGTTTCCGATGTTGGAGGTTATGCCGGTTCTTCTCGGTTGGAGGTTTCACTCCTCTATTTGTTGGCATACCTCCCCTGCCTCTTCTTACTATAACCAGTCACTATTTTGATGCTACTCATCGTCTTGTATCCAACAAGCTTGAGTTTGCTCAATTCGGAGCTCATATGAAGAAGTTATGGCAGTTCTGGTTTTCTCCCTGCGGTAGTACCGCGGGCAGAGCGGCAGTACCGCTTATCGCCCCAAGCGGTAGTACGGTTGTCCAAAGCGGTAGTACCGCCTATGGCCATAAGCGGTAGTACGGCTACGGTTCCGCGCTGGTACCGCCTCGATTTTGGGTCTTGCATTTTTCGTGTCGAGTTTTGCAGTAGTTGCACGGCAGTAAGGCACGGCAGTTCCGCCTATAAGCGGTAGTACCGCCCCGATGGGCGGTAGTACCGCCTGTAAGCGGTAGTACCGCTCCGGTCGGGCGGTAGTACCGCTACTGCATTTTTGGTCCCGTGTTCTGCTCCTCCAGCGGTAGTACCGCTGGGGTGCGCGGTAGTACCGCTTATAAGCGGTACTACCGCCCCAAGGTTCATGTTTGGTTGCTCCTTTTCCCTGCTTCTTCCGCCAGAGCGGTAGTACCGCTCGTGGAGCGGTAGTACCGCTCGTGTGCGGGCTGAGCACATAACGGTTGGATTTTTCCCTTTCTATAAAAGGGGGTCTTCTTCCCCAATGAACCTTATCTTTTGAGCTCGTGTTCTTCCCCCATTGTTGACCTTCTTCGAGCTTGCTAACTCTCATCCCCTCCATGGATTCTTGCTAGTTTTTGAGGGAAAAGATAGAGGAGATCTAGATCCACATTTCCACCAATCACTTTCTCCTCTATGTGAGGGGAACCCCTTGGATCTAGATCTTGGAGTTCTTGGTGTTCTCCTTCTTGTTCTTCCTCTCATTTTCCTCCCTAGCATTAGTTGCTTCGGTGGGATTTGAGAGAGAAGGACTTGGGCACTCCGTGTGCCCTTGCCATTGCATTTGGTGCATCGGTTTGAGTTCTCCACGGTGATACGTGGAAGTTACAAGTTGAGAAGCTTATTACTCTTGGGTGCTTGGTTCCCTTGAGCTTGTTCCTCTTGGGTGCTTGGGCGCCCTAGACGGTTGGTGGTGTTCGGAGCTCAATCATTGTGGTGTAAAGCTCCGGGCAAGCGTCGGGGTCTCCAATTAGGTTGTGGAGATCGCCCCGAGCAATTTGACGGGTACCGGTGACCGCCCCCAAGGGTTGCCAAAGTGTACGGGTTCGGTGACCGCCCCCAAGGGTTGCCATTTGTACGGGTTCGGTTACCGCCCTCAAGGGTCCCTTAGTGGAATCACGGCATCTTGCATTGTGTGAGGGCGTGAGGAGATTACGGTGGCCCTAGTGGCTTCTTGGGGAGCATTGTGCCTCCACACCGCTCCAAACGGAGATTAGCATCCGCAAGGGTGTGAACTTCGGGATACATCGTCGTCTCCGCGTGCCTCGGTTATCTCTTACCTGAACCCTTTACTTATGCACTTTACTTTGTGATAGCCATATTGTTTCTTGTCATATATCTTGCTATCACTTAGTTGTTTATCTTGCTTAGCATAAGTTGTTGGTGCACATAGGTGAGCCTAGTTGTTGTAGGTTTTGTGCTTGTCAAATTAACCGCTAGGTTTATTCCGCATTTGTTCAAGCCTAAACCGTAATTATTTTAAAGCGCCTATTCACCCCCCCTCTAGGCGACATCCACGGTCTTTCAATTTCTTACATCATGAAAGGGTATTACCAAATCACTATACATTTGATTAGCTACAAATTTGTTGCTGATCCAAAGGGCAGAAATACTTGATTTTTCATTTCATTTGTTTATTTTGGCTATATGTGCTTTGAATGAAGTTTAAATGGTAATGGCCGATATTTATCTATCGTCCTAAGAGTATGTAAATGCATGGCCGGTGTAGTATTCTAAGACCATCCTTAGTTCGAATGGAGAGCAAGACAAGGTACGTGCTCATGGAAATTTATATGTATGCCAAAATTATGATTGAATGGAGTTGAGACATCATGACCGATGTCATTGAATATATGCTGCATAGACCAATTCATAGTTGCAGAATTGGCTAGTGGGCTTATACTCTTGGATATGATTTGTCTTATGCATCTTTCAGATCTATAAGAGGCCAAATCATAGCTAATTTTATTACTGAACATCGGATTAATGACATGCATAATATTGATATTAGCCTTGTGTCTCCAGTACTATGGAGATTATGTTTTGATGCTTCAATTCATAGCAATGGCCAAAGTGTTGGTGTTGTTTATATATCTCCTTATGGTACTATTTTTGAAGCCTCATGCCGCTTAGAATATTTTTTTTGCACAATTAATCAAAGCCGAATATGCATTGTTATTCGGATTGAATCTTTCACTTGCTATATGTGCTATATATATCGAGGCTTTCGGTGATTCGTTATGAGTAGTGCAACAAATATCCTAGCATTATCAATGTTTTGACGAATCACTTATAGTTTATCTTGGGGTATGTCTAGATGCAAAATTTACCTTGGGTTGTTTTAAGATTGTTCATATATTTAGACATGACAATTCGAAAGAGTTGACACAGCAAGCATCCGGCTACTATGTTAATCATGGTGTATTGCATTTCTCTCAATAGCCAATGCTTAGTCTCGTCAACATACGTAAGGCCGAACCGAAGTCCATAGCTTCGGCCACTAATGAAATTTTTATGCAGGCGAAAGTAAGGATTGGAGAAAGTTTATTGTTGATTATCTACAAAATCCTAGCAAAAGGGTGAACAATATGGTTCGGAGGATGACCCTAAGATACATATCTATGGAACTTTATCATCGGATTGTTAATGAAATTGAGAAGGTATTGCCCAAGTTTGCATCAAGGATTCAAAAAAAATAATGGCCGATATATAATTATCGCCCTAAGCATATAAATGGCCAATGGAGTGTTGACATCGTCCTTAGAACCAACACAGTACAAGTTATTTTTCGGCACGCTGGCATTGCAGAAAAATAGGGGGGCGTGTGTTGACGCTCAAAAGTGGCACAATCATAATCGAGAAGATCAAGATGTATATGAAGATGGTCTAAAACAGAGCTCGGATGCAAAAGTTATGGCAAGTTCAGAGATGCTCATGTTGACATCAGATTAAAGAATAGATTGGAACACAATTAATATGGCCTCAAATGGAAAAAGGTTTAGCATGAAAGTTGTGCGTCTCGTCGAAGCGGTTGATTTTGATATAAAAAATGTCTCAATCAGAGTTCGTATGCAAAAGTTAGAGTCAAAAATACGCGGCTGCATCAGGATGGCCGAACACTCCGGGAATGATCATCCGGGTTTTGGATTTCTCCGAGGATGACCGGACACTCCAGGAATGTTTGTCCGGATTTTGGATTTTTCTGCCACGGACTTTTAAAAACAGCCGAAACCCCCTCAGGATTACCTCTGATCAAAAAACATTCAACATGAAAGTTGTTCGTCTCATCGAAACGGTCAAGATTGCTTTTGGGCTCGTTCCCATCCGAGGCCGTTTACTGCCTCAAACATGACCCGCAAGGTGCAGCCAGCTTGTAAACCGAACCATTTTGAAAAGTTTAGATTCCGAGTTGGACCCAAACTAGGGTTTTGAACATGAATTCTAACTTTTCCTTGCACGGGAAGTCCATCCGCCTCCTATATACCTAAGGGGTGACGGCCGATTGAACAACACACAATCGACAAAATCATCTACCACTTTTTACCTTTACTTTTATCTCTCTACCTTGTTCTTTTTCTTTCTCGTTCTTCGTTTGTTCTTCTTATTGCAGGGCGGCGAACCTCGAGGCCCAAGGGGTGATCAGGTCGACCTAGGGCAGCCCATAGCCGCCGCGCGCCCTGACGGGGTCCCTCTCGGGCGTGTGGGGTTTCGTGTTGAGGAACGTAGTATTTCAAAAATTTTCCTACGATCACGCAAGATCTATCTAGGAGAAGCATAGCAACGAGCGGGGAGAGTGTGTCCACGTACCCTCGTAGACCGAAAGCGGAAGCGTTTTATCAACGCGGTTGATGTAGTCATACGTCTTCACGATCCGACCGATCCTAGCACCGAACGTACGACACCTCTGTGTTCAGCACACGTTCAGCTTGATGACGTCCCTCGCGTACTCTTGATCCAGTTGAGGCCGAGGGAGATTTCCGTCAGCACGACGGCGTGGCGATGGTGATGATGAAGTTACCGGCGCAGGGCTTCGCCTAAGCACTACGACGATATGACCGAGGTGTGTAACTATGGAGGGGGGCACCGCACACGGCTAAGACAAATCTTGGAGTGCCTTTGGGGCGCCCCCTGCCCACGTATATAAAGGAGGGAGGAACAAGAGGTCGGCCCTTGAGTGGGCGCACCAAGGGGGGAGTCCTACTTGGACTCCCGGTCCAAGTAGGATTTGGCCCCCCCTTTCCTATTCCAACTAGGAGAAGGAAGGGAAGGAAGAAGAGGGAGAAGGAAGGAGGGGGCGCCGCCCCCTCTTGGTCCAATTCGGACCAGCCCATGGGGGGCGCGCAGCCACCCCTTGAGGCCCTTCTCTCCTTTCCCGTATGGCCCATTAAGGCCCACTACATCCCCCGGCGAATTCCCGTAACTCTCCGGTACTCCGAAAAATACCCGAATCACTCGGAACCTTTCCGATGTCCGAATATAGCCTTCCAATATATCGATCTTTACCTCTAGACCATTTCGAGACTCCTCGTCATGTCCGTGATCTTATCCGGGACTCCGAACAAACTTCGGTCATCAAATCACATAACTCATAATACAAATCGTCATCGAACGTTAAGCGTGCGGACCCTACGGGTTCGAGAACTATATAGACATGACCAAGACACATCTCCGATAAATAACCAATAGCGGAACCTGGATACTCATATTGGCTCCTACATATTCTACGAAGATCTTTATCGGTCAAACTGCATAACAACATATGTTGTTCCCTTTGTCATCGGTATGTTATTTGCCCGAGATTCGATCGTCGGTATCATCATACCTAGTTCAATCTCATTACCGGCAAGTCTCTTTACTCGTTCTGTAATGCATCATCCCGCAACTAAATCATTAGTCACATTGCTTGCAAGGCTCATAATGATGTGCATTACCGAGAGGGCCCAGACATACCTCTCCGATACACGGAGTGACAAATCCTAATCTCGATCTATGCCAACCACACAAACACCTTTGGAGACACCTGCAGGGCATCTTTATAATCTCCCAGTTATGTTGTGACGTTTGATAGCACACAAGGTGTTCCTCCGGTATTCGGGAGTTGCATAATGTCACAGTCAGAGGAACATGTATAAGTCATGAAGAAAACAATAGCAATAAAACTAAACGATCATTATGCCAAGCTAACGGATGGGTCTTGTCCATCACATCATTCTATAATGATGTGATCCTGTTCATGAAATGACAACACATGTCTATGGTCAGGAAACATAACCATCTTTGACAAACAAGCTAGTCAAGTAGAGGCATACTAGGGACACTCTGTTTTTGTCTATGTATTCACACATGTACTAATTTTTCAGTTAATACAATTCTAGCATGAATAATAAACATTTATCATGATGTAAGGAAATAAATAATAACTTTATTATTGCCTCTAGGGCATATTTCCTTCATTTCGGGTCTACAAGAGCGCCTGCCGAATTGCTTGCGTATTGTGCTTCCGGCCGGGTCTCCTTCGACGTGAGCTGCGGTGCATCACCCCCGGCGTCGAGGGTACACGGTAACGTGTTCGTGTGCAAGCGCCCTTCTCCTCCTCCTGCTCGTCGTCGCGTCTGGGGCTTGCCTTGCCGACGACGACACCTCCTCCATGATCAACTTCACGTGCTCCGCGGGGGCCAGCGGCTACGCCAGTCTATACGACTACTGTCTGCCACGCTCTCGGCCGACCCGGCGATGGCGAGCTCCCCCGGCCGCCAGGCTCACCGTTGCTCCTGCCAATGTCACGTTGATGCTGCGCTTCATCCAGGGCCTCGTCGGCACGCTCGAGGAATACGTCACCCGGTACAAGGACATGAACCGATCAGTGACCGACGCGTTCGACGACCTCCACGCCGGGGGATCGACGCGGCGCTCCCCAAGCTCCAGTACGCCATGGGCCAGCCCCGTTGGTGTACGCTGCCGTTGATGCAGGATAATCCTATAGGACCAAGGGACCCGATCAACGATGAGAATGTTGCTTCCGAGAAACTTTTAGACCTGGCGTCCCGTGTAACGAAGGTGGTGCTGACTGCTGACCAGTCATAACCTCACCGCGCACCAAGTCTGAGCCACTTCTTGGTCTCTTCTGTTTGCTCTATCCATCGGGAATGAATAATTAAGGCTCTACTTATACCTGACGGCGACCTGATGAATGGAAGTTTAAAAAAGGATCCTCCTTTACCTGGCAAAGCATTATGGCGGGCATTGCTTCATTGAAAAATGGCTATATCTGGCGAGTTGGGAATGGACAATGTATCGACATCTGGAAAGATGCATGGATTTCGAATTGTGATAATAGAAAAATCATTACTCCTAGAGGAGGGAACCTCCTGTCAAAAGTTTCTGATCTTATTGATCCAATCACAAATTCTTGGGATGAAGATTTAGTGAGACAAACTCTATGGTCAATTGATGCTCAACGAGTCCTTGCGATTCCACTTCCTATGCATAACATGACGGATTTCATTGCTTGGAGTTATACAGAAAATGGGTTGTTTACTGTTCGTTCAGCTTATTTGGCAGAATGGAACCAACATCATGGGAGGAAACTGCAATATACCAATGGTATGGGACGAACCAATGCCAACCCCATTTGGGCTAAGATTTGGAAATTATCTTGTCCGGCGAAGGTAAAAATCTTTATTTGGCGTACGTTACATGGAACTCTCCCTTGTCGTGCTACGCTCGCCAACAGACACATAAAAACTTCGCCCAGATGCCCGTCCTGTTCTAATGGGCCAGAAGATACGAAACACGTGTTGTTTCTTTTTCCAAAAGCAAAGGAAGTTTGGAATAAGTTGGGATTGCGCGACGTGATTAACACAACTTGTGTTATCGATCGTGCTGGTGAGGCAGTTTTTGAGTTCTTGCTCCTTATGTCGGATCAAGAATCATCTATTTTGGGTATTCAAAATGTTCGTGAGCTGATTGCCATAACTGCTTGGTACTTATGGTGGGATCGACGTAAGTTGGTTCATGAGGGAAAGTCCCAGGATGCAAGCCAGACTTCAATGGGGGCTCATGCTATAACGGCAAATTTTGTCAATGCTCACTCACCTAATGCTTACAGCAAAAAAGAAGGGTGGAGTAAACCTCCAAGGGGTTTTGTTAAGTTAAATGTGGATGTGTTGTTTGATCAGGATCTGCTTAGGGGCACAACGGGTGCTGTACTAAGAGATGACAAAGGAAATTTCACTATGGGTGGAAACTGGAAGATTGATTGCTGCGCTGATGTTCCGGTAGCAGAAGCTTGGGCTCTAAGGTTTGGCTTGTCTCTTGCACAAAGAGCGGGCTGCAACCGGCTTGTTATTAACTCTGATAATACAAAGGTCATTGATACAATGAAGAATGGAGGATGGTCCGCGGGAGCGGCAATGGCATTTTTTGAGGATTGTTATTTTCTAGCTTGTGATTTTCCTCTCACTAGTTTTGAACATTGTTATAGAGAAGCGAATAAGGTTGCCCATGAACTTGGTAGATTAGCTAAATTTTTCGCAACTGGTGATTGGTTCGAGGAGCCATTGGAGGACATTGTACCGCTTCTTATAGATGATGTAACCATTATTTGCAATTAATAAAGTGGGGTAGTTTTCAAAAAAAGGCTCTACTTATACCTAAAAACAATACTTTTTTGTTAGGACATCAACAACTTCGACCCTCAAACCTCCAAGCATCCGTCCGGACCACACTGTTTGTACACTGGAAGACATCCAACGCGGGCCTGTTGTCACAGCCCCAGATCAGCCCTTGTTTGACTTTTGCTTGTTCCTCATGTCATCATGTTTAATTTTGAAAGAAACTTGAAATGGGGATTGCCTAAACCCTAGCATTAAAGGAATTCACTAGGTTCAACCAAAATATTTCCAGTAAATCCAAATGGCTTTCAAAAATGTTCATCATTCTTGGAAAATGCTGGAAACAGTAACCAGAGGTGATGCACATCTTTCCATGTCATATTTGGGCTCTGGATTAAATCATACTCTATTTGCATTTGGGCATTTAAATGCTATTAAATATTTTAAATGCTCAAATAATCATAAACTAAAATGTTTACTGTAGGATATATTCCCAACAGTGATCATGAGTAGTTTCATGATTTTTGGAAGTGTCTAAGTATTTTTAATAAAGCCCTAAGGACTACAGAATATTAGAAAAACAAAAACAAATTAGAAAACAGAAGAGGGAGAGAAAGTTACCTGGACCTACCTACTGTGCAGCCCACCTGGCCGGCCCAGCTGGCGGCCCAGCCCACCAGGCGCTCTCCTGTCGCCTTCCTCCTCGCGCCAGTAGGCGAGGGCGCGTGCCCGACGCGCGCAGCTACACGCCGCGGCCACCTCCTCCCTCCCTGCCTGCCTGGCTCCGCCTCGACGCGTCTGGACGATGCCACGTGACCCCTAGAGCCGACCGACTCTCTCTCGCTCTCCCCCTCCTCTGTTCTTCCCGCCCGAACGCCTCCGTCGCCGCCGCTCGCCACCACCGCGGACACCGCCATCCCGGCGACGCCCTGAGATGCCCAAGAGCTCCGCCTAGTATCCCTCTTCCTCCTCGTCGAGCTGTGCAACGCCGGACGCCCCGAGTGCCTCCACGTCGTCGTCTTCAACCTCCCAACGCCGGAGATCCCTCTCGCCGCCCCGCTCGCTCCGGTGCTTCCCCGGGCACGCCGAGGCCACGTCTGCACTCGCCGTGAGCTCCTCTACCGATTCCCCCTTCTCCCATGTCCATTAGCTCAGCGTAGCCTTTGTTTCCGTCGAGACCGAGACCTCACCGGCGCCGGACTTGACGCCGTCGTCGTTTTGGTTCGCCTCCGTTTAAACCGAGCACGTAGCCGTGCTCAGTGCACCCCCAGGAGGCCATAGCACCCCTCCGCACCCCCTGTCATGCTCCCTAACGCCGCCCCCGTGCTAACCCGAACTCCGGCGGCCGCAAAAGAGCTCGCCGCCGTTGACTCCGTCCACCCCCACTCGAACCCCGGCCACCCACAGATGCGCCTCGCTTCCCTCTTTCAAACACGCCCTTCCGCGCGTCAAACGGTGGCCTGTAGGCGAAACCCGAGTCACTCCAGTGCGCCTCCGCCGCGTTTTGGTCGCCGCCGGCGTAACCCCGGCGAGGGTGACGTGGCAGATTAGTTAGGGCTAATGACGCACTTAGTCAACACCTAGTGACACTGACAGCAGGGCCCCACTGACTAATTAAACATAGATTAGTTTCTATTTAGTTTTAACTAATCACAGTGGCCCCACGCGTCAGCGTTGACCATGCTGACGTGGCCATTGACTGGGTCCACATGTCAGTGACCCTAACTAGCACCGTGACACTGACCAGTGGGACCCCACTGGTCAGGTTTGACCCTGGCCAGCCCGTTGACTCGCTGACGCAGTGATGACGTCAGGCTGACGCAGTATTACATTTCTGGATTTGTTTTAATCAGGAAATTCCAGAAAATAGTATAAACTTCTAAAAATCATATAAAATCAACCGTAGCTCAGAATGAAATAATTTATATATGAAAAATGATCAGAAAAATGCAATCTATCCATCTGTATCATTTCCATGCATGTCAAACTAAGTTATACCTGCTGTATAGGTGAAAACATGATAATGCACTATTTGAATTCATAGTTTGAATTTGAATTTGAACCTTGAGTTCAAATCAACCCAAATCTTTCTGTTGCTAGTTACATTAGGCCAAATCACGTCATATTGCCATGTCATGATCATGCATCATATTGTGCATTGCATTGATTGTGTTCTTCTTTGTTTGCCGGTGATTGTCCCCTCTCGATAGCCGTGATTCCGACGATGAGTTCGATGACACCGATGAAGAACTATAATATCTTCAGAAGTGCCAGGCAAGCAAACCCCCTTGTTCATTCCGATACAATCCCATTCTCTCGCTCCTGCTCTCTTCTACTGCATTAGGACAACATCGATTCAACTGTTACATGTTGCGGTAGTTGAACCCCTTTTCCTCTGCATGACCTGTCATTGCCACAGTAAATAGATGAAACCCACTAGCATGAGTAGGAGTTGTTTGAGCCCTGATGTGCCTACTCATTCATGCTTGTTTGTCATGCCTGCTACTGCTTAGAGTTGAGTCGGGTCTGATTCATCGGGGATGAGTTGGAATGGTGATGAACATGTCCTACTGTGTGCGAGCTAAGTGTGTGAACACGTTTTGGTAAAGGTAGCGGTGAGAGGCCATGTAGGAGTACATGGTGGGTTGTCTCATTGCAGCCGTCCTCAGGAACTGAGTTCTGTGTTTGTGATCCATGATACAGTTACTACCACGCATTGGGCCCGAAACCAATGGACCCTCTCGGCTTCTTAATCACCCTTGTCCTCTGTCCAGGAGTTGCAAGTAGTTTCTGGTGTTTGTAGTATGCTGGAGGCCGTGGGCAGCGCTGACCGGAGGGGTGGGCTGTGATGCGGTAGGCACGTGGCCGGGCATGCCGGGCGCCCGTTTGGTGTCTCGGAACCCTGCACACATCGTTCGGGGCCGTATGTGTAAACCTCGGCCGGACTCCCTGCGGATGGAACCTGAATAGGCGATAAACCTGGACTAGAGACTTGAGTGTTTAGGTAGGCTGTGGCCGACACCCTCGCTGGGCTTCCGCTTGAAGGTTGCCGAGTACATGTCGTGTAAACGGCGGTAAGTGGTGAGAGCGTGTGTGTCGAAGTACACCCCTGCAGGGTTAACATCATCTATTCGAATAGCCGTGTCCGCGGAAATGGACTTCTGGGTTGCCTATAACAGTTCATAGACAAGTGAAAGTGGATACTCTAAAATGCACAAGATAAGCGTGAGTGCTATGGATGGCGTTCTCGTAGGGAGACGGGAGCGGATCCATAGTGGTGTATTGGTATGGTGAATATGTGGACTCGTGTGCGCCACCTCAAAAGAGTTACTTGCAGTCGTAGTTCAGGATAGCCACCGAGTCAAAGCTGGCTTGCTGCAGTTAAACTCCACCACCCCTTTGTTGATACCGATGCATATGTAGATAGTTCTGATGTAAGTCTTGCTGGGTACATTTGTACTCACGTTTGCTTATTTTATGTTTTGCAGAGAGACGTCAGTCTCGCTAGTAGTTCCGTGTGGACTTCGACGTTTAGCTTGATACCTCAGCTACGATCTTGTGCCCTCGGCAGGATCTAGTAAATAGTCAGGCTTCTCAGCCTTTTTCATTTGTAGATGTCTGTACTCAGACATGTTAAGCTTCCGCATGTGCTTGACTTGTATGCTCTGAATGTTGGGTCATGAGACCCATGTTTGTAATATCTGGCTCTTCGGAGCCTAATGAATAAATACTCTGAGTCGTAGAGTCTTGTTGTGATGCCATGTTGTATTTGCACATATCGAGCATATTGTGTGTATGATTGAAATGCTTGGTATGTGTGGGATTCGACAATCTAGTTGTCTATCCTTAGCAGCCTCTCTTATGGGGAAATGTAGTCTAGTGCCTCCTTGAGCCATAGTAGTCCGCTACAGCCCGGTTCACCGGAGTCCTGCTAGCCCAGCACTACTGCTCTGGACACTTGACTGGCCGGCATGTGTTTCATATCGTTCCTGTGTCTGTCCCCTCGGGGAAATGTCACGCGGTGACATCCGGAGTCCTGCCTAGCCTGCTACAGCCCGGGTTCCCGGAGTCCTGTTAGCCCAGTGCTACAGCCCGGATTCTCACGCTGTTGACCGACACGTTCGATGTTGATTCACGTATGCCTGTCCCCATACGTTAGTGCCGCTTTGGGTTCACGACTAGCCATGTCGGCCCGGGTTCTCTGTCATATGGATGCTAGCGACATTGTCATATACGCGAGCCAAAAGGCGCAAACGGTCCCGGGCCATGGTAAGGCGACACCCGTGGGAGTACCGTGCGTGAGGCCGCAAAGTGATATGAGGTGTTACAGGCTAGATCGGTGTGACTTGGAATCGGGGTCCCGACAGCGTTGGTATCAGAGCCTGACTGCCTGTAGGATTACCAAGCCAAACTGGTCGAAGTTGAGTCTAGAAATGCTTTAGTTATATAAGGGAATTGATTGTGGGAGGGAACGTAAGGCTCTTTTACTCCTTTACCTTATGCCCTTCTGATCTGAGTCACCCTCTTCTCTTCTACGGGGATTAAGAACTAGGCTTTCTCATCTTCTATCAGGATCACGTGTTACTAATCCGTAGACTCATAGGATTAATGGATTTAAGCCTCAGTTCAGTTTCTACCACTACAGTGTGTTGTTAGTTGGACTTGGAACCTAGATATGATGTTGTTGAGTGGTTATGCCACCATTTTGTAGGATGTCTCAAATCCTTTGAGCATTTATAGCCGTTATGCTGTCCGAGTCATCCCAGGTTTCTAAACAGTCTGATGCATTTGCAAATTCCTTCCTCCCGTACCTGATGTCCTTCTGGGCCGGATTAAGCACACTAATCGGTCTGTTGAGGTACTCCGTTACCTCGTCGTGTATGTTGGAGTTATTATTATGACCCTAGGTGTCTTAGAGGACTACTTAGTAATCTAGCAATGCTTGCATTCCCAGTGTGCGGATTCTGGCCACTATTCTTGAAAGCATCCCGTGATGCCATTTAGTTAGTAGGCATTCTATTTCTGGGTTCTTGGACCCAAGATTCACTCTACTTAACTCGTGTAGCTAGTGTTTGCTAGTTCCCTTAAGATATTAGTAACCTTTGCATTAGTCCTCGAGGTCCGTGGTATTTCATTCTTCCAATACCATGAACCATTATGGCAGAAGTTCTTTTAACCAAAAGATCACAACCAGGGCGCTCGTGAGGAGTACTCCATTCATATTGTGACTCTGCCAGTCCTTCCTCCTCTGCATGGGTTATCCGGAAGACATATGTTGAATTTGTTCGACATACTAATCCATGCATCCACAACTCAGAAAAACATATGTTCCTTTGGGTTGTCCCTCTCTAGTTATTTTCTGGCCCTCATCTATCAATTGATAGTCGGGAGTAATTGTGCATTTGTGTTATCGATGCCTATTATTCTTGGGGTCTGTCAAGCCATTCTAATCCGGAATGACTAAGAGAAACAAACTCCAGTACCTCGTCCATCTCTGGGATTGGGTCAAAGTAGTTGTATTCCACAGATCAAATGCCAATCCAGTTTTTGTTCTGTTCTACCTTGGAGTGTTACCATCTTTATGGCAAGAGTGTCATGAGAATTGCACCACCTCTTATGAATTCTTGATTTAGTGATACTCCTCGCCATCATCGTTCATTCCTCAGTCTCCGTGTTATTATAACCGGAATACCGACAAGCGAACTGTGATGTGTGAAATCAATACTCCTAGCAACTCTGTTGCTTGGTAGTTAAAGGACAATAATTTCATCCTTAGCGTGTTGGTTATTGAATCACCATCCTGAGGTTGATCGTGCTACCTAGTCCATATTCCCGGTGTACTTTTCGATCAATGAGTTAGGATAGTGTCAGTCCTTGCTTATTCGGTCATATCGTCTTGCCCTGAAAAGCAAGATTGTTCTCGATCTTAACAACATGTCGGTGGATCGTGATTTTCCAAATATCTTCTTGGAAGTACCACCAGGTTGTCCCTGACCGATATGTTGAGTTCGTAAACAAGTTGGTTTTCCAATAAACCACCCCTTCTCCAAGAACCTGTGTTGGATACCCCTGAGCTAGTTGGTCAAGCTAAACAACAACTTGGAGAGCTGGAAGATAAAAGCTTGCCAGCTTAGTTCATTTCAAGGGATATATCTGCGTGTGTTGAAGATAGATGATATCTTCATCGATTGGTCCCTGTGATCAGTTGTTGGATCTATTGTCTTGTCCAAACTTTGATTTGAGTATGGGCTATCATCAAGTCAAATTAGAACCAACGATGTTCATAATGTTGTCTTACTCATGGTTGATCCCTCGAGCATACACCATTATATCTTTTGGGTCTGACCAATGCTATCACTTGTTCACATAATTATGGAATTCCATCCCCATGGAAACCTGGATGAATTGTTGTTGAGCCCATCAGCAACACTGCTACCTTCTCCATGACTCGTGTTGAACATCCAGCTAGTATTGGAAACTTTATAAGCATTATCTTCGTGATCCGTTCATGAAGCATATGTTGGATGAAAGAAGTGACTTCCTCTAATTCATGTGCATTTGATGCAAGTTGCCGCCGTGAATCTGAGAAAGCATGTTTCTACCTCCTCTGGAATCGTCCCAAGTCAGTTATGCACGTGCGAAGTATTCCGTGGTCTGTTAGACTGATCATCTTCATTCCATATGAATTCTCTAGCACACCAAGCCACTGATTGATTTGTTCAAGGAGAAGGAGTTCCTTCATAAGAGCTAATCCGGACTTATGAAAGAACTTCGATATCCTCGTTGATGGTTCCCAACCAGAACTCGGTAGTGTTTCATTGTAAGACTACCATGTGGGCATGCTTGTCTGGGACAACGTGTTCACATGTTTGCAGCAGAACCAGCTCATGTTTTGGAGCTTACTACCGTAGTTCATTTCCCGAGAATCTCGCAACGTCATCTCGTCGATTTGTGTTGCAAACCTTCATTTTCTTCTAGACTCGATGAGTCTGGAATATCCTGTTACCAACTAGATCCAAATCTCAGGCAGATATGACGGTTGGAACTTTTCCAAGATTATGATGTAGGTCCCGACAAGGTTGATGTTCTGGCCGACACACCTAGCCGGAAGATCTATTATTATAGTATCTTGATTAAGGAAGTTGGCCACCTCCCCATAAGGATTTCGTAGGATTTACTTCCGTAGTTATTCCTTATGGATTCTTGTGCTCCCGAAGTCCGACCTACTACTTGATGTTCAAGATACCAAACCACATCTAATGGGTTACGCTAGAACATCAAGGAGAACATTAGAAGCGGAGTGCTAAATGTCTCTCGGTCGATCATCCAGATTTTGCTCCCCTGGCTTCGCTAAGGTGAAGTCTGAGAAGGTGTTATCTTCCTTTGCACCTGCATCCTCCATCACCATTCATCATGGTAGTATGATGTGTTGCCAGGATCCTCGACACGGATGTTGGTAAAACCTTGATGAATATGGAAATGCTCAAGTTCTTGAGAGCACGCACAAGCGCTAGGTGTTTTCACCGGCACCAACTGGGATTGCCCCAGTTTCCTCGATTATGCTATAACCTTTCAAACAGTGGATTCACCCTCTACTGTTGAGCTTCTCCCTTGTTACTAAAATCATTCCAGCATTTGCATTATGTTCCCAGCTTGCACCGTCATTGTGCCGTCCTACTATGGACTACCCTTCTCAGTAATTACTGATCAAGATCATCTTCAAGTGGTCTTACCATAAGTCCCATTCATTTCCGATGATATATATAAAAAAAATCATCCATTTCGTTGTCTTCAACAAGGTATTCCACATCGTCCATTCTAGCCCGAGTGTGTCGTTCTCCCGAACTTCCTCGAACGATCGTTTGTGATTGCCTTAGGCTGGCATAAAGAGTTTCAATGATATTTATATCAAAAGTAATTCCTTTTGCCACTTAAGGGAATATTTCTACAAGTCACCTTCCCTAAGGTGCCATTATGGAATCATGGCAATTATCTCCTCGCTACTTTGAAACCATGCACCGTCTTATTCAACGTGGAACTGTGTTTATCAACTTGAATCTTCGTTCTCTGTTTCACTTCATCCCTCTCTCGATGTATGTGTTGAGTCTCAGCTCAAGAGATACTCAACGTCGCATTCCGTGAGTTGATCGTGAGTTGCTCGATCTTTAAGGAGATCGATTTCTATAGAGTTTCCCTTGTCGTCATCGTGTCGGATGAAGATCTCGAAAGCAAAGACGTCAACGTTAATTGAAGCAACGGATCAACATCTTCGCGAAGAGCAATTGGATCATGAAGATTGTGTTAGCTTTGTGTACCCTCTGTCTTCTTACCTCACGTCTTGAATCTCGGGACGAGATTCTTGTTTAGTGGGGGTGAGCTGTCACAGCCCCAGATCAGCCCTTGTTTGACTTTTGCTTGTTCCTCATGTCATCATGTTTAATTTTGAAAGAAACTTGAAATGGGGATTGCCTAAACCCTAGCATTAAAGGAATTCACTAGGTTCAACCAAAATATTTCCAGTAAATCCAAATGGCTTTCAAAAATGTTCATCATTCTTGGAAAATGCTGGAAACAGTAACCAGAGGTGATGCACATCTTTCCATGTCATATTTGGGCTCTGGATTAAATCATACTCTATTTGCATTTGGGCATTTAAATGCTATTAAATATTTTAAATGCTCAAATAATCATAAACTAAAATGTTTACTGTAGGATATATTCCCAACAGTGATCATGAGTAGTTTCATGATTTTTGGAAGTGTCTAAGTATTTTTAATAAAGCCCTAAGGACTACAGAATATTAGAAAAACAAAAACAAATTAGAAAACAGAAGAGGGAGAGAAAGTTACCTGGACCTACCTACTGTGCAGCCCACCTGGCCGGCCCAGCTGGCGGCCCAGCCCACCAGGCGCTCTCCTGTCGCCTTCCTCCTCGCGCCAGTAGGCGAGGGCGCGTGCCCGACGCGCGCAGCTACACGCCGCGGCCACCTCCTCCCTCCCTGCCTGCCTGGCTCCGCCTCGACGCGTCTGGACGATGCCACGCGACCCCCAGAGCCGACCGGCTCTCTCTCGCTCTCCCCCTCCTCTGTTCTTCCCGCCCGAACGCCTCCGTCGCCGCCGCTCGCCACCACCGCGGACACCGCCATCCCGGCGACGCCCTGAGATGCCCAAGAGCTCCGCCTAGTATCCCTCTTCCTCCTCGTCGAGCTGTGCAACGCCGGACGCCCCGAGTGCCTCCACGTCGTCGTCTTCAACCTCCCAACGCCGGAGATCCCTCTCGCCGCCCCGCTCGCTCCGGTGCTTCCCCGGGCACGCCGAGGCCACCTCTGCACTCGCCGTGAGCTCCTCTACCGATTCCCCCTTCTCCCATGTCCATTAGCTCAGCGTAGCCTTTGTTTCCGTCGAGACCGAGACCTCACCGGCGCCGGACTTGACGCCGTCGTCGTTTTGGTTCGCCTCCGTTTAAACCGAGCACGTAGCCGTGCTCAGTGCACCCCCAGGAGGCCATAGCACCCCTCCGCACCCCCTGTCATGCTCCCTAACGCCGCCCCCGTGCTAACCCGAACTCCGGCGGCCGCAAAAGAGCTCGCCGCCGTTGACTCCGTCCACCCCCACTCAAACCCCGGCCACCCACAGATGCGCCTCGCTTCCCTCTTTCAAACGCGCCCTTCCGCGCGTCAAACGGTGGCCTGTAGGCGAAACCCGAGTCACTCCAGTGCGCCTCCGCCGCGTTTTGGTCGCCGCCGGCGTAACCCCGGCGAGGGTGACGTGGCAGATTAGTTAGGGCTAATGACGCACTTAGTCAACACCTAGTGACACTGACAGCAGGGCCCCACTGACTAATTAAACATAGATTAGTTTCTATTTAGTTTTAACTAATCACAGTGGCCCCACGCGTCAGCGTTGACCATGCTGACGTGGCCATTGACTGGGTCCACATGTCAGTGACCCTAACTAGCACCGTGACACTGACCAGTGGGACCCCACTGGTCAGGTTTGACCCTGGCCAGCCCGTTGACTCGCTGACGCAGTGATGACGTCAGGCTGACGCAGTATTACATTTTCTGGATTTGTTTTAATCAGGAAATTCCAGAAAATAGTATAAACTTCTAAAAATCATATAAAATCAACCGTAGCTCAGAATGAAATAATTTATATATGAAAAATGATCAGAAAAATGCAATCTATCCATCTGTATCATTTCCATGCATGTCAAACTAAGTTATACCTGCTGTATAGGTGAAAACATGATAATGCACTATTTGAATTCATAGTTTGAATTTGAATTTGAACCTTGAGTTCAAATCAACCCAAACCTTTCTGTTGCTAGTTACATTAGGCCAAATCACGTCATATTGCCATGTCATGATCATGCATCATATTGTGCATTGCATTGATTGTGTTCTTCTTTGTTTGCCGGTGATTGTCCCCTCTCGATAGCCGTGATTCCGACGATGAGTTCGATGACACCGATGAAGAACTATAATATCTTCAGAAGTGCCAGGCAAGCAAACCCCCTTGTTCATTCCGATACAATCCCATTCTCTCGCTCCTGCTCTCTTCTACTGCATTAGGACAACATCGATTCAACTGTTACATGTTGCGGTAGTTGAACCCCTTTTCCTCTGCATGACCTGTCATTGCCACAGTAAATAGATGAAACCCACTAGCATGAGTAGGAGTTGTTTGAGCCTTGATGTGCCTACTCATTCATGCTTGTTTGTCATGCCTGCTACTGCTTAGAGTTGAGTCGGGTCTGATTCATCGGGGATGAGTTGGAATGGTGATGAACATGTCCTACTGTGTGCGAGCTAAGTGTGTGAACACGTTTTGGTAAAGGTAGCGGTGAGAGGCCATGTAGGAGTACATGGTGGGTTGTCTCATTGCAGCCGTCCTCAGGAACTGAGTTCTGTGTTTGTGATCCATGATACAGTTACTACCACGCATTGGGCCCGAAACCAATGGACCCTCTCGGCTTCTTAATCACCCTTGTCCTCTGTCCAGGAGTTGCAAGTAGTTTCTGGTGTTTGTAGTATGCTGGAGGCCGTGGGCAGCGCTGACCGGAGGGGTGGGCTGTGATGCGGTAGGCACGTGGCCGGGCATGCCGGGCGCCCGTTTGGTGTCTCGGAACCCTGCACACATCGTTCGGGGCCGTATGTGTAAACCTCGGCCGGACTCCCTGCGGATGGAACCTGAATAGGCGATAAACCTGGACTAGAGACTTGAGTGTTTAGGTAGGCTGTGGCCGACACCCTCGCTGGGCTTCCGCTTGAAGGTTGCCGAGTACATGTCGTGTAAACGGCGGTAAGTGGTGAGAGCGTGTGTGTCGAAGTACACCCCTGCAGGGTTAACATCATCTATTCGAATAGCCGTGTCCGCGGAAATGGACTTCTGGGTTGCCTATAACAGTTCATAGACAAGTGAAAGTGGATACTCTAAAATGCACAAGATAAGCGTGAGTGCTATGGATGGCGTTCTCGTAGGGAGACGGGAGCGGATCCATAGTGGTGTATTGGTATGGTGAATATGTGGACTCGTGTGCGCCACCTCAAAAGAGTTACTTGCAGTCGTAGTTCAGGATAGCCACCGAGTCAAAGCTGGCTTGCTGCAGTTAAACTCCACCACCCCTTTGTTGATACCGATGCATATGTAGATAGTTCTGATGTAAGTCTTGCTGGGTACATTTGTACTCACGTTTGCTTATTTTATGTTTTGCAGAGAGACGTCAGTCTCGCTAGTAGTTCCGTGTGGACTTCGACGTTTAGCTTGATACCTCAGCTACGATCTTGTGCCCTCGGCAGGATCTAGTAAATAGTCAGGCTTCTCAGCCTTTTTCATTTGTAGATGTCTGTACTCAGACATGTTAAGCTTCCGCATGTGCTTGACTTGTATGCTCTGAATGTTGGGTCATGAGACCCATGTTTGTAATATCTGGCTCTTCGGAGCCTAATGAATAAATACTCTGAGTCGTAGAGTCTTGTTGTGATGCCATGTTGTATTTGCACATATCGAGCATATTGTGTGTATGATTGAAATGCTTGGTATGTGTGGGATTCGACAATCTAGTTGTCTATCCTTAGCAGCCTCTCTTATGGGGAAATGTAGTCTAGTGCCTCCTTGAGCCATAGTAGTCCGCTACAGCCCGGTTCACCGGAGTCCTGCTAGCCCAGCACTACTGCTCTGGACACTTGACTGGCCGGCATGTGTTTCATATCGTTCCTGTGTCTGTCCCCTCGGGGAAATGTCACGCGGTGACATCCGGAGTCCTGCCTAGCCTGCTACAGCCTGGGTTCCCGGAGTCCTGTTAGCCCAGTGCTACAGCCCGGATTCTCACGCTGTTGACCGACACGTTCGATGTTGATTCACGTATGCCTGTCCCCATACGTTAGTGCCGCTTTGGGTTCACGACTAGCCATGTCGGCCCGGGTTCTCTGTCATATGGATGCTAGCGACATTGTCATATACGCGAGCCAAAAGGCGCAAACGGTCCCGGGCCATGGTAAGGCGACACCCGTGGGAGTACCGTGCGTGAGGCCGCAAAGTGATATGAGGTGTTACAGGCTAGATCGGTGTGACTTGGAATCGGGGTCCCGACAGCGTTGGTATCAGAGCCTGACTGCCTGTAGGATTACCAAGCCAAACTGGTCGAAGTTGAGTCTAGAAATGCTTTAGTTATATAAGGGAATTGATTGTGGGAGGGAACGTAAGGCTCTTTTACTCCTTTACCTTATGCCCTTCTGATCTGAGTCACCCTCTTCTCTTCTACGGGGATTAAGAACTAGGCTTTCTCATCTTCTATCAGGATCACGTGTTACTAATCCGTAGACTCATAGGATTAATGGATTTAAGCCTCAGTTCAGTTTCTACCACTACAGTGTGTTGTTAGTTGGACTTGGAACCTAGATATGATGTTGTTGAGTGGTTATGCCACCATTTTGTAGGATGTCTCAAATCCTTTGAGCATTTATAGCCGTTATGCTGTCCGAGTCATCCCAGGTTTCTAAACAGTCTGATGCATTTGCAAATTCCTTCCTCCCGTACCTGATGTCCTTCTGGGCCGGATTAAGCACACTAATCGGTCTGTTGAGGTACTCCGTTACCTCGTCGTGTATGTTGGAGTTATTATTATGACCCTAGGTGTCTTAGAGGACTACTTAGTAATCTAGCAATGCTTGCATTCCCAGTGTGCGGATTCTGGCCACTATTCTTGAAAGCATCCCGTGATGCCATTTAGTTAGTAGGCATTCTATTTCTGGGTTCTTGGACCCAAGATTCACTCTACTTAACTCGTGTAGCTAGTGTTTGCTAGTTCCCTTAAGATATTAGTAACCTTTGCATTAGTCCTCGAGGTCCGTGGTATTTCATTCTTCCAATACCATGAACCATTATGGCAGAAGTTCTTTTAACCAAAAGATCACAACCAGGGCGCTCGTGAGGAGTACTCCATTCATATTGTGACTCTGCCAGTCCTTCCTCCTCTGCATGGGTTATCCGGAAGACATATGTTGAATTTGTTCGACATACTAATCCATGCATCCACAACTCAGAAAAACATATGTTCCTTTGGGTTGTCCCTCTCTAGTTATTTTCTGGCCCTCATCTATCAATTGATAGTCGGGAGTAATTGTGCATTTGTGTTATCGATGCCTATTATTCTTGGGGTCTGTCAAGCCATTCTAATCCGGAATGACTAAGAGAAACAAACTCCAGTACCTCGTCCATCTCTGGGATTGGGTCAAAGTAGTTGTATTCCACAGATCAAATGCCAATCCAGTTTTTGTTCTGTTCTACCTTGGAGTGTTACCATCTTTATGGCAAGAGTGTCATGAGAATTGCACCACCTCTTATGAATTCTTGATTTAGTGATACTCCTCGCCAATCCTAGTTGGACTCCCTTTCCTTTTCTGGAGAGGGGGAAAGAGGGAAGGGAGAGGAGGAGGAGACGGAAAGGGGGGGCGCCTCCCTCCCTAGTCCAATTCGAACTCCCTATAGGGAGGGGGCGCGACTTCCCCTTGTGGGCTGCCTCCCTTCTTCCCTCTGGCCCATGTAGGGCCAATATTCCCCCCCCCCCGGGGGGGGGGGGGTTCCGGTAACCTCCCGGTACTCCGGAAAAATGCCCGAATCACTAGGAACCATTCCGATGTCCGAATGCAACCTTCCAATATATGAATCTTTACCTCTCGACCATTTCGAAACAACTCGTCATGTCCGTGATCTCATCCAGGACTCCGAACAATCTTCGGTCATCAAATCACATAACTCATAATACAAATCATCATCGAACGTTAAGCGTGAGGACCCTACGGGTTCGAGAACTATGTAGACATGACCGAGACACATCTCCAGTCAATAACCAATAGCGGAACCTGGATGCTCATATTGGTTCCTACATATTCTACGAAGATCTTTATCGGTCAAACCGCATAACAACATACGTTATTCCCTTTGTCATCGGTATGTTACTTTCCCGAGATTGGATCATCGGTATCATCATACCTAGTTCAATCTCGTTACCGGCAAGTCTCTTTACCCGTTCCGTAATGCATCATCCCACAACTAACTCATTAGTCACATTGCTTGCAAGGCTTATAGTGATGTGCATTACCGAGAGGGCCCAGAGATACCTCTCCGATACGTGGAGTGACAAATCCTAATCTCGATCTATGCCAACCCAACAAACACCTTCGGAGACACCTGTAGAGCATGTTTATAATCACCCAGTTACGTTGTGACGTTTGATAGCACACAAGGTGTTCCTCCGGTATTCGGGAGTTGCATAATCTCATAGTCAGAGGAACATGTATGAGTCATGAAGAAAGCAATAGCAATAAAACTTAACGATCATAATGATAAGCTAACGGATGGGTCTTGTCCATCACATCATTCTCTAATGGTGTGATCCCGTTCATTAAATGACAACACATGTCTATGGTCAGGAAACTTAACCATCTATGATTAATGAGCTAGTCAAGTAGAGGCATACTAGGGACATTCTGTTTTGTCTACGTATTCACACATGTACTAAGTTTCCGGTTAATACAATTCTAGCATGAATAATAAACATTTATCATGATATAAGGAAATATAAATAAGAACTTTATTATTGCCTCTAGGGCATATTTCCTTCAGGAGGGGGGCGCCGCACACGGCTAACAATGTTTGTTGTGTGTTCTAGCGGTGCCCCCCTTCATATATATATATATATACATATATATATATATATATATATATATATATATATATATATATAGGTTGGAGGGGAGGAAAGGCAGCCAAGGGGGTGCCCCAAGTAGGAGGAATCCTACTTGGGGTCCTCCCAATTTGGCCTCCCCCTTTCCTATTCCTATTTGGAGTAGGAAGGGAAGAGGGGGAAGGGGGAATCCTATTCCCTTTTTCCTTTCGTCCTTCCCCTTTTCTACTCCAATTTGGCCAGCCCATATGGAGGGGGCGCACCAAACCCTTAGGGACTGGTCTGTCCCTCTCTTGGCCCATTAGGCCCATATAGCTTGTCGGGGGTTGTCCGGAACCCCTTCCGGTGACCCGATACGTACCCTGTACCCCCAGAACACTTCCGGTGTCCGAATACTATCGTCCTATATATGAATCTTTACCTCTCGACCATTTCGAGACTCCTCGTCATGTTCGTGATCTCATCCGGGACTCCTAACAACATTCGGTCACCAAATCACATTACTCGTATAATACAAAATCTTCATCGAACGTTAAGCGTGCGGCCCTACGGGTTTGAGAACTATGTAGACATGACCGAGACACCTCTCTGGTCAATAACCAATAGCAGAACCTGGATGCTCATATTGGCTCCCACATATTCTACGAAGATCTTTATCCGTCGAACCGTTATGACAACATACGTTATTCCCTTTGTCATCGGTATGTTACTTGCCCCAGATTCGATCGTCGGTATCTTCATACCTAGTTCAATCTCATTACCGGCAAGTCTCTTTACTCATTCCGTAATGCATCATCCTGTAACTAACTCATTAGTTACATTGCTTGCAAGGCTTATTATGACGTGCATTACCGAGAGGGCCCAGAGATACCTCTCCGATACTCGGAGTGACAAATCCTAATCTCGATCTATGCCAACCCAACAAATACCTTCGGAGATACCTGTAGAGCATCTTTATAATCACCCAGTTACGTTGTGACATTTGATAGCACACAAGGTATTCCTCTGGTATCCGGGAGTTGCATAATCTCATAGTCAAAGGAATATCTATAAGTCATGAAGAAAGAAATAGCAATAAAACTTAACGATCATTATGCTAAGCTAACGGATGGGTCTTGTCCATCACATCATTCTCCTAATGATGTGATCCCGTGTATCAAATGACAACACATGTCTATGGTTAGGAAACTTAACCATCTTTTATTAACGAGCTAGTGTAGTAGAGGCTTACTAGGGACACTGTGTTTTTGTTGGGGAACGTAGTAATTTCAAAATTTTCCTACGCACACGTAGGATCATGGTGATGCATAGAAACGAGAGGGGAGAGTGTTGTCCACGTACCCTCGTAGACCGTAAGCGGAAGCATTATGACAACGCGGTTGATGTAGTCGTACGTCTTCACGATCGACCGATCCTAGTACCGAACGTACGACACCTCCGCGATCTGCACACGTTCAGCTCGGTGACATCCCACGAACTCACGATCCAGCAGAGTGCCGAGGGAGAGTTTCGTCAGCACGACGGCGTGATGACGGGTATGATGAAGCTACCAGCGCAGGGCTTTGCCTAAGCACTGCAACGACATCCGAGGTATAATATGGTGGAGGGGGGCACCGCACACGGCTTGGAACAATCAACTTGTGTGTTCTAGGGTGCCCCATGCCCTCGTATATAAAGGAGCAAGGGGGGAGGCCGGCTGGCCTTGGGGCGCGCCAAGGAGAGGGGGGAGTCCTCCTACTAGTGGGAGTAGGACTCCCCTTTCCTAGTCCAACTAGGAAGGAGGAAGGGGGAAGGAAGGAGAGGGAGAGAGGGAGGAAAGAGGGGGCGCCGCCCCCTTCCTTGTCCAATTCGGAGTCCCAGGGGGGCGGCCAGCCCTAGGCCCTCTCCTCTCTCTCCCACAAGGCCCATGTTGGCCCATTAGTTCCCCCGGGGGTTCCGATAACCCCCCGGCACTCCGATAACTATCTGGTGACCCCCGGAACTCATCCGGTGTCCGAATATAGTCGTCCAATATATCAATCTTTATGTCTCGACCATTTTGAGACTCCTCGTTAGGTCCGTGATCACATCCGGCACTCCGAACTATCTTCGGTACATCAAAACACATAAACTCATAATACCAATTTTCACCGAACGTTAAGCGTGCGGACCCTACGGGTTCGAGAACTATGTAGACATGACCATGACACATCTCCGGTCAATAACCAATAGCGGAACCTGGATGCTCATATTGGCTCCTACATATTTTACGAAGATCTTTATTGGTCAAACCGCATAACAACATACGTTGTTCCTTTTGTCATCGGTACGTTACTTGCCCGAGATTCGATCGAAGGTATCATCGTACCTAGTTCAATCTCGTTACCGGCAAGTCTCTTTACTTGTTCCGTAATGCATCATCCCTCAACTAACTCATTAGTCACATTGCTTGCAAGGCTTATAGTGATGTGCATTACCGAGAGGGCCCGTGTAACATCCCAAATTTTCAATTTGGTATGTTATACATAGATCATCATTGCATATCATATTTTATTGCATTTCGACAAATCCTCGATAAATCCTAAGCAACTCAAGGACCCTCGGAGAGAGTTGGGGATTTTCTCGAATTTTCATATTTGATTTTCATCAAATTATAAAACGAGGATTTTGGTTTTAATTATTTTCTCTCCGGAAAAATATTTCATTTTAAAAATAAACGAGAGGAGAAAATATGACTTCTCCAAAACAATTGAAATACTGGAGGAAAAATGTTAAAATCATTTATTGGAATTTATTTGGATTTTATTTGCAATTTTTATTGCATTAAAAATATTGCATGTTTTCAAAAATTTATTTTGTGTTTAAAAAATGTTCACCCTATTCTAGATTTTCTAGCTAGACGGGGAAAATTTATTTTATATTTTTCTGACTTTATTTATTTTTCTATGAATTTTTTTCCATGGAACGTTAAAAAAAAACTGTGCGACGCCCGACCGGGCCGAAGCCCAGCCGAGCGCCGGCCCACCCCGTCGCCCTCTCCTTCCCTAGCACAGGAGCGCCGCTGCGCCGAGTCCCGCCGCCGCACGCCTCCCCGGCCGCCCCCTCCTCCAAGCCGAGCTCTCCCCCCCATATAAATACCCGCACCCCCCCTCTCCTCTCACCTCGCCC